>NC_000086.7:166107028-166774528 GCF_000001635.26 Mus musculus | reverse complement strand
GAGAGAGAGAGATATTTTAGAGAGACACACAAGTAATAGAAAAGAGGTGATTCATCAGTAGCTATACATCATTTTCCACTGGTTATCTCAAGAAAGAACAAAGGAAATCGAGACATACTAGATTTTTCATAGAGTTAGCAAATCTAATACTGACCAAGAATGACTACAGCTGTCTGCCAAGGAGGTTCCCCAACAAAATAAGGTGAGCCTATTTATCTTATGAATATGGGGCTTATTAAAGGAATTGTGTACTGGTGAGACAAGAAAGAAAGAAAGAAAGAAAGAAAGAAAGAAAGAAAGAAAGAAAGAAAGAAAGAAAGAGAGAGAGAGAGAGAGAGAGAGAGAGAAAGAAAGAAAGAGAGAGAGAGAAAGAGAGAGAGAGAAAGAAAGAAAGAAAGAAAGAAAGAAAGAAAGAGAGAAAGAAAGAAAGAAAGAGAGGAGAAAGAAAAGAATAGGGAAAAGAAAAGAAAAGAAAAGAAAAGAAAAGAAAAGAAAAGAAAAGAAAAGAAAAGAAAAGAAAAGAAAAGAAAAGAAAAGAAGAGAAGAGAAAAAGAAAACTATACCTACACTATTGAGGAGCCTGAGATTTCGAGCATTCAGAGAGCATTCAGAAAGTAGAATAGGAGTGTCAAGCATGTACTTGGCTTTCACACCACCTGTTCTTTCCCTGCAGTACCTTTTCTTGTTGGGCAGAATACTGACTGCCCTTGACAGCAGTACCAAGAGAAGATCAGCATGCCTGGAGCGTCTGTTCTGTTAATGTCCCCAGATGGTGTTTATCAACTCCATGACACAACATAAAACCACAAACACCCCTTTCCTTCCCATTCACTGGCTCCAAAGGACTTTGAAGATAAAGGTCAGCTACTTTTGCCCTGCAAGGCTCTCTTCTGCTAACTTCAAAGGAGGTGGAATTCGAAGGGAGAAGGCAATGTGGAGAGCCATTGTTCAGGGGGGAGGGGGAGGGCTGGCTGCATTCCGGAGGCCTCAAGGGAACTGGGGGTTGAGAGCACTATGTCCACGTGATTAAATCTTCGACCAGCCTGCCATGAAGCAATTCTCTCATTCACGAGTAAGGACAGAGCCTCTCCCCACTCAGTACATCATGTCTGGCCCCTTCTTGATGTCTTACTGTCTTCCTATCATCTGTGCTTTGTAAATCACTGGATATTTATGAAGATATTTTTCAAGGCTTTTAACATCTCCCACATTTGTGCACCCTGCTAAAGCATGATATTTCTTTTTCTTCAGCTTCAAAATTAAAAAATTATGCAACTACTTTCTATATCTGAGCATGGTTATGGGATTAAGTGTAATCCTTTATTAAGTGAATTGGAGATTCTGGGTTTACTCAGTTCCTTAGGGATTTTCTGCCCCAGAAAACATGCACTAGATAAATGGTCCCCACTACCAACATGCAAATTACTTCAAGCAAAAGTCCTTTAAACTTAGCAGGAAAAAACTAAAGAGGCAAAGGGTACATCCATTACCAATAAAGGAATCCAGTGAATCAGTCTGTTTACTGCCTTTTTTCTTTTATTGTGAATAAGAGCAGGAAACTCTTCAGACTCTGGAGTATGGTGACTGGGCTCAAGTCATGACAATAAGAGTGCCTGTGGCCTTGAAACAAATTCCCCCCCAAACAGACCAAAACAATTATCACTTAGGATCAGAAACAGCCAGGGGGTTGAGATTCAGGAGCACTGTGACTGTGTGGCTCAGGGCTCTGGGATTTTCATGAGGTTGCAGTCGAGATGTTAACTGAATTGCTATTGGTCTGAAAGCTTAACGGGTTCGTGGAGGTTTGCTTTCAAGATGGGAGTCTCACAATGGTTGAGAGGAGGCCTCAGTTTCTCACCAAGCAGACCTCTCTATAATGCTGCTTGAGTGTCATGAGAAAGGCAACAGTCACTGATGCCATATTCTGTGAGGTAGAAGTGAGCCACTGTTTTGCCCAAACTCAGGAGGAGAATGGGACTCTATCCTTTAGAAGAGGGGAGTTCTAAATAATGTTTGGGCTTATTTTAAGCCTTTTACACCTGTCTAAGTGATCTACCAGTCAGCTTTCTTATACTATTCCATATCAGCTCTGAAATTGCCAAACCCCAGTGATCATGAACACATAAGTACAACCACAAGAAAAATTCTCTGAAGAATTGAAAAGAAGAAATCTGCCCTGCTTCCTTGTTGCCTTTTAACATACTTTCATGGAATGGGGACTTCCATAAACTCTACATATTCAACTGCCTTTATGGGCCATTACTAATCTAAAGCTTACAGTCATTTCCACGGGGATTGGATTATAAAACAGGTTTGCTTGTGGCACTGAGGTCTGAGGAGCAACATGAACATACTTAATGAGGTCACCGCTTTGGGGCACTTTATGAACAAAGATCACATTTAATTGAATTGTAGAGGACAGATGTAAGCTGACACTCAGAAATGTTCATTAAAAAAATTAATTTTCCTGTACCCTGGACCTGAAGGGAAAAAATATGGTGGTTAAATACTATATTATATATACAGAATCATCTTTTGAGACGAACAGATCATTTGCATTTTAGAGACTTTTGTTCTTTGCTTATATCACCTTTGGTAAAAATTATACTATAAAAAGTTTTAAGCCTTCAAAAAATTGAAAGATTGATGCAGTAAATACTGGTATATCCCCAGAATGGATTTTTTTATCATGTTCATTAATTCTTTCTCCCTCTCCCTCCCTCTCTCCCTCTCTCTCTCCCCTCTCCTCTCTCTCTCTCTCTCTCTCTCTCTCTCTCTCTCTCTCTCTCTCTCTCTTTCTCTCCCCACACACACATACACACACACACACAGAAAGAGAGAGAGGGAGGGGGCGTGTCTGCATACAAAGCACTGACTTCTTTGTTGTTACTCACACATTCGAAAATAAGTTGAAAACACCATGACACTTCACTCCTAAATATAGCTCCCCGAACAAGAAATTCTTCTATATAACCGAATACCTTTCTCTTACCTCAAAGAATTAACAATAATTAAACTAAACTGTCAAAGGGACACAGAAGCCAGCTTGAAGATGTATTTAAGCTTAATATCCATTGGAGATAATGAGCATCACAAAAAGAGTAAGAAGTTCTTCACAGCCATCACAGCCGTCGCCATGGTGAAGCTGAGCAGAGACCAAGCAGAGGCTGCAGTAGCTCCTTAAGGACAGCCAGTTTGCCTTCTTCTGGGGGATTTACTCTCCTTGTGATTGATTTACCTGGGATCTATGGGTGGTGCAGATCCTGGAATGCCTGAGCCATCCATTCTAAGCCTACTTTAGAGATAAAGAACTGTTTGCTTATCTAGATTTTGTAAGCAAACCAACATGGATGCTCTCTACCCTGACTGCATGAAATAGGAGACACCATTCAGATGAACCTGCGACAGAGTGAGCTCTCTACTATACACTGTCAAAATTAATGTTTTAACAATGTTTTATAAAAATAATGGAGAGAAGCCAGGCACCTTTAATCCCAGCACTTGAGAGGCAGAGGCAGGTGAATTTCTGAGTTTGAGGCCAGCCTGGTCTACAGAGTGAGCAGAGTGAGTTCCAGGAGAGCCAGGGATACACACAGAAACCCTGTCTCGAAAAAAAAAAAAAAATAGAAAATAAAAAATAAAAAATAATGGAGAGAAACGATCACAACTCCCCAAAAAAGAAACTACAAAGACTAGAGAGATGGTTCTGCAGTTAAGACCACTGGCTGCTCTTCCAGAACACCCATATTTGATTTCCAGTACCTACATGATGTCTCACAACAATCTCTACATCCATTTTTCCGGGGGTCCAATACCTTCTTATGAACTCTTGGAGTACCTGGAATGCAAGTGGTACATGGACATACATGTAGGCAAAGCACATATCCATATAAAATAAAATTTAAAAAGGAAAACTGCCTCCACATTTCTATTATTAAATAAGTAAGTGAAGGGGGGAAAGAGAGGGAAAAAACACTTGTCCTTATTATGGAAAACCTAGCATTACATAGAAGGAACAATGAGACTGGTCTCCAAAGTCTAGTAAGATATCCTTTCACAATAAGCCTCTACAACTCAAAAGTGAACACGGCTCTTTATGGTCTGAAAAATGGAGAGGTTTTTTTTTTTTTTCTATCAAAGGTAAACAGGCAAGAGTCCACATTTCTTGGACTCCTGCTTCCCTTGAGCCTATTAACCAGTTTCAACAGATTGGGAACTCTATGAAATTGAGCTTCTATCAGTGGGATGACTTGCAATCACCATTTACACCAATAATAAAAGATAGTCCATTTTGGCCAGTGTGTTTACTAGTCTTGTCTAGGCTCTAGTGCAAAAAGAAAGGCCCTGTGCCAAAATACCTTTGCTTTGTCTCTTGTTCTTCCGGGCTACACCAAGGTTATTCTTTCTCAACAAAGTTCCTCAGGAACTCCAACCATATCATACTTCTACTGGGCTTGCTGTTTTAAAATGCAGACTCTGTTACTACTCTTTAGATATAGGGAAGCCAATAGATCAGGAGCACATCTTCCCCAATTAGGCTGAGCACATTTCTGAAGAGGAAGGGGACATAGGATCCCACACAGAGCCACACACAGAGAAATGGTCAGTGCAGAAAGGGTTAGGATTTGAACTTTAAATTAACCGTTTTGGATAGGAAAGATAGATTTGTAGACCAGGCAGGCCTATCCAATCAGTAGTGATTGTCTAGTCAGGGAAAGTGCTTTGTCTCCCAAGACACCAAAGTACTAAGATGACAAGAAGCCACAACACCTGGTGAATATGCACACCCAGAATATGGAACTACCTGTTTGGGCTTCCAAGGTGACTCACTTGTGTGGTTGGTTGCCTGACATCTCAGGTCTTTTCCAGATGACTTTCCCAAGGGCCTTAAAAGTCTCCCATTTCTACTCATGAAAGGAGTTACAGAGACAAAGTTTGGAGCTAAGATGAAAGGATGGACTATCCAGGGACTGCCCCACCCAGGAATCCATCCCATAATCAGCCACCAAACCAGGACACTATTGCATATGCCAGCAAGATTTTGATGAAGGGACCCTAGTATATCTGTGTCATATGAGGCTATGCCTGGCAAACATAGAAGTGGATGCTCAGAGTCATCTATAAGATGGAACACTGGGCCCACAAAAGTACCCAAGGAGCTGAAGGGTTCTGCAACCCTATAGGTGGAACAACAATATGAACTAACCAGTACCCCCAAAGCTCATGTCTCTAGCTGCATATATAGCAGAAGATGGCCTAGTCGGCCATCATTGGGAAGAGAGGCCCCTTGGTATTACAAACTTTATATGACCAGTACAGGGGAATGCCAGGGCCAAGAAGCGGGAGTGGGTGGGTAGGGGAGCAGGGTAGGGGTAGGCGATAGGAAACTTCGAGATAGCATTTGAAATTTAAAATGTATATAAAGAAAATAACTAATTAAAAAAATTACCCTGAAAAAAAAGTCCCCCATTTCTGTGATTTGGGTCACTCCATGGTGGAGTGTATCTGTATCGTATATAAAGTTTTAGGTTTTATTTCTGGTAACCTGAAAACAGACAAAAACATCTCCTGATTCTGAACAAGAAATGTTAACCCGATTCAATGTATCTCTTCCTTTTGTTTCAGCTACAACTTTTTGGAGGAAATTGATAGTGCCCAGAGGTGTCCCTGTCTGCCATCTTTATGACACAAACTGAGCACTCCTCCATTTTACCATTTTGAACATATGCTTGCCCCATATTGACATACACATGCCCCAAAACATGTCCAGCGCGTTTCCCTCCTGAACCATGCCCTTAAAGTGAGTGTGGCCCTAAAGTGATTTCTTAGAATGCATGAGGATAGACTCCATGAATAAATCCTCTTTATTCAGGAAGTACATTGATTTGCTCTTCTTGTCTGCTGCAGACAATAAATATTCTTCTACTCTTCTATTTGCTGGCTATATACTTTTTTATGTAAACCCTTTGTGTTCAGTTACAGAGAGAAAGTGAAAAGCAAAATGGAAGCCACTGAGTGAAAGGCACCCTCAGGTTTCAACTACTTGTGTCACATCCTATAGGTCTTGATAGGCTAGACAAATGAGACCTTGAGTCATTGAGGAACAGGGGACATGCGAAGACAACAGATAAAGGAGGCTGGTGGTCGCTTCCCTGTTTTCCTCTGGGTTTTGCCTGACACTCATTGAAAGAACTTGAATTGTTTTAGAAGTTGTTTATCATTAAAACTTAAAATGTCATTCATTTCTATAACTCAAGACAAGCTTTCTTTCCAGTTTGTACCTAGACTTCAGTATATCATTAGCATCATGTGTCACAAAATAAACAGTGCATTCATTCAATCAGTATTTTCAGAGCCCATTCAATATGCTACCCACTGTAATGGATACTGGGGAGAAAATGGAGAAAAGACAGACATGGGCTCTAAGGCAGAAGGCAAACAACATACAAAGAGATGCAAGGCTGCAATAAAGGTTAAGTGCTTCAACTCACCAAGAGCCAAGACTGGGGCAAGATTCTTGAAAGGAAATTAGGAAGGCGAAAATCAGATAATGGTCTGCCAAATAGTGTATGGATGCCTATGTGTGAAGCTACACATGCTGATGAAATGTTCTGGGGTGAGAATAAAGCAAGGTACAAATGTGCTCTGTGAATCATAAGTTACAAAGAGGTCAATAGGTGATAGAGAGAGAGCAGACACAAGTGTTTAATGTCATGAGCTCAAAAGAGGTTCCATTCTCTAAAGAATATTGAGAATTACCATAAAGATGAAATGAAGAAAGAGGATTATGAAGAAATGAAAAATTTTAATTTTGTGCACATATGTGTGTGGTACACATGCATGGTTGTGTGTGTGTGTGTGTGTGTGCACATGTCTGCCTCAATCTGCTTTCTACTGTGTTTACTAAGGCAGAGTCTATCTGAAAGCAGAGCTTATCTACTGCAGCTAATCTAGTAAGGCAGCTTCCCCAGGAGGACCCCATGACTATGCCTCCTGAGACTTGGCATTGCTGGTGTCCACCACACTTACTTGGCTTAATACATGAGGGCTGAGGCTCTGAACTAAAGTCCTCAAATTATATGGTAAGTGCTTTACCACAAAGCTATTATTTTCACTTTTCTAAACATGTTCCAGTCTTTCTTCCCTCCTATTGGAAGGTCGGTACAACATAAGAATTGCTTGAAGAGATTCGGTGCCCCTCAGCATTTCATTCAGAAGTGTTTGGCTAATGAGCCACTCCTATCTCTAGCCTTCCTTCCTGTGACTTCATGCTTTGTCTGTCTCATCTCCATAAGCCAATTGCCAATTGGTGGTTTCCAGTCCAACTGACTTTCACAATCCTAGGACCTTCTAATGCACAATTTGTTCCCTCGTTCCATGCTCTTCTTTCAGCAACAGATTTGCTTTCAGAAAAGCAGCCTGGAGGAACAGCAAGCACAATGTGCAGCCCATCAAGCACAGAGGGCGTTTCTAACAACCCACGCCCTGCTCATAAATCATAGAACGATTGTTCTTACTGATTTGCTCAGAAATTCCATTTGATTTTCAACCCAATGATTTTGATTGATAAAAATCATATGCATTAATGGACTCTATTCTTTAGTTCTTAAAAAGTAGAGTGTATACTAATCAGCTTATCAAAATAGTGGAAGCTGTGGTGCTTTATAGTCATGCAGTAGAAATTATCATTATGAAACTAAATCTCCCTTTCTACATAGTGAGAGAAGATGCCCAACTTCAAGAGTCTTTGGAAAGAATCCAATCAGCCCTAGGCTTCCTTTCCATGGAAGCTGGTATCCACCCATGTGGAGATCTGTAATTCCAAAACATGTACCAGAGGTCACTGAGAATTTCAAGGAAACAAGTAATGTCTCAATGACTGGAGATGTTTGTATAACTTCATACTTCCCTGTAGGAAGCTTGACTTTTTTTTTTTTTTTTTTGTCTTTGAAGCACTTTGGAAGTCTGTGTGGTAAGAGCTGTTATAGAAAACAAAGATCATAACAGATATCATGCACAAGTTCCAGAAAAGGAAAATTAAAAATGTAAAGGAAAACTCAAGCAATAAAAGCTTTTACTTTTATTTAGGTTTGAGGATCTAAAAACAAGCCAATGGGCAGAGACGTCAATAAACCTTACTAGTTAGACTCATGAGCTGCAAATGTATTCTTAAACACAAACTTACATGAAAGAAGCAGTACTTATACTTATGGGCATGTGTGAAAGATCCCCTACAAAATCAGCACTAGGACACCCACTGACTATTCCTGAAAATGTGTCAAAATCAGTTGAAGAATAAATGACACTGAGATAATGATGGCATTGTAACATGGCAAAGGAAGTAGACAGGCTACAAAGAGAAGAGTGGCTAGGGCATCCTGCAAGATGAGCACAGTGTCTTCATTATCCTCCTACATTGGTGTCGGAGGCAAACTTCAGTGAAACAAATAGGTGACTATAGATTTGAGCCTTCTGACTTAGGATAGCCACCCAAGAACTGCTCATCAACCTAGAAAGTAGCAACATACTGTGTTTCAGTTCTCAAGCCTGGAACCCTGAGATTCCACAACCCCATTCTAGAAGAGCTCACAGACCACACGTATTACAGACATGGATGACTTCACACTTCTGTCTAGTAGAAGAACAAAAGAATTAGTATGTGGCTCCTAAGAAATGTTTGAGCAAATATATGCAGATTCATCAGCCTCTCACAATTGCTGGAAGTGACTCAGGTTTGGTGGCCCATCGAGCTGCACCTTCCCTGGAATGTTATGAGTCATGTGGGCATCAACTGGATAAGGAGACAGCAGAAGTCTTCATTTTTACCTCATTTATGAATTTCTTTTGTATTATTATTAAAATGTAATTACATCATTCCCTCAATGTAGACATTGCATTCACCTAGCCAAATTCCAACAAAACCCATGAGCAGATAGGAGGAAAAGTAACCTTTTAGCCAGGTACTAAGTAATAAAATTAGAGCTTTTAAAGAGCACCTCATGAAGTATGTTTAAAATTTTAATGTTATCACAGGTTCTATGAGTTCATATGTATATGAGCCCTGTTATATCTGGAAAATGTTTCTTGGACATAGTCATGTGCTACCTATGGTTCTTATAATCTTCCTGCCTTCTCTACTTCATAGATTCATAAGCCTTGAGGGAAGAAATGCAATTTAGGTTTCCATTTAGGAATAAGTGCTCGAAAGTCTCTCACACTCTGCACGTTGTCCAGTTGTGGGTCTCTCTGTTTAGTTCCCATCCACTGCAACAGGAAGCTTCTCTGAGGAAGTCAGGGTGAGACACTGATCTGTAAGTAGAGTAACATGTCCTTTTATTGTTATGTTCAAGGTATATATTGTCTGAGTTCATGGACCTGTTGTGAGGTAACCCCACCAGAGAAATCATAGATGTGCTTAAAACAAAACATAAAGCCTTTATTCTCACTGGCCTGCAGCTGCATGAGCAACTCTCCCAAGTCACTCGGGCTTTTTATGTATCAAAAAACACATCCTGGTTTGATGGACTTTAATCATCAAGAACAGTTAGCAATATGCAGAGCTATAGAAGCCAGGAGACAAGGTTGGTACATTTAGGGACTTTCCTAGAACTGTGGACTATGATGGATTAGGTCTTTGTTTTCGTTTTGGCTGGTGTTAGTGTCTACATACTGGGTTCTTAGGTAAGAATGGTGCCTCTAACAGGGTGTCAGTTGTATTAAAGTCTGGGGTTCTCTTACAGACCCATCTGTGAAAGAGTAGCCAGTGTCCAGGTCACATGGGTAGTGCAGTGGAAAACTCTTTATACAGAGTAGATGCCAGTGGTGCCCAAGTCCTGTTCTTAGAATGATGAGTGTTCCAATGTACAGTCAATATAACCCCATCTATTAGTTGCTTTTAGCATCTCTGTGACCAAACCCCTGAGAAGAAGCAACCTAAGAGAGAAAGGTGTTATTCTGGTTTACAATGCAATGGAATACATGCAGCCCATCATGGCAGAGAAGGTCATGGCAACAGAAAAACAGGGAGTCCGCTCAGAGTCTTTCTGCAGTCAGGAAGCAGAGAGCCAGAATGCTATACTTATCTGCTTTCCTCTTTTCTATTCAATTCATACTCCAGCCCATTGGAAAGGTGCTGCCCACATTTAGGGTAGATATTTACACTTCAGTAAACCTAGTTTAATCCCCCACAGACATGCAGAAAGGTTTGTCTCCCTGCTGATCCTAGATCTTACCAAATTGACAAGATTAACAGTCCCATTGTCCTTTCTGGAAAACAAAAGGCCTTAGTCACAGCTCAGAGACTCAACTTTCTTTGCTGCCTCATCCCAGTCCTAACAAAAGGACAGCAGGACACATTTAGGGTGAAAATAGCTATGCATTCATGTAATATTCTCAGCTCCCTAGTTCCTCTACAACTGGGCCTAACCTAGCTCTTTCCAATGTGTTTGTCTCAACCTTTCAAGCCTAGAGAGTTCCTGATTTTTCTGAAAATCCTTCCAGTGGTTTCTAAAAATTCCCAAGTCTCCAAGGGCTCATGACTTTCTCCTCTGTCATCTTTTATAGAATGTCTTGCTACAAGAGCTTAGTAAACACATGCAATGAAATGTATACTTCTATGTATGGACCATTACATCAGCACCTCTTAAGATATTTGTTATGACTGCTGTGTTTTATAAAAGGAAAAGGGAGAGAGAAGGGAGCAAGGGATATGTTTTATAGAAGTACGGGTGAGGTGAAAGGGGATGCCTCTGTGGGCCCTTGAGTTACTAGCCATAAGGTAAATGGATATAGTTTGGAATAGAGTTTATTTAAGGAATGGGAAAGGTTGTTGAGAAGGGAGTAGAGACAGAGGGGGAGGACAGGAAGGGGAGAGGGGATGGGGAGGGGAGGGGAGGGGAGGGGAGGGGAGGGGAGGGGAGGAGAGGCCGGTCAGGAACACATGGTGAGGGGGAGAGAGGGAGAAAGGGGTCAGGGAGAGAAGGGATGCAGAGAGAAAGGAGAGTAAGAGAGCAAGGAGGGGGGGCAAACAGCTGCTTTTATAGTAAGCCAGGCATACCTGGCTGTTGCCAGGTAACTGTGGGGCAGAGCCTAAAAAGAATGCTAACATTCCTCCATTTGGGTTCAATTTTTAAAAGGGAAAAAATAGAAAGAGGAAATGGTTAAGCAGGAAAGCTACTTTCTGCTGACTTGGGGTGACTTGTCTCTGGGAAACCTAAGAAAATGGAGATGAGGGTGTTGGTCTAATCTTAGGAGAGTTGGCTGTTTCCTTGCTGTCCAGGGTCTGTGGAACCATCTGTGGATAGGAAGGAGCAGATCTAATAGAAACCTCTGTCTGTGAGAGTAGATTATAGCATCTGTGGCTTGCTTCCCTGGAGCTCTCCTGGATGTAGATTTAAAGTAAACACCTGGATTTGGCACGATGCTGAAACACATATAGGTGTATTAGAGGTAGAGAATAAAGTTAAGTACATTTGGGAGAAAAGAATTTTTCTTAGGTGTACTTTTGAAACCTTTAGGTCTTGGTGGTTGTGGGTAAGGGGGAGTCCCAATCCCAAGTAACAGGAGAGGAATCCCACCTCTGCAATAGGTGACAGGTAGGAACTTAGACTATTGATTGGCAGGTGTACTTATCTGGGTGTAGTCTATTTGATCTATGAGAGGTAGATCCCAGTGTGTTACCTGGAGCTTATAAGTTGATAAAGGAGATAAGCGTGTTAACTGCATGTACAGACTTTAAAGTGAGATTAAGGAAAACAAAAATATTTTGTTGAGCAGAAGGAGCATAAAGGCCTTTTTTCTTCTGTTTAGGAGACTGAATATATATACACATACATGTGTGCATATATATATATATATACATATATATATATAATATATATATACATATATATATGTACAGCATAATGAGAAACAATGTTAAGTTTACATTTAAAAGACAGTTAAAGGAAACTCAAAACCTTGACCTTTTAAATATGATAGTTGATCAGATAAATTTAGCATGAGAAATATCTTAAGTCTCTCGTTAAAAGACAATCAAAGGGAACTTCAAATTTGAAGTTGTGGTTATAAAAGTTGGATCATATAGCGGGATGTTTTATTAGGGTTAGGCTAATTTATAAGAACTCTATTGATTGGCCCTTCGCTAAGATGGTGCTGAAACAATAGCATCAGAAAACCTTATCTTCCCACAACAGAGATGACAGACAGTCACAGGACTGCCCCTGGTTAAGATGGTGCTGAAGCAGCAACTCCACCCAGAGGGAAATCATGTGTTTGTTATGTCTTAGAATGGAATGGCAGAAGTGGCTGAGTATCTTAGATTGGAATGGCAGAAACCTGACAGAGTCAAAACATAAAGATGAATCTAAGCAGAACAGTGTGAAGAGCTCAACTATGGGGTGGAGCCTAGAAGGAATGCTAACAATGACAGTGGTATGTTTTGTTTACCACTCTTCACTCTATCTAGTGTTCTAATAAATACCAATCTGCATATTCTAAGAGGCATTTCTCATTTCAGTTCTTTAGAGGTCTTTTTAAAAGATGCATTCCCCAGGTATTACACATCATATACAGAATAAGGTAACATTTTATAGATGCAAATTTTTTAGTTTAACAGGTGAAGTGAATTCTATTCATCCAAGACCTTCTTCAAGGCATTAAGCCAGTTGCTCTCACCCGTCCTAATGCTGTGACCCTTTAATACAGTTCCTCATATTGTCGTGACCCTCAACCATACAATTAGTTTCATTGCTACTTCATAACTGTAGTTTTGTTATGGTTAGAAATCATAATGTTAATATATGTTTCCAATGGTCTTAGGTGACCCCTGTGAAAGGGTGATGTGACCCCTAAAGGGGTTGTGACACATAGGCTAAGAACTACTGATTTAAACTAAGATCGAACATGCTATCTGTTTCCAAGACCATACATTTCTTCATCAAAACAAAAATGTCTCCCTCCCATTCAAGTGTATATGAACTGCATTGCTCTGTGTTAAGATTCATTGAGAAGATGCTAGCTTTAAAATTTAGAAGTTGAAAATATGCTTCCACCATGATAAATTACACTACTGTGTTAGCTCTTATGATTTCAAACACTAAAATAAATGATGGTGGTAAAGAGAAAGAATATATGCTTGTCATTTTTTAATAAGCCTTTATCCTCCACTAGTCTATTTGATATATAGCCAGGTCAATCAATGATAACTATAATGAAAAATTTTGCTTGACTAAGAATAGGCATATCACTCAGACCATGTTTTTCTAAAAATAAAAAATTCTATAGATAGCTTAGTAAGGATAGAAAGATACTTTAAATTTCATATTTGGGAATGACAGGTGAAATTTCAAGCTGCCAGGGTTAAAATAATTGTAGCATCTAGCGATGCATTGGCATCGAGAGCTGATGTATTGATGAGGGGGAAAGATCCTAGCCGAATATAGCCAGACAATTTAGATACAGAGGATTCAAAAGAGCAGGCATAGAGAGGAGGCTCCAAGTGCCTGGAGCTAAATGTATTGATTGAAAAGATCAGCATACTAGCAGAAGCATCCATTAAGCCAAAATATTCATTGTAACCAGGGAAACCAGGGGGAAAATGGAAAGCTCTTAAACAATGAAATGGCTTTTGTATTCCTGAGATGAGACCTGAATATATCTATGTCTCCATCCCTGAAACGTTTTCTTAAAAGCCCTAGGGTTCTTGACTATAGTGGTTATTACTACATGAAAAAATGAGACATATGTTATAGAACACAATTACAAAGAAAAAGGCTTGTTGAAAACACTGACATGCAAAAGTAAATAAATCACTTGAGCACAATAAGCATGACTATTCTTTATAATTAAGAGTTTAATAATCTATAGATAATAACAACCAAATAAAATTAGTATTGTACAGAAGACAGTCTGTTGCATTTTAATCATATCCAAGCAGATATGTGGAAGAATTCAAGAGCCACCTATGGGTTTCAATTCATAGCCAAAAAATCCTGGTCAAAATAATTACATTGAACTGGTAATGGGTATCTCTTTGCAGTCGTATATACATATTAGAGACCATTAATGCATTTATTAGAAGGCCACTCCCTTTAACATTCCCACCCTTAGTCTCCAAAGACCTTAGTCTGTAGGAGACAGTGTTTATTGAGATTTAGCACTATATAGCCAAACATATGGGCCTAAGATTATTGTTGTCCTGCTGTGCTAAAGGAGAAGACAATGGGTTTTCCACATTACCACCTGAGAATATTCCTAATGAATTTCCTAAGAAGGAATGGCTGGTGCCTAAGAATGATCAGGGATCTTCCCATTTTTTTTGCCTTTGTAGTGATTTGAGACAAGGTTTCCTGTACCCCCAAGATAGCCTTGAACTTACTATGTAACCAAGATTGACTTTGAACTCCTGATCTTTCTGTCTATGACTCCCAGGTGCTTGGATTACTGACCCTGGACCCACTATCCCCAGACTCTTCCATTTTTTAAGCTCAGAAAGGAAAGATTATAAGAAAGGATGGATGCAACCCCTCATTCACATGAGGAGGCAAGCTATAATAACACTGGTCCCACATGGCTCGTGATAACTTGAAATAAAGCCAGTCTAAATTCAGTTGTACCATTAAAGTCCACACTTTTTGAACACTTCCTATGAGAAGAATGTAAGAAGAAGAAAAATCATAATGGCTATAGTTACATGTTGAAATGACACCATTGTTGATATATTAGATTAAGTAAGCTATATTAATGAAACTAATTTTACATCCTTCTTTGAACTTTTTTTTATGTAGACCAAAGAAAACTTCCAACATTTCATTTATCTTGTGGCCCACATCTCTAAGGGAGATGCTGATTGAGATCCTACAAATGCTTAAAAGAAAACCATGGATTGAAAAAGCAGCTTGATTGTAATGTACTTGCAATGCAAACATAAAGAACAGAGTTTGACTTCCAGAACCCACATGAGAAGCTAGGCATATTTGCTGTTGATTGTCCACCAGAATTTGATGGTAAGACTGCATTTCTGAAACACCATGCACACTGGTCACAGGATATAGAAAAGTCAAGTTGGTACTAGCCAGGCAGCCTTTTCCCTGCTTGCTGGATTTCATAGTATTCAAAAGTACTATGTAGGTAGCTGAGAGGAGGAATATCACCAATAGTGTTATCCAGCTGTGAATGGTTGGAGCTAAAATAACAAATGATGCCCATTGGTGCAGTAGTGGCACATGCATTAGGAGAGTAAACTGCCACTTTCTACTTGGATTTAGGGTCTGCTCCATAGGAAAAACACCTGCCTGGTACTGTAATTCTGGTCAAGAACCTATGGTTTGGGAGCTCATAGAACCTGGAGCTGAAACTAGTATTAGTTTTCTGCTAAACGGACATAATATCAAACTGCCACTTCAATCTGTATCTTTCTACCCATAGATTAGTTCAGCTCTTGGACCTTATTGGGGCAGTTTCTTTGTGTAGTGGGTGGTGTTCAACACAGAAACTCCTAAGGGCTCAAAGTGAAGAAAATAAGTGACTGTGGAGTTCTCAGTCACAAATGAAACATTTATAACACTGTCTCCTCACCCGAGGCTCAAGGAGCATCATAGAAGAGAGGGTGAAAAGAACGTTAAGATTCAGAGATTGAGGAGGACCAAAGCCAAAGAGTGTTTTCTGGACCCCACTGAAGTACTGCACTCACAGGAGCTCTGTTTGTGTGCATAAGATTGAGCTCGTCAACACTCCAGCAGGCAATGAGTAGAGGTTCCTGAGCGCCCATTCCTAGCTGAAGAGATATTCACAGTTGATGTCTTCTGGGAGATGGAGAGTTTTCTTTAAAGGTGTGGTCCCTGGAAGGTCAACTACACTCCAGTGGAAGGCCTATACCCAGGAATGTATGGACACTATAAATTGGACTCAAGCAGTGTTTGAGGGTTTTTCAGAGTTTTTCAGAGGTGGGGGGCAAGGGGGACTTGAGATTGTAACTCCATTACACAGTTTCTCTCTTTATTTCCTTCAGAGCCTCACATTTGTTCCCTCCCCACTCTCCTCCTTCAAATTCATGACCTCCTTTTCCATTACTACTGTGTGTGTGTGTGTGTGTGTGTGTGTGTGTGTGTGTGTGTGTGTGTTTTGATATACACACATTCCTAATTATTACTACAGAGTCCATATGATGTTGCTTGTATGTATGTTTTCAGAGCTGATCATTTGGCACTGGACAAGCAATTGGTGTGATGCTCTCTGGGGAGGACCACCTCTCCAACCCAGCTTTCCTTGTCTGCCTGTTGTTCTTTGTGTAAGGCTAAGGACTCTTGAGCTACTCACATCCAGTTTGGCATGTTCATTGGCTTCACCCATGGTCATCTGTGCAGTCATGTTGCTGATATTTTATAAGTATAGCTTCTGATGATAAAAAAGGAGATAAGATCTTCCAGCAAATTTCTATATACTTCCCAAATTATGTTCTTTCTATCCACCCTTTCACAATGTTTTCTGAGCCTCAGGTGTGGGAGCATTTTGAAGATATATCCATTGGGATTGGGCTGGACAACTGTGCATTTTGCCAATCAAGTTGAAGGGATACGGATGTGGAGGAAGAGAGAGGTAGGTTTCCAGGACTCACTGGCCAGACAGCCTAGCCTACTAGGCAAGCTCCCAGCCAGTGCTGGACCCTGGCTGCCAGTGCTGGACCCTGGCTGAAACACACAGAGTGAGTTGTGTCTGTGGAACAGTAACCACAGTTGATCTCAAACCTCCACATACTCCACATACATATACGAACACATGTACTTGAACATACATGAACATGCATATACATAGATACTCACAAATAGAATTTTAAGAAAGTCATAAAGAAGCCAGTGTACTATACAGAACAGAAATTCTCTCTGATTTGTGAGATTAATGCATTCAGGTTTCTCCCAGACACGAAAGAAAATGTTTTGAAATCAAAGGGTAAATTTCTGCCTTCTGAGGCAGAGAAGACCCAGTTGTAGGATAGCTACATGCAGGGGGATGACAGAATTGGTTTCTTCCTTCTTCAAGTTCTTTGTTCCCTTAAGTGTCACTGTCATAAGCTAGCCACAGGACATACCTCTCAGGTCACTGGACACCATCATTTTAAAGTAATAAACCAACCACCAGAACTTGAATTGTCCTAAGCCTTCTCTACTTTTCACGACTTCTCCATTTTCCTTTCCCTCCTCCCCCTCCCCTACCTCCCTCCCTCTCCTCCCCCCTCTTTCTCCCTCCCCCTCCCCCCCTCTTCCTCCTGCTTCTCCTTTTCTCTTCCTCCTGCTGACCTATTTCACATGAAGTCCCAGTTCATACTCTTAAGTTTCTCAAAGTTCTCCAAGGCAATCATAACATTTTGTTCATTTCTAAGCTCATCTTCAAAATAGAACCACACAGCACATATGGGTTATTATACAGCCAGCAGCAGGCATTCTGAGGGTGCACTTTCACATTTCTCCTAACGATCACATTGGTGTACATGGCTCTGCTTATGGGATGTTTGGGTTACTGCAGAGTGTACCAAAGCAGGGTGAGCTGAATCATCTAAATGCACACTCTTGCGATGCGCTAGGTCTCAAAATTCCACCCTCTCTCATTAATGATCTCAGCCCTTGACTGTTTTATCCTAAGTAGCTATTTGAGTCTATAAATTTTCGACAGAAAATTTTTAATGTCTAATTAATGTCTATCAACCTCAACGCTTACTTGAAGATATGCATTTTCTTCACTGACAAGTGCTATATTTCATGTTTCCTGTCAATTGTACTCTATTCAATACACTAAGACTTTGGAATAATCATCATGGTCAGGTTTAAAGAATTAATAGAGGGGGCTGGGATGTCATGTGTGAAAGAGGTCAAGAATGGACAACGACTGTGCTATTCTCCTTGCTTTGGAGAAGGGCATAGCATGAATAAAAGTGCTGCTGCCCTGTCGTGTTGATAACTGACACAGAAAGTGCTGTGATAAGAGAAAAAGTATGGATTTTGGGGTCACGAGGGTAGCTGTGTGACTAGTCCAAAAACAAACGACTGGGTTTTTTTTCTTTATTTAAGTAACAGAAATGAAAAATATAAGCATTTCATTTCTTCAACGAATGCTATGGAGAACCTGGTTTCATGTTAGCCCAGGCTGGCCATAAACTAGAAATACAGCCAAGGGTGATGAACTTCTGATCTTCTAGCCGCCATATTCCAAATGCTGGGATTACAAGTGTGTGCCATCATGTACAGCATATGTGGTGCTAGGAATTAAACTCATCTCTTTGTATGTGATAGGCAAATATTCCATCAACTGAGCTACATATATAGCCTGTGTGTGTATGTGTGTGTGTGTGTGTGTGTGTGTGTGTGTGTGTGTGTGTGCGTGCCTGTATTGAAAAAAGATAACTTTGGCTCTTACCTCATAGCACATGCAAGTACTTAATTTGGAATGAATCCCAAACACAAATGTAAATGCCATAATTACAGCACCTCTAAATCAAACGCAGGAAAATGTCATTGCCATTTTAAGATGGGTAAAGATGAGTATCACAGGACATGAAAAACATTAACCATAACCAAAAACATTAATAGACTGGACTTCCTCAAATTATACATGTCTAGTATTCAAAGAACACTATTAAGAGAGTAAAAAGAAAAGCCATATGCTGGGTGAAATATCTACAGCACACAAAACCAAAGCAGGGCTTGTATTCAGGAAGCAGAATACATTCATATAATTCAATAGCAAGAAGGTTAAATAGCTTAATAAAATACATGTGAAAACCTGAGTAGGTATTCACAGAATAGGATATAGAAAATAAACACATTTTAATGTATTGGCCAGTGTTATCCATGAGAGAAAATGAAAGTTACTAGCACGGTGAGATAAGTCCCTATACCACTAAGTAGGCTAGAAGGAAAGACAGACAACAGGATGTATACACAAGAATAAAGGACAATCGAAACATGCATTTGGTTGGGAGCTGGAATCACTACAAGCACTTAATAGAAGTCTTTGTTTTCTTTAAAGGTTAAACACACATTGGCCCTATGTTTTAACAATTCCACCCATAGGTATGCAAGATAAGCAGTTATCTGCTAAACCAGGCAGGCACTTGTAAGACACTCACACATTATTACACTTTCAAAATAGCCTTCCTTTAGCTTCAGTTAAAGGTTTTTAGAGAAAAAAAAGCCAACGAAGGATCACAAACCCAGTATGAGGTATTCTTTTAGAGACCCAGAGTAAACTTGGTTCATTATAATATTGAAATAACTGTGTTGAGAACATTGCTGTCTGTCATTTTATGCCTGAACTGAACATGCTCAGAAACATTTTCTGTGTGCTATCTTTAACTTTCCAACATGTACTCTATGATCTTGAACTAAGACTGCCCAGACACATGTGACCCATCTTTCAATCTTGTACAATGACCTTACAGTGAGCATGTGGGAAAATTGTGCCTGCCCTTAAAGTGCTTCCATAGATCAATACTCATATACCTTCTAAGTAAAATCTCCATGGTTCCAATTCTTTGAGGAGAAAGTTGCTTGTCGGTAAGTCACATGCTCTCCTCACTCCTGAAGATGATGAATCTTTCTCTCTCCTGCCTCTCTTTTCTTTCAAAGAAAATGCGTTTATTGATTATACTGCAAGGGGCAGCAGGCTGGGTAGTAAGTAACATAAGGATATGCTGCTGTTCCTTGTTTTGTCTTTTGTCTTTTGTCATCTGAACTGTGATGATTGTCTCTTGTCACTTAGCAGAAGAGAACATACCACGTCCCTTTTCAAACTGAGAGCATATGGGCAGACACAGTCCTGTAGACAGATCACTTGTAGCAGCTTTATTGCTAATGACTAAAATCTTCAAACTGCTCAGGCCCAACAAGACAGTGAGTGGGTAAACAAACTGTAGGAGAGTTTCACAAAGGATTTCTACTGAATGGCTTGAAACAAATAAACAAAACTGGCTGGAGGTGTGGATCAGTAGAAAGTGCTTGCCTAGTATGCACAAGGCCCTGGGTTTAATCTCTACCACTGGAGGAATTTTTTTAAATACATTAAAAATCTCTATTTCTTGTACATTTTCTTTGTTTCGTTTTGTTTGTTTGTTTGTTTGTTTGTTTGTAGTTTTTGTTTCTTTTCCTGTTTGTTTTCTAAAGAGAAAGAGAAAGAAAACAGGCTGGAGAGAATGCTCAACAGTTAAGAGCAGTGACTGCTCTTCCAGAGGTCCTGAGTTCAATTCCCAGCAACCACATGGCAGCTCACAACCATCTGTAATGGGATCTGAGGCCCTCTTCTGGTGTGTCTGAAGACAATAACATTGTACTCACATACATAAAATAAATAAATACACCTTAAAATCAGAAGGACTTTTTAAAAGAGAGAGAGAAATATATTGTATTCTCATACAATATACTGTATTTTTGATAAATATGTATATTTATTGTTGATATTTTAAAACATTAAAGTATTCACATTTCTATTTGAATTTACATCTTAGTAAAATGAACTTTTCAGCATTTCAGATACTCTATAGCAGGCAAAATAAAAGATACCTCCATTAAAAAATAAAAATGCTGGGCTGGGTTATCTGTCAGTCAAATTCCAGAGATTCATCTTTCCCTGCCTCTCCATGCCAACCATTTCCCACTGCTACTGAGGGTTCCAGTTTAATCTCAATTGATAAAACAAGGGGGTCAGAGTTTAGATCCCCAGTACCAATGTAAAATGCCAAGTACAAAATGCAAAAATTCATACTTGTAATGCTAGTTTTAGAGAGACAAAGGCATGCTGGACCTTAGTGACAAGCCAGCCTAGCCAAATCAGTAAGCAAAAGAAGGTTGAGAGCACATTGAGGAAGACACTTATCATCAACCTCTGGCCTCTACATATATGTGCACCTACATACACAGTTACATACACCACAGAAAAGAATATGACAATGTTGATTGAGGTTGATGGCCTAGAGATTTTGCTTTTGAGCTATTGATGGAAAAGTGGACTTATTAAGCTGGGTGGTAGGCATGGCAGATGGAAGAATGGAGTTGTCTCATAGTCTGAGAGAACTAAGCACCATGTGATGGTTTGAATCAGAATGGCCCCCACAGACTCATATATTTGAATGCTTAGTCATCAGGGAGAGGTCCTACTTGAGAAGCATTAGGAGAAATGACCTTGATGGAATAGACATGGCCTTGTTGGAGGAAGTGTGTCACTGGTGGCAGGCTTTGAGGTTTCAAAAGCTGAAGCCAGGCCCAGTGTCACTTTCTTCTTCTGTTGTCAGCCGATCTGGATGTAGAACTCTCAGCTCCTTCAACAGCACCATGACTGCCTGTTTGCCACCATGCTCTCTGCCATGATGACAATGGACTGCCCTCTGAAGCCTGCTCGAATTCAATGCTTTCTTTCACAAGAGTTGCCATGATTATGCTGTCTCTTCACAGCAACAGAACACTGACTAAGACACATTACTTCCAATTTTTAATAGATTCCTTTCTATTATTCCTTGACATTTTTATACATATATAAAATATACTCTTGCCATTGGCATTCTGCATTATGCTCTCAAATCCCATTCTTTTTTTAAAAATAGTATCAATAATTATTATTTTAATAAGTATTTTAATATAATTAATAATTGATTAATCATTGTTATAATTGCAATAATAATGATCTTTAAACTTTTACATATAACTATGTGTCAATAGAGTGAATAATCTACAGGAAATGAAAAGTTCCTAAAAATACAAATAAAGTCATTAGTAATTTTAGGTTAATATTTTTCCTCTTGTGTGAAAAAATGACTGTAAATTTGACATAGAGGGATAATGTATAAATACTTTAAAAATATGGACTTCAAGCAAGATTATCACTTATATAAATATACCATACAGTTATAATACTGCCTGACTTCAAAATATACTCTGAGGGAATGGAGAGATGGATGAACCATTTAGGGTTAGGAATATAAGCCCAAAACCAAAACATATTACCACTATCAATAAGGAATGTATAGTATTGTTCTAAAATCAGATATACAAATTGATATGAGAGAATAATACTGACAAATAATTTAACCCATTCTGGCCACCTTATTTTAAACATGCGTAAAAAGAAGAAAAAGAATACATATCCCAAAAAAGTACAGGAAACACATATTGACCGTGATGCACACATAACTGCACACACAGAAATCCATAAAAACACAAAGTCAGAAATCATAATACATAACCTCAAATCCCATTCTTAACTCCTGCAAAATCTTTTCTTCCCAACAAGTTCCCCGCCTATTTCCACGTCTTTCATGTTGCTATGTTTGTTTTAAATTTTTGTGACCCACTGAGTTTAATTAGGGCTGCTTGCAGGAGCATGAGTGTGGGGCTCGTGAATAGCGCATGAGCAGCTTACCATTGGCTATAACACTGAAGGAAATGATCACCTTTCACCTAGCATGAAAAGCCAATAGCTCCTCAAGTATGGATGGAGCATCATGAAGCCTCATGCCAATCCATGATGGAATGTCGATGGTCTCAATCATGCTCAAGTCTCAAGCAGGTTACCATAGCTGGTGTGACTTCCTTAAGGTCACAGCCATCGCATGTCCAGAAGACAGCATTTCCCAGCCCTCTCCCTATCCTTTGGTTCTTACACTCTTTCTGCCCTCTCTTCAGCAACGATCTCTGAGCCTTGCTTACAATTTTAAAGAATTGTTTTCACATCACACTTTCTGAACACGCTAAATGTGTTGCTGTGGTAACTACAGTAAATGTATTTCCAAGACCTAAATGGAGGCATGGGCAGTTCAGAAGAAGACTGACTACTTCAAAATACAGAGGTTGGGGGCAAAATTGATAGTTTAAATTACTAAAATATTAATATTTAATTTTCTTGATTAAAAAATTCAAAGCAGATGCACAATTGCAACTGATATTTGAACATCAAGATGTCATAATGCTTCCAGAAATACTGATAATTTGTACTGCATATGTTTTTAAGATTTTTAAATACACAAGATGTAGTTGTTGTAGTTATAGGTATACACACCTTCAATTCCAGCATCCAAAAGACAGAAGTATGCGGATATGTAGAATCCGAGGTCAGCCTGCTGCTCTACATAGATAGCTCTAGGTCAGCTAGGGCTACATGATGAGGTCAAGCCTCAAAAAAATGATTCTAAATAATTAAAGCATGTCCATAGAAATTGGAAACATAGAGCCATAGGAACAGTCCTTTGACTTATACTCTATTGCAAATAATCAGGACCAAACTGGTAAAAATCATCTTATGGTTATGATAGCCTATTTGACACCATGGCAAACTCGATGCCAAACCCCAATGAACTACTTTTTTTCTTATTTTTTCTATACTCCCATTTAGACATCCAAAGATACAATTTGAAGTTACATAATAGCCAGAGTCATTAAATATTTTCTGCAAAAGATCACGCCCTAAAGGTTTGAGGAACGACAGGCCATATGTTCTCTGTCACACCTACTGAACTCTGACACTGCATCTGTAAAGCAGTTATAGGGAAATATGAAGCAAATGGGCGTGTGGCTCCCAGGAAGATTTTTTATGGATGCTGTAATCAAATTTCATATAAATTTTGTGGCATAGACTATTCCTTTGTAAGTTTGAAACCACTTAATGATATTAAAATCATCTTTCACTTGAGTGAGATACATAAGGAAATAATAGGCTGGATTTAGCCCAAAGACAGTTGGATTGGATTGTGGTGCTGATATTCGCTAGGTACATGACTTTTGTGAGGCCATTTAGCTTTCCTGAGACTTTTTCTTTATCTGTACAACTGAAGTTTATAGGGTATTTAATGCATAAAATACGGAGGAGTTCTGTTGATTTTTGAAAAGAACTTAAAAACATCTTACTACTCAAAATATGATGGAATATAGTATCATATGCCATACATTGAATGTTATTGTACAAGTGATTGCCATTATGATATTACATAAGCAACATAATTATAGCGCTGGCAATGAAGAGTCTGATGTAAAACTGTCATAAATATAACACAATTTCATTTTTTATCATTCTCCACGATCTTGTTTCATGTGTCTTAGTTGAGTGGATATGATGATAAATCAGGACTATTTGGAGAGTCAGCAGAAATTGAAGCACAGGTCAAAGTGTACTTCAATTCCTGTTGGAAAGCTTTCCTGACTCATCTATTTAAGCAGCAGCTTTTCCCTCCGGAGACCTTTCAGGGGAAAGAGGCCATCTGCTCTAGACAACTTCAATTTTTACCTGCCTGGAGGCAGGAGATGATCTAGTAGTAGGATACATTATCAGCTACTACCTGAATGAAGCTGAAAGGAGACCACTGCAAACATGACTGTTCTGGTGCCATTTCCAGCTCCAGCATGCCCAAGTGAAAAGGCAGAGTCTTTTGCAAGCTTAAAAGACATTAGGGCTAGACCCCTGCCTCATATTGAGCAGGTTGTAAAGCCAATAACTAAAACTTATGGGAAACAATTACTGGGAAGGAGAGTACAGGCTGAATCCTGTCTCTGCTCCTGGAAAGATATGTGACACTCTGAACTGCCCAGAAGGTCATTAATAGATAACTATCTGAACCTGCTTTCAGGAGCCCTAAGCCTTATATGATGACTGCCCAGATAAAAAACGAAGACATATCACTGCCTGCCTCTGTAAAAGTTAATCCAATCCCCTGGACAGGAACACTATCCTCAAGAAATCTGTTACTTCTGGAGCCTTTAAAACTGGTACAAAGCCTGTCTAAAATCTAAAATGTAAATAATCAGAACAATTATCACTCCCGCCACCCACTATGTTCTCTCTCTCTCTCTCTCTCTCTCTCTCTCTCTCTCTCTCTCTCTCTGTGTGTGTGTGTGTGTGTGTGTGTGTGTGTGAGAGAGAGAGAGAGAGAGAGAGAGAGAGAGAAAGAGAGAGAGAGAGAGAGAGATCTGCCTTTCTCTCTTTCCCCCTTGAAAATGCCCCACTTCCCTCTGTAATGAACTCTGCCTCTCTTTATTACACCGTATTCTCTGTATCGAGCCGAATTTCTTTTGACAGAGATCAGAAGGATCAGGGAGCCCAAGGGAGCCAGAATGAGTCTGGTGACATTAATTTGTAAAGAGCTAGTTTCGCAAGTCATTAGAATTCATGTAAGATGGAAGCTTAGCAGCCTCCCTCTTTACCTTCTGTTCTCTCGCTCCTCCAGCTATATGATGCCAATACAAGCCAATTAGGAGAAAAATGAATTCAATCTACAAGCTCTTCTACTTTGCCTGGAGTAACCAGAGTCTGAACATTGTGATTTAAGAGCATGTGTTTGAAGGGTTGCCTTAACGAAGTAATTATTTCATACTGAATGAATAAGTAATTTTAGAATCACATGGGTCTACGCTTGTCACTACTAAACCTTACCCCCCCCCCCCGTCTCCTTTATGTTTCCTCTTGTCTAGGGTTGCAGAAACCATTGAAGTCAGAATCACTTGACCAGATCTGTGCTTTGGGTTTCTAGACCTAAATCTCACCATAGTCTATACTGAGATGGGTATGAAAGTGTTCAGTAAGAACATATTCAGTTGTTTATTGCATTGTGTTAGTAAATGCATATGAAAATGATCTCCTTCTTTTTTGAGACTAAGGTCTCCTAAACTAGCGTTGAATTCCAGTTCATCCTGCCTCAGGCTTCAGTGTCCTGGGGATTATAGCTGTGTACCATCATGTCAACTTAAGATGCAATTTTGAGTCTTGCGTTTTAAATTTTATTATTATTCCTTTTAGTAATCCTTGTCGATATTATTTTACAAGGAGAAAGTAAATTGGAGTTTCTCAAGTGACATACATTCGCTCTAACCTTATAGGTGAGTTTTTCTTTTAGTACTTCGGTTGTAAAGTCAAAGTATTGTTAATGAGCATTCCTAGTTAAACCCACGTCATTCAATACAACATGATTGATCCTTTGTATGGTAACTGTTTAGCATAGTTTTGATAATACCCATGGAAAACACTTTAAGAACATATATTCAGAGTTGCAGAGATGGCTCAGTGGTCAAGAGTGCTGGCTGCTCTACCTGAGGAGCTGGGTTCAATCATCAGCACCCACATGGCAGCTCACAACTGTCTGTAACTCCTGTTCCATGGGATTCTGACACCCTCACACAGACATACATACAGTCAAATCACCAATGTACATACAATAAAAATAAATGTTTTTCAAAGAACATATATTTATGATACAAAAATGAATAAGGGGAAAAGACGATTGACATGGGTCTGATTTTTTAAATGTACAAAACCTTCATATTGCTTTGTACTTGTATATAACACTTAAAAGTCTATCCCTCTATTGATAGATACCTAGGATGTTAACTCAGTAGCTTTGAACAGTGCTGCAATAAACACTGGTGTGCAAATATCTCTGTAACACATTAACTTATAGTCCTTCTAGCAAATTCACAGTAGTATAGGGAGGTTAAATGGTAGATCTACTTTAGGTTTTCTGAGGAACCTCCATACTGATTTCCATTAATAGCTATACTAGTTTACATTGAAACTAGCAGTACATACAGGTGCCCTTTCATCATCAGCCTAGCCAGCATTTATTGTTTTTTTTTTGTTTGTTTGTTTTTTTAATGATTGCCATTCTGACAGGGATAAGATGAATCTGTGTCATTTTAGTTTGCATTTCTCTGGTGGCTACTGGGAGCAAACCTTTTTCTATGGATTTAATGACCATTTGAATTTCATCTTTTGAGAACTGTCTGTTCATTACCCTATTATTTGATCGGATTGCTTTGGGGTTTTTGTTGTTGTTGTTGTAGTTTTTAAGTTCTTTGTGTGTTCTCCATATTAATTCTCTGTCAGATGTATAGCTATCAAAGACTTTCTCTTGTTCTATAGGCTCCTTCACTTCATTGTTTCCTTTGCTGTGTAGGACTCTTATGTAAACAGACAGACACACGGACCAACAGATAGACAGACAGGAAACAGAAGAGAAAGACATCCTACTACATTTCACCATTCCCTGCTGTTTCTTGATCCATCGTTCATATGCTTGCACCACTTTGACTGTGTACCTCATAAAACAACATTACAATTTAATTTACAAAAGGAATTTCAAGAGACATAAGTGAAGTAGGTTTTTTTTACTTAATTTTGAATTCCACTTAAACTTTTCTTCCTTTTTATTATTTAAATTTTTTCCATACAGTATATTTTGATCAAATTCTTTACCCTCCCCCAAGTTCTTCCCTCACCCTACTCACCCAACTTCATTTTCTTTATCTCTCTCAAAAGGAAAACAAAAGACAAAAAATACCAAGCCACAAGCAAAAGCAGCATACATAAAATCATGACCAACTGCTCCTGAGCAGGAGGCCTGCCCTGGAGTGGGGTGGATTCACTTAGTGTCGTTCCATTGGAGTAAACTGATTTTTCCCTCTTCCAGTATCAGTGCCAAACAGCTTCTCGGTTGGGTTTCAGGTAGGACCCCCACTGTAGGGGAACCTTTTGGCCAATGACTCAACCACATGGAACCCATTCCTGGTACTGGCGGTTTTACTTAGTAACACATGATGTTTAATTGAGGCATTCTCTCACCTACTATATGGTAACTCCATTTAAATTCCTTTTATATATTTTAGGTAGCTTCTAGAGGAGTCGGCTTCCATATAGCTTTTCTCTGGTCCTTTAGCTTAATCTTTTAACATTTTGTAAATTACACTCTTTGAAGACTGTAACCTAGTAGGGTGAAATGTAATGTATTTAACCATATAAATACACCTAAGTACAGTGCTCTCTGGAGAAACCTGCATCTACACTTTGAGATGTTTATTGTCCTTCCTCTGTGTATCACTGCGGACATACTTACTGAAGTCACTAACTTAGCTCATTGTGAATAGTCATGAGGTGCACAGCTGTGTAATCCCTGATTGCGGTTTTGTCAGAATGGAGAGCAGGAGATGTGGGGAGCCTGATGGAGTTCCTGGCAGCTGTGCTAAGCTGTGTCTCCCTGGTACAACTGACTGGATCTCGCTGTCTTTTAATTTACACTTCCCTGGTAACCATTGATGCCAAGCTCTATTGACCTTCCATCTTGCTCAAGGGGCCCTTTTACAAATTATAGAGTGATTCCTTTAATATCTCAAAGTGGACTGATAGTATCCTCAAGCCAGGCAATTTTTGTCCCCTAATAAGGCCTGCCAAGGCTATGGCGATGCTCAGTCACTAAAGTGCTTGCCTCACAACCACAGGGACCTGAATTCAATTCCCAGAATCTATGTTTTTTTTTAAGGTGAGCTTCAGGAATATATGCTTGTAATTCTAGAAATAGGGAAATAGAGACAGGCTGATCGATTCCTGGGGCTCCCCAGCCAGCTAGCCAGTCCAGCCTAACAGGCAAACTGCAGGCCAATGAGAGAGTTGGTCTCAAAAACAAAACAAAACAAAACAAAGAACAACACCTGAGTTTAACCTCTGGTTTCCACATGTATGCCCCCCACACATACACACCTGTAGACCTGTGCACATAGACGTACATATGTACACTTACATTTGTACATGCATGTGTGCACATACACACACAAAGAAGTTTTACCAAATAAAATATAGATGCCCAGCTCAATTTGAATTTCAAATAAATATCAAGTGAATTTTAGTCTGCATATATCCCCAAAATGTGAGATAGATATACTAAAAAATGTTAGCTGTTACTGGCATCTAGTAAATTGAAGCCAGGGATACCATCCCACAGGGCACAGAAAGTTCCTCAAAACAAAGAGTGATTCTGCATAAAATGTCAGTACCAGTGTCCAAGCTGTGAAACCCTGCCTGCCTCAACCAGTTAGGAAAACAAACTCCATGGAATGAAATAAAGCTACTTATGGGAAAGAGCTGGCGGCCTGGAAGAAGGGAGGCCTCTCAGAAGTAGAACCAACACAGAGGAAGCGTTATCATCATCCACCTGGTTTTCAGCAGTGACTAAGGTCTGCCTTAGTTAATGTGATGGAGAAGCAATATACCAGGACCTTTCCACAGGCAGGAGGGGACCCAATTAGCTGTCAGGGAAGCTGCCTCCAAACACACTAACCACAAACAGCGTCATGTTCCTGATGAAATCAGAGCAGATCCTCTCAGGCAAGAGCCACAAAGACCCTCGCAATATCAAATAATATCAGCACACACACACACACACACACACACACACACACACACACGCACACACGCACGCACGCGCACGCACGCACACACGCACGCACACACCTTCCCGCCCACAGGCTCAGGGGACCCATACAGCTCCATTCCTGTGAAGTGAATAAAACTGGTGGAACATTCAGACACACTGAATGAAAGATAGCATCCTCTTCAGTCAGCCATCTCTTCACTTCTTGCCATTGTCTCTCAGTTTTCTTATCTGACTCGAGCCTCATAGTCCTGTGGGTGCCATGATAGCCCTGACCAAACTCCTCTGTACATGAGTCATCTGCCATATGACAGAGAGAAACTAGACTTGGGGTGACCCCAAATTCCAGCATTCAGACTTCTGGAATATTCCTTCTGAAAAACTGTCTCTTCTTTGTGCTTCATTTTTACCTGCCATTACTTATGCAGTACCCTGATGACAAACCAGTTTACGTGAGAAATTCTGTGTACAGGGAAATGAGCAATTCAATTATTCAGAGAGCTCTTTGTCAACCATATGAAGTTGCCGCAAGTGGTTCTGTCAAAGATAATTTAATTGCTCAGAGCCACCTTCAAATTCAAAAGATGTCAGACAATTATTTCCTCCAAGTGACAAAAACAAGCACCAGGCTAATTTGTCTAGAAAATATCATTGATGCTTGCGCTATATGAATTCTTCTTGTAGATATGGGGCTGCTTATCATGCCAGTTTTGTGGCCATGGGTAACTAGGTGAGGTTTGGCTTCTCTGTCATGAATCTACCCCAGAAAACTAAGCATTTCAGAGTAACGGTATTTTGTTAATGAATGTCAGTGTATATTGGTAAACTAGGCTCTTTGGAGGTGGAAGCAGGAGCATTAGAAGTTCAAGGCTAGCCCCGTCCATATAAGACCCTGTCTGTAAAATAAAACAAAATGAGTATCAGGTTTGCTATTGGTGAGCCTAGGAGTATTTAGTGCTGATTCATAAAGATTTTAAAGAAAAGAATTCATTTTGGGCTGGAGAGATGGCTCAGTGGTTAAGAGCACAGACTACACTTCCAGAGGTCCTGAGTTCCATTCCCAGCAACCACATGTTGGCTCACAACCATCTGTAATGGAACAGATGCTCTCTTCTGGTGTGTCTAAAGACAGCAACAGTGTACTCACATGAATTAAATAAAGAAAGAAAGAAAGAAATATTTTTTAAAAGAATTCATTTTTTTCCTATTTAAATGTTGACTTTATATATTTTCAACTAAATGATATTTGTGCCTCCAATGTCTTATATTTCTGTGGTGTACAAATTGAAGCAAGTGTACAAACTACCTAACATTTGTGCTATGCAAAAGGAAGCAGCGCTCTGCTGCATAGAAGAGCTCTTCCCAAGCAGAGTTGGGTTTTTTCTTCTAGAAGATAGAGTGGAGCATGATAATCAAGAGATAAGCAGCTCTTTCTGTTCCCACTGGCTTTCTCTGCATGACAGCCACACCACTCCATGAGACAGTAACACTGAATCAACATATGTGGAAACGGTAGTTTCATGCAGTCAGTATGTATGCAGTAGAGCTTTATACTCAGGCTTTCACTTCAGTGCCCAAACTGTCAATCTATGTGAATTTTTCTATCCCGGTACTCTCATTTTATAGCTTGCCAAAATTCAGTAAAATGATCATTTGTCCCAATAGCACCTTTATAACAATACCATAGAAATTGCCAGATACCTATGTCTTAGTCAGAGTTTCTATTCCTGCACAAACATCATAACTAAGAAGCAAGTTGGAGAGGAAACGGTTTGTTTATTCAGCTTACATTTCCACACTGCTATTGATCACCAAAGAAAGTCCTAATGAGAACTCAAGCAGGGCAGGAAGCAGGAGCTGATGCAGAGGGCCATAGAGGGATGTTTCTTACTGGCTTGCTTCCCCTGGCTTGCTCAGCTTGCTTTGTTATAGAACCCAAGACTACCAGCCCAGAGATGGCACCACACACAAGGGGACCTCCCCCCCTTGATCACTAATTGAGAAAATGCCTTGCAGCTGGATCTCGTGGAGGCATTTCCCCAACTGAAGCTCCTTTCTCTGTGATAACTCCAGCCTGTGTCAAGTTGACACAAAACTAGCCATTCCAACCTAATTGATTATTTAACTGCTATTGATTCATCTTACATATGTGGTACCTGTCTATATATGTGGATACATGGCTGTGCACATGCATGTGGGGATCAGAAATTGATACCTGCTGTTTTCTCAATCACTTTCCACCTTGTTTGTTTACACAAGGTCTCTCTTACTGAACCTGGAGCTCACAGATTCAGTAGACAAGATGTCCAGCAAGCCTCCGAGATCCTCCTTGTCTCTGCCCACCCTCCACCCCAGTGCTGGAATTAGACTTGTGCACCACTGTGCCTGGCTTATGTGGGTACTGGGGATCCAAATTCAGGTCCTCCTGCTTATACAACAAGCACTTTATCCATCCATCTCTCCAGCCTGGAGACAGGGTTTTATTGTCCTTTCTTCCCTGTATCATGTGAAGTATGCATTCATATGAAGATGTTTCTCAGGGAATTCTTGTGTCTTCCTGAACATTCTTGAAGCATCTTGAGTCCCAAGGAAGTGATTCTATATAAGACTTATGTCTCAGATACTTTTCTTTCACTGTGAGAAAGAAAGTAAGAAAGAAAGAAAGAAAGAAAGAAAGAAAGAAAGAAAGGAAGGAAGGAAGGAAGGAAGGAAGGAAGGAAGGAAGGAAGAAAGGAAGAAAAGAAGAGATGGAAGAAGGAAGGAAGGAAGGAAGGAAGGAAGGAAGGAAGGAAAGAAAGAAAGAAAGAAAGAAAGAAAGAAAGAAAGAAAGAAAGAAAGAAAGAAAGAAAGAAAGAAAAGAAGGAAAGGAAAGGGAGAGGGAGGGAGGGAGAGAGGAAGAAGAAGAAGAAGAAGAAGAAGAAGAAGAAGAAGAAGAAGAAGAAGAAGAAGAAGAAGAAGAAGAAGAAGAAGAAGAAGAAGAAGAAGAAGAAGAAGAAAGAAGAGGAATTTATTTGGGGCTCACAGTTCAAGAAGGTAATAATTCATGACCATCATGGCAGGAAGCATGGCTGCAGGCAAACAGGCATGGCGCTGGAGCAGTAGCTGAAAGCTTGCTTATATTGACCTACAAACATAAGGCCAGAAGAGAAAATCAACTGGAATGGCATGAGCTTTTGAAACCTCAAACCCCACCTGCAGTGGCACACTTCCTAATCCTCCCCAAACAGTTCCACCAACTGGGAACTAAACATTTAAATATATGACCTTATAAGTACCAGCACAGCTGATGACAGCGTTTTCCCACTCCCTCAATCAAGACTATGGTCCCAAGCAGAAATGATGTTCTAAGAGTCAGGGGTGGCCTGTCTTCTGTGATCACAGGTTATTTAGTTCAGGGTCATTACTGTTTCATACTCTTTTTTTTTTCCATTTTTTATTAGGTATTTAACTCATTTACATTTCCAATGCTATACCAAACGTCCCCCATATCCACCCACCCCCACTCCCCTGCCCACCCACTCCCCCTTTTTGGCCCTGGTGATCCCCTGTACTGGGGCATATAAAGTTTGCAAGTCCAATGGGCCTCTCTTTCCAGTGATGGCCGACTAGGCCATCTTTTGATATATATGCAGCTAGAGTCAAGAGCTCCGGGGTACTGGTTAGTTCAAAATGTTGTTCCACCTATAGGGTTGCAGATCCCTTTAGCTCCTTGGCTACTTTCTCTAGCTCCTCCATTGGGAGCCCTATGATCCATCCATTAGCTGACTGTGAGCATCCACTTCTGTGTTTGCTAGGCCCCGGCATAGTCTCACAAGAGACAGCTACATCTGGGTCCTTTCAATAAAATCTTGCTAGTGTATGCAATGGTGTCAGCATTTGGATGCTGATTATGGGGTGGATCCCTGGATATGGCAGTCTCTACATGGTCCATCCTTTCATCTCAGCTCCAAACTTTGGCTCTGTAACTCCTTCCATGGGTGTTTTGTTCCCAAATCTAAGGAGGGGCATAGTGTCCACACTTCAGTCTTCATTCTTCTTGAGTTTCATGTGTTTAACAAATTATATCTTATATCTTGGGTATCCTAGGTTTGGGGCTAATATCCACTTATCAGTGAATACATATTGTGTGAGTTTCTTTGTGAATGTGTTACCTCACTCAGGATGATGCCCTCCAGGTCCATCCATTTGGCTAGGAACTTCATAAATTCATTCTTTTTAATAGCTGAGTAGTACTCCATTGTGTAGATGTACCACATTTTCTGTATCCATTCCTCTGTTGAGGGGCATCTAGGTTCTTTCCAGCTTCTGGCTATTATAAATAAGGCTGCTATGAACAGTGGAGCATGAGTCCTTCTTACCTGTTGGGGCATCTTCTGGATATATGCCCAGGAGAGGTATTGCTGGATCCTCCGGTAGTACTATGTCCAGTTTTCTGAGGAACCGCCAGACTGATTTCCAGAGTGGTTGTACAAGCCTGCACTCCCACCAACAATGGAGGAGTGTTCCTCTTTCTCCACATCCACGCCAGCATCTGCTGTCACCTGAATTTTTGATCTTAGCCATTCTGACTGGTGTGAGGTGGAATCTCAGGGTTGTTTTGATTTGCATTTCCCTGATGATTAAGGATGTTGAACATTTTTTCAAGTGCTTCTCTGCCATTCGGTATTCCTCAGGTGAGAATTCTTTGTTCAGTTCTGAGCCCCATTTTTTAATGGGGTTATTTGATTTTCTGAAGTCCACCTTCTTGAGTTCTTTATATATGTTGGATATTAGTCCCCGATCTGATTTAGGATAGGTAAAGATCCTTTCCCAATCTGTTGGTGGTCTTTTTGTCTTATTGACGGTGTCTTTTGCCTTGCAGAAACTTTGGAGTTTCATTAGGTCCCATTTGTCAATTCTCGATCTTACAGCACAAGCCATTGCTGTTCTGTTCAGGAATTTTTCCCCTGTGCCCATATCTTCAAGGCTTTTCCCCACTTTCTCCTCTATAAGTTTCAGTGTCTCTGGTTTTATGTGAAGTTCCTTGATCCACTTAGATTTGACCTTAGTACAAGGAGATAAGTATGGATCGATTCGCATTCTTCTACACGATAACAACCAGTTGTGCCAGCACCAATTGTTGAAAATGCTGTCTTTCTTCCACTGGATGGTTTTAGCTCCCTTGTCGAAGATCAAGTAACCATAGGTGTGTGGGTTCATTTCTGGGTCTTCAATTCTATTCCATTGGTCTACTTGTCTGTCTCTATACCAGTACCATGCAGTTTTTATCACAATTGCTCTGTAGTAAAGCTTTAGGTCTGGCATGGTGATTCCGCCAGAAGTTCTTTTATCCTTGAGAAGACTTTTTGCTATCCTAGGTTTTTTGTTATTCCAGACAAATTTGCAAATTGCTCCTTCCAATTGAGCAAGAATTGAGTTGGAATTTTGATGGGGATTGAATTGAATCTGTAGATTGCTTTTGGCAAGATAGCCATTTTTACAATGTTGATCCTGCCAATCCATGAGCATGGGAGATCTTTCCATCTTCTGAGATCTTCCTTAATTTCTTTCTTCAGAGATTTGAAGTTTTTATCATACAGATCTTTCACTTCCTTAGTTAGAGTCACGCCAAGATATTTTATATTATTTGTGACTATTGAGAAGGGTGTTGTTTCCCTAATTTCTTTCTCAGCCTGTTTATTCTTTGTATAGAGAAAGGCCATTGACTTGTTTGAGTTTATTTTATATCCAGCTACTTCACCGAAGCTGTTTATCAGGTTTAGGAGTTCTCTGGTAGAATTTTTAGGGTCACTTATATATACTATCATATCATCTGCAAAAAGTGATATTTTGACTTCCTCTTTTCCAATTTGTATCCCCTTGATCTCCTTTTGTTGTCGAATTGCTCTGGCTAATACTTCAAGTACTATGTTGAAAAGGTAGGGAGAAAGTGGGCAGCCTTGTCTAGTCCCTGATTTTAGTGGGATTGCTTCCAGCTTCTCTCCATTTACTTTGATGTTGGCTACTGGTTTGCTGTAGATTGCTTTTATCATGTTTAGGTATGGGCCTTGAATTCCTGATCTTTCCAAAACTTTTATCATGAATGGGTGTTGGATCTTGTCAAATGCTTTTTCTGCATCTAACGAGATGATCATGTGGTTTTTGTCTTTGAGTTTGTTTATATAATGGATTACATTGATGGATTTTCGTATATTAAACCATCCCTGCATCCCTGGAATAAAACCTACTTGGTCAGGATGGATGATTGCTTTAATGTGTTCTTGGATTCGGTTAGCGAGAATTTTATTGAGGATTTTTGCATCGATATTCATAAGAGAAATTGGTCTGAAGTTCTCTATCTTTGTTGGATCTTTCTGTGGTTTAGGTATCAGAGTAATAGTGGCTTCATAAAATGAGTTGGGTAGAGTACCTTCTACTTCTATTTTGTGAAATAGTTTGTGCAGATTTGGAATTAGATCTTCTTTGAAGGTCTGATAGAACTCTGCACTAAACCCATCTGGTCCTGGGCTTTTTTTGGTTGGGAGACTATTAATAACTGCTTCTATTTCTTTAGGTGATATGGGACTGTTTAGATGGTCAACTTGATCCTGATTCAACTTTGGTACCTGGTATCTGTCCAGAAATTTGTCCATTTCATCCAGGTTTTCCAGTTTTGTTGAGTATAGCCTTTTGTAGAAGGATCTGATGGTGTTTTGGATTTCTTCAGGATCTGTTGTTATGTCTCCCTTTTCATTTCTGATTTTGTTAATTAGGATTTTGTCCCTGTGCCCTTTAGTGAGTCTAGCTAAGGGTTTATCTATCTTGTTGATTTTCTCAAAGAACCAACTCCTCGTTTGGTTAATTCTTTGAATAGTTCTTCTTGTTTCCACTTGGTTGATTTCACCCCTGAGTTTGATTATTTCCTGCCGTCTACTCCTCTTGGGTGAATTTGCTTCCTTTTTTTCTAGGGCTTTTAGATGTGTTGTCAAGCTGCTAGTATGTGCTCTCTCCCGTTTCTTCTTGGAGGCACTCAGAGCTATGAGTTTCCCTCTTAGAAATGCTTTCATTGTGTCCCATAGGTTTGGGTACGTTGTGGCTTCATTTTCATTAAACTCTAAAAAGTCTTTAATTTCTTTCTTTATTCCTTCCTTGACCAAGGTATCATTGAGAAGAGTGTTATTCAGTTTCCACGTGAATGTTGGCTTTCCATTATTTATGTTGTTATTGAAGATCAGTCTTAGGCCATGGTGGTCTGATAGGATACATGGGACAATTTCAATATTTTTGTATCTATTGAGGCCTGTTTTGTGACCAATTATATGGTCAATTTTGGAGAAGGTCCCGTGAGGTGCTGAGAAGAAGGTATATCCTTTTGTTTTAGGATAAAATGTTCTGTAGATATCTGTCAGGTCCATTTGTTTCATAACTTCTGTTAGTTTCACTGTGTCCCTGTTTAGTTTCTGTTTCCACGATCTGTCCTTTGAAGAAAGTGGTATGTTGAAGTCTCCCACTATTATTGTGTGAGGTGCAATGTATGCTTTGAGCTTTACTAAAGTGTCTCTAATGAATGTGGCTGCCCTTGCATTTGGTGCGTAGATATTCAGAATTGAGAGTTCCTCTTGGAGGATTTTACCTTTGATGAGTATGAAGTGTCCCTCCTTGTCTTTTTTGATAACTTTGGGTTGGAAGTCAATTTTATCCGATATTAAAATGGCTACTCCAGCTTGTTTCTTCAGTCCATTTGCTTGGAAAATTGTTTTCCAGCCTTTCACTCTGAGGTAGTGTGTGTCTTTTTCCCTGAGATGGGTTTCCTGTAAGCAGCAGAATGTTGGGTCCTGTTTGTGTAGCCAGTCTGTTAGTCTATGTCTTTTTATTGGGGAATTGAGTCCATTGATATTAAGAGATATTAAGGAAAAGTAATTGTTGCTTCCTTTTATTTTTGTTGTTAGAGTTGGCATTCTGTTCTTGTGGCTGTCTTCTTTTTGGTTTGTTGAATGATTACTTTCTTAGTTGTTCTAGGGCGTGATTTCCGTCCTTGTATTGCTTCTTTTCTGTTATTATCCTTTGAAGGGCTGGATTCGTGGAAAGATATTGTGTGAATTTGGTTTTGTCGTGGAATACTTTGGTTTCTCCATCTATGGTAATTGAGAGTTTGGCCGGGTATAGTAGCCTGGGCTGGCATTTGTGTTCTCTTAGTGTCTGTATAACATCTGTCCAGGCTCTTCTGGCTTTCATAGTCTCTGGTGAAAAGTCTGGTGTAATTCTGATAGGCCTTCCTTTATATGTTACTTGACCTTTCTCCCTTACTGCTTTTAATATTCTATCTTTATTTAGTGCATTTGTTGTTCTGATTATTATGTGTCGGGAGGAATTTCTTTTCTGGTCCAGTCTATTTGGAGTTCTGTAGGCTTCTTGTATGATCATGGGCATCTCTTTTTTTATGTTTGGGAAGTTTTCTTCTATTATTTTGTTGAAGATATTAGCTGGCCCTTTAAGTTGAAAATCTTCATTCTCATCAATTCCTATTATCCGTAGGTTTGGTCTTCTCATTGTGTCCTGGATTACCTGGATGTTTTGAGTTAGGATCCTTTTGCATTTTGTATTTTCTTTGACTGTTGTGTCGATGTTCTCTATGGAGTCTTCTGCACCTGAGATTCTCTCTCTTCCATTTCTTGTATTCTGTTGCTGATGCTCGCATCTATGGTTCCAGATCTCTTTCCTAGGGTTTCTATCTCCAGCGTTGCCTCGCTTTGGGTTTTCTTTATTGTGTCTACTTCCCCTTTTAGTTCTAGTATGGTTTTGTTCATTTCCATCACCTGTTTGGATGTGTTTTCCTGTTTTTCTTTAATGATTTCTACCTGTTTGGCTGTGTTTTCCTGCTTGTCTTTAAGGGCCTGTAACTCTTTAGCAGTGCTCTCCTGTAATTCTTTAAGTGACTTATGAAAGTCCTTCTTGATGTCCTCCATCATCATCATGAGAAATGTTTTTAAATCTGGGTCTAGATTTTCAGTTGTGTTGGGGTGCCCAGGACTAGGTGGGGTGGGAGTGCTGCGTTCTGATGATGGTGAGTGGTCTTGATTTCTGTTAGTAGGATTCTTACGTTTGCCTTTCGCCATCTGGTAATCTCTGAAGCTAGCTGTTTTAGTTGTCACTGTTAAGAGCTTGTTCTTCAGGTGACTCTGTTAGCCTCTATGAGCAGACCTGGAGGGTAGCACTCTCCTTAGTTTCAGTGGGCAGAGTATTCTCTGCAGGCAAGCTCTCTTCTTGCAAGGCAGGTACCCAGATATCTGGTGTTCGAACCAGACTCCTGGCAGAAGTTGTGTTCCACTCACTAGAGGTCTTAGGGTCACGTGTGGAATCCTGTGTGGGCCCTTGCGGGTGTCAGGCGACTCAGCTGGCAAGGTAGCCCGGGGCTCGAGTGGAGTGGAAGGGGTTTGTGCCCCAGATCAAGCCCGGGTAGCCTGCTTCCCTATGTACTGCAGTCTCAAGTTCCGCGCGATTGGATTGGGGCAGGCGCTGTGTTCCACTCACCAGAGGTCTCAGGGTCCCGTGGGGAGTCCCGTGTGGGCCCTTGCGGGTGTTGGGCAAGACTCTGCTGGCAAGGTAGCCCGGGGCTCGAGTCTCGAGTCGAGCGGAAGGGACTTGTGCCCCAGATCAGGCCCGGGTAGCCTGCTTCCCTATGTACTGCAGTCTCAAGTTCTGCGCGATTGGATCGGGGCAGGCGCTGTGTTCCACTCACCAGAGGTCTTAGGATCCCGTGGGGAGTCCCGTGTGGGCCCTTGCGGGTGTTGGGCAAGACTCTGCTGGCATGGAAGCCCGGGGCTCGAGTCGAGCGGAAGGGACTTGTGCCCCAGATCAGGCCCGGGTACCTGTTTCATACTCTTGCATGGTCAATAGCCCCACAAATCAGTTTAATTTGCATCAAAATTAAATGTGCTTGGAAAGGAGAGCTTTACTGTATCAAATTATGTCTGTGCTTCTTCATTTGAATCTGATTACCACCTCTACATTCAGTGTTTCCACGTCAATTGCTGAGTGCAAAAACATCTTCCTGACCAGTAATCTGTCATTCATCCTTTGTTCTCCCAAGGATCTTTTACTTATAAAGGATTCTTTCTTAAGTGCTCATGAGTCTGCTGTCTTCTTAACAAACAAAGAGGAAAAGAAAAAAACATGTTGTGTACTTTTAAAAGCTCATGAAGACAGAAGTCTTTGAGAGAAGGGGCTGACTCCTTTTCTCAAGCCCCACCCACTCGCAAAAAGCTGCTCTCTGCCCACATAGGGGGCAAGTTTAACCTGGGCAAAGGACAATGATGGAAGGAAGCAATTAGAGAGATCAGTTTAAACTGGTAAGATGGGCCCAAAAATGAGTCCCTGGGACTACAATGCAAGGTGGGTCCGGAAGTCCATTTCAACTCAAAATGCTAGCTAACTCAAAATGGCACCTGTGCAGCTTTTCTGCCCCGTGTGTCTTCTTGCATCACAACAGTAATCAGCATGGAACTGAATGTACATTTAAAAGGCCAGGCTTCAAGCTCAGCCTCAATAATCCATTATTTTTAGAACATGATTAGGAATTGTCATCTACTGCTCAATTTCCTGTTTGCCTGAAATCAGTCTCTTAAAAAGACAGCATAAGGTTCCTAAAACAGAATTCTACCAGCACACAGAATTTCAGAGTGCGCAGCTCTACCAATCTGAGAAAAGCTTGAAAGATGGCAAGATGTGGACAGGGATGGACTCAGGTCCTGTTTTGACAGGTGGCACAAATCATGACAAAAAAATCATAACCAGTTAGATAGCTCTGCTGTGCTTGAGAACATAGCAGAATGTCTGCAAATTGGACACCACTTTGAGTAAAAGGTTCTGGGGACAGGGCTCAGGCAGGTCCTTAGTATTCAACATACAAAGACTCATTTATTGAAACAAAAGAATCGAATATTTTTTGTTCTTCACTCCAAGCACTAACCAGGGCCAACCCTGCTGAACTTTGGAGATCAAGGTGGTGTGGCCATGGATTATTTCTGATTCATGCTTTTCTTACAGGTTAAAACAGGATGCACTTGAAAAGGAAACTCAGAAATCCTAAGAACCCATATCAGCTAGATGACAGCAAAAGACAGCTAGCTGCCCACAGCGGCCACTTTCCCCATTTGCATTTCCAGCTGTGCTTGTACTCCTAAAGGTGAATCAATGCTCACACCTGCATTTCCAATTTACACATTGCTGAGGGTAGGGGCAGGAAGAGCCCAACAAGTGTTTTTCCGATACCAAGTGGTCAACCCTGAGAACACGAATACAAGTAAGATTATGTGGACTACAGACTGGCAAGTTGTGTTTATGTATTTAGGAATGTGTGTGTGTGTGTGTGTGTGTGTGTGTGTGTGTGTGTGTGTGTGAGAGAGAGAGAGAGAGAGTGAATGTGTGTGTGTGTTATAGTATATATTATATAGTATGTAACTATGGTGATATATATATATATATATATGTGTGTGTGTGTGTGTGTGTGTGTGTGTGTGTGTGTGTATAATGAAAAAAGAGGTTATGAATTGGAAGCAGAACAATGAGAGATGAGAGGATTTAGAATGAGGAAAGGGAAAGGGGAAATGATGTAATTATATTATGATCTCAAAAAATAAAATAAATAAAAACAAAAACATACATCAGGTCTGAGGAAGGGCTAAGGAACTAAAGGATCATGATGACATTGTTATGGGTTTGATCTGCTGTTGTCTGAACTATTAGTTCCTAGTTAATGGGGCTAATTGAGAAGACTGTAGAACCTTTGAGGCATAAGGCCAGACTCGTATAAGTCACTAGATATGGCCTTTTGACAATCCTAGCGTGGCCTTGCATTTCATTCCACTGTACTTCCTAATCCACAAAGATGTAAGAAAGCTCCATCACAAGGTCCTGCCACTGTGCCCGAGCCTCTTCACCTGTCTGGCTTTCCCAACTCTATGATAGATTGAGCCCTCTAAACTCTCAGCGAAAATAACCTCTTCCCTTAACTTGCTTCCTTGGATTTTTTATTACAGGGCCAAAAAAATAATTAGTACAAGGCCTGTGACCATCTGCCAGAGAGGAGAAAATGGCACAAGATCCAGAATCATCAAAAGCAACAGAGCTAGTATCTTGTATAAACTGAAATAGTCAGATCCAGAGAGAAAGAACGTATAATAGTGGCCCCAAGAGAAGAGAGGATGGAGAAATGGTAATCAAAGTTTCAGTTATGTAGATGAGTTCTGTGGATCTAAAACACAACACAATATGGTGAAGAACATTGCATTCTAGTTGGCAAAGATACATTTACCGCAAAAAGCAAGAAAGGGAAAGAGTGGGGGAAGGAGGGAATCCTTGCTTGCTGTAATCATTTCACAATACATACGTGCATCAAAGCACCAAGCTATATGTATATCATGTCAATTATCAATCACATTTCAGCAATGCTGATACAAGAGTCAACTGAGAAAATTGCTTTACTGCTTGCCCCAAAGTCAGCTTGGACTTGGAGACATTCAATGCTCTAGTAAGACATGACCTAACCAACTCCAAGTTTTAACCAAGCCCCATTCCCCTCCTATCCATACAGCCAGGAGGACTCTGAATGCTCACAATGAATTGGCTCTTCTCTCGATCTCTGAAGCATTATTTCTTTACCAGTTGGTCCGTATGCTAACACCAAGTCACTGGTGTTTATTGGAGAGTTCTTTCTGCCCTGTCAGTTTTTATTGCTATGTGAGACGGTACCATGGTTTCCCAGTGGGTGACCAGAACACATAAAGCATGCTCCACACTCCACAAAGGGAAGCAACTCAAAACAGAGGCAAGGTGTGTTGCTGCCCAGTCCATAGGTTCAGAGGAAACACCCTTTTACCTACTCACCAAGACTGGGACTTCTCATAGTCCCCAAAACAGGTGGGTGCATCACTCAGGGTTCCTCCAACTCTCACCTACTCTTTCTGCCATCTCAGAAGAAGCAGCAGAAGAGAGCACTGTCACATACCCTGGAACCAGAAAGTTGTGAATCAGATTGAGAGTTGATCATTTCTAAAACTTTTTCTTTGCTTACAAATTACAGATGAACATGTGTGTTTACACAAATGATTCAAACTAGTTAATTCAAATCTATCACTTGGAAACACTCAGAGGGGAGAGGTCTATATTTGTATTGAAAAAAAATTAAACGCAGTGAAATATCAAAGATGCAAATTGAAAGAGTTCCCTTAAACCAATATTTGTAACTAATGCCACAGATCATGTGATGCTTCTTTAAAAAGGCAACAGTAATGAGAGTTTTTCTATTCAATATTAAAAGTACAAACAGTATAACAAAGCAATAAATACTAGAAAATCAGAAATAGATGGAAGTATAAGGTGATAATCCAAATCTATTTTATTGTGGAAAAATACAAAATCAGCATTGGTAGAAAGATTCTTCAGTATTTAAAAATATTCATGTAAACAGGAACATGTGATAGACAGTCTTCTCGAATTTTCAGTTTTCCAAATTTAGCTGCTTAAACCAGTTGCATTATTAAAGCATCCTTGAAATTAAAGATGGAAATATTCTTTCAGAATGATCATCTAGTTCCGGGAGGTATCACAGAATTGTTCCTTGCAAAATGCTTCCTTGTTCTTGGTACACTGTCAATTCAAGAACAAAGAGTTACTCTTAGTTCAAGCTGGACCAAGCTGCCCTGACAGCTCCAGAGTTATTGCGGAGATTCTGTATTCAGGAGGCAGGATGGAACAAAATGATTAGGAGACTGGAGCCAGAGATGTTCTGGGAAAGACTGACTGTGTTCCACAGCTTTTCTTCTCATTTCTTTTTCTGTCTTTTGACAGCATCCCTCCCACCCACTCTTCATGCCAGCAAACAGATGATTCTGGAAAATGAGAACATTATATGTCCACTCATTCCTTTCCCTTGGAGTTGCTATCTCAGAACCAGAAGTCTCACTACTCAAGGAGTTTCTGGTGACTGTTTCTGCAGCCTGCCGACAGTTGCCCCTACCATGCTCCTTTGGGTTTTGTTTTGTTATATATGTATATACTTAATGTGGTAAGGCAGAGTGCCAGTGACCTGTTTACATATTCCATGCTCTATGTCAGAGCAAACATTGCTCACCCCTTTCAAATTCCCATTTCTCCTTTTTGGACACAGGTGTTTAGGCTTCTGTTGTTCAGTGAAAATGTTTCTTTCCGCTACATGCTAGCTTAAGGGACACTACAGGCAATGTGTCACAGGATTGGTACAGCTTTTTAAAGAAAAGCTTGCTTTGAAATAGGGGCAATTCACTAGTTTTCATACTTCCTGTCTACTATGCAGCAAAGCTGTGAACTAAGCCCTGGGGAGGTCTGAAAATGATACTTGGCAGCTGTGTTATCTAACATCCATTTGGAGCTATAGAAAAAGTCATAATCCAGCTAGGAAAAAGAACTTGTAATTGTGGAATGAAAGACATGCCCACCGAGATCCTAGGGAATGGGGGGACTTTGGAATTAGCTTAGTCTTTGAATCATTTATATGTAAATGTTAAAGTGGACTTGTGCCACCAAGAAATTTTATCAGAAACTAGAAAACTGACTCCCAAAGGGTCATACCATGTTACACACCCACAAGCAGCATATGAATCTCAATTGCTTCACATCCTCATTAACTTGATATTGTCAGTTTTTAAAAATCTTATTTTTGTGTATAAAATGACACTGATCTGTCTTGGTTAGGGTTTTACTGCTGTGAACAGACACCATGACCAAGGCAATTCTTACAAAAACAACATTTGACTGGGGCTGGCTTACAGGTTCAGAGGTTCAGTCCATTATCAATAGGGCAGCATCCAGGCAGGCATGGTACGGGCAGAGCTGAGAGTTCTACATCTTCATCTGAAGGCTGCTAGCAGAATACTGGCTTCCAGGCAACTAGGATGAGGGTTTTAAGCCCATGCTTTCAGTAACACACCTACTCTAACAAGGCCACACCTAAAATGACACTCCCTGGGCCAAGCATATAGAAACCATCACATCTTCCATTGCGGTTCTATTTTTTAATATAATTTATTTAATTTTATGTCATGTGCATTGGTGTTTTGCCTGTGTGTATGTTTGTGTGAAGTGTCAGATCCTCTGAAAATGGAGTTACAGGCAGTTATGAGCTGCCATGTGGGAGCTGGGAATTGAACCCAGATCCTCTGGAAGAGCAACCTGTATTCTTGTTCACTGAACCATCTCTCCATCCCCCCTGCAGTTCTTATTTATACTTTTTACGATACCTACTTACCTTGAACACATTTTCACATGCTCACCACTTTGTTAATTTCATTTGTTTCTTTCTTGGTTTTGTAGAACTAAGAATTGAATTTAGGGTCTCATGCACACCACCAAAGTGCTCTAGCTTTAAGCTATAAACCTAAGTTCCTCTTAATTTTGAAACTGGGTCTCATTGAATTGATCAAGCTGGGCTTGAATTCCCTGGATAGACCATGTGGCCACTGAACTTGTGATCCTCCTGCCTAAGCCTCCTGCACCATCACACTCAATATGACCAGTCAAAGGAATATGACATTTTGTTACATACCTGTTTAGTCAATTTTTATTTTTGTCCTCTTTTATTAATTTAAGGACATTCTAGAACATTCTTTACATATTTTGGTTATAAAATGTGTGTATGTTTGTGTGTATATATACACAAATAGTTATAGCAAGTCTGTTCTCAGAAAATGAATTTTCTTTTGTACTTGGTACAGAAATTTTAGCGTTAATTTGGACCACTTACTGGTCAAAAGGTAGAATAAATACTGTAGAATTTGCTTTACAGTCTAACTGCCCAAAATGCCTATATAGGCTATAATAAAGTCAAAGTCCTCTGTCTGATAAGAGGTTGAGCTTTACTGATGTCTTAGTAGCTATTTTAGACAGGGGTCACTTATCAGATATCCTTCATATCAGATATTAACATCATAATTCATAACAATAGCAAAATCACAGTTGTAAAATAGCAATAAAAATAATTTTATGGTTGGGAGATAACCACAACATGAGGAACTGTATCAAAGGGTCGGAGCATTGGGAAAGTTGAGGACCATTGGTTTAAACTGAACCTCAAGTCCAAAGCTGGACTTGGGAGTCACTGTATTTATATATTCCTGCCCTTATCTGCTATTCTCTATTAACTCTACTGCCTAGAACTGGCATATTAAAGATAAGTAGCAGAGTTTTACACTGTTCAATCTGCCGGAGGCCTGGCTTTGACACTAAAATTTCTAGTAACAGCACTGCTGCCTATGTGAGTTCTCGAACTCTTACCATGCTCCTGGGTAACACCACTTAAAAGCGTGACTTCTGTTCAGTGGCCATCCTATGTGACTATCTCTGGAAGGCTCCACCTCTGACCATCTTCTCTGATCAACATATTCCAGGTCTCATATTAACTTATGAAGGAGGAAATAAGTCATTGTCTCCTGGCCAAAAGCTGCCTAACTAAAGCTTGCTGGCAGTTTACAACCATGCTTCCTTCGTGGTCAGCCCTGAAATCCATAGTCTCACCACACATACTATGCCTATTCATCTTAGGCTTTTTTTTCCAGTGTAACAATAGATGTAGGGCAAAATGACCTCATTCCTCTATACACCTGCATAGTATTCCATTGTGTAAGCATGTCAGCATGGATTTAACAGATCCTTGCTGACGGACACTTCAATTACTGCCAATATGATGTCACCACAATAACACTGGAAGGAACACACTTGTGTATTCATTACTTTATTCTTGTGTGGGCAGACATGTAGGATAAATTCCCAGGAATTGGATTGCTGGGCCAAAAGGTAAACACATTTGTGCATCTGAAACTCAATGCCAGTTTGCTGCTCTTAGCAACCATACATGAGGGGGTCTGTTTTCCCACAGTCATGCCGGTTCCCAATCTCCTAGGTGAAAATAAACTAACTTCTCATCTTACACTTTTCACATGTTAAACACCTAACATGGTATTCATGAACACTGGATCATGACACTCTTAAAGTCAATTTCCTACTCTTCTTAGTAACCGGTTGCTGAGCAAGCAAAGTTTCTTGGACAGCATAGCTTCCTCCGCATCCCTCCCCCAAGGGGGGCAGGGAGGAGCCGTATTCACTGAGTTGAATCCAGTCCCACTTGAGCCTAGGGAGGCCCATGGGGCCTTTTCATTGTGGTGTGCCTGCCTGTCTTTCAACTGGCTGTCAATATTCTCTGGCGGCTGGGGCTGCCAGCCCACCCACAGAGGCAAAAGGCCTGAGAATAAATTCAGCAAGCCATCCCCAGGAGCTCAGGACCAAAGCCTGAAGGGACATGGCATTTGAATAGCTCAGCAAGGTTGTAACTTTGAGGGTGGGGTGGTGCTCTGAGACACAGGCTTAAACTGAGAACTCCTAAGGGGATGAAACAACACAGGCTGTTCCTTGCCCAGTGTGGGAAGCTGCTTGCTATTATCACCTGTATTTGCTTTTTTTTGCTCTTCTTCCCCGTTCTCCATCACTTCCCTACTGCATTCGGTGAAATCTCCTGGAATCAGCACACTCATAGAAGCAGAGGAGGTGGGAATGGGATGGGGGCTTCGGGGATAACATTTGAAATGTAAATAAAGAAAATATCCAATAAAAAATAAACAGCTTGAACTTTCTTGGGTCTTTCTTTCTGAGGAAACTAAAACAAAGGTAAGTTTTTGTAACTGATTATGCTCCACACCTCCTGGCTCCAAAAAATGTGCAAGGTAAATCTAGTGTTTGAGGTGAGCATTCAGACCAACAGGGAAAGAAGTGTTTGCAGTTGGCCCTTCAAATGGGATCCAATGAATGTGGAGACAAAATATTCAAGGAAAGAAGTTGCCTCAAAGCTGCTTCTTGTCATTACTCCCCAAGGTAATGTAGTGTAACAACGATTCCCTAGCACTTACAATGTATTAAATATTGAAAGTAACTTAGTGTATAGGAGGCTGTTGGAGTTTATGTGTAAATACTGTGCAACTTCGTATAAACTACTTAAGTATGCTCAAATTGGTACCATCACGAGTCCTGGAACTAAGGAGTAACACTCTCCCATACACTCTGTGTTTGTGTGTGTGTGTGTGTGTGTGTGTGTGTGTGTGTGTACACGAACACTCACATGCACACAGGTGCACACACATATGTATTAGTGATAACACAAAGCTATGCAAAACAAGTGATAGATAAGCCCGATAGCTCTCATGTGTAGCATATACTATATTGCAGGCACTAGAAGTCCTCTTTGTGCATTGATTCATTTGACGGGAAACCCTATAAATACAGTATCACCATCCTCAGCTCGTAGTTGAAGAAAATAACAATATGAACTAACCAGTACCCCCCAGAGCTTGTGTCTCTAGCTGTATATGTAGCAGAAGATGGCCTAGTCGGCCATCACTGGAAAGAGAGGCCCATTGGACTTGCAAACTTTATATGCCTCAGTACAGGGGAACGCCAGGGCCAAGAAGTGGGAGTGAGTGGGCTGGGGAGCAGAGCCGGGAGAGGCTATAGGGGACTTTTGGGATAGCATTTGAAATGTAAATGAAGAAAATATCTAATAAAAAAAAAGAAAATAACCAATCGCTGAACTGAGTTGCTGAAAGATCTGACTCCTAAGTTTGCGCTCATGCCCATCACCCCATGGTGCCTGTGGAGAGACGTACCTGAGAAGTTCTAGAAATGACGGTTCACTGTTGGCTCTTCACAGCAGGAGTCTTGAAAAAAGGAACATGGGATTATGCCTAATTATTGAGGGCTAATCTTCTTAGGACCATCAAAGCATCCATTCATGTCAGCTAGGATATTGCCAGAACAGAAACTAAATACACAACCAAATATGACTTAAGCAACAGGGGTCTACTAATAAACCTCATATAACAAGTCCTGGAGGCAGGAGGTTCCAAAAAGTTTACTCAGCACTTCAATAATATGAGAGCAGCAGCAACTCTTGTCTTTGTTTCCATTTTCCACGTGACTCTGTCCTTTTTATATTTCTCGTGGGTCTCTGATGTGGTCTTGTGTAGGCCGCCTCAGCTCCAGAGAGCAGGTATAAGTCAGAAAGGGATAAAACGGCTTTACTCTGGAACTTCCCAGATGTTAGCTCCCCCCTCTCTCACTGGCCAGGATAGTGGCTCCTAGTCTAGACACAAGAGATGCTGAGCAAGAAAGTTTCTGATACTCTCTACCATAGAAGATGAGTTTAGCTGAAACCAAAAGAAAATGCCCAACACAACAGAAGTAAAAGGAGTCTGCAACAGGAGGCCAACCTGGAGGACTCCATTTCACTTAAATCCCATGTGGAAGCTTTCTTTCTTCCTGGAGTCTGCTGAAGTCTGGGAAACCCAAAACCTGACTATTTGCCAAATCCATGGAAAAACAACAGGAGGTGGTGTGCAGAGAGCATGCAGCTTGACGATATCCTCTTTCAGGGCTATTTGCCAGATAGGCCCCAAACCAGCACATAAGGCAACCATGCTGCTCTCGTCATGGGGGCAGCATGCAGAGTATATTTAGGGGGCTTCAGAAACTGCCAACCAAGTCCAGGCCAGAGCAAAAAAGAAAAAAAAAGTGATATAGGGTTGCTGGGCCTAACCTATTATTCTACTTAGTATAGTACTTTGAGCATTTCCAGGAAGAGATGATAAGAATGTTTCAGCTGTGCATCCTGACCTCAAGAAAAGATCTGGTAGTCATAGTATGAACTTAGCATGTGCTATATACCAAACCTTTTTGAAGTAATTCATGTTGCTCTTGAATTTTCAGTGTATGCCTAGTCTTCACTGTATCCTATGAAATAAGCTGCATTTATTACTATCCCACCTACCAACATGGAGTCTGAGACTGAAGGAAACCTAGGCTATTTAAACCACGGCAAGTTTAAATAATCTTAAGATTGTAGTCAAATATTTTTGAATGATTTCATAAAGTCTTGAATCCAATTAATAATTTAAGTCAGTGGCTATAAAAAAATTTTCAGAAAAAGAAACACAGGGTATTATAAATATTATATGGCTCTATAAAGATCAAGGCACACTTTCAAACTGACTTTTTAAAAAAATAATGAGTCTTACCACAGGTCAGGCAGACAATGAGATCAGCCACTAAGACAGGACTAAGCTCCCTGGGTAGAAAACACCTGGAAGATCATTCATTGTTTATAGGTAGATGTGTTCGTGTGATATAGGGAGCCAGATGAATACCCAAAAGGTCAGAGACACAAAATATTTAAGAGTCTGCTGAAACCTATTCCCTGCTCTCCAAGGACACTTGTCAGAACCCCATCCTGAGAGAGCATGAAAATTCAAAATGGTTCCCAGAAATGCTGAGCGAACTCAGCTGTGTTGAGTGGAAGCAATACAGACGCTCTCATGGAAGTACTGAAACTTTCTTCCCCAGACTTGGTATGAGCAGCTCATCTCTGTCTACCTGGAGCAGTCCCTGATTTACAGGCTGAACTGCCACATACTGAGCCATCTCTCAGTTCTGGGAAACGTAGGATGCTTGCTTATCCTACAAAAGAGATTCCCTTAAATAAGAAATTCCCATAGCAACAACCTTTGACGTACCGATCAGAGTTCCTATATGTTGGGTTTCTTGTTGGAGTTGGGAAAAACTGCTAGTTAATGCTGAGGTATTGCGCTGTCTAAAACCAGTAGCCACTAGCTACAGGTGTCTACTAAGCACTTGGAATTTACACATCCAAACTGAGGTGTGCTGGGATGGGGGTGGGGAGTCGGGTGTGAAATAGTCACTCAATTTTTGAATCCATCACTACCCAAATATAAAAGCTTTAACATTTATTGTGCTGATTGCATCTTTGAAAGACAATATTCTGGATATATTGGGCTAAGTGAAAGATACTCATGCATTTAATTGCACCTCTTTATTTCATTTTAATGTGGCCTTTTAGGCATGAAGATGGCATGCATATCTCTCATATTTCAGTTAGGGATAGTTCTTCTAAAAAGATAATTCTAAGGACACTGTCTTTATTAAGAGCAAGTGTTTACAAAAGCAAGTTAAACAGTAATTAGTTGAGCTAATGGGAGGTGTGCAAGAGAGAGGTGTTTTGGAGGCGTTGCCTTGATGCTGCTAAGGCAAAATAGTGACCAAAACAGAGTCAGGCTTTCTTAGGACCAGTGGCTCCAGACCAAGAGACAGTGTGCATAAAAATAACTCCAATGACTTCACTGTTCTGAACATACAGGCTGCTGGCTCCTTTCATACAGTTTGAATCTTTTATGACCCTAAGATACAAAACACACTTTTTCAAGCAATAACTAATGTACTCTAAAGACTTTAAAAAAAAAAAACAACAACAAGCTTTTGAGTTTGGACCAAGTCTTCACTTTCCAAAGAATGTAATGATGATAATAGCTTCTATAGGCAAAAATCACATTTGCAAAGTTTCTATACAGTTTTTCTTCAGCTATTTCCATTTGAGAGTAATTAGACTATGAGGTTATCTGAACAATTGCTTTGAGTGGGGACATGTGTAGTTGCTGGCAAGCATGCATGTATATCTGTGTGTGTGTGTGTGTGTGTGTGTGTGTGTGTGTGTCTGTGTGTGTCTGTGTGTGTGTGTCTGTGTGTGTGTGTGTCTGTGTGTGTGTGTCTGTGTGTGTGTCTGTGTGTGTGTGTTTGTGTGTGTGTGTGTGTCTGTGTGTGTGTCTGTGTGTGTGTGTGTCTGTGTGTGTGTGTGTCTGTGTGTCTCTGTGTGTGTATGTGTGTGTGTGTGTTTGTGTGTGTCTGTGTGTGTGTGTGTCTATGTGTGTGTGTGTCTGTGTGTGTGTGTGTGTGTGTGTGTGGTTGAAGGTGGGTGTCTTTGACTTCCGCCTTATTTTTTGAAACAACTTCTCTCCCTGAACATAGAGCTCACTAATTTGGCTAGACTGGCTGGCCAGCAAGCTCCCAAATCCTCCAGTCTCTGCCTCCTCAGTGCTCTAATCATATATACAGGCATATGCTGCTGGGCCCACCTTCCTAGGTGGGTACTGGGGATCCAAACTCAGGTCCTCATGCTGTTTGCCCAGTCCCAAGCCGCTGGCCCCTGTCCAGGTCTCTTCACAGCTTAGCTTCACACCATAGCCTATCAATGCCTTGAAACCAGCTGTGGTATACTCATACCTTGGAAATTGGCAAAGGCTACCAATCAGGTTGGTCTATTTTGTTGTTACTTGTTTAGTTCCACTTCTGGAAAGCTGTTTATTAAATATTTAACAGTGTATCACTAGTTACAGCTCAAAAATATGAGGGGAAAAAGATTAAAAATACATGTTCTAGAAAACATTAACAGAACATGCATTCCCTGCACACAAGAATTGATTCTCTTAAAAGTTCCTTTAAAATTAAAGGATCTGTGCTAGCTTCAAGGTCTGCGTCACAAGAAAGTACCTATGCTACACCTTTCTCTTCACAAGGCAAAGACAAAAATCATTCAAAACTGAGTGAGCTGTCATGTCCAGGAAGGGAGGGAGCCATCCCCACCGTTCTAATACAGTTGGTGCTCCTAGATTTCTGTCACCTCTCTCCCTCCCCTTCCCTTCTATAACTTGTGCCCCTCTCCTTTTTTATGTGAGTTATTATACACATACAAACACATAGATATATTTGTTACATGGATTTTAAGACAAAGAGCTAGAAGTTCAAGAAACCAAATAACCCATGCAAAGAATTTATCCAAAAAATTTGTGATAGTATGCTTTCTTTTCTTTGATAGCAAAATAATCTGCCACTAGGAGAAAAATATGAGCTGGAAAGGAAAGAGGTTATGGGTGCAGAAATCTATATATACCTAGTATGATATCACTTCAATCATCTGCAGTTGTCTCTCAGCAAATCAAGCCTGGGTTTTTTTGCAATTACTTCATTATTTCCCAACAAGAGAATCAGATTAGATAATGAGGGATGAATTTCAGATTGTGCCTCCTCGTGGAAGTTTGCCATTGACAGTGAGAACGGCTCTGTGATAAACTGCTCTAAATTGGTACATTAGGACAACCATTCTCTCTTAACTCATCCTCTCCCAAGTCCAAACACTTAAATGAAATAAGAAAAATGTTTTCCAGATGGCATCTCAAGTTTTTAGAGTAGGCTGGATTTGATGACACATGCCTCCACTTGGGAGGTGGAGGCTGGAGGATCAAGAGTTCAAGGCCAGTCTCAACTACAATGGGCTGTACCCTCAAATTGTGAGCCAAAGCAAAGCCCTCCTACCTTAAGTGGCAGGGTATTTGATGGCAACGATGACAAAAGTAACTGGTGCATCTAGCTGCTCTTGTGGAATCAAAATCTTTTTCATAGGTCCTTGGTGGCAAAGCTTAATGTAACAAACAGAAGAATGTATATTGGCTTTATCTTTTCCACTTAGCATGAACATCTGTGTCTATAGCTACAGGAGCATGGATGTGTTTGACTATATGGCACTACCCTGCTCTACTGATAGTGATATTACCTGTCTCCGATGTCAGAGTAAGAGTGATGACCACAGACAGTAAAAGATGGGCCAGCAGACAAAGGTTCTTGAGAAATAAACATATAGCTACCAAAATCTGGAAGGGGACTGTGAGTTACTCGACTAACATTCTGGATCAAGGAGGTTCTTTAGTAACCCAGACATGGGCTGATTTTTGCATCTGCCCTTATGTAATTTAGGCATGCTGTTGGGATGAGCATGGTGGGTTGATTTGAATGTATGTGGAGGATTCTGGTTGGTCAAGAGATTACAGAGTGAGCATAAGCTCGGAAAAACCCGCAAGTAGAAAAAAGTCCAACCAAAAAGTTCCAGAGTAGGGGAGGAAAATGAAGAAGTAAGAGAACAAAAGCTGGTGGTTAGCTGGCATCATGAATCGGGGCTTTTGGATTCTAGCTCCTGGACTCACTGCTGTGGAAAGGTCATTGAAAAGCTTCTGAGTTCTCAGAGCTGACTACTGGTTCAGCCAGAACATATAGACAGTTTGTTTTCCTTGGGTCTGTGAGCCTGGCTCACTGTGCATGAGGCCGCTTTGTCCTGACTCTTGTCAATGTTTGCTATTATACAGTGAAGAGGTCCTCCACGTCTCTCAATCTGAGCAGCTTGACCATGAAGATTTTCCACGGGAGCCTTTTAACTCATATGTATAAAGCACTTGGAATAGTGTCACCACTTAAAAAATACTAAATCGGTATCTGCTACAACAACATTAAGAAGTTATTGTAGCCTTTACTAACTTTATAAAGGGGAGAGTTGATAGATAAGGTTGAAAGTGGCAAGAATGTAGTATATGATGGTTGGAACAAAATAGGTATAGGGCGTGGCCCAGCCCATGTGCCTCCAGACTCTGAGGTAGATGTTTAGGAGGAGAGGCTGGGATATGAAAAGACAATCTGGCAGCTTATCAGGGCTGCAAACAGAGGTGCACAGAGAGGACACAGCACCCCAGAGTATGGTGCCAGGACTGAATTTCCATTGGGGAAAATAAATTCTCTGGATTTGCCAAGAAAGACTTTAAGAAGGGTAGCTGTCCTCTGTGGTACACTGGGTGTGATCTCCAATTTGAGCCCCTTTTCTATTGCTGTGCTTGAAGAGGTTTGCCCTGAGGAAATCTATGACCAAAATGCAACCTATCCCAAATCCAGCACCAGCCCACACCCTCACAAAAGTGACCCAAAGCTGCCTTTATTCTGCCCCAATGTTCTCTTAGAAATGCTTTGTGGTTAAGAGAAAGGAAGATGAGAAATAGGGAGAGAGATCATCTCTGGAAGGCAACAGTGCTTCCTATGTTAGCTGCCATCAGCAGAGCCTCCTTGGGGAGTCAGCTGTTACTAAGCTGAGCAAGGACTTACTTGTCAACCTAACACACTGCCTCAGAAAGTTTTATCCCCTTGAAGCCTCCTCTGAGGCAGAAAGCATCTTGTGGGACCAGCAGCTTCACTCAGTTTCTACAAGCACTAAAGGAGATCTTTATAAATATCACCTCTATCTTTGTCACCCATAACCACCTTTGAGTTTTCTGCTATATACAAAATGGCCACCAAATGAGGCAGAAAAGGTGAATAGAGAGTCCTTGTTCTCTCATCCTCCTCTTAGGGACTTTAGACACTGGGGAAAACATGAGAAAATTTTTGAAGTACGTAGTCATAGTCCCATGTCAGAGAAGACAATTGTCTATGGTCCTGTGAAATGTGTAACAGTGCAATGAGTTGGCCCCAAAGGGAAGGCAATCTGGTTCTTTCTACAGCTAGTGCACTTGAGAAATAGATATCCTTTGCTGACAGTGACACTGAAAGTTCTTATTGGGAGCCTTCCACTTACACTGCAAATGCCTTCTGCCAGTCTTGCAAGTCAAAGTGACCTGTACTAAAGGAATTCTATTTATGATACAAACTGTTCATAAGAGGAAGTACTGAAAGCATGGGCAGAAAGCAAAAATGATTCTTGCATTCCTTTTTAAAGTTATCACAGAACATCATATATTCAACTCATTGTAAGAGGCAGCTGATGCTCATTGGGGGATAAGGTGGGTGATGAGAAGGGTATTGCCCATTATCATACTACTTACTATTGATTAGAGTCTTTCTGGAAAAAAATAGCAAAAGACTAAGTGGGGCAAAGAAAGATTTCTGGATGTATTATCTAGAATTTTCTCCTAGGCTCTTTATCCCTTTCGCTTATATGAGCTGTTTTACAACTCAGTGCATTATGCAAGAACAATAACAATCCAAGTTATGCTTGTTCATACAAATACAAACAAATGTGTTCAGGCAATACTGTTGATCTTGCTCTATGAATATTGACCTGCTGTGTACCTGTTAATAAATTTGCCTCAATATTCTTTGTTGTCTATCTATACTCCCTGTATGCTTGCATTCTTTTCCTTCATGATTGTTTTTTTTAATTTGTGACATCATGCTTATGTCCTTTTTAATTAATGTAATTATTATATAATTGTTTGGGATTTATGGTTTTATGTAACACCTAATGCATAATGAAATGGGATTAGAATCACCATGGAAACACAGCCCAGGGTAAATCTAGGAGGGGGTTTCTAGAACAGTTTAAGAAAGAAGACCCAACCACAATATGGGCAGAACTGCTGGTCCCTTCTACAGCCGGTGCACTTGGGAAACAGATGCTACAATCCAAAACAACCCCTACCTCAAGTTGCATTTTATCAGAACGAGAACAGTAACTACTATTTCTTTCAAAATTTAACTGGCTCAAACATTTTGCTAAATTGGATATTAGTTTTCAGAAAATTGTCAGGTTATAATTTCCCTGTAGGACATGAGTCAGATTTTTTAATTATTTTTCAATATTATCCTAGGCTTTTATTTTAAATGAACATGTATATTCATGCACATGATTGCTATTCCTTATCTCTGCACTCTTGAGCCTACTAGTTACCTTATTAACTCTTTCTTAGGCAATGCCTACTAAATATATACATGATACCATCTTTTTAAATCAAATGTGTGTGCTTGATATAACATAGTACCTGATGAGCAATAAAAACATTGTTAACCCTAAGATTTCAACCCAGAAACAGCATAATAGTATTTAAACTTATTCTTAGATAAATATAATAGACTATATTAATCAAAGGTCTCAGAGCTGCCTGCACATCTTAGGATGGGATAATAAGAAAAATTACTCAGGATGCTTTGATGTTGGATGTGGGGAAAGCCTACAAACTAGAGAGAAAAAAGAAAGCTCGCTAAGTCTTGAGAGAGAGCCCAGAAACACAGCAAGATAAAATAAGAGCTGGTGGAGATGCTCTGGCGCCAAGTAGAAAAGAGGAGCTGCGGAGTTTTAAGCATGAAGTGTATGAATATTTCATTGTAAGTTGTTTGCTATACCAGCACACACACACACACACACACACACACACACACACACACTGTCCATGGCATTCAGTAAAGTCTATTAGAGCAAAGGCCTTGATCTGGGAACACATGGTTGAAGGATCAAATAAGGCCACTCAATCTGGAACTTAGTAATCATGAAATCATGCATAAGGGTGAAGAGCAAATAAAGGTTAAGGATTTAGCAGAACCATGGTGGCTTAAAACAGGGGGTACATGACTGTCAAAGTTAAAGTGAGAACTTTCACTTCATCCTACTACCAAGTAAACAGAAAGTTTAGGGACTTCCCAGTGATGACAATTTTTCATGCAAATAGCACCCTTTCACAATCATATGTCTCTATGCAAATGAAGCCTTTAATATTTCTGCCCTCCTGTAAGGGAAAAAAAGTCTTTCCATCCTTAGTACTTTGAAAGCACTTTAAACATATTTAAATCTAACATTAATGTGTCCATGTTATAAATACATGTGTTACATATGTGTAGGTATAATACATGTTTTTAAATGGGTGCTTGTGTGAACGTACACACATTTCATATCTTTTCTTTCCTTAATGAGGATAGAAGCTCATTGAGGTAGAAACTATTTCTTCATTTATTTGTCTTCATCACGTCAAAATATCCCACAGGGCCTGGAGCCTCAAGAAATGTCTATCTATTGACTTAGAAAGCCACCTTTGACTCAATTCTCCTTCACTTCACTCTCCCTCATCAGTAAGACCAGAAACTCTAGTCACCAAAGGACTAGTTAGTCCTTTCTAGCTAGTCATAGGCAATGCCACATAACTAAAACCTTGCTGGCTTCTCCCAGGCCCAGGATGGAGATGTGGTCTCAACTGGTAAGTTTCTGTAGGTTCTTGAGTTTCAGGGACCATCATCTAAAGTGGTTCCCTTGGTTCTTCTCATGCATTCAGCCTATCTCTTCCGTATCCCTTCTCCTCCCCAGTAAGTTTCTTTAACACTTTTCTGTTCTTTGTCCACATCGCATCTCCCCATCTCTTATTTAGGTTCTATGTGCGTAATTCCCTGTCCAGTGGGGGGAAAATCACATTTGTTCATTTAGCCACCCACACAGCAATTATTTCTTCAGTACTTCTATGTAGTATAACCTGATCCTTGCTCTCAGAGAATTTACAATCTCATGAAGGACTCAAGCATTAATCAACCAAATGCTCAAAGCAGTGAATGGTTATAAACCTAACAAGAATATATGATGATTAATTTTCATTGGCAACTTGTTTGGATTAAGTGAGGCCTGAGTAATTAGTAAGGTATACTGTAGAGTCTATCTATGAAGGCATCTCCAGAGACGATTAACTGTGGGAACAAGACTCACCCTGAAGGTGGGTAGCACTACTGAATGGTATGGGGTCTCAGACTAAATAAAATGGGAGAGCCAGCTCTCTGCTTCCTGGTCTGACAAGATATAAGCACGCAGCTTCATGTTCCTGTTGCACACAGCTGCAAGTGCATCTGGCCACTGTTATGTCTTCTACACTATAAAGGACCATCAAACCATAAGCCAAAATAAATCTTTTGTTCCTTAGCAGGTATTCAGTCACAGCAATGATAAAAGTAACTGCTATAGCAAGAAATTAAACTTTTTCAATGACAGCATACAACAGAGCAAGGTAACTTGCTGCAAGGGATTCTAGACATTAGGAAGCCTGTGTACTGGCGGTCCTGTGATATGCAGGAGAACAGCAAGACTAAGAAGCTTGTGAGCCAGGAGATCAGAGCAACAAGGAACAGGTCAGATGCCATCAGGTTGTCTCATCATGCAGAGGAATTCATGTAAACAAAGGAACACCAGTGCGCCACAACTCCCGTAATTACCAAGTAGCACTCTACACTTCAGAAAGAAAAGTCACTAGAGAGTAGAAATGTGTGCTTTGCATTTTCTCATGTAATCATGATGGCTGTGCTTTTCTTTTTGTGTGGTAGAAGATTCTAGAAAGCTGTTGTCTAACTTGCTGTAAAAAAAATACTCTGTTTAGTGATAGTGTTTGAGATGCTCAGCAGAAAGGTTTACAACCCACTCACCACCTATTTAAGAGTCAAGTTGGCATGAACAGATTATAATAGTGGTGGCTCTAGCAAAACAGAGACTGCATACTAATTGTGCACTGGTCGAGGAAGGGAAAACAAAATAAATAAATTGTTAACATCTTTGTTAAGACAGTTTGTATCTCAGACTGCTTAGGCTGCTATAGCAAAATACCCTTAGCCTGAGTCATTTATAAGCAATAGAAATTTACCACTTACAGTTCCAAATGTGGGAAACCCATGATCAACTTGCAAGCACCATCAGTATATAGAGATAGCCTGTTCTTCATACATAGAATCTTTATAGTTGTGCCTTAACAAAACAGAAGTAGATAGACTACCTCAATCATGTTGCATAAAGATGCTAATCCCATCATAATGATATCACGACCTGTCTCCCAAAAGCCCCATCTTCCAACACTATCACATTGAGTACCAGCTTCCTTCATGTGAATTTTAGGAGAACACCAACCTTCAAGCCTGAGAATTCTTTTTCAAATTATAAGTTGATTATAACCAAGTGAGATTTGAACATGTTATGTGTGTAACACCAATCTCCAAAGCTTTGGTTAGAATGAAATGAGATGTGAATTTTAATGCATTTCCCATGACTTTGGTCTGGTTTAATTTTTTTTTAATGGCCAGAAAAAGAACAAACTCACATTCACTGTCAATTTTCTCTAGACTGGGAATTATCAGTTTTTATAATGTTTGTCACCTCTTCACTAACAAAGACATGTCAGAGAAGAAAAATCTGGCTGAAATATTTGATTGTCCTGAAGAAACTTTTAATTTCTAAAGTACTGCTAATAGTCAACATTTGCTTTTGAGTCTATTTGGGGTCAGAGCAATGCAAATTGTACATTTGAAGACCACACGTGTCAAACAGATGGTTTCATAACACTCTTCCACTACCAAGGACAAGAAAATCCAGCTGAATTGTAGTAACTTTAAAAAATTCTTTTCTTCCTAAAATGTATATGAAGTGTATCTTAAAAACCACTCATTTTGGAAAAGCCCTTTTACAGTATTGTTTCTGTTTTGTGGGTTTTGCTTTTTGTTTGTTTGTTTTGATATAGGGCCTCATATAAATCAGGCTAGCTTTGAACTTACCATATAGTTGAGATTGTTCTTGAACTCCTGCTCTTCCCACCTCTGCCTCCCAAGTGCCAAGATTAATAACAAGTTTACATACTGGGTAAGGAGAAGGTTTTGTTCAGGCGACTAGAAGGAAGGCTATGGAGACATATTTATATTAGCTTAGCCTAAGATCAGATGTGTGCCAAAGTCTACACAGCCTGGGCTGTTCCAGGAAGGTCTTTTCATCTTCTGTGATGTTATTTAATCCAACAAAGTTGGACTTTGGGAAACAGTTATGGTTTAGTGTATTTTGTCTACAACTTACCCATGTATGAAATGACCATACATTGTACAATTAAACCAAGTCTATAGATTGGGGAAGGGATCACCTTAGAATAAAGATGGTTGGTATTCATACAATAAATAATAAATAAAAAAACCTTCTGAGAATAGAAGGAAAGAGAAATCTCCAGGACTGATATCTTGGGCTGGGGACTGGGATACCATTGAGAAACAACCTGCCAAGCAGATCTTGACATTAAGGGTCTCACTGCATTCCAAGAGGGACCACTGCTGACCATTTTCAACAAAAAATAAATTCCACAAGTTGTTTTTAATGATCTCATTGACTTTTCTTAGATGCTCATGAATCAAGCTACAACTTACTTCTAAAATAGAAAGACATGGGTTCTCCTCTGGGTATGACAAAAACAACAATAGCAACAAAACACTGTGGCTTTTGTAAAGTAGTTTGGGCAAGAAGAAAGGAATGGCATATGGCTTGATGATTTTGAAGTGACCTTTCTGATAGGATCAAAACATTAGGGACTTTGGTACGATGCCAGCTTACACTGATTAGGCTATGCGATGTACAAATGTTTACTAGGCTCCATGTCTTCTGTCTTCTAAAAGACATGTCTTCTAAACAGAAGACTTCTGTCTTCTACCTATCATTAGCAAGTCTCCTGAACAAATTACAACACTTCCCTTCCCTTATTACAGTGGAGATATTTTTCTTGCTCTACACCACACGTTGAACCAGACCCTGAATAATCTTTCTTGGAGTAAAGTCTGGGTCTAAACAACTCTAATGACAACATACATAATGGAAGATCAGCTCTTCGGCTTTATCAGTTCACACAGTTCCATCCCTCAGCCCTTTGTATTTCTTTTCCTTCTAGACCTCTGATAATTTTTTCCTTAACATTTCATTCAGCTCTACCTGTGAAATACTTTTGATCTGTGGTATATGTTTTTCATATGATTACTGTCATTGGGGTTTTTTTTCATTCTCCAAAAAACAAGATATTAGAATCCCTAAGGATAAACAAAAAACTATATTGCTAGAGTCATTTTATTTGAAGTTTTAATCAAAATAGCATCTAACTAGTAAGCTATAATTTCTTAGTTAATAAGACATTATTGGTAAAATATGAATTATACATAAACTTTCAAATATAAGCAATTTTTCTGCCTCCAATGAAAACACACTTAGACTAGTCCCAATCTTCCCTGACATACTCATATACCTTGCTCTTCTCAGCTAATAAGACTTGCTTGGAATAGAGACTGAAGAAAAGGCCATTCAGAGACTGCCCCACATAGAGATCCATCCCATATACAGTCACCAAACCCAGACACTATTGTGGATGCCAAGAAGTACATGCTGACAGGAGCCTGATATAGCTGTCTCTTGAGAGGCTCTACCAGAGCCTGACAAATACAGAGACAGATGCTCTCAGCCAATAGGGCCCCCAATGGAGGAGTTAGAGAAAGGACTGAGGGAGCTAAAGGGGTTTGCAACCCCATAGGAAGAACAACATCAGCCAACAAGACTCCCCAGAGGTCCTAGGAACTAAACCACCAACCAAGGAGTACACATGGAGGGACCCATGACTCCAGCTGCACATGTAGCAAAGAATGGCCTTGTCAGGCATAAATGGGAGGAGAGGCCTTGGTCCTGTGACAGCTCAATGCCCCAGTATAGGGGAATGCTAGAGCAGGAAAGCAGGAGTAGGTGGGGGAACACCCTCATAGAAGTGGGGTGGGGGGATGAGATAAGGGGTTTGGGGGGACTGAGAAAGGGAATAACATTTGAAATGTAAAGAAACAATCCAATAAAAAAAGACTTGCTTGTGATCTGCATTGATTTTTCTTTTGCTGCATAACAAATTATCATCAGTGCATCAACTTGAAATCTCATAAATTTGTCCTCTTATAGTGTCTGTGGGTAAGAAGCACAGCCCCAGGTTAGCTAAATACTCTCAAAGACTGCAAATACTATCAACTGAGGCTGTACTGCAATCTCACCTGACAACCTCAGTTCAACCACCCACCCCAGCCCACCCCCACCAGAACCCATATAAAGATGGAAGGAGCGAACCAGCTCCCTAAAGCTGTCCTCTGACCTTTCATACATGTACCATGTCATGTGTATGCTCACACACACACACGCACACACACACACACACAAATAATTTAAAAATAATATTTAAATGTGTCCTGCTGCAAGACTTTCTGACCCTTGCCAACTCTCAAAGAACAAGCTTTTGTGCTGTGTGCTATCACATGGAGAGGACTATAGAGTGAAGTTGCCAGGCCTAGATAGCAAGTGCTTTTACCTGCTAAGCTGTTGCTGGCCTTCTCCACTGTTGCGCTCACCTCGTCAGGCAAGGAAAAACACAACAAGGTTGGATTCTTCTCAACAGCTTTATTGCAGGAACGCCTCGATGCTACGGGGACCCGGGAACCCAGGGAGGACTGCTTATATACACCCCAGCACAGGGGAGAGCTATGTGTCCTCCTGGGATTGGTCAGTCTGACAGCACTTTGATTTGTATGCACCCACTCGGGAGGGGTTGGCGCCAGATTCGGGCTAGCACCTGCGCAGTGGGGTTGTTTAAGGGGTGTACCAGAGACCAGCGCCATCTTTTAGGCGCCAGCTGCCTACACTCCACTCAAATCTTATGTGACATAATAGGTCTGTCTCTATATTACTTATCCATTGTGGAGATAAAAAGCCATGACCTAGGCAACTTATAAAAGAAGAGTTTATTTGGACTATGGTTCTGTCAAGAGAGTTCATAGTGGTGGGTGCAGGCTGGCAGCATAGAGGCAGAGCAGGAAGTGGAGATCAACATCTTCAACAGCAAACCTGAAAAGAATGAACTGGAAATGGATTGAGGCTAGGAATTCTCAAAGCCTGCCCTCAATAATACACTTTACCCACTTTACCCAGCAAGATTGTGCTACCTCCCTAAGCAGCTTCCTGAAGTGGAGACCACGTATTCAAATAGCTGAATGGGGCATGTTTTTCAAGTAGTTTATGAGTGATGGTTGTGTGTGTGCAATACAAAAAGAGAATAACTATGCCTTTTGTTCTGATTAGGAAACAACATTTTCACCTAACAGTTAAGATACTTTTGTGTGTGTGTGTGTGTGTGTGTGTGTGTGTGTGTGTGTGTGTGTGTGTGTTCTTTGATTTAAAAACTAAAATCTCTAGAAAAGAAGAAAAGAAGAGCCTTGGCATTACAGGATGAGGGAAAGAGAAGATGGAGAAAGAGTCCAGACTTATTTGTAAAATGAGAAAACAAGAGGGAAGGGGTGGGCCGGTATTCAGACTATCTCCTCCTCTCAGAAGATATACATCCTGCCTTATCTCAGAATGTGTTGACTCTACACCCAATTCACCCAGATGCTCCTGACTTCCAAGACCCAATGGAATGGTTCATCCATGAAGTGATATAGAGTCATAATTTCTCAAATGAGCTTTACTACCTACTGTTTGTTTCTGCTCCCTGTTCCACCTCTTACGTACAACTTTCGCAAGTTATTTCTATTTTCTGTCACTGCTTCTTCTCTATAAGGTACTCTTGTACAAAGTCCTGCTTTGAAGAATTAATACATACAGGAAGAGTTTATGGCAGAAGCTAGCTATATTAAGTGTGGCCTCGTGGGAACTAGACTACATTTTTTCAACAAGTGTGGATTGAATGTCTGTTACATTTCCATTTAGACCCACCTCTTGCACCAACAAAGTTATTCTAGACTTGGTCAAAAATGGTGTCATATATCTCCATATGTGACAGTGTTGTAGTGGTAACCTTAACACTACTTGGGTGTCTCATACATTTTCTTTTATTGAAAAAAAAAAGCCAGATGCTGAGGGTCTTTAATCCCAGCACTTGGGAAGCTAAAACAATTGGATCTCTGTGAGTTCAAAGCCAGTCTGGTCTACACTGTGTTTATTTTTCTTTGATTATTATTATAATTGTTGGTATGGTAGTTGGTTGGGGGTTTGTTGTTGTTGTTTGCCTATTTGTTTTCTAAAGTGAGAGAGAAAGAAAGAGAGTGGAATTGTATGGGATGGGAAGTGGGGAGGACCTGGGAGGAGTTGGGGGTGGAGCAATGGAATAAGAATATATTGTATAAAATTTTTTTTCAATTAAAAAAATAAAGAGAGGATAAACATTATAAAGGCCACCTTTGTGCCCAACCATACTCACCTTCTATCGAAGATAAGAAATGTACTGACTGACCCAAAATATCCATCATGACAACAAGCATAACTGTGCCATATCATTCTACACTATGAAGAAATCACTCTGTCTCAAATCCATCATGGTCAGCCTTCCTTCACCATTCCCTTCCCTCTACTTTTTCTCCAGGGACTTACTGCATAGCCTCTTGGTGCATGCGTGCCTCCCTAGTGACTCAACCCTCACTCTCTCTAGACTGCAGTTTAAAAGTAAACAAGTGTATGTATCAAGTCGTTTATTCTGCCTAATGCTGTTAACCAAGTACAGTCAGCAGAGAAGTTAGCAGAGGTCTGCTGTGTTTTACAGCAAATCCATAATACATAATGGGTGTCCGTATGTTGGTAGCCAGGCTTGTTTTGGTACCTTCCTGTTACGGTATCCTTCACATACTCCTTCCAATTACCATTCTGTTTGTTACTAAAAAGGAAGTTGCCATGAACTTGAAGAAGAGTGGGGAGGGGTATATGGAAGGGTTTGGAGGGAAGAAAAGGAAGGGAGGAATGGTGTAATTATATTATAATCTCAACAATTGAAAACAATAACTAAAAACAAATCACTCCCATTTATAGTGACAAGTAACCGTTGCTGCATTCTGACCATGCAGTTCAATCTCATGTGTACTTCATTTTCTTGTCTCCCTTAGAATTTGAAACTGGAGTCATGATAATGGTCCCAGTGTTTAAAAGCATTTAGTCATTGTAACCCGCGGGGCCTAAAGGAAGCTATGAAATCTGATGATTGTTCCTCGGTTTGGTGCTATATATAACTCCTGATATAGCACTCCACTGCTCATTCTGCTTGCTCTCAAACGCTGTTCACAGATATATTTTTGTCTTTGCACTACAAAATTCCCCAGCTACTCTGTCTCTGCAAAGATCAGTTCAAAGTTGTGCTTCTCACACTGTCCTGCAGAAAACATCCCATTAAGAATCAGATTCCATTTCAGGTCTACAGCAGGGCCTGAGAATTTGCATTCCTAGCAAGCTCTCAGATATAGTGTTCTAGGGAAAAAATAAGATTTTTTTTTTAATTCTTTACTCTCAGACACTGACTCTATAATTCTATTATCCCCAGTGTGTGAGGAAAAGTCCCCCACAGAGCATGTGATTCTATGAATGGGTCTCCAGTGGACACTGGGTCAATGCCATCTGCTTCAACTCTGGCATCTCTACCTGGATGTGCCATCTAATACTGATAGATAATTAGAAATTAACAGGCTTCGAGGTCATTGAACACACATGCAGAATGAGCTTCAGGATCCACCCTCTATGAGCTGGCTAACACACTAATTTTAAGGAAGCAAGAAGTTTCAGAATTGACCCTCCTTAAGACATAAAATGCCATCTGAAAGCCTAGCCGGGAGTTTAACAAAACAGAGAAAAAAGAAGGAAGCAGCCCTTTGTTAATGCCTACCACAGAAACACTATGCCCTCCTAGTAAGACATGGGGATTTTATAGATATAGATTTTCTTTCTGTGATTTACTTTCATCTGCTCTGTTACATGATATTTGCTCAAAAGAATGCCATCTGGGCCTCATCTCTGGCCTTGGGTAGAGACATGACTTTCTGAACTACAAAGATGATTGTAAAATTATCATCTCAAGGCGGGGGGGAGGGCAGAGCTTTCGAGTGAATCACTAAGACATAGCCATGCCCTGTCTCCCTTAAGAGTTAGTCCAAATGTACCTGTCAATCACCTGAACAGGAAAACAACTGGCAGGAAAGCTGTCTATTCTAAAGACTATAGGAAATAATATAGCAACTGCCTATGTAGATTACCATGATGATCTCTGTAAGCATCGTTCCATTCCCTCTCATCTCATGAAAGGGGTTTCCTCTATGATGATCCCATTGACAGGCATCCTTGGGAGTGTCTATTCTGAAATCAGCTCTCCCTGTCTTCTGTACTGTTCTCAATGTCTTCACTGACTTCATTCAGTGGTCCCACAAGGATGAGGGAACCAAGAAGAAGCCCCAGAGTGATCCTATAACAATTCCAGGTTGAAGGCTCATCTTACAATTCTACACCACTTTCTACATGCTAAATTCCACTAAGGGTAAGTCCTGCTTAACAAACTGGTTATAAGTGAGGGTTTCTGAAGGCTTTTACAACCATCTATTCATTTGCTGAAGCCCCTCACAGAACTAAAGGAACCGCAACCATGGACCTTGCTAGGAGCTCCAAGTATCTGAGAGAAGGAAGACAGTTGGGTATGTGGTAGGTCTAATGGAAACCAACCAGTTACATCCTTCTGTTGAATAGGCTGTTATTTGATTCATTTGGGTTTTTTTCCCATAAATCCTTATCAAAGTGAGAGCAGAAAGCAAGCTGAGCTCTTACTTGTGGATTTGAATCAGCAAGAAACCCCATTTGCAAACTCCTCGGTTTCTTCTTACAGGACTAAATTGAAAGTCAGTGTTACAGGCAGGAAGCAAATTGTTTTCTTCACAAGGAAGTGATAATTAATGATGACTTGATGTTCAAAAGCTCAAGCTGGGCTTGAGTAACTGCTCTGGACATAAAAACCATTTACAAAACAGAAGTTAGAAGGATGAGGTCTGCAACTCTGTGGCAACAAGAAATCAAAGACATTGTGAAAGGAGAAGCAAACATTTGCATGAACAAACCCTAGAGGCAAATTAATGGGACCAACTTGGGTGTCCAACAGCAGAGAAATGGATAGGGGAATATGGTGTGTGTACTGCCTAGTTTTGTGTGTCAATTAGACCCAAGCTAGAGTCATCATAGAGAAAGGAGCCTCTCTCAATTAGTGATCAATGGAGGAGGGCCCAGCTTGTTATGGGTGATGCCATCCCTGGGCTGGTAATCCTGGATTCTATAAGAAAGCAGGCTGAGCAAGCCATGAGGAGCAAGCCAGTAAGCAGCACCCTTCCATGGGCTCTGCATCAGCTCCTGCCTCCAGGTTCCAGCCCTGCTTGAGTTCCTGTCCTGACTTTCTCCAATGAGGAACTATGATCTGGAAATGTAAGCCACAGAATAACTCCTCACCTCCCCAACTTGCCTTTTGGCCATGGTGCTTCATCGCAGCAATAGAAACCCTGACTAAGATGGTATGCCTACACAATGAAAAATTTTAGCCATAAAGAAGAATGAAATTATCTTGTTTGCAGGAGAGTGGGTATGGCTGGAGATGACCATATTAAGCAAATTAGGCCAAACTCAGAGATAGAAACATCATTCCTAAATTATATACAGATACATAAAATCATGTATGTATCTGTGCCCTGAGAGCTCAGGAGAATGCCAACCTTATCGACTCCCCTTAAGAGGGAAGTGGTCCTGAGAACACAAGTAGGAGAAACAGAAGATTAACATCATAGCCACAGAGGTCCACTTCAGCCTCACTTCAGCTGAGGAATGACCTGTCTTTCTGAAAGCTAATGTAGCCATCCTGTCAAGAAGGAAGCTAGTCTAAAGAGATGTGTCTGTCCCTTCCTTTGGTTGTCAGACTATTGAAACAATGACCCAAAGAAATTGGAATTTCCCCAGGAATCTCACACTGTGAGAAGGAAAAGGCCAGGGGCCCTGGTGCCAGACAGACAGGAAGCCTGTCTGCAAGAAGAAAGTTCACACAGTTCTAACAGACCATTTATCAGTCCACCTTGCAGGAAAGGCTGAAGTCCATGGCGGGTTAATGATGAATGGGACCACACCTTAACTGAGAGTACCTAGTTATGCATACTTCTGACCTTCTGTGTCAACCTAAACTTCATGCAGGATGCCAAAGATGGACTTGTGTAGGGGTCACTGAACTCCTTTGTTCCTCTTCCCAATGTGTACACATTGAGTAAAGCTCCTATGTGGACCTTTTAACTGTTGCTTTGTCTCTCCAATTAGCCTACTGAGGATGCATGCATGAGCCTGGCTAGTTAGCACTGCCAAGACCCAGGCTCTGACTCCAACAATTCTGGTGACACTAGCAGCAGGGCCCATGTTAAATTTTAGTTTTTAGAACTCTCTGATATGGGGCCCAGTATGCCTTGGGCTTTGAATGGCAAGAGGATGAGAAAGAGGTGAAATATTTCTGTTACTGACAGATGGCCAGTGACAGGGTTTTGGAGCCACATGAAGGAGTAATACAGTATTATGAAAAGAATTGATGAATATTAGTTTTATAAGGAAGCTTGAAAAGCAAAAAAAAAAGCCACTGAAAAGATTACTAAACTAGGTCAGTCAGTACATACAATACCCTGGGATTGATCCTCAGCACAAGTAAGGAAAGGAGGGAGGAAGTGATGGAGGGAAGAGGATTAAGGTGATATGAAAGAAGGCCATAGACTGCCTGGAGCCATGTAAGGTGAATATAAGAACTCAAGGATAGTACTAGCTACATAGTAAGTTTTCTACCAACTCAAGATCCCATCTCAAAATAAAGCAGGACTGGAAACTATGTAGTTGATAATTTCATAATTCTAGGAAGTTATTAAGCTTGATATATACAGTAAAATCCATGCATTCATTCATCTTGTCTGGAGCTTATTAGTTGAAGATTTTAATCTCCCTTGATTAGCAAAGGGACTGACTCCTGAATCAAGTTATGGCCACAGTCCTCCCTCACGACTCCCATCTTTACTCCTGGTTTCTTGGTCCAGGTTCAATGTATACTTTGGACCCATTCCTCCTCCACAGCAACATTGACTAATTAGTTTCTTCTCTCACAGCTATGATCAAATACCCAACAATAAGCAGCCTAGAGGAAGAAAGTATACAGTCCATTGTACCAGGAAGGCGTGGTGGCAGGCATGTGAGGCAGATGATCCTATCAAGTCTACAGTCAAGAAGTAGAGAGATGGATGCTGCTCTTCATTTCAACTTCTGCTTTTCATTCAGTCTAGCACCCTAGTCCATGGAATGGAACCACCCATAGTTAGGGTAAGTCTTCTCACCTCAGTTAACCCTATCTAGAAAATCCATAAGAGGCACGGCCAGAAAGTGTATCTCCTAGGTGATTACAGAGGATGTCAAGTTCACAGTCAATATTAATCACGATAAGCATAGCAGTTTGTTTCTAAGTGAATTTGAAATGTTTAGAGCCAAGGCGTTCTCAAGCTGTCAATTCATGGTGCCATCTTGACCAAAATTTGCCCATTTGCTCTCTAAAGAATTGCCCTATCAGGAAGGGCATTTGAAGGTCCCAGCATTCAAAATAGGGCAAAGACATATTCAGCATAAATAATATATATTAATAAAAAAGACAAAAGAACAAAGTCATCCTAAGCATTGCAAGATATGTTCAAATCTTGGCTCCTCAATGTTGCACCTTTGTCTCTTGATATTTAGTGTGTACATATATGCATGAATGTGTGAGTTTCATATTGATAAAAATCATCATAAGATACAGTTGAACAACTTTTTATACATATAAGTAAAAGATAACTGGGATTACAGCCAAGGCTGCCTAGGCCAACAAAATGTCTTAGTAGATAAAGGCACTGGTTGCCAACCCTGACAGCCTAAGTTTGACCCCTGGGTCCCATATGGTAGCAAAAGACCTGACGAGCTGTCCTCTGACCTCCACATGCAATGCAGCATATGTATGCACACACCTAGGCATGAATTAAATACCTGTCTTAGTTAGGGTTTTACTGCTGTGAACAGACACCATGACCAAGGCAAGTCTTATAAAAAAAACCCAACATTTAATTGGGGCTGGCTTACAGGTTCAGAGGTTCAGTCCATTATCATCAAGGTGGAAGCATGGCAGCATCCAGGCAGGCATGGCACAGGAGGAGCTGAGAGTTCTATGTCCTCATCCAAAGGCTGCTAGTGGAAGACTGACTTCCAGGCAACTAGGGTGAGGATCTTATACCCACACCCACAGTGACACACCTACTCCAACCAGGTCACACCAATTTTAACAAGGCCACACCTCCAAATGGTGCCACTCCCTGGTCCAAGAATATACAAACCATCACAATACCTATAATTTTAATTTTAAGGAAAGAACTAAGGATATAACAAATCATGGGAAAGAAACTTTCCAAGTAAGTTCTGTGAATTATGAACAGTTGTGCTAGCAGGATGATGATGAGGACACGAAGAAGTCACTAAAAATATGTGACAGCTTTTGCTTTCCATTAGGAAAGAAAGGATGAACCCAGTGTAGTAGGTTCTGGTAGAAGAGCCACAATTGCCAATCAAGATTACCACTGAATCTGTTCCCTTTGTCATCATTCAGCAATGGATTTTACTACTTGATTTTTATATACAGAAGAGATGTGGTCCCCTCTCTGGTGACAACTCCTGTCTCCAGGAGTACCTTTGCCTTGAACTGTCTGGTTCCACAAGATGCCTGTGTGGGAGAGTCTAAATGGAAGAGAAAACTGGATGGGTTCTATCGTGGGTGTGCTTTTGCAAATGTGGTATTTCAGCAGCCTGGAGAATTACCAAGGCAAAGGAGATGATTCTGCAGGCAAGTTTAATTATTTTTAAGCAATAAGCAATCCCAAGCCTCAGATGAGGTTCTTTTTGACTTTCTAGGGGCTTTAAACAGGTTATTTTCACTTGGAAATCCTAGCGTAGGGAAAAGAATTGGAACTGATTGGGAGTCTCTCATAGCTTTGAAAATAGAGAGGTATGGCAGGGTTGTTTTTTTAAAATGTTCATAGCAGTGGTTTTGAAATTACCAAGCACAAACTTTGTGCTGGCTGAACTCACTTTCTGTTTGAATTTCCAGAGCAATTCTGTCCATGTGCTAGGGATGTATGTATACAACTAAATGACTAGCTATTACAGTGGTTCTCAACTGGGGATAATTTTGTCCACACTGCTGGCAGGAGACACTTGGTGTTGAAAGGAAAGCATGTTCACTTGAAGAAATGGCTCATGTTAACCATCCTACCATATACAGACAACAATGAATCTACCATGATACTCATGTCATTGCATGAGCATTACTCATATAAGAACACCTGAACTAGCAATGATTTTTTGAGAAAACATCAAGTCTAAGGGGAGAGGAGGTGGCTCAGTAGGTAAGACCTTGCAAGTGTGAGAATCTGTTCTCTTATCTAGGTAAGAGATCTGGGATCTGGAGAACCCATGGAAAAAGTCACAAGCAATGGAACATGCCTGGATTCCTGCAACAGGAAGATGGGAGGTAAAGACAGGTTGATCCTGGAAACTTGCTGGACAGCTATTCGAGCCTCCTTGGCAACATTCCAGGCCAATGAGAGGCCCATCTCGAACAAAAGGTGGAAGGCACCTGAGAAATGACACCTGAGGTTGCCCTCTGAGCTCCACATGCACCTGCATACATATGTATATAAATACCTCCCCACATACAAATGCACACACACACACACACACACACACTCATGCACACGGCCTCTGAGAACTCAAGTACCATTGCTTTTTAGATGTTCATCTGCAGATTCTAATCACAACTGCTCAAGGAAAATTGTATTCTTTCTGTTTTTAAAAGTGATCCAGCAATACCACTCCTGGGCATATATCCAGAAGATGCCCCAACTGGTAAGAAGGACACATGCTCCACTATGTTCATAGCAGCCTTATTTATAATAGCCAGATGCTGGAAAGAATCCAGGTGTCCCTCAACAGAGGAATGGATACAGAAAATGTGGTACATTTACACAATGGAGTACTACTCAGCTATTAAAAAGAATGAATTTATGAAATTCCTAGGCAAATGGATGGACCTGGAGGGCATCATCCTGAGTGAGGTAACCCAATCACAAAGGAACTCTTGCAATATGTACTCACTGATAAGTGGATATTAGCCCAGAAACTTAGGATACCCAAGATATAAGATACAATTTGCTAAACGCATTAAACTCAAGAGAACGAAGACCAAAGTGTGGACACTTTGCCCCTTCTTAGAATAGGAAACAAAACACCCATAGAAGGAGTTACATAGACAAAATTTGGAAGTGTGACGAAAGGATGGACCATCTAGTGAGTGCCATATCCAGAGATCCATCCCATGATCAGCTTCCAAACGCTGACACCATTGCATACAGTAGCAAGATTTTGCTGAAAGGACCCAGATATAGCTGTCTCTTGTGAGACTATGCCAGGGCCTAGCAAACACAGTCAGCTATTGAATGGATCACAGGGCTCCCAATGGAGGAGCTAGAGAAAGCACCCAAGGAACTAAAGGGAACTGCAACCCTATAGGTGGAACAACAATATGAACTAACCAGTACCCCAGAGCTCTTGTCTCTAGCTGCATATGTATCAAAAGATGGCCTAGTCGGCCATCACTGGAAAGAGAGGCCCATTGGACTTGCAAAGTTTATATGCCCCAGTACAGGAGAACACCAGGGCCAAAAAGGGGGAGTGGGGGGATATGGGGGACTTTTGGTATAGCATTGGAAATGTAAATGAGCTAAATACCTAATAAAAAATGGAAAAAAGTCTTTAAATACCATTTCCAGCGAACATTTATTTATAGTTCTCCTAACTGCCTTAGTCAAGAGAGATAGATCCCTTTGGGGTCCAGCCATGTTGTGCCTAACTAGGGAAGATAAGAGAACAATGGATCAGGATCCTATGGCTGCTTCCATGAGTGGTCTCAGAGGTAAGGACAGAGCTGGGAAACTGATCTCCAGGTTAGGACTAGACATGACCACTCAGATCACCATGAGCATATGGACTGATTTGGAGAATAGAGTCGGCAGCCTCAGCCTACCCTCTAAGGGACATGGTAATTGGTTTGGCTGACCTTTTCCTCTCTCATGCTCATTTTTAATCTGACATTTGAATAAAACATAGGAAAAAGAAGCTTTTAGATTCCAAAAGTGGATGCTCTTGCATATCCTACTGAAGAAACTCTAACCCCAATCCTGTCCTACAAGGAAAGACTGCTTCATCCCTTGTTCATGAAGACAGACAGTTTGCTCTGCAGGGACTCACAGTCTAGTTTCTGACAATCAAGCAAATCTATCACCCAACACATTATCACTGAAGGAAAGGGAAGGTTTGACCAGAACCACACACGGGAACTTTAGTATCGTACAGTTCATATCATGGGAGCCCCAAGGCCCAGGTAAGCATCTGCTTTGCGTGACTCCATAAGGAAAGCACTACCCCAAATGTAATCCTGCTATTGTTTTAACTTTGTTGGGGAGACATCAAAAAAGATTCATTCACTCTAGATAAGGCACTGAATACAGACCAAAGCATGGATTCCACCCAAGTCCATTTGATGAACCTGTATGTCTGTTGGGATTACTTATAGGAAAGTAGGCAAGGGGCTGCCAGTAAAAAGGTTGGAGTCTCCAACATACCTGCATCATGCAAAGCCCCAACCCACCATGGATGTTGGCCTCATGGACGTAGCATCATGGAATCCCATTTTCAGTTACCCTGCTGCTTCTAAGATACTCTAGCATCTTCCAAGGTTACTCACAGCTGGGAGAGCAGGAGAGATTGATATGTATAGCCCTAGGTGGAATCCTATGACCATTCCCCACCTTCTACTAGGGAGTATCAATAGTCCATTGCCATCACCATAGATCTAGCTGTCACTGTATTAGTCTACTCAGTGTCCATGGATACTGAACAAGGTTATCTCATCTCCTAGATAGTGACAGGAAGATCATATCATGCCTGGAAGAAAAAACATCCTAAAATATCTGCAAATACGTGCTGGATCATCTGCTGCACAGGATCCCTTGTAATTGGTAAAACAAGGTGATCTACAACTGATAGTAGGATACAATGTTCTACTCTGGGCATTCTCATAGCCTAACTGGTGGAGATTGATATGAGATGCTCAATTGCAAAGAATCATATAAATGTTGGATGTGCTCAAGCCTATAATCCCAGAGCTTGGGAGGCTGGGGTGAGAGGATTGCAACAGTTCAAGGACAGCATGTGTGACACAATGAGTTCCAAGTCAGTTTGAGCTACAGCTTGAGACCCTGCCTCAAGAGAAGAAATAAGCAAATAACAAATATCACATCAGCACCTAAGAAATTGACAGGAAGATTATATGCATATGGTTGGGGGGGTTGTTGTTGTTTATGTTATTCTGTATTTGTTCTATCTTGCTCTCCCTAAGACCAACTTAGAAAACGTCAAACTTCTTAGGAAACTACTTGTAGAAAAGTACAGAAAGACAAAATTAAGTCCCCCACGTACTGTATTCTTGTATATTGTGGAGAATATTGTCAAAACTATGGGAACAAGAAGAAAAAGCTCAGGCCATCTGTGGGTGTTATAAAATCTCATTATATAGATAACTTGTCTCCTACTGTTTCAAAATATATTAGATCATCAATTAGCATTTTGTTGCCAGTTGATATTTATTAGGAACTTAATGGGAGCCTAATATTTGGGAACATGTCATGCATATTTATTCCCAGCAAGTGAATATGAAATGAAAATTGTTCCTGTGACCTTTTTCAAATGCCATGATTTGTCACCAGTCATGAAATCTAAATATTCTTTGTCCTGGTTTTAAATTGTCTTCATCACTGAAAGCAGGCATATGGTTGAGGAGACAAAATTCAGAGCTAAGAGGAAGGTAAATAAGCTTAGATTCCAAACCTTACCACCTTGAACTACATATGACAAGGATGCATTTTTTAGAGCAAAGACATTCAAATTTCACCCCAAAAGCATACCCTTTATGACATCTTACTCCCAGCTCTTTGCATTCTGTACTCAGCATCTAAGGAAATCCAAGGTGAAACAAATGCATCTAAAACCTAGGTGGGTTGTGGGAGGGTGTGTGTGGCTGGCTCAATTGGTAGACCACTTGCCTAGTATATACAAAGGCCACAGAAATGGGACATAGTAACTCCAGTTTGTCACCCCCAGGATGAAGAGACAAGATTATATGGAGTCCAAGGTTATATAGAGAATTCTAGGCCACCCAGGGCTACATGAAAGAAACAAAACAACCAATCACAATCCTTCCCACTGAGCTACCCTAGTCCCAGCCAGTATTCTCTGGTTTCATTCAAGGAATAGTCTTATCAGTCTCTCTGATTCTGGCCTGCTTCTCTCCCATGTCTTCTGTATGCAGCAGAATGATTCTCTTTGGAAGGAAGAAAGACCATCTCACAACTCTGCTCAAGTTTTCAGTGTCTCCAAATTTTACCCACAGCCAGTGATATTTGCCATTCACCTCTCAGGACCTTTACACTGGCCATTCTCACCTGGTAAACTTCCTTCCCTAGATAGTCAAGGTTTACTTATTCATCAAAGAGGCCTAGATCAGCTAACTTTCCCAAGCAACCACTCGCCACTGCCACAGCACATGGTATTTGCCTTTCTTTCTCTAAAAGCATTTTCTTCATAGCATTTATAGCCCACCCAAAACATTCCATTTATTGTGTACTGGCTCACTCTTTGCCCACAGACAAATGAAAGTCTATGAGATGAGGGGTAGGAGATGCTGATGTGATTTTTGTTATTTGTTTATTTCTATATTTTAATGCCTAGAACTATACTCAGTACAATACTGAATAGCAAGAAATGCTACCTTTCTTCAAAAACTGCTTATTTCAATTCTAAACGATAGAAATAACCACAAGATAGACCTAATCACAAGGAATACTAAGTAGGTAAAAGTCTATCCATATTTCTTAATATTCCATTTTAGTAAAAAAAATAATTAGGGTTCCTCGATTAAGTTCTTTAAGTTATGGTTAATCTTAATAGTCAACTTGATAGGATTTGGAATCATACCTCTGAGTATGTCTCTTGGTTCCTTTTCCAGAGATGTATAACCAAGATAGTACTAGCCATCTTGAATATGAGCATCGGGCACCAGATAGAATAAAAAGGAGAAAGTGAACTCTATTTCCTAAGTACAGACTCAATGCAATCAATTCCACACTCCTGCCACCATCCTTTCCCTGGTATAATGGTACCCTTAAACCATGTGCTGCAATAAATGCTTCTCCCTTACCTTACTTTTGTTGAGTCAGAGCAGCAAGAAAAGCAATTAATAAGTCACTAAAGTACAAAATACTGATGACATGTATGCAGCATGTACAGACATGTGGTCAGATGTTTCCAACAAGTGAAGCAAGCTTCAGAGACATCACAATAAATTTCATATTTTCAGACTCGAGTTTCACCATCCATTGGTCCATCTTCTCTAAAGCATGAGCCATATTGTGTTGACTTGCTAGAAGGAGGGCCAAGTCTTAGTTCAGAAATAGGTTCCTAGTTCAAATATGGCTACCTGTGTGCGGAATAAAGATAAGAACAGAGCCCAGCATGAAGAGCCATATAAGTTCTATTTTAAGGGTTCTAGTAGATCAATTTTTAAAAAATGAAAGAGGTGAGATTTTATAATACATGGTGTATCTGTGTGTGCACACATGTGTACCTATGTGAGTTCATGAGGATATAAAGTATCCTTCTCTACCGTTCTGTCTTATTGCCTTGAGACCGGATGTCCTGGTTACTTTTATGTGTTCACTTGACACAAGCTAGAGTCAAATGCCTCTATATCATCAGGTTGTACGCAACCCTGTAGACGCATTTTCTTAATGAGTGATTGATGTAGGAAGGCTCAGTTCATTGTGGATGGGACCACCCCTTGGCTGGTAGGTCTGGATTCTATAAGAAAACAGGCTGAGCAAGCCACGGTGGCAAGCCAGTAAGCAGCATCCTTCCATGGCTTCTATTATTAGCTCCTGTCTCCAGGTTCCTGCCCTGCATGAGTTCCTGCCCTGACTTCCTTTGATAATAGACTATGATGGACAAATGTTAGCCAAATAAACCTTTTCCTCCCCATATTCCTCCTTTGGTCATGGTGTTTCATCACAGCAACAGCAACCCTAACTAAGACATAGGGTATCTTACCAAGTTGGAAGCTCATCATTTTGGTTATCACGGATCAGTGAGCTTTCAGAATCCACCTGTCTCCAACACTCAATACAGCCATGCACAACTTTTTACGGTGTGTGATGGTGATTCAAACTCAGTTCCTCCTGCTTTCACAGAAGTCACTCTTACCCACCTCTGAAATTACATCATTTTAATAATAGATTTCATTTAACCTAGTGTAATCAAAGTATTGTCATTCGGATAAGTTAATCAATAGTAGAATGATTAATGAGGCAATTGATGTCATTTTAATATCAAAAATTCCATTTTTCTTTTTTCTTTTTCTTTTTACAGCTAATCTCGATTCGAACACATTTCAAGTGTTCAGTGGTCACACAGGGGTAATATGAGGCTATGATATTAGACATGGACACAGACTTTCCCCTTCAATGTCTCAGTAGCCCACATTATCATGTTACTATTTATTTAAGAAAAGCAAATCTTTGAGTGTCTCCTATCTTAGAACCCCTTCTAGGAAGGATCTAGCGTATAATTAAATCAGACAAGTTTCCCTGCCTGTCCAGAACTTATATCCTAGGCAAGGGATATAGGTCATGGGCAAAGGAAGGCAGGAAATGTCTGTGGCAGGGAAGCCTGAAGGTTGTGCTGTGGAAGGGAGTGATAAGAGTGCCTAGGGTGGGACCTCACAGAGACAGGGACATCTAAGCATCGAGGGGAAAGAGGAAAGCAGGCTAGGAGACATCTGGAGGAATAGAACTCCATACAGACAGAACAGTGGGTACCAGGCAATCCTCTGGGACGTTCAGAGACTTTCAAGAGGACCATGGTGGCTGAGGTGGGGAGGGTAGTATGAAATAGTGAGAAAATAGAGGGGGTGAGGCAAGGGGACTGGCGTCAAGGCTTGATGGGGCTTTGGCTTCTCCCTGAATGAGATCAAGATTTTACTTGGAAGTCTAAAGAGATCTACATCTTACCAGCACCTTCTGGTTGAGCCATATGGCTGTAAACCCAACCCCACCACACACCCCTTCCTCCCTGTGCCCTGTATTCCCTCTGCAGGCTGCACTTAGCTGTGCAGCCCTAGAACACACTGCGAATACCACTTCCACACAGCTAATAGCTCTTCTAAGGTAGCCCTTGACCATCTCCTGTTCAACAATTATTCAGCCACTCAGTTGCTTCAAGGAGGGACCATCCATTCAGCTGTCAGGAAAATCACCACATGAAAGGGAAACTACCCTTTCTGAATAATGTCTTCCCCAAGGCAGAAGCCCTGCAGAAATCCTGTGCCCCTCCCTCATCAGATAATTCATTTGTTTGGCACACACACACACACACACACACACACACACACACACAAACCCTTCTTTTAAGAAAATGAAGGCATCATCCTTCACACGCCTGCCTCTGGGACTCAGAGGCCAGGGGACATGCCCTCTCTGTCCCTGCTGCTCCAAGTGACTGGGAAGCAGAATCCATAACAAACAGCACAGGCTGTGAGCATCTACTTAATGCAGCACCTGGGCCCTAGCCTTCTCTTCCTGAGTGAATCTCAATTGCTTTCAACAAGCTCTCCTGGTAAATAGAGCGCTGATTTGAGTTAGAAAGCCCACTCTAGACCTTTTAGCTCAGAAACCTCTCTAAATGGTTCAGATGACTCTCTGAAATGTTTTTTGATGACTCTAAATGGTAGTAAGCATTTCTCATTGTTCATGATTGTGGGAATTGACTGTATGGCACTGGACGATTCTTCTGCTGTCCTTGGGACCACCTTGATGCTGAAGTCAATTGGAGGGACCATTGGGCTGGAACTGACAAGATGTCTTATATACCTGTCTGAAAATGTATTGGGATAACTGCACCCGAAATTTTTGTTCATTGGAATGTAGAAGAATCTGGAAACTTGGATAGGCTAAAGCACCCAGGGTGGCCTCTTACAGAGCTAAGAGTTAGCACTGCTGCAGGCTGTCAGCTAGAACAGTTGAGTTTTTCCAGGAATACCCAACCCTTTGACAAGGTGACACAACCTTGTCATCTGCAAAGCTGTATTCAAGAACCACACCATCAATTTACAGAAGAAATTGCAGCATGAAGGATTTGACTCTATGGTATAGCCCTTGCTTTGCAAACAGACACCCTGGGGAGGTCCCATTCTCAGCACCAGGAATAAATAACAACAACAAATGAAACCCTCAAAAACAGTCACATAACCAAGGAGAGCAATGTCTATTGCAGCAGTATTCACAATAGCTAAGCCATGGGGGCATCTTAGTGTGAGAGTCAAAATTATTTTGAAGTCCTAATGACTGTGTCTAAGAGATCCGAGAAACAAAAATGCCTCTAACATGTAAACCCCTTGCCCAAGGACAGATACCACCTGTAATGCTTGGGGCTATTTATAGGAATAAATAACAAGCTATGTGTTCTCACTCCCCTAAACAAGTTTATTTGACTCAACTGCACCAATGTGCTTAATCACATGTAGGCGGGAGATACATAAGCAGTACATACATCAGGATGTGCATTTGCCATGACTGGGTGTGAAGGTTGTGGCTGAGAGAGGAGTACATCAGCAGAAAATTTGTCAGCATATATGCTTGTCCCTGAGGGAAAATATAGTGGTCCTCTGGTTTTGCCTTTTTAAGCCTCTACTAAACAAGACTCGTGGCCACTTCCTGGGAAACCTGGAATGGACTTGACCAGAGTCCATCAACCTAGCCAGTATTTAATTAATGCTCACTTCATCTTTGGCTCAAAGACTGTGCTAGTTGTTTTAGTCTCAACTGGTGAGAGTAGCATTAGGTGTCTAACAACAAAGCAATGCAAATGGATGAGGTGCTGGCTACACAATGGAATGTTTTCAACTCTAAAGAGTGAAGTTGTATCACTCGCAGGACCTCGGATGCAGCTGGAGATAAAATCCATCTCAGAAGGACACATAGCTATGTGTTCTCTCATTTGTGGTTCCTAGATTTTATATGGGTGTATCAAATCCTATTCAAGTGCATGAGAGAAATAAATGAGGTGGGGGTGGGGGGGGGGTAGAAATGTCTAGGTAGTGGGATCAAGGAGACTAAAATAGAACAGGGAAGGTAAAGTTTACAGAAGAATATGCTCAACATACAGTATAAGGAAATGATGAAAAATTATCAAGTGGTAAGGTATATCAACTATGCCTTAATAAAACTATTTTACTATAAAAGAAAATGTACCCTACCCTCATGTCATGCTTTAATTAAATTTATGATTTTTGTGCTGTGATGGATTCATTCATAGCTCTCCTGGGATATAAGCAGCCCAGGTGCAGGTTGTACATGCCTAATAAATTATGGGATTGGCCTCCTGAAAGCATGATGCTGGCTCTAAGAGATTTCTGCTAAATCTCCCCTTCAGACAGAAGGGTCTGTAAAATGAAGGGTCATTTGGTATGGACAGATGCTAGCCAAAAGTAAAAACACTGGGGCTGGGGAGATGGCTCTGTTGGTAAAGTTCTTACACAAAATCGTGCATTGGCTCTAGAGCAATGGAAAGCAAGAAATGACCCGGGGATAGGAGATTTGTCCACAAAGGAAAGTTCTTGTTGCTACTTCTAAAAGCAGAACAAGTTTTGGCCTTGACAGCTAATCTTCACTGTGCAGGGGAGGGATGTGGGCTTTTCCTTTTCTTTTTCTTTGCTGATTTGGCTTGAAGCTGTCAGTTAAAATAGACTTGTCCTATCTGTTTCCTCCCTCCACTTTCTGGTCTGTCACTTCATTTATGGAATTGCATCTTATCATTTCTAAGGGATGAAGTGGCACCATTTTTAAAGAAAGGAACTAAGTTTATTAAAACCACCTGCCGAGGGACCCAGGGGCTACAACAGTAGCAAGAGAGTAAACACCATCCTGGCAGCAACCGCACAGATCAGGCCCAGCCTGGGAAATTGCCCTGCATCACTGTGCCACAATCTATAGGTTAAAGCAGGTCAATAAGCCAAACTCAATTCAAGGGGAGTAGTAGATGCCACTTCTTGCAGCTATCTTGAATACGTCCCCAAAGAAAACAAGTGGTACCTGCTAAACAATTGCCATGCCACTGCTAGTATCTAATTTCATCAATTCTAAAAAACCACAATTTTATTGCTACCTCTTATTTTAAAGTAATCATAGCCACAAGAAGTTATTGAGATGGTGCAGAGAGCTCATGGAGATACATCTCTCCATTGTTCCACAATGCCAGGCCTTACAGAATTTTGGTAAAATATCAAAACCAAGAAATTGACATTGACTTGATTTATATGTATAATTTTATATAGTTTTTTTAAGGTTCATATATTTTATTCTCAGAACTTGGGAGGCAGAAGCAGGAAGATCTCTGTGAATTTGAGGCCAACCTGGTCTGCAAAGTAAGTTCCAGGCCAGCCAGGACTACAATGGTAACATCCTTTCAAAAAAAAAAAAAAACATGTCTATATAATATATTAATCTTTACAGAGATACTTAATTTCCCTGATAGAAGACTATATGCTACTATCAAGAACATCTAATAATTAGGAATTTTTCTTTGTGATGCATACAATAATGGTGTATCCTGAGATGCCTACATATGTTAAATGTCCGTTTTTAGTCAGGGATTGCACTTTGTAGGCAAAGGCCCTACCGCTGAGCTACAGTGGTACCCAGGCTCCCTACTTCCTATGTATTTTGTATAATAGTCATTGACATGTTGTATTAACACAATAATCAGATAAAGGAACTGGAGCATAGCTAGGCAGGGTGACATGCCTTTAATCCTAGCATTCAATAGACAGAGGCCGATGGATCTCTGTGAGTTTGAGGCCAGCTTGGACTGCATAATGACTAGGACAGCCAAATCTACATGGTGAGACCCTAAAAGAAAGAAAGAAAGAAGCAAACAGGCAAATAAACTGCGGTCTAGAGTGTTTAAGAAGCCTACCCAAGGTTACACAGCTACTGGAAGTTACTAATGAGAACTCAGGAAGTGAGTATAAAACCAGCCACTCTAATCCAAACCCGACATGCTTAACTTATACCGTCCCAAAACGTAATTGTAGCCTGCACCACACGACTTACAAGCTAGCAACCCGCTTTTCTCCCGTTGCTATGACAAAAGAGAAAACCCACTTAAGTAAAGGAGACTTTGTTTTGGCTCACAGTTTGGGGGTATTGTCTACACGGCAGAGCAGACAGAATGGCAGACTTGGGGACAGCTGGCCAGGTCACATTGTATCCACAGTCAGGAAGCAGACAGAAATGAAAGGAAGTAGCCAACTCACTTTCTGCTTTGTATTCTGCAGGAGACCCTGTTTGAGGGAATAGTGCCACATTTGGGGTATGTCTTCCTTCCCCAGTTAACTCCATTTAGAAATTCCTTCACGGGCTTGCCCAAAGCTTTGCCTCCTACATGAGTTTATATCCTACCAAGTTGACCACAGGGATTAGCCATTCCACTTTCTAATTATAGGGTCCTAGGAAATAGAGGGTTCTCAGGGGCAACAAGCTTGCAGACTAATTGCAAACACTAAACAATACATAGCCTGTCCTACTTCGGCAGCTGCTCCAAACATCAGCCTATCACGCTTCCCACTTTCTAATGCAATAAAACTGCATTCAGCTCTGCATTTAATCAACCCTCTGCATAGATGGAAAAATAGAAAACAATGAAATGAAGAAGATAGAAAGGCAGTAATTTCAATTGCTTTCCATATATATAACTAACACAAATTCTGGAGACAGGCCACCAACAGGCTAAAAAGATACTTTACTTGAAAAGCCGTTTCCTTTTTTTTTTTTGGTTTTTTTTCGAGACAGGGTTTCTCTGTATAGTCCTGGCTGTCCTGGAACTCACTTTGTAGACCAAGCTGGCCTCGAACTCAGAAATTCGCCTGCCTCTGCCTCCCAAGTGCTGGGATCAAAGGCATGTGCCACCACGCCCGGTGAAATTTTTTAATAGTGCAACAAAAGAGAATCATTTAAAAGAAACGATGGAACGGGCAGATGGAACCCCCAAACTGTGAGCCAAAACAAAGTCTCCTTTACTTAAGTGGGTTTTCTCTTTTGTCATAGCAACGGGAGAAAAGCAGAACTCTGTATGTGTGCACATGTACATTTGGAGGGAGATGACAACCTCAAAGGTTATTCCTCAAATGCTGTCTGCCGTTCTCTCACAGGCATGGAGTCTGTCAAGTAGGCTAGACCAGGGATCTGCCTTTCTGCCTCCCCAGCACACATCACCACACATGGCTATTTTTACAAGGGTTCTAGGGATCCAACTCAGCAATTTATTAACTGAACCATCCCCACAGCCCTGTTCCTAAATATGTAAATATAAACTTCAAAACCAAATGATTTTAAGTAAGGAACTGGGTGGTCTCTGTTTTATTAAGATTCCCATCTTAAGTTTTAAGGTTTTAGACCATGTAATAATAGGGGTTCATTTTCTGCTATGGGGTCAGACAAGTGGCCTTTTTGCAAAACTTGCCTAGTTGGCATTAACTGTACAAAAGCAGTGCCCACCCACACAGAGCCAAATAATTTTCTATTTTATGAAAGGCAATGCAGTGTCTGTAGTGTCTATTATTAAGTTCCCCAGCAGGCTCTTGAGTAGCATCCTATAATCAACTGCATTAGCTTCTATGCAGTGAAATACATGGATATTTACTCTAAATGAGAACAGAGACTATAAGTAGATCCAGGACAACTGAAGTCAAATTTTGCTAGCAAATCACTAGTGAGAGAGGCTTTGGTCTTTTCAAAAACATTTAGGTCATGGAATTGTGCATGAGGAATTATGAAAGCATATATTTCATACTTCTGTGCTTTGCAAAAATAGGTTGCTGAATGATCTCAACTACTGGCAGACAAAAGCTCTTCCTTTTAAACAAGGATGCTTCTCTAACCAGAGTTAGGCTAGAAAAATAATCCCCTCATAGACAGTCAGACAGATATAGGTAGATAGATAGATAGATAGATAGATAGATAGATAGATACAGATAGTAGATAGACAGATAAGTGAAAGGGGTTGTTATACACTAGGATTCCCTCCTGTGAGACCCCCTTCCCCTTCCAATGGGTATAGCTTATCTTTGCACTAACCTCTATGAGGTCAGAATAGCTCAAAGTGGATAGACTGTAAGCCAGCTACTCTTTTCCTCTATTAAAGCCTAGTTTGCATTTAAACCTTCTGGGGCCAGAGTGGGGTGTGCGGTGTGTTTGTGTGTGTTGCTTCTACACAAGGTCATGAGTCGTAGATCAGGTTTCTAATACTGTGATGAAAATTACACGACAAAACAAGCAGGTTGGGAAGGAAAGGGTTTATTTGGTTTACATTTCCAGATCATAGTCCATCACTGGAGGAAGTCGGGACAGGAATTCAAGCAGGCCGGTAACCTGAAAGCAGGAGCTGATGCTGCTTATTGGCTTGCTCCTCATGGCTTGCTCAGCCTGCTTTCTTATAGAACCCAGGACCACCAGCCCAGGAAAGGCACCACCCACAACGGCCTGGCCCCTCTCGAATTGATCACTACTTGAGAAAAAGCCTTACAGCTGGATCTCATGGAGGCATGTTCTCAATTGAGGCTTCTTCCTCTCTGATGACTATAGCTTGGGTCAAGTTGGCTCAAAAACCAAGCCAACACACCACAGAACCACTCAGGAAGGAAAGAAGGAACTAGAAAGTTCATTATATCTATCTGTGATGACAATACCCAAGATGTCCCAGTGGTCCCTATTTCCTGGAATTAACACCTTAGTACAGTCCTAGTATAGTCCCCTTCACTATTATATCAGCATCTGTTCCCATGATGAAAAGACCACCAAAGAAACTGATACATCCCTTCCAAGAAGAATTAGGTTGTAAGAGATCCCCCCTCTTCAAGCACTATCATAAGGATGCGTATGCATTCATGCAGCTCTCCAGATATTACATATGATGGGGAGCCAAGGACCCCTGCATATGAGCAGCCGTCTTAGAATCTGTTTCTCCAGAGCCGGGCTAGCCCCCAGATGACCATAACCCCAGCTGGTGTGCTGACTACAACTTTAGGAGAGAGCCAGAACTACTAAACTAAAGTGTTCTTCAATTTCCAGCCCACAGAAACCACTGAGAAATAAATGTGTGTTGTACTAAGCCAGAGTTTGGGAGACTGCTTTGTTACACATAGTACATAAAATCTATACTCTCCCATTCACAGATAAGGAATGCATTAGTTATCTTTCCTATTGTTCCAATAAAAATGGCAAGAGCCACTTAAGGGAGGCAGGGTTTATTTATAGGTTGAGGGTACAATTCATAGAAGTTGTGGCAACCAGAAGAACTAGGCAGCTGGTCACATTGTGTCCACAGTAGGGAGGTGGGGAAGCTGAATGCTGCTGCTAAGTTGTCTTTCTCCTTTTTCTTCAGTCCAGAACCTCAACCTATGGGATGATCTACCCATGTTTAGAATGAGTCTTCCCACCTTCATTTCTCCAGTCCAGAAACAGCCTAACATGTAAGCCTGGAAGTTTATCTTGTAGATGATTCTCGACCCTGTCAAGTGGACACTCAATAGTAATCATCACAAGGTGACTGTACCTTAGAAACACCTGGAGCCCTAATGCCTCGGGACTTCAAGAGCCAGCCCAATTCATTCTGTGTATGCGGAGTGGGCAATAGGTCTGTAAGCATCTTACCATCTTGGCAACAGTTTCCTTTTGGTGTTTTCTCATGGAGATGCTTAGAAGACCCTGGAAAATATAACTTCAGGAAAGTAAGTTTAGCACAAAAGCCGGGCTTCTAGAAGGAGTGTGTCCATTTACTAACCTTCCCCAAATTATCCTTGTGGATTTATCCAGAGACGTTTGTTGCTCCCAACAAGAGGGGTGACTTTCTGCCCCATGTTTGTTAAACAGGTGAGAGTGTGGAACCCCTTTCGTCTCCTGCTATGGAACAGCATGTCCTTAATGGCATCTGTATTCTCTCAGCAGTTTCGCTGCAGCATTGACTCCAGCCCAGTCTGGGGGAATTGCACAGGATTGCGTTAGGCACCAGAGCTGCCACTGAGCCCCTGCCTCCTTTAAGTGATGAATGGTTCTGTTCCCTCCTAATGAGGAGTGTCTATTCTCACCAGCTGCAGTTTACACACAGGATGTGTTTCCTGTCTGAAACCCCCATCTGACTCCTCATATCACCATATGCCACATGATTATGCATTTTAGGTACAGATGGAGACATTACTCATGTAATTCATCACATGGGAAGATCCACAGACTAGCTGTTTTATTTCAGCTGAAGTATTCATGTCTACCTTTGCTCCTGGTAGAAAAACCCAAAAATAGGACCAGGAAGATGGCTCAGTAGGTAAATCTTCGCAAATCAGACAATGTGAGTTCAGTCCCTGGATTCCAAACAACTGATTCTGAGAGTTGATCTATGACCTTTATACATTTAGTGTGACATATGCATTCCTATGTGTGTGTGCGCGCGCGCACACACACACACACACAAACGGGGGGGGGGGGAGGATATTGTACAAGCCTTTAATCCCAGCACTCAGGAGGCTAAGACAGGTCAGTCTCCGTGAGTTTGAGCATAGTCTGGTCTACAGTTCAATTCCAGGCCAGCCAGGCTACAAAGTGAGACCTTGTCTCAAAATAAGTAAATAAATAAAAATAATAATTTTCAAAACCTTTAAAAAATCTAAAACTGTCAATGAGAATTATAGGCAAACTTCTGCATCCACTTAGTCTTTACTGGAGTCTTCGTTTTAATGATAAGCTGAGATATAACATAGTCAATATTTAATAAAGTATACAAAGTTTACATAGTAGGTTATTGCAAGAAGGCCTCAATTTTTTACCCCTTCATTCTTTGGTCTGCAATGTTTTTTTTTTTTTGAAAAAATTCTTCACTTGTTTTTAATTATGTGTATGAGTGTGTTTATGAATGTGCACATGAGTACAGTTCCAGTACCCACAGAGGTGAGAAGTGGGTATCAGGTCCCCACGAGCTGGAGTTACAGATGGTTATGAGTTGCTTGGCTTGAGTGCTGAGAATGGAACTGGCATCCTCTGCAACAATGGCTCGTGACAACTAAGCCTTTTCTTTGTCACTCCCTGCAACTTGTTTTTAATTGTGCCTATCTCTTGTACCTGGAATCTAGGATGACCTTTAAGTTGTTTGACAATGATGCATCAAAAATGATTATGTGTCACTTCTCAACATTGACCTCAAGAGGACTTGGAGCTTCTAGTCCTTCTTCTGGAGCCTTGAATGTGAATGTGGCCAGACTAGCCAATAAGCAGATGACTGGCAACCCATCACCAGTGACAAGAATTTTATACAAATCTAACCACAAATGTGAGCATAGCACAGCAACAATTAGACTCTATCTTCTCATATATTCAGAAGTTATAATTAGTAAGTTTTTAATGCCACTAAGTTTGGGATTGATTCGTTATATGGTGATACTGTGGTAATAACTGGTACACATGTCAGCATGTTTTTCTTTTCATATTATGTTGGTAGTCTAAGGTTCAGACGCAGTTTAAGGATGCTCAAAGGATTGTGTATAAGAGATCTGATCTCCTGAGTGGTGGTATCGGAAAGTAAAGAGAATTTTAACTAGTAGAATCAAGTAGTGGATTATTAAGTCAAATATAGTCATGTCCGTGGAATTGATTATGAGACACTACTGCCACGTTTCTCCCATAGTTACCTTCCAAGAAGAAGTGATGAAACCAGACGGAAGGGGCATCACCAGAGATTTTCCCATGCAGTTTGGACTTTCAGCCTCCCAAACAGTAATGTAAATATGTCTCTTTTCTTTAAAAGATATCCCAGCTTTGCTATTTTGATATATTAATAACAAAATGGATTAATGCATGTAGTTAGATTCCAAGGCAAAAGTCAGGCTACAACATGTTTTTCATATAGTATGCTTTCTATGTCTTGTCAGGAGGAAAGTATAAGCTTGCCAGGTGAGCCAAGTTTTCAATAAAAAGAGGGATCTAGTGTATTATTTACCAGTGTTCAGATAGTGGTCAGCTTCCAATATATTCAAACTACTGTGACAGAGTTGACTGATCCCCCTCCAGAGTTCAATTGCCCTAGATTTGGTATTTCTACCATTAAAACTATTTAGTATTTGCTGGGGCCTTAACTACTTCTTGTAGGGATGTTTATCAGAAAATTAAATAGAGATGGACTATTTGCCTAAAATTCTCATTGATACCAATGGAGGACCAAGTATTCAAATACCTGAGCTTATGGGGTGGGGTGATTTTCATTCAAACCACCTCAAACAAGTTAGAGGGGGTTTTTTGTTTTGTTTTGTTTTGTTTTTCAATTAAACTTCAACAGCATTTTCAATGATTTACAGGGAAAAATAAATGCTAAATTAAAGCTAAGGAGCAAGGGCCTGCTTCAATGAAACCTCACAAGCATTTACAGCCTCATCATTATAATTCTAGCAGAAAGACTCCAAAGCTCACCTATGCTCTAAAACTATCAGCCAGTGGGCTGTGACCACTTTGAGGGGCACATATCAGATATTTACATTACTGTTCATAGCAGTAGCAAAATTAATACTACAAAGTAGTACCAACAGAAATCATTTTATGGTTGGGGCATTCACTACAACATGAAGAACTGTATTAAAGGGTCACTGCACAAGGAAGATTGAGCATTGCCGCTCTAAAACTATCTGTGTGGATTTGAAGGAAATCTAAATTTCTAGAAATTCAGTTTTCATATTATTATTGTATTACATGTGGGAATTATTGTATGCTTTGTCTTCTTTTCATGAAATATTATGTTTGTTCGTGTTTTTCTGAGTTGTTCTTTAAAACTGTCCTGGGTACCATGCTTAGAAACAACCAGACAACAGAAAACCATCAACAGTCATTGTAAGGCCTGAACCTTTCCCTAATGTCTTAGTCGGGGTTTCTATTCCTGCACAAACATCATGACCAAGAAGCAGTTGGGGAGGAAAGGGTTTATTCAGCTTACACTTCCATACTGCTGTTCATCACCAAGGAAGTCAGGACTGAACCTCAAGCAGGTCAGGAAGCAGGAGCTGATGCAGAGGCCATGGAAGGATGTTCCTTATTGGCTTGCTTCCCCTGGCTTGCTCAGCTTGCTCTCTTATAGCACCAAGACTACCAGCCCAGAGATGACACCACCCACAAGGGGACCTCCCCCCTTGATCACTAATTAAGAAAATGCCTTACAGCTGGATCTCATGGAGGCATTTCCTCAACTGAAGCTCCTTTCTGTGTGATAACTCCAGCTGTGTCAAGTTGACACAAAACTAACCAGTACACCCAACATTCTTCCTCTGTCATTCATGTCCCAGTTTACTTCTCCTGCTGAGTTTGGGTCCTCCAATAATCATTTAAAGTAAAGATAAGAAGAAGAAAATAATTCATCCCAGATGGAAATGATTAGACCATTTCTTGCAAAGATATGGCAAAACAAAGAATGATCCTGTGGGATCCACCATAGAATATCATGATGCTGTATATGGCTATCTCCCAGGGCTTTGTTTAGTTAAAGGGAGAGGCAAACCAGGAATGGTGACCTTTGCCTTTAATCCCAGCGTTGGAGAGGCAGAAGAAGATGGATCTCTGTAAATTCAATGCTATCTAGGTACTTACATCACTAGTTCCAGGAAGCCAGGGCTATACAGCGAAACCCTATCTAAAACCAACAACAAACCTAAACCAAACCAGGGAGCAGCAGCCTGAAGAGCCATGTTATAAAGCCTCATGAACTTTGCCCCAACAACACTATCTGCCATCTTGACCTCCTTGCCATATGACATTGGCAATGTTTTCTTAAGTCAAGAGAAATGCTTCCTGATTCTTTTTCTCTTGGATATTTGTAAATACTAGCTTCCCATCTCACTGATCCTAGACACTAGACACTCCATCAGTTTGTTAACAGGGTTGACATTTCAATTGTCCCTGTAAATGTTGACTCCCATTTGAGAATGGAGTCTACTGCATGATCTGTTTAACATTTTTAGCTTGGTTTCAGAAGAGTATGGAGCAGTTTGGAAACTGTCTGGTCCAAAGGAACTCCACTACCCCACATTCCTGCCATTTCCAAATAAAGAGAGCCATAAAAATTAAGTGTGGTGGTATATGCCTCTGATGCCAGAAATAGGGAGGTTGGAGGCAGAAGGTTCAGAAGTTCATGGCCATCCTTTGCTACACAAGTTTGAGGTCAATATGGGATACATGAACACTATCTCAAACGTGTGTGTGTTTGAGTGTATGTGTGTTTGTGTGTGTTTATGTGCATGTGCACACATGCACACTTGAGAGTGCATGAGCACGTGCATGTGTTTGTATCTTTTGATGTATATATATATATATATATATATATATATATATACACCAAGGTATTGCCTTTTCTTTATAATGCTTCATGCTGGAAATACCAGATAGATAAATCTAAAAGGAAATTCACCTAATTTGCAATGTGAGACTTTCAGGTTTGAGACTTTTCAGGTTGGGACAGTGAGATATAGCATATATATCACGTTCCCGGTGAGGAATGGGTCTCATAAAATACAGTTGTGCTTTGTGGTCTTAAAGGGATGAAAAAAGCTACTTAATACTCTTTTCCAACTGGATGTTAACAATTCATTTCCATTGTATTGGGTGGAGCCTATATTAGGATAGGTAGGAGAGAAAAGGAAACATGGTAGAAAAATGGCTCCTGGCTAACCCAGAGGTAAATTTTACTTAGGGGTTGTCTCAAGTGCCATACATGCAGCATCCTACTTGCTACTTATGATAATTTGTATGAAGCTCTGTGGGAACCAAGAATTCCAGAGCTCAAGGACATAGGAGAGGATTCTGGAAACAGACTCATTGTGATTCTTGTTTCCATTCCAAGATGAAGAACTCCAAAAGAGTCCCTTCCTCATAATTTTAAGGCAGGTCTGGGAAGAGCTTAGTCAGTATCTTGGAGTTTATACTTAGACATCTTGTGGCCCTTTCCTACAAAAGAGTTAACTCTTGAAGACAGATCTCCAACTATTGCATATGTGCCTCCAGAGACTGAAAGACCCAAACAAATGCAAAAGATGGCTCTGAGCAACATGCTGAATCATCTGTTAGTGGTGGTAGGGTTTTTTCCTAACTTCAACAAAATCAAACTGTAGTAATTGGACTGGCTAAAACAGCGACCAGATGTCTTCCCATTTCTATTGCCTGGAATTGCTCTTGCCCAAAATCAAAGTTCATGAAAGTAAATGTCATGTAGTCATAGAAATCTTCCAAATTATTGTTGGAATGTGGGAACTATAGATGTAAGGCATCCAACAAGGTAGGAAATGAGCTATCCAAATGCAGGGAATGTCTCACTAAGAACTCTTGCTATGCACACCCATGAAAGGGATATCTTTGAAGTCTACTTGCTAACTGTCCTGGGTGAGGCTCTCCAGAAGCAGAGCTGAAGTTGGTGGTTCTTGGGCAAGTAATCTTTGTATTGGACAGGGGAATGTTTGTAGAAGAAATATGTAAAGGAGATATGAAAATAGGACTGGGAGAAAGCACAGATAGAGTTGTAGATGAATCCCAGTGGCTGGCTGGCTGGCTGGCTCACCCTTCATCTTCCCTCATTACTTTCCCAAATACCATGGGAACTCTAAAATGGAAACAGTATAGTAGAACCTTACCTGATCAATCTTCAGGCAAAGACCCTTTGGTAAGCTGCACCTATCTGTTCCTGGCCCCTAGAGACCATATATATACATGGGACATAAGAAGTTGAAACAGCTCAACTAAGACAACTATGGTTGGTCAGGAGCATCCTATAGGAAGCAGGTTTCACATATGGGCTCTTGGCAGCAACATGGAAAGCAGATTGAATGAAGAATCTCGGGTGTAGTCTGCAAGACAAAATCAACAGCAACTAAATGTGCATGTCTTGAAGTTGAATGAGTATCAAAGTCCTCAGGAATGTTTATTAAACAGATTGTTACACCCCATCTCCAAAATTCTGATTCATTTAGTCTGGGACAAGACACTCACGTTTCCTAAGTGTTTTAATGATGGTGGGCCCAGGACCACACTTGGAGAAGCACTGCTCTGAAAAGCAACAATTGCCCTTGGAAAGCAAGGCCATGGCTGTGTACATTCACACATCAACATACTCACAAAGGTTAAATAAAGTCATGCTTGGCTTATCGAAAATGTGGGTATACTGGTGTTATTAGGCCAGTGGCTCCACTAAAGATCATCTTCTAGGGCCGGGCATGGTGGCGCACGCCTTTAATCCCAGCACTCGGGAGGCAGAAGCAGGTGGATTTCTGAGTTCCAGGCCAGCCTGGTCTACAGAGTGAGTTCCAGGATAGCCAGGGCTATACAGAGAAACCCTGTCTCGAAAAAACAAAAAACAAACAAAACAAAACAAACAAACAAACAAAAATCATCTTATCATAGAGCTAGCCAACTCCAACTCCCAAAGGTAAATGCCAGTAAAGAAAATGGAAGGACCATAACATTTAATTCTAGAGACAATCCCTCAGCAGTTCAGTGACTGGATGGAAAAATGCTAAATGTGGAATTAGGAATCCCAGATTCTCCCATGAATGGCTTTGTGGTCACTGGCAAATAGCCTCAAAGTGCCATGCTTCAGTTTAGTCAGATATGATAGGAGACCTTAAATGTCACTTAAAGCCTTAAGATTTTCTACACGTAGTTCTACACATGTTTAACTCTAAAACACAAAGCAAGGCTTAGGTAGCAGACTCTACTGAACTCTCTCTCTCTCTCTCTCTCTCTCTCTCTCTCTCTCTGTGTGTGTGTGTGTGTGTGTGTGTGTGTGTGTGTGTGTGTATACAGGCACGTGTGCGAATGTGTGTGTTTATCTCTTACTCACCACCTTATTCCTGTGAAGCAGAATCTTTCAATGAATCTAAAGTTCACCAATTTGGCAAGGCTGAATGGCCAGCAAGCTCGCAGGATGTGCCTACTACCTCTGCCCCCAAATGCCAGGGTAAACTCCCTTTATGTGGGTACTGGGAATTCAAACCCAGGTCCTCAAGCTCAGATCCCAAGCACTCTTAACCTTCTCTCCATCCTGAGGCTCTAGTTTCTTGATCTGCTGAATATGATGTATTCAGGGAATTCTTGAGTGCTTCCATCTGGCCTTCTTTAGTGTTTTACCTGTAACATAGTGATTACCCTGAATTAATTATTTTTTTCACACACTATACTTTGATTATGTTTTCTTTTCCCCAACTCCCCCTCCCTACCTATCCTAATTTGTGTCTCCCTCATCTCTGTCTCTCTTTTCTGTCTCTGTCTCTCTGTCTTTCTCTCTTATACACACACACACACACACACACACACACACACACACAAACAAAGCAAACAAACAAAACCAATAAGACAAGAAAGTTAAGCATGTTATAAACTCACTTATAGGAGGGTATTAGCCATAAAATAAAGAATAGTCCACAGACCCAAAGAGGCTAACTAAGGAGGGCTCAAGCAGGGAATGCATGACTCTCCCTGGGAAGGGGAAATAGAGTATACATCGCTGGTGGGCTGGAAGCAGGTGAGGATGGGAATGGAAGGGGTCAGGTGGGGACAGAGGAATAAAGGGAGGTAGTACTAGGAGAGACAACTGGAACTGAGGGACATTTCAGGAGCAAGGTAAAAACCTAGTGTAACAAAAGCTCTCAAGAATCTACAAAAGTGACCCTAGGGGAGCCTCCTAGTAATGGGGGGCTTAGAGCCTGGGCCAGCCATCTCCTATAACAAGGCAAGACTTCCAGTGGAGGGACTGAGACACTAACTCAACCACAAAACCTTTGACTTACAACTTGTCCTGTCTGCAAGATGTGCCAGGGTAAAAGTGGTCCAGAAATTATGGGAGTGGCCAACCAATGACTGGTCTAGGTTGAGACCCATGCCACAAGAGGGAGCCTACCCCTGGCACTTTCTAGAGGTCCAGGACTCAGGAACATGTTGATATCTTAGGGCTGTGCAGAACTGGCCTCACCCCTTGCCTGGGCATTGAGGAACACTAGGCCCTAGGGGCAAGAGAGCAAGATCCTGCTCATAACCAGCTGCAGTACTCAGGATAGCAGGTCACAAACTGGGGGGAGTTGTGGGTGTGCCTGTCCCAAAGGTATGAGCATGGGAGAGCTGGCCCTTCACTTTTCCCCTGTGCTGTGGCATAGACAAGATACCCTCCTCGGCCCTTCTCCCCTCAGCCCTGACCACTTGTTGCAGGTGAGAGACCTGGCCCTGAGATCAGGAGAGCAGGGGAGCTGGCCTGCCCCTCACCAACTGCAGCACTCAGGAGAGTGGTTCTGTACCTCTCCTAGGCAGCATAGCAGAGCTGACCCTAGTGGCAGGGGAACAGGCAAGCTGATCTCAAGGGTATGAGTGCAAGAGAGCCATCCCTGCCCCTTGTCTATTGTGCAGTGAGTGACATGGGCAAGGGAGAGATGCTCACCCTCACCCTGTGCCACCTATAGCAGGTAGGAGAGCTGGCCCTGGGGTCATGAGAACAAGAGAAGGGGCTGGTCCAGATTCTCACCTGCTGCAGCACTTGAAAAAGCAGAACTGTCACCTCTCCTGGGCAGCACAGTAGACATAGGACATGGACCCTGGACATAGGGGTTGCAGGTAAGCCGGCCTGAGAGAGTGAACTCAGTAGTCTATTGTGCAGTGGCACTGACAAGGGAGAAATGTCCTCCCCTCCCCCAAAGTTCCCTCTCTTGCCACCAATGGCAGGTGAGAGAGCTGGCCCTAGGGTCATGAGAGTGAGAAAAATGTCCATGTCCCTCACCTGCTGCAACACTGGGTGAGGGTGCTGCTGAGTTGCCCCCGGGGCACGAGAGTAGGAGGGTTGGCATGCTGACCCAGGGTTTTGAATTGGCCCACCCAAACAACTACCACATAGATGAACTGCTGGAGTGCATGAAGGGGCTGCAGGACCTACAGATCCAAAACTGCAGGATCTCCATGATACAGGGCACCAATAGGATATCCCAGAGGAGTCCCAGTGAGGATCCAGTATTGGTAGAGTAGAAGAAGCCAGACACTTCATACCTGACCGAGTCATTTCAATGAATATTTGCAAGTAAAGATTTGTGCACCAAAGGGTGTACTGTGACACACCACAGTTTCCACAATGAGATTTTTTTTCCTGTGTTGGGAGTGGAAGTTGTAAGGGTGGAGGGTGCGGATGAGGGGAGGAGAAGATGAGTGGGACTGGGGTGCATGATGGGAAATTTACAAAGATCCAATACAAAGGTTTTTAAAACTTGGAGAAAATGGCAAAAATAAAACAAAACAGAAAGCACACACCAAACAAACAAACAAAAACATGGAGTTTGTTTTGTGTGGACCAACTATTCCTGGACATAACACCTACCCTGAAGTGTGGTTAATATACCCAGTGTAACTCCACTGAAGAAAACTAATTTTTTCTTTACCAAAGAGTATCATTTGCAGATAGCTTCTTGATAAAGGCTGGGGACATGTGTCTACTTCCCCTTCTCTGTCCTGGGACCCTTTCTGTATTGAACCTATGCAGGTCTTGTGCATGTTGCTATAGTCTTTAAGATATCAATGTATGTCAGACCTGTTGCATCAGGAAGACGCTGTTTCCTTGGATTTATACATCGCCTCTGTTTTTTTAAAAATCTTTTCACATTCTCTTCCATACAGCTCTGAAATCTCATTTAGAGAGGAATGTTCCAAAGTCTCTCACTCTCTGCGTATTGTCCATTTGTGGGTCACAGTGTTAAATATTATCTACTGCAAGAAGAAACAAGTTTCTCTGATGTGAGTTGAGACATAGATCTATGAGCATAGCAGTGTGCCATTAGGAATCATTTTATCGCTGTGTTCCTTTAGCAGAAAAATAGTACTGACTTTTCCAATAGGCCCATGACCTATCTAGTCCCATATTCTTAGCCACATTAGCAGTATCGTGTATGAGTTCCATCTCTGGAGTGGACCTTAAATCTAATCAAAAAGAGGTTATTCCTCTTGTAACATTTGTGCCACTCTTTCGCCGGTGCATCCTGCAAGCAGGTCACTGTTGAAAGGTGCAGATTTGGAGCTGGGTGATATTGATGATGACCCTCCAGCCCTGTGAGCGCTGCTTACTAGGAGTAAAGCTTTTAGCTGGGTACAAGCTCAACTTTTCCGTGTTTCATGCCATAAGTGGTGTCTTCAGCAATAGGGCCTTAATATCAGGTTGTGGAGAGCAGCCAAATAGCCTTGGCAATAGCCTGTAATGTGCTTGTGGAGGGTTCTTGGGACCACCTTGACCAGTGATTCATAAGATGTAACCCATGCCTGGCACTGAGGTTGTACTTGGGGCCTGATTCTTTCTCTCCATCAAGAATCAGCAAGAGGAAAGCAGTGATATCTGAAAGCATTCGCTTGAATTTCCACAGTGTTACACAAGGGGAGTAAAAAGAGTCATTGCTCTCTCATGGAATACTCTATCACTAGAATCGATCTCAGTTCCTGGAATCTTGTGGATTGGAATCATTAATCATCAAACTTACTCTGAGGGCCTAAGAGATTGCAAAGTCAGGGGCATTCCCTGTGAGCTTCGAGGTTTGATTTTAATTCTCTGGGATGCCACATGGAAATTTGAAAGGATTTCTTCTAAGTAGTGTGGTCATTATGTGAAAGCATACTGAGCAATCCCTAATGAGTTAGATTAAGAGCACAATGGACTACATCACATAAATGGAGGCACTCCTGCTTAAAATTTAATAAGCTGGGTAATTCAGAAAGAGCACTCCAGTGCAGACCTTGCAAGCCCCCAGGAAGCAGAAACCTCCGTGCATCTGGTCCCTTTCATCTTTGATGGTGACAGAAAGTCACAAAATGTATGTGAAAGGCATAATTTATCTTTATTCAGCCACTCAGGTGAAACTCAATCTTGTAGGAAAGTAGGGAGTGTCAGGAACACTTGGGGGCGGTAGCATTGGGGAGCATAGATGAAAATACCAAGTAAGACTCTGGACATGGTGGGCCTTAAGCAGAGTCCTGAGGTCAGTGAGGATTTGAATTTGCAACTATAAGGAATATGGTAACACATCTATGAATATATATCTTACATTTTCAGAGACTAGAACTTTTGCCAGACCTATTTAATAATACATCATGAAGTCAACACATTTTGGTGCCTTATGTAAGAAGTCTCTGATGTGTTTAATCTACGCAAAGGAGGGACAATGTTCCAAGCAGAAGAAACATATAGTCAGTAGAGTCCTCAAGTAACAGCAGATGGGCAGGTGAATCTCTCCGTTCAAGGCTAGAGAGTTTCAGGACGGCCAGGGCTACACAGAGAACCCCTATCTCAGAAAGAAAGGATTAAAGGAAGAAAAGAAGGGAGGGAGGGAGGAAGGGAGAGAGGGAGAGAAGGAAGAAGGGAGAGAAGGTGATGAAGGGATGAAAAAGGAAAGAGAGAAGAGAGAAAAGAGAAACAGCAGATAACTTGGGGCTAAAGCAGAATGACCATGGACAAGACAAGGATATGTCAGCACAGATGACAGGGAAGGAGGGCAAAACATGTTGGGTCTTCGCTCCAAGTAAGATGCGAGTCTCTGAAAGGGTTAAACACGGAAGTGTCATGGCCTAAGGTCCCCTTTGAAGGAATTCTTCTTGCTTTTTGTGACAAACACACAGTTAAGGGAAATAGGACATGATGATAAATTTGAGGTGTCAACTTGACTAGACCTGGAATCAACAAAAGGATACGTGTCTGGGCACACCTGAAATGGATTTTGTGGATCAGGCTATTTGAAATAGAATGACCCATCCCTAACCTTAAATTATCTACCCAGATAAAAGGGAGGCTGATGGGGAAAGCTTTGCTTTTTGACCCATTGCCTTCACATATTGCTGGCAGGTTCTTCTACTCTATTAGTGAGTTTATCTGTGCTGCTGCTGCTGCTGCTACCGCTGCTTCTTCATTCCTTCCCTAACATCAGAGAACCCTGCTTCTTGGGACTTCCAAGATGTACCAAAAACCCATGGCTCTATGAGAATGCTCCAGGCCTTCAGCGCCAGGTTGCAATTGCTGAGGCATCCAGCCTAGTGGCCTGAGAAGCTACTGAGTTCTCAGTCTCTCCAGGGTGGAGGTAGCCATTGTTAAACTACCCAGCCTATGTCATATAGACCACTGTAATAAAGGCTCTTTGTAATAGATATTCACTTTATTCATTCTAGTCCTCTAGAGAAATCTGATCAATGGGGAGGAGTAGGAGACAGGAGACCAATAAGGAGGTAAGAATGTGGACTAATAAGATATGTGATGTGTTTTTAACTGGCTGGCACCCCTGGAAGTTAAGAAAATCATCGATTTTAAGATATCCATATTTTGCTGGTTGGCTGAGCAGACTGTGGTGATGATCTGGGTGAAGAAGAAGGAAAGAAAAGAACCAACGATAAATCCAGTAGGTTTGGGCTGAGTTACTGGAAGAATGAAGCTGCCTAAAGCACACAGCAACACAAAGAGCCATTAGAAAACAAAGTTTTGGTTAGAGTTCTAAATTTGGGGTGCCTTTTTCCACGCCCCCTCCCAAAGGGATGTTATGTAGGCAGTTGGACATATGAGTCCAAAGTCATGAAGTCAGGTGTAAGCTGCAGACGCAATAGTGGATAGCAGTAACTACAAACACCTTCCTTCCTAAACCACCACACACTCTCAGCTTCATTGCTAAGTGGCATTATAAGACAAAAAGATGTAGATTTATGACAGTGTATGTTTCTCTTTTGTTGAAAAAAAATTTCATCCAATATATTTTGATCACTATTTCCCTTTCCCCAACTCCTCCCTGATCCTTCTCACCCACCCAACTCCACCCCTACTTCTTTCTTACTCTAAAAAAGAAAGCCAAGCAAGCAAACAAATGCTTTTCTTTCCTTTCTTTCTTTTATGACACAAAGTTTTATGTAGCTCAGACTGGCCTCAAACTCACTATGTAGTCCAAGATGACCTTGAACTTCTGATTCTTCTTCCTCCATAGCTCCAATGCCACCAGGCCTGGAAGACATGGAGCTAAAATGCAAACCAGGGCTTCATACATGTTAGGCAAACACTCTGCCAGTTCAGTAACTTCATCCTCAGTAGTCAAAATGCTTAACATCACAACAATTTGTAAGCAAGCCTAATATATAAAAGTGTACTGGTTTGAAATAAAATTGGTCTTCAAGTGCAAATTGACCACCTGGACCAGAGTAGCCTAATAATATTTGAAGAATGAAGTTAGACTTTTAGTGTGCTTTATCCAGAAATAACTAGCCTTCCTCCCTCTCTACCTCCATGTCTACCTATCAGACAAGAGCTATGAAACTGGATGTCATCAACATAAAAAGGTTTGGTATACCAAAGAACATTTATCAGCTGAGCATGGAGGCACATGCCTGAGCAGAGCTTGAAGCAGGAGCCTTTTATGTTCAAGGCCATGCTGACTTATACAGTGCTACTGTATCAAAAAGACGTTTATTAAGAAAGTGAAAACACATGTGTTTCCAAGAGTTATAATGTGGAATAAGATGTTTACAAAACATATATTTGACAAGTGTCTAGTACCCAGAATTTTTAAGAACCTTTACAACTCAATAACAAATTGGAAAAGTGAGTAGAATAGACTTCAGTCTGGAACTAGCACTTTAAAAGAATGTTCAAAACTATTCACCACAAGGGAAATGCTAATCACAGTCATAATAAGACATAGTTCAAACACACAAGGATGCCTATAATCAAGGGATGAAAATAATAAGAGCTGATGAAGATGAGGACACTTTAGGTATCACTGCTAAGAATGAAAAATGGTATTGGAGAGGCCCTTTAGTGGGCAATAACACTCACTGCTTTTCTAAGGGACCGGAGTTTAATTCCCAACACTCACATGGTGCCTCACAACTGCCTACAGCTCCACTTCCAGGGGATCTGACAACCTCTTCCCATCTCTGTGGGCACCAGGCAGACACAGACAGGCAGGCATTCAGGTAAAAAAAAAAAAAACAACCACCCCTACAACAGAATAATAAAATAAAACATTTAATTAAAGAAAGTAAAATGGAGACTGGATAGGTGGCTCAAGGTTAAGAGCCCTTGCTCTCAAGCATGAGGACCAGCGTTCAGATCCCAACACCTACATATCAAGCCATGCATCCTACACATCTCTGTAACCCATCCACTTAGAGAAACAGATCGGGGGATCTTTGGAGTTCACTATATACAAGCCTGGCCAAAAGAAAAATGTGAACTACATGTGCACAGGGGAACATTGACCTCTCCTTTAGCTTCTGAGCATACACACGGGCATCTGTGTACCACAGTCACGCATATAAACAGTGTTCCCCCATTGAATCACATATTTGAATACTTAATCCTGCTGTGATTCTGCTGCCATGCCTTCACCATCACAGTGGACTGGATCCCCTTTGGAACTAAAAGCAACTTCTTCCCTAAGTTGCTTTTGCCAGGAGATTTTATCACAGCCACAGAAAACAAACGAATACAGTGTGTACCCAAGAGAAAGCAAAAAAAAAAAAAAAAAAAAAAACAAAAACAAAAAACCACACCTCATTTTATACCATTGTTTATATCAAAGGTCTTTACAATGTACAAACTAAAACAATGCAAATGCCCATTGATAGATGAATAGGCAAACATGTAGTTTATATACAAATACCAGAATAGCACTTAGCTATCTTAAAGAACAAAATACTAATGCATACTACAGCATGATGAACCTTGAACCTTGACATTTTTTATGCAGAATGAATAAAACCAGACCAAAGGCATCACATGTGATTCTTTTATGGGAAATAACTAGGTAATATAAGCATGAGTGCTCAGGGAAGGAGATGGAAGGAGGGCAAAACATGGACTGATGTTTTAAATAAACATGGGGGTTGCATTGGGGTAATGAACATGTTTTACAACTAGAGTTGTAAAGTAGTGGTTTTATAACATTGCAGTCACTATAATACCACTAAATGGGTCACTTTTAAATTGTTAATTTTATACTATATACATTTCATTGCATTTAAAAAAAAAGCTAAAATGTAAAAAGGATCAATGAAAGAAGCTTTGAAAAGCATAAGTCACAGGAAGACTCTACCACAGCAACCAGGAGCCATTTTGAGCCTGAAACATCTCTGCTACAGACACCAAATCAACAAAACCATTTCCTTCATGCTGGAAGAATCTACACTTTTGGAAAAAGAGACTGTTGATAAAGCTGGTCGTTTCCCTCATTTGCATCTATTGGACATGTATATAGTTATATTTTTCCCATTGTTTACCATGGTAAGCTTTGAAAATAGCTTGTAAGCAAGAAAAACTGAACTGAAGGCAAATGAAAGGCGAACTGAGCAAACTGTACCTTTGAGAGCACAGACTGTACAGGGAGGAATGGGGCTGCTATTTTCAGACTTGTGTGGGTGTGAGGATAACAGGCCTCTGGAAACAGCTGTTTAACAACAGAATGTGGGAAGTCTCTAGAGACGTAGGCCCACCCTCCACAGTGAACCAAGGGCAAGGTCGGGAGTTAGAAAGAAGTCTCAAATGGGATTCAACCTCAGGGCTTGAATGAGTTTCACTATTTAGCAAGAATATGCTTACCCTGTTCCAAAGAACAACTCTAGAGCTGGAGTAGCCAAGTGGAAGGCAGGCATAGTGTACTATCTAGAGAACACCCTCCAAGCCCCTCTGCACCAACCACTTCCAGAAGGAAGCAGGCCCAGGTGAGATGCTGTTGACCCTGGGTAGACTTTTGCTTCAGGACATTAGCATTAGACACAAAGTCCTTATGATTGCGAAGGAAAGAAGGTTGTCCAAACATTGGAATTGCTCTCCTTTTTGTTTCAAGGAACCATTGTGTCCTTTTTTTGGAAAGCTTTTCCCATCACGACTTGTTGAAAAGCAAAACCGAGTCATTTCCATGCAGCCACGGAGGATGCACTAGAAATAGAATGCAAATGCTAGCCCATTAAAAAACTGGTTGACAAGCTAAACCAAATCTTATCTACAAAACGTTGTATCTAAAGAGTAATGACAGTGAAGAAGAAAGCTTCAAAATTGTACTAGCAAGTGTTTTGTCAACTTGAAACAAGCCAGAGTCCTTTGGGAAGAGGAAACCTCAATTGAGAAAATGTTCCAACTAGACTGGCTTGTGGGCAACCTGTGGGGCATCTTTTGACTAATGACTGACTGGGTGGGGCCAGCTAACAGAGAGTGGTGCTACCCCTAAACAGACTGCCCCAGGTGATAAGAAGGCAGGCTAAGCAAGCCACAGGAAGCAAACTAGTAAACAGTACTCCTCTATGGCTTCTGCTTCAGGTCCCTGCTCTGCTTGTGTTCCTGGCCTGACTTCCTTGGATGATGGACTGTGATGTGGAAATATCGGCTGAAATCAAGCTTCTTCTCCCCAAGTTGCTTTTTGGTCATGATGTTTTCTCACAGCAGTGGGAACCCTAACTGAGACAGAAATCAGGGCTATTTATTTAACCATATTCTGGTCAACATTTTCAGGATTTATTCATTCTAACAGTAATTCAACAAGTCTATATTTACTACTTGCCATATGATTGGCATAAGACCAGCAGGTGGGATGCTACATTGCTGAGCAAAGCAGACCACCCAATTTTGGAGCACAGATGATAAACAGAGGAATACAGGCAACTATTGGCCCAGCCAAGGGCCGAACATTTTCCATCATTCACTTTCAAGTTCTCCTTTCCCAATCCTTATTTTCTGTTCTAAAGTTAAACTCTATTCGTGATTAAATATCACAAGACTAATCTCCCGAAACATGAGCCTGATGTCATCAGAAGTATTTTAACTGAATATTTACTGCAGGCAATGTTATATAATGGTGATGGTTTGGACTGAAAAAGAATATCCTCAGGGTCTCCACTTTGCATCTTCTACGAACAGCTTCTAAAATAAGAGTACACATGCATCTAAATGAGAAACAACCTATAGTTAAACTAACTGAAGAAAGTAGCAGCTTGTCCCCCAGAAACCTGTGAAGTCTGCCGACAACTAGCGCAGCTGAAAGAAGTACCCAAATGATACAGCTAAAATACAGACTCGTATAGTCAGATGGAGAAAATCCAGGGATTTCCCAGAAAGCCTAGTTTCCAAAGCCTTCCTCAATATAACAGGCACTATGTGACTTGTCACAGAGCTAAAACATGGTGAGAGCAGGCAAGTAATTGTGTGTGTGTGTGTGTGTGTGTGTGTGTGTGTGTGTGTGTGTGTGCACTTTCTTATGTGCAATGCACGTAGGCATGCATGAGGAGACAGAGGAAATCCTCAAGGATCATCTACATTTTTTGAGACAAGGTCTCTCACAGGCTTGGAACTGACCAGATAGGCTAGGTAGGCTGGCTGGCCAGTGAATCCCAGGGAACCACCTGTCTCTATCTCTCCAGTGCTGGAACATCAAACCAATGCCATTCTACCCAACTCCTTTTAAATGGTTTCTGGAAATCAAGCTCAGGTCCTTGAGCTTGCTAGGCAAGCACTTTACTGAGTGAACTATCTCCCCCCCCACCCCCATTGATTCTTTTATAATGGGTCTCAAGTAGCACAGAATGACCCCAAACTTGATATATAGCTGAGAATGATCTTGAATGTCCGATGTTCCTTCATCTACCTCCTCGGAGCTTGGATTACAGTTGTATACCACTATACTGGGTTTATGCAGAGCTAGAGAGTTAACCAAGGGCATCCTGCATTCTAGGCAAGTACTCTGCCAACTTAACTACATTTTCATCCCCAACCCCAGCACTCAGTCTTGTATTTTCTCATTGAGGTTCTCCAATGACATCTAGTCCTACCCAGGATCGCCCTGTTACATTGTTTTATGTATATTACCATTGAGGTTCCCCAGTAGGAGCAATTGAGACCTAGTCTGACCCAGGAGAGCCTTCTTACATTGCTTTACAAACTACATCCAGTAACAAGAGCTGATTTAGAGAACCAGCTGAGAAAAGGCAAGGACCACAATAACTCCCAATAGGCAGAACCCAGGCACCAACAATATACAGACACCAGCTAACCTCCAACTCACAGTCCTCTGTGTCAGGTGGGACAAGTCAACATCAAGGTGATTGGGTTGGGAAACTGTCACTAAGAAATCACAGAATTTGAGGCCTAAATTGACAGTAAATTATATATGAAATAATAGTTTAATGGAAAGATAACGTATTTGGGGAAATGCAAAACAGTACTTCCACTCTCAATTTACCATGTCTTCTATTCAATTCCTTTAAACATCACAGTGGTCCCTCTCCTACCATGTTCTTTGATTTATCAATCTGAAGGTATATTCCATCTCTTCAACAGTTGAGAAATGTGCCCTTGTCATAGCATTGAATTATTGACTATTTGGGATGGAAACACTGCAGATACAGCCTTAAGGTTCCATGGTCTAAATCCAGTTGAGCAGCAATGGAGTAGTTAGTTGATCATGGTAAGCAACTGACCTTCTGAAATGTAGAGGACAGAATGGCAATGGAAGAAAATGGCTCCAACTAAAAATAATCTGTGTAGAAGAAAGTAAACAAGAAAGAATTTAAAGACAGTCTCTATTTGTGACTTTCACTCAATGTAGAGTATTTAGGCTTTAGAATTTGGCTACAGTAAAATGTGATTACTGGTTGCTTTTCAAGTTGGACACCAAACCACAAATGCACATATACCTTCTTTACAATGAACATGGATTATGACACTGTGTAGGTCATCTTGCTATCTTCATCATCCTCCTTCATCTCCCCTTCTTTCATCCTCCACTGATGCTACTTAGGTGTAGGTCTTAAGAAAGACTTGAATTTGTTGCATTTGTACTTTGCAACAAACACTCCATCGTCTAATGTGAGGTACTTGTAAGTAGGAAGTAGATGTCTAAATAGGGCCCTAAAAAGTCTCCTGAGTAGAAACCACTCCAAGGATACCAGGCAGTCTGGGATGCTGAAGCTTATTGTTGAAAATGCCTAGCAAGACAAGAATGATGCCTGGGCTATATAAGCTTTAGGCTTATATAGAAAAGGAATTAGAGTTTGGGTAGACTTGCATACTGCAGTCCTGATCAAGGTGAGGTCTGGTCGATTATTGTCTCAATTCTAGTTCTGCAATGCATGCTGCCTGGGTCAACACTGTGGATTTATTCACAGTTGTCAAGAACCCCAGAGAATTTCATATCCATCCAGCTTTTCTGAACTGTTCAGATCACCCAGACAAAGCTTCTTGGCTTCTCCTTGGCTGGAGACACAGGGAAGATCAAACTCCAAATGGCTGTATGTGTGACAAAGCTTCTTGGCTTCTCCTTGGCTGGAGACACAGGGAAGATCAAACCCCAAATGGCTGTATGTGTGACCTTCACTTGGTTTCCAATGGGATGATCCCAATGATTATGATCAGATCTCAAAGAGACATGGACTGCCTTTGAGAGATCCAAATTCAATGCATGCACATCAAATATATAGGGATAAGTCTACTCTAACAACCTTGACGCTTATACTGTGGAACAAAAAAAAAAGAGTAAAATGTCAGTTTTGCATCAGCAGCAGCATCCTGAAATTATCAGGAAACACACCCGGTGTTTACAATTCTTCTTCAGGCCTTCTGCTGGCAAGAGCCCTTCAAGAAGGCAATTAACAGCTCCATGCTCCTATTCCCTCACCAACACTAGAATCATACCACCTACTCATCCCAAAAGACTCATATTAGCTTGAGCCCATAAACGAATCATTTTAAAACTATTCATTTAAACTAATAAAGACTTCATAAGATCTGTACTGGGAAAACTCAGGGCTGTTTATATAACCAGAGTCCAGAGTTTTAAAGACAAAAGTCTGGGCTCCAGCAGCTCTCCAGAACTTAGGCTCAGCCACCTGTCCCCATCATACCAATTAATGAGATGGGTAACAGTGGAAAGCAAAGAGAGAGAAAGAGAGATTCAATGTGACCACAGTGGGATGAGAAACAAATAAAAGGGTCCTGCCATCCCCTGTTCATCTTCATGGTATTGACATGAGCTTTAGGCTTATATATAAAAGGAATTAGAGCTAAGGGAGACCTACATAATGCAGTCCTGACCAAGGTGGGATCTGGTTGATCATTGTTTCGATCCTAGTTCTGCAATATTGTCCAAAGACCTCAGAGACCTCAGAGCTGTCATTGTCATTGCTTGAAGAGATCCATCTGCTTCCTTCAAGATGATCACTTCTATTCCTGAGCCATGGATAATCATCCTCATCTGGGCACATGTCTGTCCTGGGAGGCTTTATACTTCCAGAAATCCAAGTTGACTCCAGGTTTGGGCAATGACTTATTTTTGTACCTTCTGTTAAAATGAAGGAACTAGACAGACTCAAAATGAAGGTGGAGATGTCAGGCTTTCGTCCTGCAGACCCAACTGTAGGATCAATGCATTTTAGCAAAAGCAATTTTCTAAACGCCTGATTCATTTAATTGTTCAAATAGGAAACTTCATTCTCCTTTGGAGGGTTTCCTAGACCTTAAATAACCCTATGAATTGTTCAAATAGGAACTTCATTCTTCTTTAGAGGGTCTCCTAGACCTTAAATAACCCTATGAATTGTTCAAATAGGAAACTTCATTCTCCTTTAGAGGGTCTCCTAGACCTTAAATAACCATATGAAATTCCCTGGTTTGCCAACTACTTTATTTTAAGGTAAGTCCAGTATAATGTTCCTAACAAACCTGAGTCAAAGATCTTTTTCTCATAAGTTAAAAATAAATACATTAAGGTTTACTGAGTCCAGCCAATGAATGACAGGGATGAGATTCAAGACACAAAGGCTACCACCACCCCCACTTTAATGGAAAGGGGTCTACTATTCTTTCTTCCATGGACAAAGGATCTTCACTACATGTTTCTACTCATAAATGCACAGACAAGGCAGGAGATAGTTGTATAAATTCTGCTTGACAGATACCAAACCTAGACTATTATGCACAACCTGATGGAATAATTCCATTTCTTCAAGGTTGTTGTTGTGGTTCGTGTATTTCAACACTCAGTCCTCAGCTGGTGCTGCTCTCTGGGGAGTTGTGGAACTTTGGAGAGTGGGGACTGTTTAGATAAACTGGGTCCCCGGAGAGCAGGTCTACTTGTGCATGCTTCTGCTCTGTGAAATGTAAGCGCAGTATGTTGCACTTTTCTGCTGTCCCATCATTAATATGACCTAGCTCATCACCACCCAGCATCTTACCTGTTATTCTGCACATCTTTTCTGTGTCATTTGTTAAACATCCTGAGGGTGAAATGGAGCTGGCCCAGAAAATCTATTGTGAGCATGTCTCAGTGTGGGGCTCTGTACACAGGGCTCTAGCTGCTGCTTGGGTCCATCTATGAGTAAAAAATGCTGCTTCATGTTGGAAAATGGTGAAAAAAGAGGCAATTTTGGCTTTGGTAGCAAACAAAAGAGAGAGATCTCCTAAGCTATGACAAGCAAGAAGCAAGCCCCAAAGATTTTTTCTTGCTCTTCTTGTTTTCTCAAAAGAAGTCTCTTCCTTGGCCATTTTGCTAAGTGTAACTAACAAGCTGTAAAAGGACTGGGAGAAAACACTACAAGTACCAGGACTCTGTAACCTCCTTGGATACCTGATGTAGAATAAATGACCTGATTAATTACTGAATTTAGTTATGGCCCAGGCCCTAGGTACCATAGGAGTGCATAGCACTTAAGCAGCACTTAAATAGTACCAGGGCAGGGCTTTACACACAAGATGTCATTTAACCATCTCCATGATATAAAGAGAATTCCATCCCTAGTGCCACTCAAAAGCTATGGGAACTGAGGCACAGAGATCTCACAGCTTATAAGTGACAAGGTTTGGATTTGAACTGCATCTGGTTCCCAGGTAGATGCTTTAACACTGCACTGTGACTGCCATCCATTCTTCTACTTACCACAGTTGCTCTGATCTAACTATCACTGCTTAAGATATCTGTCTCTGCAGACACTAAGGGACAAAGAGTTCAGGAGATTTGCTCAAAGCCTGCAGCAGCTAAGGCATGCTAGAGATAGAACTGGACCACACTATCCATGTTTCTGTCACTCTGGTGCTACTAGATCCTCTTAGGACAAACAACAGAAATCATCTGCTGTTTAAGATGCAGTTACTTTTCCAAACTGTTCCTCAAGTCAATGCACAGCTAGGTTCTCTGTCTCCATTTGATCCCTTAGTCAGTCTACCATGTGCCATTCCAAGTGATTCTCCCAATGACTTCCGTCAACTCTCTTGCCCCCTCATCACACAGGTCTTCATGCAGATGCTTCAGACAACAAAGGGGAAAGGTCAGCTGCAAATACATTTCTCCTCAGTCATGAATCTCCACATTGTTTAAAAAAAAAAAAAGATAGTACGGTCCAAAAGTGTTTAAGCCTACCCACACAGTAATGATGGGCAGTCTGAGACCTGGAGCTTGGGCTCAGATATCTCTCTAGTAACCCTTCCTGCTAACAAATGCCTAACTCTACTGAATTCTAATGCTGCTTGGCCTGCACTGGGTCCTCCAGGATTGCTTATCTGTAACAGACACAGTGCACTGTGATCAGAGAGAAGCCAATACATGCCCCTGGTGGATAAAAGGCACATCATTCCTAGGTTGGCTTCAGACACATGTTATGGCCCCAACCTTTTTGAAACTCCCTGGTGTGGTGGTACACACCTGTAATTCCAGCACTCTGGAAGAGAGGTAGAGGATGAGATTCTCGAGGTCATAATCAAACCATGCAGTGAATTTGAGGCAATGCTGAGATATACAATACCCTGTGTCCAAAAAAAAAAATTAACTCGAAACAGAATATGGATCCTAATGCAGAAGGGGAGAAAAAGACAGCAATAAAGGAAAAATAAATGCAGAAGCCATTGGTCCTGTTACAGACTGTTTGCATCAGGATCCTGTCAATTGCAGATGACAACTTAAGAGGGAATCACCAGAGACTTGGTGGCATGGTGCTTATTAAAAACAGAAAGCCTTATTTCATGTGTTAAGATAGAGGCACAGCATTAATAACACTGGGCACATTCTCCAGTGAACCATCATGGCCTGATGAAATAATTCATCTGCTGATGTTTAGGAAGTGACCCTCTAGTCAAGACACTGAATCCAGGCCATTGTTGTAAATCAAGTTGAAATGGTAGACTGCCATCCTGCTTTGCTTCTGTATCATCTGTCCCTGATTTCTTTCTGTACTGCCTGCCCCTGCATTTGTGCTGCTATCCCCAGGGTCAATACTTGGGACAGATTGCATGCCTATGAAACGTACGGAAAACAAATCTATTTTCTGGTCCTTGACAAAGAAAGTGTGCCAGTGACCTCAGTGAAAGAGTATTCTGGAACATACCAGAAAGCTCTTGGAGGCCCTAAAAAATGTAATCCATTCAACAAACAGTAGAACTGCGAAGCAAGGGTAAGAAGTGCAGAAATGTGTGAGGAATCCTATAGTTGATTGTCTCTGTCACTGGAGCAAGCCAGCGTCTAACAGGTTTAGCTTGTCAACAAGTCCCCTGCCAATGTGTTGCTGAGCTGCTATTTTTGAAACCGTCTCACAAGAGTGACTAAGAACTACATTTCTATGAACAAGAATAAAGAGAGGAGCAGCTTTCCCAGACAGGGGCAGCCCATCTAGAATTCTAGAGACAGAGCTCACACAGGCTGATTTGGGTATTCCTATTGGCATTCAATCTCCCTGAATATGATCCATCGGAAGGGGGCCTGAGACGGCATAACTTTGCTTTGACTCTGTGTCTTCTTATTATTAATTGCTTTCTGTTTATTTGACCTTGCTTTCATGTAATTTTCATTCATATCCTTTGAGCTTACTTCGTCTTCAGCCTGCTTCCTCCTCAAGGTTGGATAGAACTTCTCTGAGATGTCCACCCTTCTGCAGACACACACACACACACATACATACATACACAAAGAGCCACATAAATAGACCCAAAGGCTTGGTTGTACCTGGTTTCTGGCACTTTGCAGGACAGTGAGCGAGTTACTGTAACTGAAGCAAGGGGCCCTTTAAGAGATGGGCTTGACTAGATGTGTTGAAGAGGGTAGTAGGGCTGATTACAACCTGCAACTGCTGCTTCTCAGCAATTATACAATGTACTGAAATTGCAAGTTGGTTAAAATAAGGTATTGGAGCTGCATAATTCTTCTTGCCCTGTTAGGGATCTTTAATGTCACCTTTTCCATACTCCCTATCTCTGCTTCCCAGGCTCAATAAACCATACTATGTATTTGTTTATATCCTGTTTAGCCCAGCGGAGTGCCATTCCCTTCCATGGTTTTCACACAGTGTTGGAGATTGGTTGGCTGTGATAATTACTTTTGCACATCCTTCTTTTGGGTCACTCCTCCTAGTACAGGGCCCCACCACCCTCACCTTGTCCTCGCTGCTCTGAGTCACCAGCGACACAGAGAAAGCTGTGTTCCTTCCTACATGGGAATCATGGGAGGCTGGGCTCTTCCCCCCACTAGATCTGCCCTTTCACACACTGACATGGGTTGTATGTGCACGGCTAGCTTTCACTGAAGGACTGAAAATGACAACTCAGAGTAGCTTCAACTGGGGGCCTACAGAAAAGTGTTCTAATACTCTGAGTAAGGCACTAAGACTAAAGAAACGATTTTAGTCATAGTTTCATCAGATATGGGAAAAATGGTCAGCCTATTAGTTATGTGAAATTGCTCTGGCTCTAAGAGTGACTGAATCCAAACTGGAAGAGTAGTACAATTAGAGTACTACCTTGAGCAAATTGACCCTCTGTGCCTTCACTGCCCCATTTTCAATCAGGGACAATAATGGTACTTTCTTCATAGTGTAATTGCCAAGTACAAATGAGTACAGAATGCTGTGCCCAAGGTTTGGCATATAGAACACCCTTCATAAATGTTAGAACTGTTAGCCAAGATTCGTGTCCTTTCCCTTAAGACAGAGCTCATTCTCAAAAGACAACATATCTCATTTATTCTCGTTCCCGGATCTATATTTAAGTATATTTATGTAATATACACACTCATTTAGAAACATCTATACGTACACTTACATGACACACAGGACGATGACTTGAGAGGAGGAGAGGGTTCATCAAGGAGAGGAGAAGCTGGGAAAGCCAATGAGCTTGGGAGCAGTGATTGCTGAGTGAGATCAAGGTACAAACAGGTCTACAAAACGTTCAAAAGTAAGACATTACAATCTAAGTTACCTTGAAAACCTTTAGGAGCCCATTAATGGAAATAAAGAGGCTTGGAGACATAAATCAGCATATAGTTACATGCATGAGTGCATGCGAATGCGAATGCGCATACACACATACACTCACATCCTAAAGATAAACAAAAATTCCCAGAAACAGAGAACTCTCAGTTCACCAGGGGAAAACTGCCTCTGCCTTGGTTCTCCCACCCACAGGGGAAAGGGTATCATAAACTAGTTCTCTAGTCTCATTCTTTTGCGGACAGTAATAGAGAGTGGCAGGAACCACGTTCCTTACAAACCAAGCATGAAAGGCCAAACCCAGCACTGGAATCAGATGCCTTTCTTACCTTGAACCAGAAGAGCCTTTCAGGCGAGACATTCTAGTTTCTGTAAATGAAAGGGAAAAAAATTTTTTTCTTCCTTTGTCTGCAACAAAAGGGAAGCAGTGGTTATTTCAATGATATCCATTCAGCACATGCTAGTTGGGCAACTATAATATGTAAATTCTGGACACTAAGTAGAAATCAAAGAAATGTAAGTCTGCTCTTATTGACGATTGTGATACAAACAAGGAGGGAAGTGTTGAAAGGAGCAAAGATTAAAATGCAGCTCTCGGGGTGGTGGGTGGAGGGGGTAAACTCGGCAGTTAAGATAAAGAGAACACTGGCTGCTCCTGAGGAGGACCCAAGTTCGACTCCCTGCAAAGCGTGCACATGCTGATGCACATCTGTAACTCCAGTCCTGGGGAGTGTAATACCTTCTTCTGGCCTCTGTGGGCACTGCATGAACATGCTGCAGGCAAAACACTCAGAGGCAGAAAAGAAAATAATCAATAATTTTTTAGAAGGAGTTGAAGAGAGAGCTGGTAGATGACTCAGTTGTTAAAGCACTTGCCTCGCAAGCATGCCGACCTGAATTCAGACCCCAAGAGCCCTTGTAAAAAACTGGGCATGGTGGTCCTTACCTGTAAGCCCAACAATGACAAGATGACAAGCAGATCCTTGGAGCACACTGGCCAGCTAACCTAGTCGGCTTGATGAAGTTCTAGAACAGTGAGATAGCTGATCTTCAACAAAAGGCAGAAGGCACCTAACGCCTAATGTACCTTTGAAATTATTTTCTGACCTCCAGCTTCATACACATATGCACATGCGCACTTGCATACACATGGGAGAAAAGATGTTTGAGTTAAGCCTCATTCGTGTGAACAATCCATTCAGAGCCCAATGTTCATTTTAGCTTTGGTTTTCAAATCCCACTTAGCCTGTTATGGCACAGCCTTTTCCCTGACTTGCTTCTTCAGTGTCCAGGTACCTGCTTAGATCTATGTAGCACACACATATAGCCGCAATACAACAACCATTCTGTCTCGCAACTGCTCCTAAGAGCCTCCATGTCACCAGCTACCAGCCAGGATCAGAACAAGTTTGTAGCAAGAGCTTTGAGGGAAGGGATAGTATTGTTTTTAAGTAAACTTTTTAAGGATAGAGATCAAAAGGACCGTCTTCTCATAGGACCTGGCCACCACTCCTGCATATTGTATCCACGTTAACAGATGATATCACTACTTAAAAAAAATAGAGACTGGTAGGCAGTTCAAGAGAAGAAAATGGTGACAGATGACAGTTCCCATATGTTGTCTCTCCAAATCAAAGAAAGAGTTTAAGATGATTGATGGTAAATGTATGCCCTGCCCTGGCTGAGAGCCCTCACACTAACCCTGTAGGCTGAAAGACATAAAAGCTGAAATTCACCCTCTGCTCACTTCCAGGGGGTGAGTCACCAACAGCCTTCCTCACGTTTCTCTGGGCGGAAAGCAGGAGACTTTCCAAACAAGGCTGGGGTTTTGCCGTTTCCTTGGCTCCCTTCACACATAGCCCAGCCATGACCACATGCAGTGACAGGCAGGAACCCATTGCCTTATTTGGGAATGCTGTGGCCCTCTTCGTAGGAGGACCAGAGAAGAGTGAAAAGTCCACATCGAAACCACAATAGCTGACAAAAATAAAGGGAACTCGATCAAGGAAGAGGACAGTTTATCGAGAACAAATATAGAAAACTGTCTGATTTCCCGAATTAGATATTTCCAGGCCCATGGCTTTTTATAGGTCCTTGAGGAAAATACCTAGACTCTTCCATTTTCCTGCAATGATGTCTCCCACTTGCCTTCTAGCGGTACTGCTGGTTGTCTGCAGTTAGCAGTTACTGCTAAGCCAGCTGTTTTTACAAAGGATATTATGTGGGTTTTATTCACCCATAATCCTCTGGGCTAGTACTTCACAAGCCTTGCTCCAGCATGTGCTGTGTGACATTCATTGTGTACCGCTGACAGCAGGGACCCTGTCGGTTCCACCCCACCCCCAACAAAAAAGTAGTGGTGCGGTGAGAAAGAAGAGTAAGCATGTCTGAGCAAGACAGTTTCCCATTAGGAGGGCAGAACTGAAGCAGAACCCTGCTGATCTCCACCGTGCAGGCGAGGCCTCCGCAGAGAGGCCGGGCTGCTCACCCTAGACGAAATGCCTAAAGCTGTAGAGAGACAATCCAGGGATCCTGTACCCTGCAGAGCTCAAGGTGGCTCCCCGCAACCCTTTATTTTTTTTTACGCTGGTTTTCTCCAAATCTAAGGTAGCCCAGTGCTGACAACGAGAAGCAAAGTGAAGCCAGGAGGCTCTGGAAGTCTTGGGTGTGTCGTCTCGTGCTGGAATGTGTGTCCATTGTCAGCTCCAGGATCCCAGAAAAACAAAACAAAATCTCTCCTCCGAGGGACGAGCCTGGTAATTCACTGGTAGAGGGAAGAGCGCCCTCTGCTGTCGCTTGAGATTTTCTGGTTTTGATTTCAAAGACAGCCGTCACACTTCATGTAGAACAGATTTAGGACATATTGTCTGCACTAAATAAGAAAGACACCCTGGGTGTAGACTGTATTAACCAGGTTGTGTTCTGTGTCGTGTGAGAGAGGCCTGAGGGATGACTGGGGAGTCACTTGAAGGCCATTTCATGTGGCTGCTGAGAGAACCATAGGAGAGGTTCTGCAAGGTGTCCATGTCCAAGACTAGAGATTGAACGATTGTTGAGAAACAGCGTTTTCTTTCAGTGGGACTGTGGCCTAGCCAGAACCTCCATTAAATTTCCCTATCTTTTCCCCAGGAAGGCACTCTGAGTACATACCTCAATTTGTTTCTTTGGGAAAGAAAATATGCTTTCCTCATTTATTTCCTCATAAAACCAAATGGCTTAGCTTAGAAATGCTTTATGAAGATAAGAATTAAAGATAAGCACATGTGACCCACTGTTATGAAAAATCCGTTATGTAACTCAATATGCTACCTTAGGGACATGTATGAGTTTGACCCAGACATTCACTTGCCTTAGGAGCTAATTCCAAATGCAATTTGCAACTCACACTTAAATCATAGTTATAATTAATGATTGGGTGATGGAAATGGCCACATAATAAAAGGCCATAAGTGACATGGTTTTAATCCCTTGGTGTTGAGGGTTGGTCTGGTGCTGCTATGTATTCAGATGCTTAATTCTCTACCCCAAGATCTGGTTGCCCCAAGACAAAGTCAAAGACACCAGCTTTTGGTATACAAACCTTGCTCCCCAATTTAAAACTTGGTTAAATAAAAATGTCTACAACCAATTACTGAGGAGAATAGAGAAAGGTGGAGTTTGAGTTACTGGGCTGGGGGTCACAGATAAGGACCACAAAGAGGAGGGGAGAGGAGAGGAGAGGAGAGGAGAGGAGAGGAGAGGAGAGGAGAGGAGAGGAGAGGAGAGGAGAGGAGAGGAGAGGAGAGGAGAGGAGAGAAGAGAAGAGAAGAGAAGAGAAGAGAAGAGAAGAGAAGAGAAGAGAAGAGAAGAGAAGAGAAGAGAAGAGAAGAGGAGGGAATGAATGTCACCAGAAGACTTCCTAGAAAGGGCTAGGTTGTAGACACTTGAACTATACTGGTAGTCATGGGCAAGACAAGGAAGAAGTAACTCTGAAAGACCCTACAGAAGAAGTGATATGGCAATCCAGTGGGACGGTGAGAGGTCAAGCAGAAGGCAAAATCACGGTCTCAGTGCCACATTTATGCTACTGTAACCAAATTCCTTACCCTAATATAGATTCGCTTACTGCTAATAAAACAAACTGCAGTGTTGAACCTTCAATTTTGAAATAGTCAAGAAGGGTTTCCTCTGAAATCCCCTTCTGGTTGTCTGTTTCCCTCTCTTCCCTTTATGTGCCATCATAATTAGCATGCACATGCATGTGATCACTGCTCTGGGGTAGTGGTTCTGAACACGAGGCAATTTTGCTCCTCAGAGGACCCTGTCTGTGATGTTTAACTTCTCCTAGGGAAATGGGGACAAGTATATATTCATCTCAGGGCACCAGTGACAGACCAAGGGAACAATTCCATCCAAGAATCTAGCATGGTAAACTAATATGTTGACTAGGGTTAATTACAGGTGCAGGGATGACTCAAAGACAAATCTGTCATCAAAAATCACATTCCAGTATAGACAATGAATCAAGAAAGCTACATCCCTGGAGATCCATGCAGGCAGCTATACCCAACCCTACCCCAGCAACTGCCCCCTGCTTTTATAACTTTGGAGAATGGCCGTGTGAATTTTCTAACTTTTCATGCTTGGTAAGTTTTATGAGCTTCCTGAGCCTTGTAAATTTCCTTAGGTTCCCCAGTCTCTGGAGTCTCCTTCACCTACCTGGGAGTGAAGGTTTCAATTTGGCTATTCTACTATGTGTAAACTATTTTGTGTCTGTGCCAAGACCCAATTGTCAAATAAGTACTGTGAATGAGAACCCTTGATCAAACCAACCATATCTACAAAGTCGAGAAGGAAGAACCATTCTGGGAGAACTTTTCATAAAGCAGATCAGGGATTCTCGATTGGAGATTATTTTTGCCTGTCAAGCAATGAATGGAGATGGTTTTCCTTGTCCCAGTCCAGGAAACAAATTGTTGCTGGCATTTAATAGTTGCAGGCTAAGGAGGATACTACGCATCTTACAATATACCAGTGGTCCTAAATAGTGACAGTGCCAAGATGGAGAAATCCTGTCCCAAGATCACTTGTGCTAAAGCCACAGGAGTCCCCATTGGTGTTTTCACGCTCTCTTTTAACTGTGCACTTTGGATCCTGCACTTCAGAACTGTCTTTCTGCTTCCAAGCTAGTTTTGAATGTCTAGACGTTACACAGCTCTAACACAGAAACAAGGGTCTGAGAAGGACGTTTGGCACAAAACCCAGCCCTAAAGCAGATTCACACCAGAGAGCAGGCCAGTTGGCCGACAAGGTTGAGCCAGGACAGGCAGTAAGGACCGAGACAAACCATAGTCACAATTCAAAATGACACTCAGCACCAACGGCCCTGCCAAAGACACTCTGTCCTGCCAAGCACAGGGACAAGGTGGCTGAGTATGTGGGGCGGTAAAGACTTTTACTGTAAAGTCAGACTGTTTCTGAAAAGTCATATGATGGGATGGGCAGTTTCAGTGAGCAAGGTGAGGCTTAAAGAAGAGGCTCATTCCTGGAGCAGGGCCCATGACAAGGGAAAGCTGGGACCCTGACTAGAGCTCACACCTCACCTTTAAACCCATATATTATTCCATTGGCACCCAGGGAGATATGTGAAATTGTGGCATTTTGGCAGGGCCAAGAACTGTGAAGTATCTGAGAGCCAATCCATCTCACAAACTCAAGGCTTTCTCTGAAATGGTGTCATGGATAGGTTTGTGAGATTGTTAAACCAAAGGTTTCATTCTTCTTTTTGAAATTCTCTCACGTTCATTTATTGATGAGGGAGTGCATTGTTGGAGCATGAGTGTGGGAGTCAGGAGTCAGTTCTCTTCTTCTACCATGTCCTAGGGCTAGAACTTAGTTTGCCAGTCTTGGTGGCAAGCACCATCATCCCCTGAGCCATCTTCCCAGCCAGTTTCATTATGCTTGGGGTCATAGCAGTTTAAGTGTCAGGTTCACATCAGATACTGTTTGCTTCTAACGTTCCACAGATGCTACCCAGAGCGGCCCAGATAGATGCTGCACAAGTGATACAGTTGTAGCATGACTGAGAAATTTTCCATTTGGGGGAAACCTTGATCGTTTACACTGAGCGAGCAATAAGCAGACATGCCTGCTTTCGGGCTCAGCGGGAAATGATGTCTTTATTATACGGGGCAAGAGATATTGTTCTGGTGATGGATGCTGTCTCTGTCTTTCAAACAATGCTATATAAACATCTCCTATTTTTAAAAATTAAGTCTGGGACTGGAGAGATAGCAGTTAAGAACACTGGCTATTCTGCCAAAGGAACTGGGTTAAAGTCCTAGCACACACACACACACACACACAGAGAGAGAGAGAGAGAGAGAGAGAGAGACAGAGAGAGAGAGAGAGAGACAGAGAGAGAGAGACAGAGACAGAGAGAGAGAGAGAGAGAGAGAGAGAGAGAGAGAGAGAGAGCAGTTTACAACCACTTGTATCTCCAGGCTCAGGGCATCTGGCACCTTCTTCTGGCCTCTGAGGGCACCAGGCATGTACATGGTATACAGGTGTACATGCAAGTAAAACACAAAACATAAAATAAAATGACTTTTTAAGTCATTTTAAGGAATGCCTCCAGTTTTTAAATTGACAAAACAAAACTAGAGAGACCCATGGTGAATCAATCATGTTTACTCTCTCAAACAATAAGTAAATATGCCTCTCCAAAACCAGTAGAGAGCAAACACTGAATGGCTGGTTATTTTGTTTGATTTCAGCTCTGTATGTTCACCTTACAAAGATAAGCATTTTCTCTTAGTTGATGAACATGGTAGTGAAGGTCAGTAAAGATGACTGTTCTGAGAGTCCTGCACAGACTGAAGATTTCTGATCACTCTAAAGGCCCCTGCTGCCGGTTCTGAGTCTCCAGCTCTTCTTCCTTCCCATCCAGGATGAGTAGAGCAGGCCAAACGTGTAAAGTGAAGCAGGAAGCTAATCATTGTTGCTAAAGACAGAGGTGTGCATGGGCATGGGAACGGATTTAGAAAAGGAAGCTATGATGGACCAGATGGGTGGGAACTCAAAAAGCAAATCTATAAAATGCCTCGTCAGAGAGCTGGGCAGTGACTGAAGTGGTTACTGCACAAGCATGAGGAACAGAGTTCAAATCCCAACAACTCCTGCAATAGCTGGGAGGGCATCATGGTGAATCCGGAATCCAGCACACTGGAGGTAGAGACACTGGATCAAACTAGCTATTAGAACAACTGCGTAAGTGAGCTCTGGGTTCAAAAACAAGGCTCTACTTCAATACTTAAGGTGGAGAGCAACAAAGGAAAACACAAAACATCAGTTTCTGAATTCCACTGGCATGCACACACACACTCACACACACACACACACACACACACACACACACACACAGGAACACAGCCACACGCCCCACACATACACATGCAACAAAGACAGCTTTATCTGCGTGTCCCAGGGGTGGAAGCAGAGCGGCACCAGACACCCACTGAGTACAGTGCCACATAACTATTAGAACACAGCAAGTCATTTCTGTCACCCAAAATGTTTGATGCCACCAGATGTCATGAGAACAAGCTGACAGTAAAAGATATATTACAGGAAAACACACTGGATGCCTGACTGTAAGCAAAGGAAAACAAACGCACCCTCAATATTGACAACAGAAAGGCAGTAGCGTATCTTTCTTCAAAATAAACATTGCACAAATGTACAGGCATTTACCATGCACACTTGTTGATGAAACTGTCAAGGACACATGGGAGGGGGGGTGCTGAAGATGACAATCAGAAGTGTGTATCTCTCAAGAGACCAGATCTCCCCTCTGTCCTCTCCACTAGGTAGCTCATTTCCAAATGGGCCCTTCTTCCAGCTTCTACTGACCCCAGGGCCCACATCCAGGAAAGGATTTTGAGCTGTTACCAGAGTCATGGGTCATAGAAAGGCTGACGTCAGGAACAAATAAGCTCCAGACCACTTAAGCCCCAAAATGAGAAGGGAAATAATGGTAAAAGGAGGATGTATTAGTTATTGTTTGTTCTTATGACCAAGAAGCAAGAAGGCAGGAATTTATTTTGTTGGGCCATTTGAGGATACAGTCCACAGTGGCACAGAAACCATGGTGGCAGGAGCATGAGACAGTTGGCCACATCATTTCTACATTCAAGAAGGAGAGATAAAGCCTGGTGCTCAGTTGACTTTCTCTGTTTTGTTCAAGCTGAGCCACCAGTCCATGGGCTAGTACCACCCATAGTCCAGGGAGGAACGTCGCAAGCTTTTCTGGAACAACCTCATAGACTCAGCTGGAGGTGTGTTGTGCTGGTAATTCTAAACCCAAGCAAATTGTCAGTAAAGATTAGTCATCACATTAGGAAAGGAATTTTTTTTGGGGGGGGGAGGTTCGAGACAGGGATTCTCTGTGTAGCCCTGGCTGTCCTGGAACTCACTCTGTAGACCAGGCTGGCCTCGAACTCAGAAATCCACCTGCCTCTGCCTCCCAAGTGCTGGGATTAAAGGCGTGCGCCACCACGCCCAGCTAGGAAAGGAATTGAATGACTACAACCAGGTTGGAAAGACAAAGCAGATAAAGCATTTCAGATGCCTTTGGTAATACTGACAGGAACTCCATGTCCTTGGAGAAGGGAGGCAAGAGATAATGCCCAGTCAGATAGAGTCTTGGTCAAACTGTAGTCTGGTTGATTATTGTTATGGTTTAGATACAAAATGTCCCTCCCATAAGATCATGTGTTTAAATGTTTGGTCCCTAGTTAATGGTACTGTTTGAGCGAGGAGAGGGGGTGAGGAACCTTTGGGAGGTAGAGCCTACCTGAAGGAAGTGGGTCTTTGGACTGCAGGCCTTGAGATGTATCATCTGATCCTATCTGCTATCCTTTCCCTGCTTCCTGATCTATCTAGGTATGAGCAAGCAGTCTCATGCCTAAGCCACCACAGCCAAAAGCCACTCACCCCCATGCCTTTCCCACCATGATGGGCTATACCCTCAAACTGTAACCTAAAATAAATCCGTCCTCCCTTAAGTTGCTCTGGTTGGGCATTTGGTCACAGCGATGACAAAAGTAACTGAAACATTGTCTCAGCTCTGGTAACACAAGGTCTTTCTTATCTGCATCAGCGAAGCTGTCCTGCCCGGGTGCCCACAGAAATTGCCACTGTTCCCAGGACAATCTCTGTAAGAGATTTGCCTTGGCCCACGACCCCAAAACCAAATTGTCAGCACAAAGAAGAATTGTCTGCCTCAAGGGGACAGAAGACAGGAAATAAGAAACAAGGACAAGGGAGAAGGGGAAGGGAACAAGGCAGTCGGGGAAAGGATATTTGTCCCAGAGAACAAAGGACTGCCTCTGGATAGAAAGGAAACATGGCTCATCGGAAAATGATCATTTATAAAGGTAAAATGGTAAGCCCCAAATTAGGATGAGGTATTTAATTTTGATTGGGCATGTTAATTATATGAGCCAAAGGGGGCTTTTGATTGGTGGGCTTCAATACTTTGATAGTTGGACCTTGGTAGTTAGCCTCAGGAGGAAGAAGTGGATAAATAAGGGAATAGGCCTTGGTGACTAGCTTTAGGAATATAATCTAATGGTTTTTAGCAAGGCAGGGGGAATAAGAGAGAAGACCAAGGGCTGCCAGAGCCATGCCTGCCACCAGCTGGCCAGAGTCCCTTCAATCTCCATTTGATTCACAGGGTACACGTCAGACCCATGATGCTACAAGAGGTCCCATGTGACTGTTGTTTTTGGTTAAAGAAAGAGAATATCATTATGGGACAATATGCCCACAATCCTCCACTGCCCCATTGTCCCTGGAAGGTATAGGATTAAATGACTAAAAACTTTAGGTGTCCCTCCAGGGGTCTGGAAGAAGATGCTGTTTTGGTGTCTTTAGCTTTGAATAGGGAAGAATATTTAAGTGTATATTCCTTAAATTAACATGCTTCCAGGAAGAGTGGAACCGGGTTGTAAGCCTAAATATAAAGAGTCAGATACAAAATGAAGGAAGAGATGTCAAACTTTGAAAGGACTATGACCACACACCCACATTCCAGTGCTATGGAAGAAGTCCTTGAATTGGCACACATACTTAGAGTTTCACACTGAGCTTGAGAGCTTGTGCCTGACACGGAGTAACCACCAGGTTGGAGGAAACACTGCCACCCTCTCTATGAAGACAAGGATAGCTTCTTCTACACTGCTGCTTTCTCTTTCCACATTCAATGACCATGGAAATCTGATGATCCAATGAAGATTATGGACAAGAAGAGACTAGGAATGTGGCCAGACAGGGCCCTCCTCTAGGACATGATATCTAAAAGATCTTCGGGTAGCCTGTCTCACCTAATTTCCATCAAATTCTGCCTAATCACCAAGATGTTACCAATGAGAACATAAGAAATATGAGAAGTGCCTGAGTGGTCCTTGAGGTGTAGCTCAGACCTCCCTTTAATTTGTAGTCCACTTTTTTGAAACAAAGTCTGTTGTGTCCCCAGGCTGGCCTGGAACTCCCTATACATATAAGGAGGACCCTGCACTTCGGATTCTCCGGCCTCTATTTCCCAGATGCTGGGATCACACCTGTGTACCACACCTGCTTTCTGTGGCACTGGGGTTCACCCAGGGCTTCACACATGATAGCCAGGCACTCCACCAACTCTGCAACATATAGCCCAGGACGTCTAGGTCATTTTCCTCTCAGTTCCTCTCCCCTGAGAGCGAAGAGTGTCACTGAGGCCATTTATAGGCTACAATGTCATTAAGTCACCCACTCCATGCTCTCCCTTCAGAGACTGACTCTTTCCAAAGCCCTGACTTCCAGAATCTGCTGTCATGGAGGGCAGACGTATAGTCCCAAGAGGCCTCATACTCAGAAGCCCCTTGCACTTGGCCAGACGTTCGGAGCTTCCCTCTTGCAATTCTTCATCTGTGTCCAACAGAGTTCCAGAGTTTCCCTTCAGCCCTCTCTTGCAAATGTCTCCTCTGGAGAAACCAAATTAGGGTCCAACACCCTTGCCCAAGCCTGCCTAGTGGCTCCACATAAACAAGGAGAACATATTTTTTTAACATAAATAACAATAGCAAAAGCAGAAAGAACTTAATCTTTAAGAAAAGAGTGAGTGTTCTTTCTAGCACTTTCCAAAATAAAGCAGTCTGCATTTGGTCCAGTAGATGTCACTCTCACCCCATGGCAGGAGGAACATTTTAAGCAGGGCTGCACAGGATTTGGGAGTTTTGAGCCCTTGAGAAGGTTCAGGATGTAAGCATTTTTATTATATAACATTTCTGTCTTCTAAGGCCATCCCAATGAAACTACCACCAAGTCGAACTAGGTGACTGCGTAGTAAACACTAGCTGTAGCATGATAGAAACTCAGATTTAAAAAAGCAACGATAAGTAAGTGCTACTTCTTAAAATAAATTGACACGTCATTTTACATTTTTATTTTTATATTGTTTACTTGGGTGGCCTTGCAGGTGCCATGGAGGGCTTGTGGAAGCCAAAGACACCTTCCAGGAATCAATTCTTACTTTCCACCATATCTGCTCCGGGATCGAACTCAGGTCATTGAGCTTAGCAGCTCTATCTACTGAGCCATCCCACCCCATTGATACATCATTTTAACACTGTCCTGAAGTAGTGGTTATCACAGGGCAGAGTAAATATTAATCTAGCTCATAATGGAAGGGTTTGAATTGATTCTGAATGAAATGGCAAAGGTCAGAAATCAAGCAGAGTCTATGCCTTTCATGCCAAGACTCCTGGAAAAGACAAACCAGGTCTGCGGCTTCCCTCAGATGTGTTTCCTAATTTGCTGGAAGGCCCTGATTGAACATATTGTCCCTGCCCTGTTCATATCACCCCTGCTAGAACAGTCTGTGATGAAGCAAAGATGAATAGCTTGCTAAGAAGCCTGTCACTTGCTGAGATCAAACTCCATTTCTAGATAATAGGACCTGTCTTTCCAATATGAAAGCGTCACCAGTACTAAAGTAACAATTTATCATAGGAAGACGTTCAAGTGGCCTTCAGAGTCTTTCCTTAGTGAGTTACTTTGTATAGTAAAAGATTAGAAAGCATTCTTTCAGCTTTCACAGGAATTCATTAGTCTGACGCTGCCAGATCAGGGGTGCATTAAGTCAATCCATCGAAAAGCAGTAGTGCATTTAAAAACAATGCTAACACCTGGACTTCATTACAGAAAGTGGTCTTGATGAATCCATCATGATCCAACTATCCCCAAGACGATAGCCTGAGAAATTTCTGACCTTAGACAAGATATACAAGGTGTATGAGAAATGGGCACTTAATTTATCCTGTTGTTTTGTTAAAGCCAAACTAATTAATTGTGCTTCCAAAAGGATGCTGGCAGCACAACAGTAATGTCTCAATAAAAGATAGAAGCAAATGAAAGAAAAAAACTACAGACTGTAGGTATCCATTTGTATTCTCACAGAGTAGAGTTGGGGGAAATCTTTAAAAAGCCCCACAAGGTGGGCGGTGGTGGCGCACGTCTTTAATCCCAGCACTTGGGAGGCAGAGGCAGGCGGATTTCTAAGTTCGAGGCCAGCCTGGTCTACAGACTGAGTTCCAGGATAGCCAGGGCTATACAGAGAAACCCTGTCTGGGAAAAAAAATTAAAAAAAAAAAAGCTGCACAATGCCTTCAACTTGGGGTATGGTTACCCCAACCACACTCTAGATCTAACTTACCTTATAGTTGTATTATGGAGATGTTTACATCTCATCGTACCCCAGAATAAGCCCCTATCCTTGCCACATCATTAGAACACATCTACTGCATGCTTATGGAGAGCCTTTTGTTTTCCTGCAGTCTAGCAAGCCATGCTTGATTCCTCTACCGAGTGGAATTTACGTGGCTAGCATTGAATATTTTCTTAATATATTGCAACTCTCTTGCACCACTGTCCTACCAAATGCTTCCTATGAAGTTCCAAATCCAGATCCATGATCTGGCATTGCACTTTGTACCCACTGAAGATTATTCCACCAATTGTATTTGCAGTGAGATGAAATGGCAAACTGGAAAGTGATAGACCGTTTCCTAGGATCAAACTTGGGTTCTTATCTGTGATGGCTTGTATATGTTTGGCCCAGGAAGTAGCACTATTAGAAGGTGTGGCTCTGTTGGAGTGGGTATGAGCTTGTTGGAAGAAGTGTGTCACTGTAGATTGTAGAATTTAAGACCCTCGTTCTAGCTGCCTAGAAGCCAGTATTTTGCTAGCAGCTTTCAGATGAAGATGTAGAACGCTGAGCAGCTCTTGCACCATGCCTGTCTGGACACTGCCATGTTCCTGCCTTGATGATAATGGACTGCACCTCTGAACTTCTAAGCCAGTCCCAATTGAATGTTGTCCTTTATAAGACTTGCACTGGTCATGGTGTCTGTTCCCAGAAGTAAAACTCTAACACATGGTTCTAGGATCAGACTCGGTTCTGATCCTAACTGCTTTCCTCTCTGGGATCTTTCAGGATTATCTATTTTTATCTGCTTCCTCCCAACTGTCATGTTCTTTGGTCTATCCATCTCTTCAAGTCTCCCACTCCAAATGCTCTCCCTTGATCCATAAGCTACAGCCCATCACCACCTCTTCATTTCCCCTTTACTCTGCAAGCGGAGTTAAGGATCCTCTTCTAATCATTCCACTAAAGCTGATCTTAAGAAATCACCACATACCAGGTACCAAAGTTAAATCAGGATCAGGTTAATGACCTAAACAGTCCTATATCCCCTAAAGAAATAGAAGCAGTCATTAATAGGCTCCCAACCAAAAAAAAGCCCAGGACCAGATGGATTTAGTGCAGAGTTCTATCAGACCTTCAAAGAAGATCTAATTTCAGTTCTTCACAAACTATTCCACAAAATAGAAGCAGAATTCATTCTATGAAGCCACAATTACTCTGATACCTAAACCACAGAAAGATGCAACAAACATAGAGAACTTCAGACCAATTTCCCTTATGAATATCGATGCAAAAATACTCAATAAAATTCTCCCTAACCGAATCCAAGAACACATCAAAACAATCATCCATCCTGACCAAGTAGGTTTTATTCCAGGGATGCAGGGATGGTTTAATATATGGAACTCCATCAACGTAATCCATTATATAAGCAAACTCAAAGACAAAAAACATATGATCATCTCCTTAGATGCGGAGAAAGCATTTGACAAAATCCAACACCCATTCATGATAAAAGTGTTGGAAAGATCAGGAATTCAAGGCCCATACCTAAACATGATAAAAGCAATCTACAGCAAACCAGTAGCCAACATCAAAGTAAATGGTGAGAAGCTGGAAGCAATCCCACTAAAATCAGGGACTAGACAAGGCTGTCCACTTTCTTCCTACCTATTCAACATTGTACTTGAAATCCTAGCCAGAGCAATTCGACAACAAAAGGAGATCAAGGGGATACAAATTGGAAAGGAAGAAGTCAAAATATTACTTTTGCAGATGATATGATAGTATATATAAATGACCCTAAAAATTCTACCAGAGAACTCCTAAACCTGATAAACAGCTTCAGTGAAGTAGCTGGATATAAAATTAACTCAAACAAGTCAATGGCCTTTCTCTACACAAAGAATAAACAGGCTGAGAGAGAAATTAGGGAAACAACACCCTTCTCAATAGTCACAAATAATATAAAATATCTTGGTGCGACTCTAACTAAGGAAGTGAAAGATCTATATGATAAAAACTTCAAGTCTCTGAAGAAAGAAATTAAAGAAGATCTCAGAAGATGGAAAGATCTCCCATTCTCATGGATGGGCAGGATCAATATAGTAAAAATGGCTATCTTGCCAAAAGCAATCTACAGATTCAATGCAATCCCCATCAAAATTCCAACTCAATTCTTCAACGAATTAGAAAGGGCAATCTGCAAATTCATCTGGAATAACAAAAAACCTAGGATAGCAAAAACTCTTCTCAAGGATAAAAGAACCTCTGGTGGAATCACCTGCCTGACCTAAAGCTGTACTACAGAGCAATTGTGATAAAAACTGCATGGTACTGGTATAGCAACAGACAAGTAGACAAATGGAATAGAATTGAAGACCCAGAAATGAACCCACACACCTACGGTCACTTGATCTTTGACAAGGGAGCTAAAATCATCCAGTGGAAAAAAGACAGCATTTTCAACAAATGGTGCTGGCACAACTGGCAGTTATCATGTAAAAGAATGTGAATTGATCCATTCCTATCTCCTTGTACTAAGGTCAAATCTAAGTGGATAAAAGAACTCCACATAAAACCAGAGACAGTGAAACTTATAGAGGAGAAAGTGGGGAAAAGTCTTGAGGATATGGGCACAGGGAAAAAATTCCTGAATAGAACAGCAATGGCTTGTGCTGTAAGATGGAGAATCGACAAATGGGACCTCATAAAATTGCAAAGCTTCTGTAAAGCAAAAGACACCATCAATAAGACAAAAAGGACACCAACAGATTGGGAAAGGATCTTTACCTATCCTAAATCAGATATGGGACTAATATCTAATATATATAAAGAACTCAAGAAGGTGGACTCCAGAAAATCATAACCCCATTAAAAAATGGGGCTCAGAGCTAAACAAAAAACTCTCACCTGAGGAAAACCAAATGTCTGAGAAGCACCTGAAAAAATGTTCAGCATCCTTAATCATCAGGGAAATGCAAATGAAAACAACCCTGAAATTCCACCTCACACCAGCCAGAATGGCTAAGATCAAAAATTCAGGTAACAGCAGATGCTGGCGAGGATGTGGAGAAAGAGGAACACTCCTCCATTGTTGGTGGAATTGCAAGCTTGTACAACCACTCGAAATCAGTCTGGCGGTTCCTCAGAAAATTGGACACAGTACTACCAGAGGATCCTGCAATACCTCTCCTGGGTATATATCCAGAAGATGTCCCAACCGGTAAGAAGGACACATGCTCCACTATGTTCATAGCAGCCTTATTTATAATAGCCAGAAGCTGGAAAGAACCCAGATGCCCCCTCAACAGAGGAATGGATACAGAAAATGTGGTACATTTACACAATGGAGTACTACTCAGCTATTAAAAAGAATGAATTTATGAAAGTGAATATTAGCCCAGAAACTTAGAATACCCAAGATACAATTTGCAAAACACATGAAATTCAAGAAGAACGAAGACGAAAGTGCGGATGGACATTTTGCCCCTTCTTAGAATTGGGAACAAAACACCCATGGAAGGAGTTACAGAGACAAAGTTTGGAACTGAGACGAAAGGATGGACCATCTAGAGACTGCCATACCTGGGGATCCATCGCATAATCAGCCTCCAAACGCTGACACCATTGCACACACTAGCAAGATTTTGCTGAAAGGACCCTGATATAGCTGTCTCTTGAGAGGCTATGCTGGGGCCTAGCAAACACAGAAGTGGATGCTCACAGTCAGCTATTGGATGGATCACAGGGCCCTCAATGGAGGAGCTAGAAAAAGCACCCAAGGAGCTAAAGGGGTCTGCAACCCTATAGGTGGAACATCAATATGAACTAACCAGTACCTCCCGGAGCTCGTGTCTCTAGCTGCATATGTATCAGAAGATGACCTAGTCGGCCATCAGTAGAAAGAGAGGCCCATTGGTCTTGCAAACTTTATATGCCTCAGTACAGGGGAATGCCAGGGCCAAGAAGTGGGAGGGGGAGGGGGAAGGTTTGGGGGACTTTTGGGGTAGCATTGGAAATGTAAATGAAGACAATACCTAATTTAAAAAAATAAATAACAAAAATAAATTTAAAATAAAGAAATCACCACAATAGTATGGAATACACAGAACATTTTTGATCCATTTCTTAGTGACTCATTATGTCTATATACTACCATTGGCCTATGCTCCTTATTAATACTCTAGATTACACACAAACACACACACACACACACACACACACACCTTTAAAAATGAGGGGCAGGGGATATTGTGAAGTAGTTAAGAGCCATGTGTTAACTAAACCTCTACTTTTTATAAATTGCCCAGTCTATGGAACTTGGTTATAGCAAATAAAACAGACTAACACACCTGACCATTCTACTCCTGCTCTATTCTTGAAGAGTTCTCTCATCCGTTTGACAAGGAAAAAAAATTGATCTTTTGTGAGCTTCTACAGCACAGGGATATCCACTGCTTCATACATTGCCTACCCTGCCTTTAAAATTAACTGTGTATAAGAGTATTAGGAGCATGTTGGTGCCAAAGAACCACCCAGAAATCTCATTCAATTCACAAGTATTACTGAACCCCTACTAAGTTTCGGCTGCTGTAAAACCTTGTGATAACAAGTAAACAAAAGAGGAAGGATATAAAATGAGTAAGGAAAGTCGGGTGTGCTGGCGATCCCAGCACTTAAGGGATGGGCAGAAGGATACGGCAATGCTGATGCTTAACTATCTAGTGAGTTCAGGGTCAGCATGAACCAGATCCTGATCTACAAACACATACAAATTATGTTGTTTTGTCATTTGGAGGGGCATGGACAGAGCAAGACAAGCTGGAAAATAGCATCTAAGGGAAAGACAGACAGAGGCAGAAAGGAAAACACAGAAGGCAGGAAGCCCAAGGAAAGAGCAGAAATTATGGATAATAACACAGGGAAGTCAGGAAAGAGAGCTGAAAAGCAGCCACTGGGGCTGCCAGTGAGGAAGACACTCCGCATGGTAGATTCCATCAAGATGCTCCCTGGGTCTATTTCTAGCATGTGCAGACTACAATACCCAGCCTTCCCTGCAGCTAGTTAAATCATGTGACAGGTAGTTGACTAATGGAATAGGGGAGACAATGTCTATCTGTTCATAAAACTTTCTATACCATCATTTCCCGCCTCTCAAAGCTTGGTAGCTGACTGAATACGAAGGATCTAAGACAGAGCTTTAGAAGGAAACTGTGACGTGTCACCTCAGAGCAATGCTGCCGAGCACCGCCCTCAGCTTCATTGGTCTGTGTCAAATGCAAGAAATATGAGCCTATTAGGTTAGACCCCTGAGAAACGAGCAGCTCTTTGTTCCTGGTAGTGTCAGTTACTCTAACACAGTGATGTGACAGAAAAGAATTTTAAAAGAGTGGAGGAAAGCAAAGTATTTACACAGTCTTAGAAATAAAAGGAAGGGTGAGGTGCTGGAAACAGTGGGGTTGGGGATTGGTCTTTTAGCAGAAAAGCAAGAGTAGAGAGATAAGATAATACCTTGCGGGGGAGGCATCAAAAGGTTTTCCAGAAGAAAGAGAAATAAACATCTGTATCTTCTTACCAAGTGTAGTACATAAAAGATTTTATAAGTGATTGCTGAATCAATGTGTGAATGAATGAATGATTGAGTGCTATATTATGTCTTGTCAATTCTGAGATAAATCTCAGGACTACTGCATAGGGGAGAGGGAAAAACTTTAAAATTTCATATAAAGAATGCCCTAGTGTTCTCTCTCTCTCTCTCTCTCTCTCTCTCTCTCTCTCTCTCTCTCTCTCTCTCTCCTCTCCCTCCTTCCCTCTTCCTCTCCCTCTCCCTCTCCCTCTCTATCCTCTCTCTCTCAATCTATGTCTATTTCTCTTTCAGGGGACATGTGTACATGCTCGTGTACTCAGGTACACATGCATGTATGCACACATGTGTATAGAAACCATTGGATGTCTCTCACTGAACCTGAGGCTCACTGATTCAGCTAGACTGGCTGGCTGGTCCACAAAGCCCAGACATGCTCCTGTCCACCCCCACCCCCACCCACCCCCACCCCAACCCCCACCCCCACCCCCACCCCATCCCCATCCCCCAGCACTGGGCTTACAGGCGTGCCTGATTCTGTGCCCAACTTTTTACTTGGGTGCTAGGATCTTAACTAATACCCTCATGCTAGTACAGCACAGGATAAATGAACAGCGAGGCGTTTTGCTCGGTTAGATGTAAGGAACGAAATTTAGTAGCACCTTTGGGCTGCTGGATTATTTCTTTCTCAGCGGACAGGGACGAACATGAGATCTGGGAACTAATGAATTTCCTCAAGGAGAGACTAGCAGTAGTTCTGTTTGTCCTAGTGATGTGACCAGTTAATGCAGTACCTCATGTTGTGGTTACCCCCAACCAGAAAATTATTTTTATTGCTACATCATAACTGTAATTTTGCTACTGTTGTGTATTGTAATATAAATATCTGTATTTTCTAACGGTCTTAGGTAAGCCCTGTGTAAGAGTCTTTCTACAACCCCCAAAAGGGCCTTAACCCATAGATTGAGAACTACTGGACTAGAGACATAGTAGACTCCAATGAAAAAGCCTCATCTGTCCTAGGGCAGCTTTCTTGGAATGAGTTACTCTGGCCTGGACTCATTTTTCTCATCTCATCTTTTTAGAATGACAACTTCTCCTCCTCCTCCTCCTCCTCCTCCTCCTCCTCCTCCTCCTCCTCCTCTTCCTCCTCCTCCTCCTTCTCCTCCTTCTTTCTCCTCCTCCTCTTTCCTCCTCCTTCCTCCTCCTCTTCTCTTCCTCCTCCTCCTATTCCTCCTCCTTCATCTCCTCCTCCTCCTTCTCCTCCTTCTCCTCCTCCTTCTTCTTCCCTCTTCTTCCTCTTCTTCTTTCTCCTCCTCTTTCCCCTCCTCCTCCTCTTCTTCTTTCACTTCTTCTGAGAGCTACTTTTCAAAGCAGGATGTTCCTCTCAAAAAATAAGGGACTCACAAGACCCCACCCCTCCCTCAGGTTCTACAGGCAATTAATGGTGGCTAGGAAAGAGAGAGAGATTCTCTCTAGTTGCATAGCTACTGGTAAGGTGTCCATGCTCCAGTAAATAACCTCTCACCCATGCAATCCTAATGAAACTCATCGGGTCACCACTAATGACAAAGGACATTAGATATTCACTCACTGATAAGTGAATATTAGCCCAGAAACTTAGGACACCCAAGATACAACTTGCAAAACACAAGAAAATCAAGAAGAGGGAAGACCAATGGGTGGACACTTCATTTCTCCTTAGAATAAGGAACAAAATACCCATGAAAGGAGTTACAGAGACAAAGTTTGGAGCTAAGACGAAAGGATGGACTATCCAGAACTACCCTACCTGGGGATCCATCCCATAATCAGCCACCAAACCCAGACACTATTGCATATGCCAGAAAGATTTTGCTGAAGGGACCCTGATATAGCTGTCTCATATGAGGCTATGCCAGTGCCTGGCAAATACAGAAGTGGATGCTCACAGTCATCTATAAGATGGAACATAGGGCCCCCAATGAAGCAGCTAGAGAAAGCACCCAAGGAGCTGAAGGGGTCTGCAATCCTATAGGTGGGACAACAATATGAACTAACCAGTACCCTGAGAGCTCATGTCTCTAGTTGCATATGTAGCAGAAGATGGCCTAGTCGGCCATCACCGGGAAGAGAGGTCCCTTGGTCTTGCAAACATTATATGCCTCTGTACAGGCGAATGCCAGGGCCAAGAAGTGGGAGTGTGTGGGTAGGGGAGTGGGGGGGTATAGGGAACTTTTGGGATAGCATTTGAAATGTATATAAAGAGAATATCTAATAAAAAAAATAAAAAGGAAAAGGAAAAGGAAAAAAAAAAGAAAAAGGACATGAAACCAGAAGGGAGGAGGGCTAGTTGGAAAGAGGAAGGGGAATCATCAAGAGTGGGAGGGGGACAAGAGATGGTAATGGAGGATGGACATGTTCAAAATACATATGTCACTCTGAAACCCATTAGTATATTAATTAACTAATTAATTAACTCTAACTTTTTTTAAAGAATAAGGAAAGCATATTGGCATTTTGGTGTACATGTGCACTCCTTAGGGGCTATTGAAGCATGGAGGAAAGCAAGATTGTGACATGAGTTCTCAGAGTCTCTTCTCGCCTCTTTTGTACCAACACACATATTGGTGTTAGCATCTAACCATCCTCCCAGACTGCATCTGAGGGCACCCGATTTGTAGGCAGGGACTCCATTGACAGGAACCCTAAAAGCCACCATTTCTGGGAGGGCAAAGAGATGCAACTAAGTGCAAGGAGTGTTCAAGCTCAGTGCAGTCACAACAAAAATTCAGATGATCCCAGGATCCTTCTGGACTCCTGCGAGCTCCGAAGAGTTGTTCCAAATGCCGAGGCTAGACCTGCGAGCTCTGATGAGTTGTTCCAAATGCCGAGGCTAGACCTTTAGAAGCCTCGGTTGATAAGTCATTAGAGGGCTGCCCATGAAAGGAAGTGACTTTATTCAAGTATAAACAATCTCTAGAGGAAAACTGAGTTTGTCATTTTCATTGGTCAACATCTCCAGCAGCTGAAAGAGTCGGTTCTTCAGTTCTGGGGAAGTGGGGGTGGGGTGATAACTTGAAATCCTTACCCTTTCTATTCCTCATCCTTTAACTCAAGGCATAGCATTACACTCTATGCAAACATAATGGGTTCATAATTGGCTGATTATCCATCAATATGTACACACCTTAAATCTATTTTATAGCCATAGTTAGATATCTAACTAAAATAGTGCTTGAATTTGTCAGTATAGTCTGTAGATAAATTCCTACAAGTGGCATTTCTGGGGCAAAGCCCATACAGCAGTAAGGGTCTTTGCAGCAAAACACAAGAGGGTGTGGTCAGGCAGAGAGTCCAGTAAAGTCCCTGTGAACTATAACCTGTGCTTCTGATCTTACTGTACACACAATGAAAAACCATTACAGAATGGATGGAAATATTCTCATTTATCTTCTCCCAGTGAGTACATTTAGTCGAAATGTATAAACCAAGGGAACATATCTACTGTTTTGAATGCCTATTTTTGTGCTGAAAACACATTAGCAATTTAGGAGAATGTGATATTTGAACCTGTAAATGGACACAGTAATTGTGTGCCTGCCTGGCATTCAGGAAGCCCTGGGTTTGGTTCCCAGCACTACATAAACTGGACGTGGTAGGATGCATCTATAAGCCCAACACTTGAGAGATAGAGGCAGAGAGACCACAAGTTCAAGACCATCCTCAGCCCTGACTCAAAACAGGGTAGAAAAGTCAGTGAGAAAGACAAACAACAAAAATGGAAATAACTTAACTCTTACTGAGAAGTCTGACAAGGAATCTTTACAGAAATAAAGACAACCTATTGTGGCAACTCTCAATAACTGGGCTGTGTCATAAAATAAAGCAATTTTCTTGAGAGTAGCTGAACTTCCAGAATGTTCGGGTTCATCATTGCAAATTGCCTTGGGTAGGCCCTGCCAAGAGGGACAAGCCCTAGCAGTGAGTTCTTTTGTCTGATGTTTGTGCACCACAGGTGGTCTGTTAATAACTAAGGAACTCAGCAACCATCCAGATCCCCCAGGTCATCCAGGCTACTCGTTCCTGATTTGTCCTTGTTCTCAAAGAAGTAGCCCAGTGGAGCTGACAGTGGTCTCCTACCAGGGATTTTCTTAAATCCCAACAGATGATTGTATAACCCTAATTCCTAGCCCGGCATGATACCACTTGCCTTTCATCCCAGCACTGTGAAGGCAGGGGGTTCAAGGACAACCTGGTATAAAGAGCAAGTTCCAGGACAGGAAGGACTACACAGAGAAACCCTGTCTCAAACAAACAAACAAAAAACCTAACTTGCATCCGTGTATCTCACTGACATGGAACTTGCCTAATATTTAATTGAGCCCTGACGAGGGCAGCCTGAGAGATGCTTTGCTGGGGGGAGGGGTCGGGCACTGGGTACGATGTGCTTTTGCATTTCTGTCCCCATTGATTGATTTTATTTTAGAAAACACATTTTTTTTAACCCACAGACACATCTGCTGGCCACACAAAAGCAAAACCCAACTCAACATGAATTAGAATTAATTTTCTGTCTATCTTGGGGAATCCTCATTGAAATACAAGCCAAGTTGAGAGATGTTCTTCCCCTCAGTCTCTAGAAATAGATATTAACAGGAGGGGCTCCCAAATGAGCGTCAGGGCTGGGGCTGGGGGCCTTGTGAGTTCTTCTGCTCTTGCTGGCATTCTGCTTCCTGTGGTAAATGTGAGGTTCAAATCCTTCCAAGTGCAAAATAATCTCACATGTGTTAAGAAACCAATGCTTTGAATTTTTTTTAAAGTGCTCTCTGGTGGAGGACCACCCAAGCCTTTGAGAACTAGTGAGATGCAGCTTTCAGGATGCAGCAGTATAATTATTCAGTGAATGTTTGCATTCATTTGCTCCTAATTTCATGAAGCTAATGCCATGTGATCTGATGGTTGTTAGTAACTGTGCTGTCATGAGCAGCCAAGAGCTAGGCCTAGTTTAGGTGATACCATCATGCTTTTTTCCAAAAAGGCATACGATGTAGGGGATCTGTTCCTCTTTCAGGCCCTTGGTCTGCAAAAGGGGGCACTGACTCACTTTCTCCAGTCATAGAACTAATTGAAATGTCAGTCAACCTTTCCAAGGAGAGTGAATCTGCAACTAGCCAGCTACTTCAAGATTTGCTACAAATCCCTACAGGCCCAGAATGCTAAGCAGGTAATAAATCAGTTACTTAGAAGGGGATTTTGCAAACAAACAAACAAGCCAACAACAACAAGAACAACAACAAAGCATTGCCTACTCATGCAGGAGCTTGGGGTACATAAAACAGAAGAAAAGCCTGCGGTCTCTGGCCTCATGGTGTTTCTGGACTTTGACTGAAGGCATTTCACCTTTAGCTAAGGTCTTAGGCAGATCTAGGGTGAATTTAAAGAAAGGATATAATTAAAAATAAAGAAATAATTTAAAAGAAAGAAAGAAAGCAAATAAATAAATAATTTAAGTGATGGAGCAGGAAGTTCAATGGATCACATTTGGTAATGGCATTGTTGCAAGCAGAGTCCCACAATGACACACGGTGAGAGTTATAGAATGTAGCTTTGTGTCTGTGTGTCTCCATTGGTCTCTCCTTAACATTCCCAGGATTCAACCAAGGGACTCTACCTAGTGACTATCCAATCTCCTTAAAGGTCCCACCACTAAACACCAGGGTGAGATTTAAAGTGACCCCATCTGCCCACTGTGATGGTAGGACTCTGTAAACCCAGAAACCGAGGGGTGGAAATAGGGGATCAGGAGTTGAAGGCTACATAGTAAATTCAAGGCCAGTCTGGATACATTAGATTCTGTCTCATGGGGGAAAAATTAAAGCAGACTCATAAATTCCATTACTTCATATTTCATTCGGAGATTTATAGTAAGATTTATATTTGGTTTCCTGGCGAAGGAAACTTGAAGTGGATGGAGGGTGAAGAAAAATGTCACTTTTTTTTTCTTTTTGAAATGGGGCCAAAGCTGGCCTCAAACTCACTATGTAGCCATGGATGCCTTTGAATTCTGGTCCTCCTGACTCTACCAAGTGCTGAAATTACAGGCTTGTGCCACCATGTTCAGCTTATACAGCTTTGGATGCTCCAGGCAAGCACTCTACAAACATCCTCAGGCTGAAAACAGTCTTCCTTTTACCAGTGGCTGAAGCCAAGTCTTTTCTGATGATGAGCAATGGAGAAAAATGAGGAAAAACAGGAGACAATCTACGAATGAAGGGTAGCATGTAGAATTTCTTGACAAAGTGGAAGCCTGCCGATAGAGACGAACAGGAGGCAAGGAGAACACAGACTGTCAGACCTGTGGGGTTGATCATTTATAAACCATCCTTAATTTCAGCTATGAAGAGGGAGGTTATTTAGATCAGTGATTCTCAAATCTGTGCATTGCAACCCCTTCAAGGGTCTCATATCAGATATCCTGCATATCAAATATTTACATCATGATTCATAACAGTAGCAAAATTGCAGCTATGAAGTAGCCGTGAAGTAATTTTATGGTTGGGAGTAAAGAACAGTATTAACGAGTCACAGCATTGGGCAGGCAGATTGAGAATCACTGATTTAGACGATTATGAATAATAAGGGGCACATTTGTACACTAGACACAAACGGGAAGCTCGCCATGACTCTGAATTTATTCTCAAAATGTATGAGTGTATTTGGTCATGGAGTCTCAATTTTTTCTTATGGCTAGGTGGTATGAATGATTGTTAACATTTTGAAATAAATTTTATTATGGTTCTCTTTGATTTTGTCCCTTTAGTGGTACTATTCAATCACTGTACCAATTTGGGGAAGCGAATTAGGTAAAGGTAGGTTTTACTGTGTCTGAATTTTATGTGAGAAGAGGTGTGTTGGAGGCTGGGGAGATAGCCTCGTCAGTAACGCTCTTGCATATAAATGGTTGGTGTAGTATGGTTTATGTGTATTCTAAGCGCTATGGAGTGAGAAAAAGACCGCTCACTGGGGCTTGGGGATCAGCAAATCTAACCTACTTGGTAAGTCCCAGGCCAGTGAGAGATCTTGAGGTTTTGTGTTTTTTGTTTTTTAATGCCTGAGAAACAAACACAAGGTTAACTTCCACCATCCAAACACATGCATACGCACACACCTGCACACACACACACAAACACTCACACGTACACACAAAAGGGGATAGCAAAGTGGATACTGTAAACCATTTGTCCTAAAATAGGGCATAGACCCAGCAATTGAGCTGGCTGTACTTCAACCAGAGATGTGCATGGGGGTGTTGAGCATCAAGGTTGCAGAGCCGAGCTAGAAGCCACTCCATTGTACAGACAAGGAAACTGAGGCCCAGGGAAGTTGTGGGATGTAGCACAAAACATATACCACTATGGACTGGCCACACCACACTCTTTGAATGAACAGAAAGTTTCTAGAAGTAAATGTTGTGCCATCATACTGTTTTTAAACAATTTACTATGTGGCTTCATGTTCACAAATCCCTGAAGAATGAGAGAGTGGATAATGTGTTAAACATGTTTCCCTGAGAATACTGCATTCCCTTCACCTAAATTTATGCTACCTCAAAATGGAAAGTTGCATTATCCCCTTACAGAGCACATGCTATTTTAAGCAAAAGAGTTGACCAAAGAATCAGAAAACATATAATGAAAACAAGCAAACCCAGCCTTATCCTGAAGGATAGCACCTCCAACATAACCATAAATCTATCGCTTACTTCATTGACCAGACTTCATCGAAATGAACTGTGATTCTTTTGAACAACCAATCCCTAAGAAATCAAGGATTACCATTCCAGTGCCATTTCAAAAGGCTCAGGGGCCTAGCTAGTCCCCTAGCTAGTTAGGTGACATTACCATTTCCCATTTCTGTTTTCTCCACCTGTGCAAGAGGGGCGTGGAAAGAAAATTTTCTTTTTCTCAGAGCTATTATGAAGGTAAAATAATGTATAGAGTATGTAAAGCTCTTGTGTGGCTTTAAAAGCTTCACAAATGTCAGGGGCTGTGGCTATTACATGTGCACATAGATTTTCCAAGCCTAAAGGAATGGAACCATTTCAGGGGATGTCTGTCTGTACTGGGGCTCCCATGGACTTGCTCATTAGTGTGAAGTAGTCTGTTTCCTCCCTCTGGGTGAAACCAACAGAGAAACCAGAGATTTCAGGACCTTTCACACAGATGTTTTCAGCATGCTTTCCACTTTATACTGAACCACAGTGGTATTTCTCCATTTCCCCAAAGAGTCGCAAAACAGAAATGCTCCAATGCAAAGCATTGAAAACTCTTAGTCACAGAAAATATTCATAATCGCTTAGAGAAGTTACTGGATTCTTGGGATGTCCCTTCCCAGAGAGATGGGGACTATTAGTCCCAGATTTTTTTCATTCATTCATTTCTATTTCATTTTTTTTAAATAAAATTAAAAAAAAAACAACAACCTTGTTAAAGATTCTCCAACTCAGAGCCACCAGGAACACATCCATAGCCATAGCCATATATGTTGGGTTGAGCATTCTTTGCCACCTGGGAGACTGTACAACATGAGAAGCACTTGAATAGTTCATCCAAAAGGTTTCTAGAAAGGAATCATGGTCAGAAGAGATAGATCAATTGGTAGAGTACTTGTCTTGAAAACATGAGGATCTGACTTTGATTCCTAAAACTCACATTAAAAGCTGGACACAAGGGTCTGGAGAGACAACTCGGTGGTCAAGAACACTAGCTGCTCTTGCACGACCTAGGTTTGATTCCCAACATCCAAATGGCATCTCACAACCCCTTGAAACTCCACTTCCAGGAGATCCAATCCTCCCTTCTGGCCCCCATGGGCACTACACATATAGGTAGACTATCCAAACACATAAAATTAAAATAAATAAATCTTTAAAATTTAAAAAAATAAAGCTGGGCACAGAAGCATGGGCCTATTAGTTCATCACTGAGGTGTCAGAAACAGCGGGACCCCTGGGTCTTGGTGGTCAGACAGCCTAACTTAATCAGCAAGCTCCTGGTCAGTGAGTGGTCCCTTGTGATTGATCCTCTGTTGGAGTGCTCCTGAGGAGCACTACCCAAGGTTGACCTCTAGCTTCCCTGTGCACACCCCACACACATATGCATCCACACAAACAAACACACAGTCCCACCCTCACACACAACGAAGGGGAGGAATTGTTTTTAGATTGCAGGCTTATGCTAGGTGATGATTTAGAGGAAGAATTAAAGAAAGTGGAGATTTGCTTTAGAAGAGGTGCTGTTGAGAAATACGGGTAACTCTATTATTGGGTTTATAGGATTGAATTCAGATTGAAGCTATTATTGATAGAAGAACCAGTCACTCTCAGTAGCTATAAAAGGGGCATACTTAATCATTTTGTTACCTTGTAATGGTCGAGTTTTCTCACACTTGCTGACAGAGCAGGTTTGTATTTGACTTTATCCATCCTAGTCACAGAAGAGCTTTCTCTGGCATTTGGAAAGTCTGTAAAATATTTATGTTCAGCAAGAGAACTCCAAGCTCAGATGTAAGCCCAGGTCAACTTTATCTAGCAACACCAAGGACAACTGATCATACCAGGTTTGCAGGGGCTTCTCTTTGCTCTTTTAGTTTTTACTCTGCACGAAATTACAGACCTCTGAGGCATCTCAGTAACTTTGCAGAAAATACACACTCCAGTGGCCCCTATGTCCATCCAGAAGCAGAACTTTGCCAGTCGTTCTGGAAGTTTCTGTCTCAGTCACAGCCCCCAAAGCAGTCATGATGCTGATGTCTCTAGGCATGTATTCATGCTCATTTCTACAAACTTGGCAAGTCTTTTTTTTTTTTTTTTTTTTTTTTGGTTTGGGTTTTTTGGTTTGTTTGTTTGTTTGTTTGTTTTTCAAGACAGGGTTTCTCTGTATAGCCCTGGCTGTCCTGGAACTCACTTTGTAGACCAGGCTGGCCTCAAACTCAGAAATCCACCTGCCTTGGCCTCCCGAGTGCTGGGATTAAAGGCGTGCGCCACCATGCCTGGCTGGCAAGTCTTTTAATTGTCTTAAATTCATAAGGTTTTGTCCATCCCTTCATTTTCTTATAGTTCATATGTTGAAATATCAGAGTTATTGGATTTCTAAGGTTTTCGATTCTATTTCCTGTTCACGTTCAGTTCAATCCTGACCTTTGTCCTTTTTCTCTCTTCCAGCGACATCTGGATCTAGAGACCTAAATAGACTCACGTTCAATGGCTTTGAGGGTTTATAGGGGAGTTATTGTTCCTTTCTCAAGAGGCATATTGTGCTTCATTGTCCCTTGAGCTATTTTTTGTAAGAAAAGAATGCACATTGCCTGTTTTCAGGTGAAATATGAACATCATATCCCCAACCCCTGAGGTGAGCAGCTGTGATTAGGTAATCCTGTCCAAAGAAAAGCCAGAAAGCCCTCTTGAAGCATAAAAATTAGGAAATGTGAACTTGAGACTGTACTGAAGGTCTCCTTTTCTGAAAGTTCTACAAATAGTTTCCCTTCTCTGATATATATAGAGTAGAAAATGCCTATCCTGAATAAAATAAAATAAAATAAAATAAAATAAAATAAAATAAAATAAAAACCACTTTAAATAGAGTATGCTGATAATTTTTTTCCGTTTTTTATTAGGTATTTAGCTCATTTACATTTCCAATGCTATACCAAAAGTCCCCCATACCCACCCACCCCCACTCCCCTACCCACCCACTCCCCCTTTTTGGCCCTGGCGTTCCCCTGTACTGGGGCATATAAAGTTTGCGCGTCCAATGGGCCTCTCTTTCCAGTGATGGCCGACTAGGCCATCTTTTGATACATATGCAGCTAGAGTCAAGAGCTCCGGGGTACTGGTTAGTTCATAATGTTGTTCCACCTATAGGGTTGCAGATCCCTTTAGCTCCTTGGGTACTTTCTCTAGCTCCTCCATTGGGAGCCCTGTGATCCATCCATTAGCTGACTGTGAGCATCCACTTCTGTGTTTGCTAGGCCCCGGCATAGTCTCACAAGAGACAGATATCTGACACAAATCAGTTCTTTTGTGATATGATGAAAAAGCACATAGCCTATATAATGTAAGAATTATACATTGAGGGCTGGTGAGATGGCTCAGTGGGTAAGAGCACCCAACTACTCTTCCAAAGATCCGGAGTTCAAATCCCAGCAACCACATGGTGGCTCGCAACCATCTGTAACGAGATCTTACTCTCTCTTCTGGAGTGTCTGAAGACAGCTACAGTGTACTTACATATAATAAATAATAAGTAAATCTTTTTTAAAAAGAATTATACATTGAAACTACTCTTCATAGGCCATAGGCTTCTGTGCTGACATCCCACAATCTACACAGTCTTCAATAGCCACTTTGTCGCTGATTCAATGAAATAAGTGGGAAACATACAATTCTTGTGATTGAAATGATACTGCACCATTAATAATGGAGCCATTTCCTCAAAAAAAAGTATTTCATATAATCTATTTTACGAGATAAAGAGGTCAACTAGCAAGAGAGCATTAATGTTTTCCCCAAGTGAATAACTACTCAGACTTTTTGTTCATATCTAGTATCACATCCCTGCAGTAGCTCCTTTTCTTGTTGCTGGGACCAAATGTCTGACAAGAAGCATCATAAAGTGATAAGCATGGTGATGTGTGTGTCTTTAAGCCCCAAACTCAAGACCAGATTGGTTTACATAGCATGTTCCAAAACCAACCCAGAGCTACATAGTAAGGCCCTCCAAATTGAAAAGCATCTTAAGGAAGGAAGGGTTTGGTTTTGGTTCACAGTTTGAGGGAATACAGTCCACCATGGCAGTGGAAGCATGACATCAGGAAGAGGAGGTAGTGGGTCACATGGTCACAGAAAGCAGACATGCTTGATAGCATCCTCTCTTTTCTTGAGTTGAAGACAAGTTCGTGAAATGGAGCCACCCATATTCAGGGTGGTTTTCCTTCCTCAGTCAAACCCTTTCTGGAAATACCCTCATAGACATCTCAGGGATATGTTTCCATGGTGATTTAAAGTCCAGTCAAGTTGACAATGAAAATGAACTATCATCCGCTCTGTCCAGCCAAATCTCATCCAAAAAAACAGGAGCCCAAGCCAGGTGGTGGTGGCATACACCTTTAATCCCAGCACTTGCGAGGCAGAGGCAGGCAGATTTCTGAGTTTGAGGCCAGCCTGGTCTACAGAGTGAGTTCTAGGACAGCCAGGGCTATACAGAGAAACCCTGTCTCAAAAAACAAAAACAAACAGACAAAACAAAAACAAAAACAATAAAAAGAAAATAAAACAACCCCCCCCCCAAAAAAAACCAGGAGCCCATACTAGTTATTTTAAGAGAGTGAATTTAGCATGAGGAGTTTGTTACATTTGCATTAGCAGACTGAACACAACAGTTAAAGTGAACCCCAAGTCATGTAACTGTAGGAAGGAGCCCCTCCACTTAGAGTTTGATGGGAGCCAGAGGAAGAAGTTGTGGCTATCTGAATCTAGAATACTGAAGAATTCCCATGGGACTGCTACCCAGACCTCTGAGGGAGAAAAATCACCAGAAGGATATGTATAGTTGAGTGGATTGATGAAGATGGTCTGACAATGTGTGGTAGAAGAAAGCAACGCCCCAGAATTGTCTCTGGGTAGGCACTAACAGAAATCTCAATTAATAGGAAGAAACCCATTCTTGTCTTTTCGCCAGTCTCTTCACAATCCTGTATTACATTTTTTTTATGGCAAAGATTACCGGGAAGCAACTGGCAAGGCAGGAATGCAGAAAGGGTAGCTTAGAGTTGATTTAGCCTATGCATATAGCATCTACTTAGGCCTACTTCTATGTCATTCTATGGAATGTGGGAACAAAAATAACTGATACCAACTGTCTTAGTCTGTGTTCTATTGCTGTGAGGGGACATCATTGACCATACAACTCTTAAAAAGGAATATAGTTAATTGAGTCTGGCTTATTGTTTCAGATATTTCGTCCATTATCATCATAGCAGGAAGGATGGTGGCACATAGGCAGACATCCAATGTACTAAAGAAGTACCTGAGAGTTCTACATCCAGATCCACAGGCAGCAGGAAGAAAGAGACACTTAGACTGGCTTGAGCATTTGAAATTCCAAAGCCCACCCCAAGTGACACAGTTCCTCCAACAAGGCCACACCTAATTCAACAAGGTCATACCACCTAATCCTTCTCAAGTAGTGACACTCTCTGACTAACCATTCAAATATCTAAGCCTATTGTGGCTATTCTTAATTAAAACATCACACCAACCAGCATTTCCCTTAGAAAAACTAACAGTCCTGTTATGGGTGTATACCATTCACAGTTTCAAAAGTTGAGTTGATCCCACTGAAAAATGTCTTTGATTATCAAGGGCACACGAAGATGAAGATTTTTAGTAAGTACTGGAGACTTCTTTCTTAAGGTGGAAATTAAGTATGCTTTGAATCCTAGGACAACTCTGTAAAAGAAAAAGTCTTGCATCTATTCTTAAATAAGCATTCCAGGTCACCAAATAAAGTTCTAAATATATCTGAAATAACTACTGGGTAGTTATTAATTAAATTAATTAATTAAATTAATTAAAACTAAAGTCTGTTAAGATTTCAAAGTGCTATCTTATCTACACTTTTGCTCAGACATGAGTTTCTGACACATTTTCTGTGCTGCTGTGTAAGACATTCTAAGTTTTCATCCCTTGTTTCTATGTGTCGTAAAATTATACACAAATATAAAAAGATGGATTGACACTCAAACCCCTGGACAAATCTCGGCAGAGTACAGATGAACAAAGTAGCCCCTGCTGATTGTGTTTAATCTCCAAGTGACAATGACACATAGTTTTTTAACAACACTTGAGGAGTAATGTAGTGAAATTTTGACATCAAGATTTCTCACACATCTTTCCAAATTCATAATTAACTCAGATGCACAAAACTGAAAAACCTCCCACAGGGACTCAAAGTGTTAAAGAAACTGCATATCAGGCCTCTTACAATTTTTTTCAGCAAGCAACATCGTTTCTTTCTGGGGATGCTTGCCATTTTGCAACAGTATTTGGCTTACAATCCATCCTCATGTGGAGAAGGGCTAAGTGTGTGCAGACAATAGTCTCATCAACTGAGAATTCAAGACTCAAAGAGTAGCAAACTGGTTTACAGTATACAGAAAAAAAAAATGCTCTATTTTGGGTGTCTTGATCCGTTTTGTTCTGTGATAAAGGAATACCAGAAACTGGGTTATTTATAAAGAATAGAAGTTTGTTTCTCACAGTTACAGATGCTCGGAAGTCCAAGAACAAATTGCCAGAATCTGGTGTGGCCCTTCTTTAGTGTGTCATCACATGGAGTAAGGAAGAAAGGCAAGAAAGGGGATCAATGCTGTGCTTTCCCACAGCAGAAGGGAAGAAAGCATTCCTGCTTCTGTGAACCTCTTCTATAGTAACACTAATCCATTTACAAAACTGGGGCTTTTATAATCTAAATATTTCCCACTGGGATTCATCTCCGACTCGTGCTCTTCCATAGAGCATTAAGTTTCCAACACTCAAATTTACATAGATACATCCAGCAGCCCATACCATCTCCCTTCTAGAAGGCCATGCTGTAAACTACATTAGCTGGTATAGAAGTCTTCCACACACTCCTCTTCCTCAAAGCTCAAATCAGCTGGGCGGTGGTGGCGCACGTCTTTAATCCCAGCACTTGGGAGGCAGAGACAAGCAGATTTCTGAGTTCAAGACCAGCCTGGTCTACAGAGTAAGTTCCAGGACAGCCAGGGCTACACAGAGAAACCCTGTCTCAAAAAACAAAAACAAAAACAAAACAAAAAACAAGAAGGAAAAAAGAAAAAGAAAAAAAAAGATCAAATCAACCAACATTCACTGTCTAGTTTACTAGTTAAAGTCAAAAGATATGTAGTATCCATCATATTCCTGATGAGGTGGTGGGGTCTAGCAAAGCTTTACTGAAGTAAAATTTAATAATGTAAGAGTCTTCTATTCAAGTATATGTGTTAGTAGAAAGATGTGTATTTAAGAAATGATAAGCCATATCCGAGTGTGGGTGTAAGCTTTTCAAGAGAGAGTTGATTGTCTTTACCACAGCCAATATATGATTTTGGTAGGTTCTGAGGTTATATGCTAAGGAGCAGGGAAAGTAGCTGTTTGTACAGAGCTTGCTGTGCAAGGCCAAGATTTCTATTCCTAGATCCTATAGAATGTGAGAAAAGCTGTGCCTAATGGCCCGTGTTCACAATTCCTAGTCCCAGTACTGAAAAGATGGAGACACGTAGATGGTTCCGCCAACCTCATTGGCCAGAAGCCCAACCTAATCCACAAGACTCAGGAGAGTGAGAGAGCCTGCCTTCCAAAAGAAAATGTAGGGCACCCGAGCAAGCATATCTGAAGTTAACTCTGATCTGCATACATATTCTCTCTCTCTCTCTCTCTCTCTCTCTCTCTTTCTCTCTCTCTCTCTCTCTCTCTCCCTCTCTCTCTCTCTCTCTCTCTCTCTCTATTACTGTGGGGCTATGGGGCTCTGTGCATATGTGTGACTGTGGTTGTGGCTGTGGCTCTAAGTGGCTATGTGGCTGTGTGAGTGCAAGACCCACAAGACCCACAACGTGAGGACTCCCCCACGTTCTGACTCAGGAGAGGCAACACCCCAAATCACTCATGAGAAACGGTCTTGCTGCAAACTGCAAGAGAACTTTTATTTCAACAGTGTTCTCGGGCCCACAGTCATACACCACACAGGGGTAGAGGACCATGGCGCCCCAAGTAGCTGGGTAAGGGGGAATTTAAAGAAAGAAACCACAACTCAAGGAGGTGGGGAGGGCATTGTTGGAAAATACCAAAAAAACCAGTTAAGAGGCATGAGGAAGTGTAAAGTCAAGACAGTTTTCTAGGAGCCTCTAACAATAGCACCTTTGCATAGCGGGTTCCAGCAAAGGTCAGGGTGGGTCAGGGTGACTTTCTTTGAATGAACACTCCCAGAACCCAGGAAGCAGGTGGGTGGAGGAATGTCACTATCGGTTTTATGATTAGCATGCCTTGGAGCATTGAGTCACAAAGGTCACATTCTCAAGCCTGGGCCTAAAGACCTAGAATTTTGTTTTTACATTATACTTTTTAAGCTTGATAAATATCTCCCCCACTTTCAAGCCCCGTATTCAGGCCAACTCCTCCAAGAAGCCCCTCTGAGAGAAGACCAAGATGAAATATGAACATTATAACCTCAATATCCCATGCACTCTGATAAGTTTTGCCACAACCTACTATTGTATTTCAGTTTTCCCTATAATTTCTTCCACATGACTTCCAGGGAGCAACTATGAGGTCTAACTCCAAAGCCAGGAAAGGAAGTTCTTAGGAGGCCAAGAAGTTGAAGATGCCGGGAACTACAGGCAGATATGGCATATGTTATTCAACCTAGGGAAAAACCACTAGGCAAGCAGCCATTGGCATGCATCCAGACATATGCCAACACACACAGGCTGAACACATGTCAACACAGGCACACATAGACTGGCCCATAGGATACATGGAGACACACAGACCTACAGACACACACATACACACACACACACAAACACAGAGACAGGCTGGCAAAGGCGAGGGCTCAAGGAAAGGTAGATTCCTGACCTCAGGGCCATATTTCTACAGAATCACAAAAAAGTGGCATGCTACCAAAAATAGTTATATTGCACATTACACCGTTGCTTGCTTTGGGGTTCCTCAACCATCCGATGTCAGTCATTTTGAGCTAACTCACAGCCCTATGTTCACTGTTGGTTATATTTTAACTAACTCATACTGCATAGTCATATCCGTACCATGCTGTTTAGGTCTTCTGTTTATAATCATACTTAAAGCAAACCATTATTTCCTCCCCTCCTGCATATGTGACTTCCAGCTTGGAATGCATTGTATAGTAAGTAACCTCTCAATTCATGCATTCAGTGAACCTTTTTTAACTTAATGATTTATTGATTATTTGGAAATTTCTCATAACAAACATTGGTCTCATTCACTTCCCAGTCCTCCCAGGTCTACCTACCCCCCAACCTTTATGACTACCCCCAAAACAGAAAAGAATACCAAGTTTAATTTATGTTGCCCAAATATTCACTGGAGCATGGTCAAACTCCCAGTGATCAGCCCCCTTAAAGAAAACCGAGTCCTTCCCCATACACCACACCTGCCAGAAGCTGTCAACTATGAAGAACTATACTTCAGCATCCTTATCATAATTTTTAAGAGTTCTCTTCAATGGCTTCTTGTCTAGACTGTTTCCTTTTGGAGGGGGCTCAGGGAGAGTGGCTGTCACAGAAGCCTTCTATGTCTCTCATTCTCAACTATGAGTCTGTGGTTATCCATACCACTGCAAAAGAAGCTGTCTTGCCCCCCCCCCTTTTTATAGTCAGCAGGAGTACAGACATGGACTTCCATATGGTTTCTGGCTACCGCATGGTCCACGGTGCCACAATTTGTAGTTTCATCATTCTCTGCCTACCCAGCTGTGTTCTGCCATCATCATTCAGCGTGAGTTCACTTTTTTAAAGCATATTCCCATGGACCTGCCCTTCTCTAGTCTTTCCAGAAGCACTGAGGGTTCTGCAGTCTTCTCTGCCATTGCCTCATCTCCTCTCAGAGCCTCCACTGGTCATTCCACATAGCTCAAAATAGAAAAGTTGAGGCCAGGCTGGGCTCAAACTCACTATACAACCGCAGATGACCTTGAACTCCTGATCTTCTTGCATCACCTCCAAATGCAAGGATTATAGTCATGTGTCACTAAGCCCAATTTATGGGGTAATGGAGATGAAAACAGGGCATATCATACAATGCTAGACACTACCAACTGAGCTACATCCCCATCCTTTAATGAATCCCTTTTACTACATAGATAACATGCATGTTCTTTCTCAAACATGCTGGGTCTGGATTTCAGCTGCTACCATCTGATTTTCTAATGTGCAGGCCACAATGTAACCCAAATCAGGGCTGCAAAATGTGGTCACAATGGTTTACCACAGCTTCTATTCTAGGCCAAGTTCCTAATTGGGCTCAAGAGCACTCAAGTTACTACTTGCAAGGCACTACAGTGAATTACTGAGCAAACCGAAGCTGAAGTTCCTGTTTCTGTATTTGATTTTCTAGGGCCTCACATCCCTGGTCAGATGAGCTGCCTTCAAGCTCACTCTGAGGCCTAGACCTCCATTTCCTGCTGGCCTAGATTCTCCAGCTGCCGGGTCATTGAAATTCACCTGGTGATTTGGAGAGCCTAGCTTAGTCTTGTTAATGCAGACAGCTCCCCATCCCCCTAATACTCCCACCATCACCATCACTGCTGGTTAGCTTGAGCTCAGTAATCACTCCCTGGGGGGAAAGAATGGGGAGAGAGCTGGCAGGCAGCCCTGTTTCCTGGTTATCTGTTGGACAAATTGCTCTGCTGAGGAAGAACAGACAGCAAAGAGGACTGGTTAGAGAGAGCACAGTACACTCAGTTTTCAGAGTCTACAAATCCCCAGGGACCATAACCTAGCCATGTGGAAAATAGCTAAGAATGCACGCCCAAAAGCTTACCTTGCTTCTCTGATGCAAGCCATACTCTGTTAACCTCATAAAATCTCAAGGCAGCACCCACTATGCTCACGTGACAATGAAATAAAATGACATATCCAATTCTTCCACGACACTAGCTGTATGTGAAAGGCTCCATTGTCACACATGGCCAGTGGTTACCATACTGGACAGCAGAGACAGAGAACATTTTTGTCCTTGCAGACAACACTAGTCTACTGGTCTGGGAATAAGTGACGTTCTGTGTTCTTTGTCCTTCAGTCAGTATGTCCTGAGAACCTTCCTTTTGCTTGTCTTGTTTCTCAGCCACTGCTAGCAGGAGTAGGGCCAGGCAGGGGTTGTCCAAGAAGGCCAAGGCTCTGCGGAGATTCACACCAGCCAAATCCAGTGAATCCACCATCTACAAGTTGTGTTCTTTCCAGCAGAATGCCTCTTCTGCCTTGGCCTCAAATCCCTGGGGCTCAGCCACCCCTAACCAGCTTCACATGGCCCGTTGCCACCCGTACATATTCCACACAAATGAAAGCAAGATTTCTGGAGTGAAAGAAAAGCATGCACTTCTGACATGAGTTTTTAACAATCTTTCCATATGGGAGGCCCGGGACACCCCCCTCTGGATCTCAGATGCTGTGGTTTCTGACATTTTGAAAGCAGCTTTGAATACTTCTGGATTATTTTATAGGCTGAAGAAATTGGAGCCTCATTTTATAGCATACCATAAAAAAAAAAAAAAACTCATCATAGTGCAGAAAAAAATAAGGCCAAATTAAAAGCATATATTCCTAGAATAGCTATTGCCGAATTCTCTTTTTGAAAGTATAACATAAAACTTTAAAAATAAAATACATACCGTACCTTCACCATAGTCAGGATCAAGGAAGGACATAAAATGCTTCTTAAAATACAGTTTATTACATGTGAGTGTGTGTGTGTGTGTGCATGTATATACAAAAACTGAATGCCTTTGTTTTGAGAATCTCCATAATGTCAAGAAGATGACAGAAATACTGATAAGCCCATCCCCAAGAGTTCTGAATCTCAAAAGGGATGATCATCAGTTTGGATACAGCTTAAATTTAAGAAGCACCAAGCTGCTCCAGTGGATAGCCCAGAAGTATACAGACAGCAAAAACTGCTGTCCATGGACAAAGATATATATTATATTATATTATATTATATTATATTATATTATATTATATTATATCATATCATATCATATCATATCATATCATATCATATCATATCATTATATGTGTGTGTTATGCTTTAGTTTTCCCAGTAATTCTTTTTCAGAGACCGTAAGTACAAACTATGAAGAAATGCCATTGACTCAAATAAATATATATTACACCCAACAATCAGCTATATTTTTTTATTTTTTAATTTAATTATTTTATGCATTTTTGTGTTTGTGTATTTCGTTTGCATGTATGTCTGTCCACCACATGTGTGCCTGATGCCCATGGAGGCTCGAAACAGGCATTGGATCCTCTGAAACTGGAGTACAACTGTTTGTGAGCCACCACGTGGGCATTGCGAATTAAACCAGAATCCTCTGAAAGAGTAGCCGGTGCTTTTAATCCATGAACCATCCCTCAAGCCCTATATTCTTTTAAAATTAACAATATTTCATCAGTCCTTTTAGAAAATACCAATGTCTATCATTTTGTTTATAGCAGATTATCTTTCACTAATGAACTTGAGACAAATACAAATCGTATTTTTAAACTCATCAGTTGCTATAAATACATCATTATAAGTAAAGTATCAGGTGCTTCTTATATATTTTATGAAAATAGATCAATCATTGCAAAGGGTATTTTTGCTTTTTTTGGTTTTGTTTTGTTGGTTTTGGGTTTTTGTTTTGTTTTGTTTTGTTTTGTTTTGTTTTGTTTTGTTTTGTTGAGACAGGGTTACAGGGTTACACTGTGTAGCCCTGGCTATTCTGAAATTTGTTCTACAGACCAGAGTGGCCTCAAACTCACAGAGATCCACCTGCCTCTGCCTCTGCCTCCAGAGTACTGGGATTAAAAGTGTGCATCACCCCCAGGCTCAAAGATTCTTTTTAATATATCAGTTGGAAAAACTGATGTATTTCAACATACAAAATTACATTAAGAATAAATTTGTTCTATGTCTCTCTCTCTCTCTCTCTCTCTCTCTCTCTGTCTCTCTCTCTTTCTCCCTCCCTCCCTCCCTCCCTCCCTCCCTCCCTCCCTCCCTCCCTCTCCCTACCCCATTCTCTCTCTATCCTGACCATGGAGACAAACACACAGCTCCAGTTTCAAGTCACAATTCACAGCAAGGTGCTTGAGGATCGATTTATCTTTGTGCAGTTAGACAGATTTTTGATGGATTGTTTAGTCTGAGGATAAATTGCCACGCTGTGGTTCAGATGCAGTAAGGAATATGTGGGAGCCTATTTCAACCAACTGGAGGGATGTTTCAAATGAAAGAAGCACATTCCTTCTCCACTGCCACCCCTCCCCCTGAGATTGGACTTTTGTCCCTGTGTACATTAACAGAAACCTGAAGTTGAAAAGATTCCTCAGGGTTGAGAATATTTACTGCTTTTACAGAGGACCTGAATTTGGTCTCCAATATCCACATTGGGCAGTTCACAACAGCCTGCAACTCCAGCTCTGGAAGTTATTGCCTTTGGTCTTCACAGACAACTGAGGTCACATACTGACAGTCACAGACACAGACACAGACACAGACACATACAGACACACACACACACTCACTCACAGAGAGAGAGAGAGAGAATTAAATAATAAAAAATGAAAATTCAGGTCTGGAGAGATGGCTAAACAGTTAGGAGCACTATGTTTCTCTTCTGGAGGAACTGAGTTCAGTTCCCAGCATGTCAGGTGGCTCACATCTCCTTTAACTCCAACTCCAGAGGATCAGTGCCCTCTTCTGGCCTCCACAGGTACCCGTATACACTCACACAGACACATCAACAAAATAGAAATAAATCTTAGCAGTAAACCTGTAGTAGAGCCTCAACATGAGTTAGGGTCGAACATCATGAAGAAGAGATGCTTTGGCAATAAGGTGCAGGCATAAAGAAACATCTAGGCAGCTTTCTCCAAGGTCACCTTGATCTTACTGTGGACCAATTATGCAATAAGTCTTGCCCTGGGCCATGGCATAAATACTAACTCCCTCACCCGACTCTGAAGCAGACAGAGTCCTTTAGAAAACACCGTATCCCTAGAGCTAATGGATGGTCTGAGTACTGTTTGGGCAAGCTTTCCTAAATACTCCTCTCAAAAGAATTCTTCAGAAAGAATAAATTCTCATTTCCGCTCCCCAGCCAGCGAGTACAGTTGGAGCCCCATTCTGTCTTTCCACTTAGCCTCACAAAATAACAGTTAGTTCACTTCAACACGACAGATATGACTGCTGATCAAAGTAGGGACAACAACAACAAAAGGCCATTCATAATGTGCAGCATCCTCTCCTCTGCCTCCCCATGTATCTTGGGATACAGCTAAAATATGGGTTTGGTCAGAAGCCAGGCCCCATCTGTTTCTTTAAGCACTAAACCCTCTGAGACACCCTGTGGATGGAGAACTTGTGTCTGTACATCTAAGCTGGGCTTGAAATGCCATTTGGTGGAAATATGATACGTTCCTGTTGTGGCTTCAGTGCCTAAAAATCCTGCCATATAAGATAGCCTTGGTGTTTACTGGGTTGATTTGGACAAAATTTGTATGCAATAATAATATGATAAAAGGAATAATATGATATTACATATATTATAATATATATAAATATATATTATATTATACAGCTCTTATCCAACCATGCAAATGAAAAAACAGTCATCTGCTGGCTAAAGCCCATTCTAAGTTCTCATTGTCTGAGGGTCTGGGGGGGCAGTAGGGCAGAGTTGGGGGGAGGGAGAGAGAGATACACTGAGAGGCATCAAGATGAAAGAAACCCACAGGACACTGGAAACCCTCCAACTGTGATCTATCTTTGCCAAAACAGAGCACTGCAAAAAAAAAAAAAAAAAACAATGTATAGCCCATAAACTTAGGGGGAAAAAAGAGTCTCAGAGCCCCTGGCTTAAACTCTTTCCTTGCCTGAGCCTGGCTGCAGCTCAGGCTCAAACCTTTCCTTCAATAAATGGTCTCTTCCTGATACTACCCACTTGTCCCCGTATTGTCATTGTTTGGAGACACCAGGAGCCTGGAAGTATCAGCTGAGCTGAACTTATTCCTACAACTTATATCTGGCAGAAGTCCAAGGACCTAGGAGGAGAAAGTATTTGAGCCCAACCTGAACAATGGGTACAGACAAAAAAAAAAAGGTGACTTCATTTTCAAGGCAAGTGATGGCGATTCAATGTGACTGACACTGTAAGACAGCCTTGTCAAAGTCATGAAGAAAGGTGGCTCTTTGTAATAAGCCAGTACTGTCTCACAGAAGGGTGTGCCATTTCTGAGCTCTGGGTTGCAAATGCACAAGCTGGAGTACAGCTCCCCCTTGTCACTGTAGAGGGAAGGGAGGGGACTTTCTACTGCATACCCACTCGCATTTCTTACGGTTTTTTTCTTACCTAAACATAACTTTAAACACTAAACAGCCCCCAAGTCTATTTGAAATGACTAAGCCGAGAATCCCAAGTTCCTGAAAGCATTTCTCTAGCTTCAGTTTTAAATTCTTCCACCAGTGACTTTGCAGGTAGAAAGAAGATAAAGGCTGTGTGTTGAAACTTTGGTGGAAATTCTGAGGGCTAAGAAGCTGGTGGCATTTCGTAAGTGGCTCCTGAGAGTCACTGTTACAGACAGCCAGGAAGCTGTGTGGGGACAAGCCTGACAGTTCATATGCAAGCAACAATTCCATCTCTCCCAGGGTTCATTTCACAGGTGGATTTTGCCATCCGCTCCCTTGAATGCACTTGACTTTCTAAATCCACTTCTAAGACAAATGAGAACAAAGCATGAAATAGTAGACAAACTCTAGGCCAAATGTATGCAAATGCAGCGTTCTCATTCAGAAGAACTGGGCCAGATTTTGTGGGAGCAGCACAGCTCTGCCCCAGTTCTCAATCCTTGAATAGACTCCGAAGACAATGAACAGAGATGAGGGATTTCCCCTCCCCACTGGGTCTGCTATTTTCCTCATACACATTTGCAGCCTTGGACTGCAATCCAGTTTCAGCATTCCATCATTAGCTTGTCACAGCATCACCATCTTTGGTTGGTTGGTTGGGGGAGGGTTGGTTTTGGTTTTTGTTTGGCCCTGGCCTTTCGCCATACTTAAGCCATATTTCATCCAAGGTCTAGGGCTGAGTCCCGTGCCGCCGCCCCCCCCCCCCGCCCCCAGCCCACTTTCTGATAGGGAGAGAATGATACAGAAACAATAAAGACCAGTTAAGGGAAAAACTGGTTCCTTTTGGTCAAGAAAATGAAATGTCTGACTTGAGTGGAAATAGAAACAACTTAATCCAGTGAGGACAATAAATCACCTGATTACGGAAACGCCCCTCAGAAAGGCAGGCTCCGTAAGCCTCGAGGAAGAGATAAGTGCAATAATTACGGCTTTAATGAGACAATGAACTTTTACTTCCCAGAATTTCCTCCCCCATCACAGTCCTTATGATCCGCCCGGATGTTCAGGTGGGTCGTAACTATTTCTCTCTGTGTCTCTCTCTGTCTCTCTGTGTGTCTCTCTTTTCCAGGCTGCCCAGAGCCTAAGTCTGAGCTAAGTCTGCTTTTTTTCACTCTTTCTCTAAAGCTTCCCTCCCTGCCAAGTGGCTGCTGGTTCACCCTGAGGCTGACCTCCATGCAGGCCTAACCCAAACTGCATGGCACTTTCCCTTCTCCTCTTTGTTCTCCTCCTCCAAGTTGGCTGCTGAGATTTACAGCTTCCCTGCCCTGTGGTTTTCTTTTAAACTCTAGTCAAATTGATCTCCTTGAATAAACGTTGGGTTTGCTTGCCTCGCAAACTTTTCCTGCCTTTTCGCTCATTAAGTAGCAGAGAATGAACCTGCTCTGAACTCCTAAATGGTTTCAGGAAGAGAACAGCAAAACCGCCTGAAGGAAAACAGTGTCCTTGAGACTAGCTAAAAGGCAACTGTGTCCAACAGGCATTCCCGTGGCTTATCCCACAGTCCAAACGTGCCTTCAGTGGAAAATGAAACCCGGAAGTTCATCCATGAAGCAAAAGCTCCGTCAGCAGCATCAGCTGACTGCCTCAAACTCTCCAGGTGATTGTTTGCTCCATGCAGTGAGCACCCCATTTGATGGTGTTATCTCCATCTGTTGCCCTGAACTCTCCCAGCTTAGAACTCCATCTGTGCATTTCCTCTCTCGGTTTCTGCTGGATATTATCAATACCTAATGTACTGATGTTTTGCACTCTGTCTCTCTGTCTCTGTCTGTGTCTCTCTCCTTCCCTCCCTCTCTCCCTTCCCTTTTCTCTCCCCTGCAAAAGTAAGGGCCACAAAATACATCCACCTTAATGTTTTTGTTTTTTGAGCCAGGGCCTCTCACTGGACCTGAAGTTCACCTATGCATCGAGACAGGCTGCCAGCAAGCTCTAGGAATCATCATTCCTCCTCCTTCGGGCTGGCCTTCCAGGCATGCCCAGCTTTTCAAATGGGTGCTAGGGATCCAAAATCCAGTCCTCATGCCCAAGAAGCGCCTATTTGGCCAATTAAGCCATCTCCTCAGTCTTGAGACGGACTGACTTGTACATCAACTCTGAATGTGATCTCAAATGGAAATGGGTGATTCCTAAGCAAAAAGGCATAAGAAAAATGTCTGGCCTGGCCTATGACCATCATCTGGATGTATCTTAGACACCTCTAGCTATAGAAAACATTAGTAACCCAGGGGCCTGGTGGCTGTCTCTGCAATCTATCAAAATGTGTACACCCAAGTCACTTTTCCTGCTGCTGATTGAGTTGGGACATGATTTAAGAGATCCACTGTTAAGAGAAATTACTTTTCTTCTGACGGTGGACTCTGAGACCAAAATACTCAGGCCACTCTGCCACCCTTCTTGGTTGTATTCTAGGATGCTCCAAGCAACCTTCCTCCCTTCTGTCCTTCACACACTTCCACTCCAGCATTGCCTAACATTGTCTATATTTTCTCCCGTGGGCATTGTCCCTAATATAATCCTTGTTCCCTTTCTGACCGACCAAGCTTAATCCATACCCCTCTCTAGGTCTTACTTCGGTTTGCTAGCCCAGGTGTGAGTTTTCTCCCATGCTGTTTTGCATTTTGCCAAGGACCAGCCTCAGCTTGGAGAAGGGTTCTCAGAGTGTTTGAGAGCAGAGAAACAAATGATTCAAAGTCATCTCATGGGTTACTAGCTGGTGGCCTACGCTCTGCTCAAACCAGCTTTCTAGCCAGTTTTCTCTCTGTTCTGCTTTTCCTGGGGATCTCCAGATAGCTCTTTCTCGATTTTCTCATCGAGACAGATTTCCAAGTAGTTCTCTCTTGTTCTAAAACACTCTCTGGACAGCTCATCTAGTGGAGAGCATAAGCCCACTCTTTTATTTTACATATCAATTCAGTCATTCACTGCAGGTTTCCTTTTGATTATTCTACAAATCAGCACCCAAAGACATCAGACCCTCAATTCTCATTAGACTGCAAGCACACATTTTTTTTAACCTTTCAAAAGAATCCAGAGATCTGCTTGCCTTTGTTAAACACTGGGAATAAAATAGCTGGGTGGAACCCCACCCTGAAATTACCGTTTCTACCTTGCCTGGCCCTGGACCTAAATTCCTTCTGTCTCAGGCTCACTTTGAACTCAGGAATCCGGCTGCCTTTGTAAGTATAAGCAAAGAAACTGAGCGGGATGGGATCTCCTGAGATCTCTATCTCCTTCCTTAGCATCTTTCTGACAACTTGGTCCTCAGTGCAGCTGCTTTTGCTCCTTTAGTTCCTTGAAGCCCCTCATCTAATTCATATTACATCCTTATATTTTGCATAGTTGAAAAATTGTATACTTTTGGATTCATGAATTTGGAGCTCTTTCCCACAGCCTTAAGGGTTGTCCTGAAGGTCCCATCGTTCACCATTTTGCTGAGACATTAGACACTCTTTCACCTCCCGGACTCATGCTGCCTCTGATTACCATGGAGACATTAACATTAACAAGTAGGGTGGCATTCCATAAAAGAGGAATGAGGAAATACGTGCATTATTATACCAACAAGCCTTACACCCAAAGCAGCCATGTGGAGGCCCATACGCTGGTGACCCTGTTCCAGGGGCTGGGACCATATCATTCCAACCCTATCAAAGCTATGCTGGACTCAGCAGCATTTCAAGCCAGCTTTATTGGAACGGTAAGTTTTTTCATCCAGATTCTCTGTTCTGATTATTAACAAACCTTAGTCTTTTTCCTCAATCATTTCTGTTTGTGGTATACCCTGCCTGTGATGATTGTTGTGCTGGCTAATTTTATGTCAATTTGATACAAACTAGAGTCATTAGATAGGGGAAAACATCAATTGAGAAGATGCCTCCATAAGATAAATCTGTAGGCAAGCCTATAGGACATTTTCTTAAATGGTGATCCATGAGGGAGGTCTCAGCCCAATGTGGAAGGTGCCATCCCTGATCAGATGGTCCTGGGTTATATAAGAAGGCAGGTTGAGCAATCCCTGAGGATCAAACCAGTAAGCAGCACTCCTCCGTGACCTCTGCATCAGCTTCTACCTCCAGGTTCCAGTTCTGAATTTCTGTCCTGACTTCCTTCAATGATAAACAGTTATAAGGAATGTAAGCAAAATAAACCTCTTCTTACACAGTTTGCTTTCAGTCATGGTGTTTCATCTGTTTCATAACAGTAACCCTAACTAGGATTTGGTTGGGTTTTCTTTTTATGATTTAGATTCTGCCAGGTGTGGTGGCACATGCCAGTCTAAGACTCTGGCTAGCCTTAGCTTACTGGGGACTCCCTGAGTGAACGGCTCAGAGCCAGGAATCGACACAAAAAGCAAGAGGAGTTTATTATTCCAACATGTTAGGGGTGCCCTGCACATGGGGAGAGAACGACCATGCACAGCCCGTCCAGTGAGCCTTTACACAGTTCCCCAGGCAGCAGCCATTAGGCACAATGTGATTGGCAGAACAGTGTGACTTTTAAACTGATTGGTCTATAGGGAATAAGGTGGGTGGCCAACAGTCTTGGTACATGTCTATGAGCTCCAATGCTTGGTTCCTTCTCCCTATGGTCTGGAGGGGGGGGTCTGGTGGAATTTTCTAAAGTTCCTGAGCTAACCTCTTCACCAGTAATCCCAGAACTCCAGAGGCTGAGGTGAGAAGATTGCTGTGAATTTGAGGCCACTCTGGGTTATATAGCACGTACCAGTCAACCAGGGCTGCATATTGACAAGATGGGGGACAAGTATGAATATGATCAAAAATTCATTGTAGAAAATTCTCAGTGGAATGAAGAAAAGATATTTTTTAAGATGTAGTTTATAAATTCCCTAATTATTATAGCAGGTTTAATAAATTCTAGAAAATTCTATCTTTCACTCTTTGGCACAGTCTGGAAAATGCTGATGGCTATTCCTTATTAAGCATGGGTTTTGTTTGATTGGTTGGTTTTGGTTTTTTGAGACAGGGTTTCTCTGTGTAGCCCTGGCTGTCCTGGAACTCACTCTGTAGACCAGGCTGGCCTCGAACTCCAAAATTCGCCTGCCTCTGCCTCCCAAGTGCTGGGATTAAAGGCATGTGCCACCACGCCCGGAAGTTTTTTGGGGTTTTTTGTTTTGTTTGTTTGTTTTGTTTTTTACTTTCTTAAAATTGCTAACTGGGGGCAGTCTAGGATTTGTCTTTCTGAGATGGACTGGAGTTGCCAGAGAGAGCTGTACTTGCAAGATTTGGAAGAATTAAACCAACAAGCATATTACAAATAAGTCATAAAAGGTTTTCCCTTTGGCACAGGAATCCCTGACTCACTGATTATCTGAATGTCTCCCACTGAAGTACACCACTTACCTTCTTTAATGTAATGATTTATTTATTTTATGTGTATATGTGCATTTGTGTATATATGTTTCTGTGTATGCAGGTTTGCATGTCTGTGTGTGTGCATGCACATGTGGAGGCCATAGAACAATCTTGGGTGTCATCCTCAAAAGGCTTTCTACCCTCTTTGAGACAGGGTCTCTCATTGGCTAGAAACTCAGGAACTAGGCTAGACTGGCTGGCCATCAAGTCCCACTCTTGTCTCCGCTTCTCCAGCACTGGGTTTGCAAGCATAAAACACTATGGCCAGCATTTCTTCAGGGGTTCCGGAGATCAAATGCAGTGCCTCATACTTCCATTGCATGCATTTTCATAGACGAAGCAATTTCCTCAGAGCCCCACTCCACACTCCTTTCTTCTTTAGACTCACAAATACAGGTCAAATGTCACCTCAACTCGCTGAAGATGAATTTTGTAGGATAGACTTTTAGTCCATCACATTCTGAGTCAAGTTAGTGAAAAAATGATTTGAATGCAAGATCCACATTTACTTCTAGAAATGAATCATCTATAGATATAGGAATGGTACCAAAATGTCTAAGAGGGGACAGTGGGTGCCTAAGGGATATTAAAAAAGGAAGACTGGCTTTAAAAGTTTTTAAGCAACAAAAAATTGAATCAACTCAAGCAATCAATGAAAATATGATTGTTGGGGGCTAGAGAGATGACTCAGAGATTAAGAACACTTGTTGCTCTTGCAGAGAACCCAGGTTCAGTTCCTAGCCCCTACACATCATGCCTCAAAAGCATCTAATGCCCACTTTTGACCTCCATGCATACCACACACACATGTGATGCACAGGCACACACACAGGCAAAGCATTTGTACTCTTAAAATAAAGAAAGAAATGTAAAAAAATTTTTAAAGAAAATGTGATTATCCTTGGGATTATTTAGACATCTGGATTTAGCTAGTTGATTTAATTTGTGGCCTGCTGCGGTTAAAGCTGCTGGAAGATGCAACTCAGTGGTAGATCTCTTGCCTGGTTTGCGTGAGGCCCAGTACTGACAAAAACATCTGGACAGTGACAATCTTGATTCTCTCTGCTGCTACCTTGACCCACTGTCCACTATTTCTTTCCAACCATGTAGACACAAATAAAATCTAGTGCATACTTTCTGCTTCCACTTAGCTCCTAGGAAAACCTTTTAAATGAACAGCTTTTGTCTCTGATAATTGACAGCCATCAGTTAAAGATAGTCTCTTTGAAGAATTCCCATCTTGTATAGGCACAGAAATACCTCGAAGAAAACAACCACGATCTGCAACACTACAATGTTTTTCCATTTGACAAGTCAAAAAAAAAAGTCAAATATCCCCAAATGCCTTTCAGAGCTGATGACTTTTTAAGGAGAGAAAGGAGAGAGGTAGAATATTTCTAAGGCAACAGATGGAAAGTATTATGGACCACGGTGAAATAGTACTGAATTACACCCAGGAGATCACCCTGGTTATAATTATGAACACTTATGACATGAAGAACTAAATTACTAATGTATAAATGCAGCAACATGAAGCCTTCAACTCTTGGCCAGAGGCATGCAGTTCCACCGCACCATTCTAAAGCCAGTGATTTATATGCGTAATGTTTCCAAGATGAAACCAGCGCTCCCATCCTGATTATTCGAGAAAATGATAAATGGTTCATTTCCCGATGAAAGAGAAGTCGTCTTGGCACTTCATGTGAAACAAAGCACAAAAGAGAGAAAATGTCACTCAGTAAAAACATAAGTGGATTCCCCCCACCCTCCTTTGTGTACTATCTAGCCAAAATGGCATGAAATTGATTGTCTCGTGACTGATTACCTCAGGTGGACCTCATTTCTAGGCCCCAGAAGAAAGGCTTAGAAGCTCACAGGGAGGAGCCAGTGAGCTGCATTGTTGAACTTTCTACACGTGGCAGAGGAAGCTCTATGGTAGAGAGAATGGAGATTGCCTGGAATAATAATTTTAAATCTTGGAGCAACACAAAGTAGGGAGCGCCTGTGCCATTGCCAATAAACGGTGGTATGGCAGGACTGTCTGGACCTGACTGCTGCTGTCTGGACCCGAGGATTAGGAAGAGGAGGCTAGAATTCCCTTGGTGTTCCAAACTGAATTTTTAATAGATCTTAGAAAAGAGGAGAGGGGGGGGGGGCAGCGGGAACTGGGAGAAAAGGACGAAAGGGAAACTGCGGTTGAGATGCAATATATGAAAGAAGAATAAATAAGAATCATTTTTCACCTTTTTCAAATCAGTTATGCCCTTGTATGTCTGATATTATTCATAATTCAGTTTCTCTGAATTTGTCATTCTTTTCTATATTTTTCCAGTCTCCCTGAAAATTATTAGACTGTCCCATACTTCTCTTAATTTCTAGATCAGCTCTACATCATTTCCCACAATCCTTTTTCTCTTCCACAACTACCCTCTCTCCCACAATTCTTTGAAGTCCCCATAGCCCTCCATTGCCTGTCACAGCCTCTGTTCATTCCCACAATTCTTATTATCTCCCCAACTCATCTTCTTTCCCACGATTCCATCTTGCTCCCACAATCTTCATTTTCTCCCAGAGCTCCAGGACCTTGCTGTAATGCTCTTTCAAATCATGATCACAATCTCACCTGTGTCCTACAATCTCCTATGTTCTCCTTAATTCCCATTCCTCCTGTAATTCTCTATAATCCTCAATTGCCTCCTGTAATTTCATGTTTCCTCATATTGCTTATTTCCTCACAGACATTCCTCTACTAAATTCCTTTATTTTCCCACACTTCCATGCGTTTCTCACAATTGTCTTTTTCCTCCCACAACTTCTATTCTCTCCCACAATTCTCTATTATACCCCACAACCCCTCTTTATTCCCAGAATTCTACATGAGGGCCCCAATCCTCCATACCCCCAATAATTTTCACTCTTTCTCACAAACCTCCTTCCTTCACACATTTCTAAATGACTGAAACAATCTTGCACTATCTCTCACAATTCCATAATTTCCTATGTTTATTCCTCAAAATTCTTTCTCACATAATCCCCTCCTTTCTCCTAGAATCCCATCCTTTCCTCACAATTCTCCCTTGTCATTCTTTCTCCCATGATGCTCCCAGAACCCTCTCCTTTGTCCTGTAATCCCATCCTTCCCATAATTCTCGTTCTCTAGCATAATCCCTTAACTGCCAACAATACTTTTCCCCTCCCCCCCCACACACCTGCATGGTTTTCTATTATACCATTTGTTGCAAATTTTTATAAATATGTCTTTAAATATGCATTTCTGTGACTCACTATGCATTTTTCAAAGTAGGAAAATCTCATTACACTATCTTTTTGTTTGTTTATTTGTTTGTTTGTTATTTTTTGGTTTTTCAAGACAGGGCCAGTCTGTGTAGTCCTGACTGTCCTGGAACTCACTCTGTAGACCAGGCTGGGCTCAAACTCACAGAGTTCTGCCTGTCTCTGCCTCCCATCTGCTGGGATTAAAGATGTGCATCACCACTCCTGGCCACCCCCTCTCCCCCCCCCCCTCTCTCTCTCTCTCTCTCTGTGTGTGTGTGTGTGTGTGTGTGTGTGTGTGTGTGTGTGTGTGTTGAGATTGTGTTTTAATTGCAACAGTTCTCTCTTCTCTTCCCCCTTCTGTCTTCTATAGTGCTGCTATTCACAATACAATTTACTTTCGAGTGTCAGTTCACACACCATTATCAGTGTGTGAAGAGATGAGCAGCCTGTGTCAGAAGGAAGTTGTTGCTCCCTTCAATAAAAAAAAAATCTTCCCATGAAAAGAGAGTCATTCTAGTTCAGTGTCACATTAGTGACAAGATTTACATGCTAGTCAAAGTTTCTTATCTCAGTTTGGAGAAATATCTAGCAATTCCTAAACCAGAGCTTGAGTCATGCAACCCTGGTATTATACTCTAGTTCCTGCTGTATAAAGGAGCAGAAGCAGTCTGTAAGCAGGGACGGAAAGGAATGAATCAGCAAATATTAAATAAGAACATTCACTCAAGAATATTTGTGGATCCAGACACTAAAGCAAGTGCTGGTAATACAAAAGTGAGCAAGCTGGCCAGACTCTCTTCTTTTATGGAATTATATTCTGATAAATCAGATCAACTAGGCAACATTACAATTGAATATGTGGGGAGATTTCCATGTCACTTAACAAATGAAGTTTGTCCTGTGAAATGCTTCATTGGGCCACTCTGTCATTGTGTCAACATTACAAGAGTGCACTTGGACAAATATAGATGGTATAAATCAATCACTTTGTGTGGTCTCTTGATGTGGTCAAAAGACAAATTAAACAAAAGATGCATGAGTCTGCTGCTAGTGTAATGCAGGATGCTGCTTTACAGTATATACATTCTTATAGAAGTGGAAATCAAATAATTATGTGAAAGTATAGTGTAATAAGTAAATAACATATTCATTTATTAGCACATCAGGTACATTTGTGTCCAGTGTGCTTTTATATTTGGGGAAATTCAGAAAGCTTATTTACATCAGTGTCCCTATAAACACACAAATAATGTGTTGTCCTTTATGGTTACCATGGCTACAATATCAACTGACACTAAAGGACTTCCACAATATAGTCTACCATTGACCAAAGCATCGTCATGTGGTACATATCTGTAATTTCAAATTATGAGGAACATCGTGAAGAAAATGAAAATAATATATGACACGGAAAAGAAATAATGGTGCTATTTGGTGGTAAGTGCAGAATATCGCATCCATATCACCTGGGAACCCACTAGAAATGCAACCTCAGAAAGCCAAGCATGGCAATGTATATTGTAATCCCAGCACTTGAGAAGGAGCAACAAGTAGACTCGTGGGTCTCATTGGCCAGTCAGCCTGGCCTGCTTTGCAAGCTTCAGGCCAGTGGGAAAGCCTGTCTCAAAAACAAACAAAATGTAGATAGTGCCTGTGATGGTTTAAATGAGAATGGCCCCAATAGACTCAGATATTTAAATGTTTGGTACCTAGCCTAGTCAGTGGACTGCGTAGGAAAGATTAGGAGGTGTGTAGCCTTGTTGGAGGAGAAATGTCATCAGGGGTGGGCTTTAAGGCTTCGAAAGTTCACACCAAGCTCACCCAGTCTCTCTCTCTCTCTCTCTCTCTCTCTCTCTCTCTCTCTCTCTCTCTGTCTTTCTCTCTGTCTGTCTGTCTGTCTGTCTTTATCTCTCTCCCTCCCTCTCTCTCCCTTTCTCCCTCTCTCCCTCTCATTCCTGCTCTCTTCCTCTCTCCTCTTTCCTCTCTTTGCTTCCTACTTCTAGGTCAGATATAAGCTCTCATCTACTACTCCAGCACCTGCTGCTGTCATGTTCCCCACCATAATAGTTATGGTTGAACCTTCTGAGACTCTAGACAAGTCTCCAATTAAATTTTTTTAAATAAATTACAGTGGTCAAGGTGTCTTTCTCTATAGAACTGCAACTGGAAGAATTACCAGAGGTTGATCTCTGGACTCCACATGCATGTGCACATGTGTATGAACACATATATGACCATGCACACACACACACAGACTATCTCAAATTAATGTCATATATTTTCTCTGACCTGTGGTATCTTTATGGAGACATAAAAGCATACATGTGTATTTCACATAAAGTTGTCTGTAGAACTGTCTAAGAGAACAAAAGGAACTTACAGGAGTTGTAAGAAAAATAAAGGGGAGAATAGTAAGGCATGAGGAGGCATGTATTCAGCATTTATTACAGAGTGAATAACGTGTGAAAATGTCTTACATAACACAAATACCATGCACAATGAATATACACCAAGGAAAAAATTTAAATATACAATCTCAGCCTCTACTCCAGGACTGATTTCAAGTCCGGAAAGTAACACAATCCCCCCACGTGGTGAGCATAGACCTTACAGTTTGAAAGACTGAATAGAACACCAGATATGGTGGCCATGAAACACATCTTTATGGACGTGACCTTTCAGCAGAGATCTGAGAGATACAAGGGCCTTGGCAATTAAAAGACTAGGACAAAGAGACACACAAGGCAACAGCAAAAGAAGCCTTCTGAGGGCTACAGGCATGGCTCAGCAGGTAACAGCACTTGCTATACAAGCACGAGGACCGGAGTTCAAATTTTGCATAAAAAGTCAGGTATGACAATAGATGCTCCTGTAACTCCAGTTTTGTGTGGTGTGAAAACAGAAGGCTCACTGGCACTTGCTGGCTACCAGTCCTCCTCCAAGTTCAGCTAAAGAGCCCATCTTAAAGGAATAAAGCAGACAGTAATAGATCAGGACACCCAGTATCTGACCTCTGCATGCACATGTGCACATGCACCCAGGCATTTGTGTTTGCATCCATCTCACACACAGACCCACAGGCACGCGCATGCACACACACACACACACACACACACACACACACACACACACATGCCTACACACAGAAACATGAGCTCAGAGCAAAGGGGAAGGAATAGAAGGTCCTAAATGTGGGGAGGCAGGGCAAGTGACAGGAAGTGATATCAGGAAGGGATCGCACTATAGATCATCGGAAGGAGTTTGTGGTTTGTTTGTTTGTTGTTGTTGTTGTTGTTCGTTTGCTGCTTAATTGTTTGTGTCTCAGTGAAATGTGAAGCTTTAGACAGATTTTACACTGAATTATTTTTCCTGACAAGCAAGAGAACTTGCTTTGCTGAACTTCATTCTCTCCCCTCTCCATTATGCTCGGAGACACTTTGGCTCCTTCCCATTCCTGCCCATGCATATCACAGCCTTTTCTAACAGCCTAGAAGAGTGGAGGTCCATTCCTAAGACATAGCCTGGGAATCCCTTAAAAGCCTGGTGATCCACAAGCTTTGCCAGTCTGCCCTGTCTTCTCTTGTGGGCCTTTGTGTTTGTATCAGGAACTAGAGCTGCCTCTTCCTCTTCAAAATAAATGCCATTTTTCTTCAAAGTGATTTACTATTAGGTCACAGATAGCTAAAGTTTATCATTTTCTTTCACATTTCCAGAACGATCCTGGCAACCTCAGACAATGTTAGGCTGATGCAGTAAGCCTTGTTCTTTCTATATCTATATCATAACCCTGAGTCTCTTTGCATAGACATCTGTGTTAGAATAGTCTGTGGTTTTGCTTGCTTGCTTGTTCAGTTAAACCGAGTAACTTGTGTATGCAAAGAGCTTCCCCTGAGCCCCAGCCACTATGAATGCCCCTCTCACACAACAGCTGCCTCACATGTGTCTGTCCCTGTTCCTGATCCAAACCCCAGCTCTGTGCCCCCACATGCACACAGGCTGATGCTCTCCATTGTTCTAGTGTTGAGTTGAACTCTTTCCCACGTGCTGCTCTTTCAACCACTTGCTCTCTACTGGTGGGAGGCCACCAGATGAAACTTTAGAATTACCTCTGACAGCTTTTGCTTGATCTTGACATTAGTATCAATTTTATTGTCAAATCTCATGGTTTTTTGCTTTTGTTTTTTTTTTTCTCCTTTGACTCTCCCTCCTCACTATCTCCTGCCAGGACTTGAAGGTGCACATTTTCCCAATGACCCCAGGCTCTTCATACCTATGTAACACAATCAATCCCTCAACTCTAGTTCCAGGAAGATGGAACAAACCCCTGAAGTCTTCCCTGGATCCTTCTTGCCTCTTGGACTCTGTTCCATAACTGCACAACACTAAACTCAAGATAATACCTTATGGCATATAAAATATGGGCTACTGTCAAAAAGCAATGCTTTATTCAAAACAGCAGCCCCTTCTCAGTCAGTGCCAAACTCCACCAAAGCCCTCTTAAACTCCCTGACGTGGAGAAATACAACTTCACCACTATATTTCTCTGCAGGCGTATATTCTCTCAGGAAACATAAACCCTAGTAGCTCCAGTGAGCTCCTTCCAGTTGCTTAAACAATTGATTTTTTTTTCTTTCCTTGGTTTACTTTTATTTAATCACTTGTCCTTGGCCTGGGTTATCATGGTGTGATTGACAATGCTCTTTGTCACCTAAAACCAATCCTCTTCCTACCTCCCCATTCATGGGTACCATGCACAAGTATCGAACTATAAACGGGAATTTGCAAGTTAAACAATTGATTTTGAACATCCGCATTTGTGATAGTGGAGGCTGTGATGGTACATGCCTGTACTTCCCAGCACTTGGGAGGCTAAAGTAGAATGGTCAGGAGTTTGAGGCCAACCTACATAGGCTACATTGAGTTTAAGACCAACCTAAGCTACATAGCAAGATTCTGTCGATGATGATGATGATGACGACGACGACGGAGGAGAAACTAAGAAAAGCAAATTGAAAGTTGCAAAACCTGCAGCTGTATTTTGATGTTTTATTTATAGTTAAAATGACTTCCCTGCTCTAGAGGTAAAATGTACAGCTGGCATTTAAAAAAATTCTGTATCTTTGCTACGTAAGAAAAAGAAAACAAATTATAAAACAACTCAGTATTATAACACAACATTGTATGTGACCCTGAAGTCTTAAAACCCAAAATGTTTAATATTCATTGAAATAAAATAATAGTCAATGAAATTTTCGTTGCACCTATCTTCTATCATTTTCCACAGATAAATGTTAAATGGTTTTAATATTCTCTGAATCTTTTTTTTTTTTAAAGACACTCTGGGAATCCAATTCGAGTTCAATTTCTATGGTATTTTCCCAAGTCAAGTTCAAAGAAAACATGGACACTTGATATATAGATATAGATAGATATAGATATTAGATATTTTTAGAAGTATCTTCCTTATGCTTGCAATTTAATTTTTTTTAATTTAAAGTTCTTCCAGACAGTAGCCAGTTTGGTCTTTCTGCCTAAGCTTCAAGGGGAGATTGGATTTGTCTCAACTCTTCCTCCAAGAAAGAAGCATCAGCATTGAGGATGAAATTGCCACTTAGGTAGCACATCAATACCAGCCTGCATGGATTCCAGAAATGGATGAGGAAACTGCTCTTCTCTGTAGCAGGGATCAGCAAAACATGGTCCATGGACCAACTCCTACATGAATTCTAGTTTTTTTCCATCTGGGAAATAGGAATGGACTTTTTAAGATTTAAAAAAATTATGTATGTGAACATTTTATATATATATACTATATATACATACATATATGTTTATATACGTGTGTATGTGTGTGTGTGTGTGTGTGTGTGTATTTGTGATGGCTATTCTTGCATGTTAACTTAACTACATCTGATATTGCCTAAAGCTCAAACAGCTGGGTATGCCTGTAAGGAATTCTTCTTATTTTTTTTTTTTTTTTTTTTGGTTTTTTTCGAGACAGGATTTCTCTGTATAGCCCTGGCTGTCCTGGAATTCACTTTGTAGACCAGGCTGGCCTCGAACTCAGAAATCCACCTGCCTCTGCCTCCCAAAGGATTAAAGGAGTGCGCCACCACCACCCAGCAATTTTTTAACTGTTCCTTATTTTTAATTAGATATTTTCTTCATTTCAAATGCTATCCCCAAAGTACCTCCCCCCCACCATGCTCCCCAACCCACCCACTCCTGCCTCCTGGCCCTGGCATTCCCCTATACTGGGGCATATAATCTTTGCAAGACCAAGGGCCTCTCCTCCCATTGATGGCCAACTAGGCCATCCTCTGCTACATCCTGAATGGGGTAACCCAATCACAAAAGAATACACTTGATATGCACTCACTGATAAGTGGATATTAGCCCAGAAACTTAGAATGCCCAAGATACAATTTGCAAAACACATGAAACCCAAGAAGAAGGAAGACCAAAGTATGGATACTTCGTTTCTTCTTACAATGGGGAACAAAATACCCATGGAAGGAGTTACAGAGACAAAGTTCAGAGCTGAGATGGAAGGAAGGACCATCCAGAGACTACCCCACCTGGGGAATCCATCCCATAAACAACCACCAAACCCAGACACAATTGCATATGCCAACAAGATTTTGCTTACAGGACCCTGATAGAGCTGTCTCTTGTGAGGCTATGCCAATGCCTGTCAAATACAGAAGTGGATGCTCACAGTCATCTATAAGATGTAGCACAGGGCCCCCAATGAAGGAGCTAGAGAAAGTACCCAAGGAGGTGAAGGAAGGGGTCTGCAACCCTGTAGGAGGATCAACAATATGAACTAATCAGTACCCCCCGCCACAGAGGAATTGTTTTCTTAAGGAAATCATTTGAAGGAGGAAGGTGCACTTTTATTCTGGATCTTTTGTGGTAGGAAGATCTACCTTTATTCTGGGCCACACCTTCTTCTGGCAGCCTATATAAAGGACATGGATAAAGAAGCCTGCTCTCTCTTTGTCTGTTTTCCCTCACTCTCACTGTCAAGTCCATTCCTTCACTGGCATCAGAGCCTACCACATCAGAATTCCAGAATATACTGACGACCAGCTGAGACATCTAGTCTCATGAACTAAACAACTACTAGATTCTTGGACCTTCTGTTGGTAGACTAGCTGTACCGCAGCCTATAAGTCATTCTAATAAATCCCCTATAAATATTTACAAATTTATTCTATAAATTCTGTTCCTCTGGAGAACCTTGACTAACACAGTTTGTTTGCATGTGTGTACATGCATCCTGTGTATGCCTGGTACACCACCAGGATCCTTTGGAACCATAGTTACAGTTGATTGTGAGCCACCATGTAGATGGTGGGAATTGCACTAGGGTCCTCTGGAATAACACCCAGTGCTCTTAACTGATGAGCTGCTGTTGCTACAGCTCTATGACAATTAATCTTAATTTTTCAACAGGGTTGGATTTTGAAATCACATAGGAAACTAACCTCTGTGCCTGTCTGTGAGAGTATTTCCAGAGAGTTTTGACCAAGATTCGAAGACCCACTTTGAATGCATGTGGTATCATTCCATGGGGTGAGGTCCTGGACTAAACAAAAGTAAAAGCAAGATAAGTGCAAGCATTCCTTTCTCTGGTCCTTGACTATAGATAGAATTTGACCAGCTGTTCCAAGTTCCTGCTGTTATTATGTCCCCACCATGATACTACCTTCAAACTGATAGCAAAAAACAGCCCTTCCTTCCTTAAGTTGCTCTTTTTATATTTTTATCACAATAATAACAAAAATAATTAGTATAGTTCTTAAGTCGTGACTAGACTTATGTTTGACTTTTCTCAGCAGCCATTTACAAATTCATATTTCAGACATTTATGTGTTTTTGGACTCGGAGCCTTGGTTTTGATTTGGGAGGTGGTCAGTTATTTGTTGTATTTGTTCGTTTGTTTGTTTTTGAGAAAGGGTCTTGTGCAGCTCCTGATGCCCTGGAACTTGTTATGAAGCTGAGGATCACTTTGTTTGAATTTCTGATCCTTCTATCTCCACCTCCTTGGATTGCAGGCATGCAACACAGCCTTGGATTTTTTTCATGTTCTACATTTTGTATATGTATGTGTATGAGAGAGTGTGTATGGTGGTGTACACATCTGTGTGTGTGCATTAGGTCTGAGGAGGAGGTCAGGAGTCCTGTTCTATCTGTACTCTATTCTGTCTTTCACTGAATCTAGAGCTAAACTGTTAACCAACGAGCACCAGAAATCCTCAGTAACCATCCCTAGTACTTCAGTTGTATTCATGTGCTCATCCAAGCCCAGGATTTTTATGTAGGTGCTAGATAGAGATTTGAACTCAAGTTCTCACGCTTACACAGAAAACACTGGTACTCACTAACATTTTCATAGCCCCATGTGTTTAACCTTCTTTAGGGGAGGCCAGACAACTTTATAAGTGCTGCAATATAAAACCAGCCCTCTATAGCTGTAAGGTCCATGTCTTTCTCGGTGTCTTATTGTGGTGAAGAGACACCAGGACCATGGAAACTTTAATAAAAGAAAACATTTAACTGGTGCTGGCTTACAGTTTCAGAGGTTTAGTCCATTATCATCATGGTGGGGAGCACAGTGGCATGCAGGCAGACATGATGCTAGAGAAGAAGGGATCCCTGAATCTAATTTCTTTATCTTTCTTTCCTCTTCAACCATGACTACTATCAAACACAACTAACCTTCCCAAATGACCAACAACAACCAACCCATCATGTCTCTTGGGGCCCTAGCATTTATATATTCTCTGAAGAGTCCCCAGAAATCCAAATATCACACCATTACAGAAACTTCCTGTACCTGGCAAAATTACACCCCTGCTAGAGCACAAGGCAAATCATAGTCAACTGCTGTGAACAATCTGAAACAGCCCGACATCCCAAATCTGAGATTAAAATAATCACATTTGTATAATTCTGTGGGTTTTTTTTAAGAAACAAAAATTCTCACTGCACTGATGGACAGGCAGCAGAAAGGGACACCAGACCTGGTTTTAGCATTAGAAACCTCAAAGCCCATCCCCTAGTGATATACTTACTCCCAAAAGGCCACACCTACTCCAACAAGTCCACACCTATCAAGTAGTGCCACTTCCTAATGACAAGTAGTGCCACTTCCTAATGACAAACCATTCAAATATATAAGCCTATGATCACCATTCTTATTCAAACCACCACAATCTCTATGAATTCAAAGAACTAAGGATGAAAAATATAAAAAAAGATGTGTATGTCCTGCAGTTATTGTTGTTATTATTAATATTATTTCATAAAATAAAAAAATAATTATTTATAAGGCCACTATATTATATTTGGTATTATACAAAGGCTAGCGATGGCTTGAAGAGGTAGTATATAGGTTTTATGCTAATATACACCATATTCTATAAGGAATTTGAGCATCAGAGGATTTTGATATCCATGGGCTATCTTAGAACCAACCCTACAGATGTCAAGGGAGCAACGTACTTCCTACTGCCTCATAACATGGAACATGAGGTTCTATTTGTTCCACATTTACTAGTATCCAGAGTGAGATGCAGATTCCTGTGTTATCAGCCTTTTTACTCCACCATAAATCCCCCACAGATTACTCCACAGTAGTGTCATCATCTACTTACACCCACTGTCTAGGTCCATTACATCTCCAGAAGTCACCAAAACACAGCCATGTAAATGCATGCATGAATTCTGCATTTCTCAGTTGTGGCCTGTTTATCTCTGAGCATGCTTGCAAGCACCACTTGGCAGTGCTGCAGCACACTCTGTACAGGAAATGCATGTACAGATGAAAAGAAACCTAAGATGCAGAGCAGCTAAAAGAAGTATGTGGATCTTCTTGAGAGCCAACCACAAAAAAGACATTTTTGAGATAACTGGGGAAGATTAAATATAGACTGATGTATGACATTAAAAGTGCTTATTAATTTTGTTGGCTCTGACCTTGAATTATTACTTTAAAGGCTTTATCTACTAGAAGATGAATGCTGTGACTTCAGTGATAACGTCTGTGACTTAGATTTGCTTTAAAGTGCTGCAGCAAAGTGTAATGATAATGTGTAGACTAATGGTAGAATAACCTAATAATTGATCTAGGTAACAGGTTTCTGAGGCTTCAGTATCCGTGAAAATGTTTTAAATTCTCAAAAATATCAATTAAATGTGTACTACTGCTCTTGTCTTGCACTATTAACTTTTCAGGAACACAGTGGTCCTCTTTCTTTTTTTTTTCTTTTTCTTTCTTTCTTTCTTTCTTTCTTTTTTTTGTTTGTTTTTGTTTGTTTGTTTGTTTGTTTGTTTGTTTGTTTGTTTTTTCGAGACAGGGTTTCTCTGTGTAGCTCTGGCTGTCCTGGAACTCACTTTGTAGACCAGGCTGGCCTCAAACTCAGAAATCTGCCTGCCTCTGTCTCCCAAGTGCTGGGATTAAAGGCGTGCGCCACCACCGCCCAGCAGTGGTCCTCTTTCAAAGCACTCCAGTTAAATGTCCTTTATATCATACTTTCTATTTGCTGTGCCTTGGCACAATTGCAAACATATCAGAGACCTGGTGCCAGCCAGCTACTGCAAGGCCTTCATGAAGAAGAAAAATTGTGAAGTTTCCCCTAACTCTGCCACAAGGGCTATGTGATTTGGATTATCACAAGGCATGATCCAAAGCAGTTATTTTAGAACAGGTTCACACCTCCATAACAGCCCCAGTCACTAGCCTTTTGTTTTCATTTCATTGTTGCCTTGGTCAGGGTTTCTCTTGCTGTGATGAAACACCACTGCCAAAGAGCAAGTTAGGGAGGAGAGGGTTTAATTCAGCTTACACTTCCACAGCACTATTCATTGTTGAAGGAAGTCAGGACAAGAACTCAAATAGGGATAGAACATGGAGGCAAGAGCTGATGCACAGAGATGAAGGGATGCTGCTTACTGGTTTGCTCCTCATAACTTGCTCAACCCAGGACCACAAGGCCAGCGATGGCACCACCCACAATAGGCTGGGCCCTCCCCCGTTGATCACTAATTGAGAACATGTTCTTATACGCTTGTCTGTGGACCAATTTTATGAAGGCATTTTTTTCTTTTTTTAATTTTTATTATTAGATATTTTCTTCATTTACATTTCAAATGCTATCCTCTTTCCTAGTTTCTTCTCTGAAAATCGCCTATACCCCCCCCCCCGCTCCCCAACCCACCCACTCCTACTTCCTGGCCCTGGCCTTCCCCTGTACTGGGGCATATAATCTTCGCAACTACCAAGGGGCCTCTCCTCCCATTAATGGCAGACTAGGCCATCCTCTGCTACACCTGCAGCTAGAGACACAAGCTCTGAGGGTACTGGTTAGTTTATATTGTTGTTCCTCCTATAGGGGTGCAGACCCCTTCAGCTCCTTGGGTATTTTCTCTAGCTCCTTCATTGGAGGCCAAACCAATAAATGACTGTGAACATCCACTTCTGTATTTGCCAGGCATTGGCATAACCTCACAAGAGAAAGCTATATCAGGGTCTTGTCAGCAAAATCTTGTTGGCATATGCAATAGTGTCTGGGTTTGGTGGTTCTATATGGGAAGGAATCCCAGGTGGGGAAGTCTCTAGATGGTCCTTCCTTCCGTCTCAGCTCTGAACTTTGTCTCTGTAACTCCATCCATGGGTATTTTGTTCCCCATTGTAAGAAGGAATGAAGTATCCACACGTTGGTCTTCCTTCTTCTTGGGTTTCATGTGTTTTGCAAATTGTATCTTGGGTATTCTAAGTTTCTGGGCTAATATCCACTTATCAGTGAGTGCATATCATGTGTGTTCTTTTGTGATTGGGTTACCTCACTCAGGATGATATCGTCCATATCCATACATTTGCCTAAAAATTTTTATAAATTCATTGTTTTTTAATAGCTGAGTAGTTCTCCATTATGTAAATGTACATTTTCTGTAGCCATTCCTCTGTTGAGGGACATCTGGGTTCTTTCTAGCTTCTGGCTATTATAAGTAAGGGTGCTGTGAGCATAGTGGAGCATGTGTCCTTATTACAAGTTGGAACATCTTCTGGGATACCAGGAGTGGTATTGCTGGATCTTCCAGTAGTACTATGTCCAATTTTCTGAGGAACCGCCAGACTGATTTCCAGAGTGGTTGTACCAGCTTGCAATCCCACCAGCAATGGAGGGGTGTTCCTTTCTCTCCATATTCTCAGAAGGCATTTTTTTCAGTTGATGTTCTCTCCTCTCTAACAACTCTAGTTTGTGTCAAGTTGACATAAAACTAATCAGCACAGTTATTTTGTTTTGTTAAGACAAGCTCTCATATATCTGAGGCTATCCTGCAACTAGCTATTTAGCTGTATCCAACCTAGTATGTAGATTACAGGCATGTGCCAGAATGGCTGGTTTATGTGGTGCTGGGGATCAAAGCAAAGGTTTTATGCACTTTTGGAAAACAGAGCAGCATTTTTCTTATGACCCCATCATCTCTTTGGTCACAATTGCTTTAAACTCCCCTTATGGGGAGGACACAAACAAACATCTATGTATCCCAGAGAGGGAATCAATGACAGACCCAAGAAACAATTATTTTGATTGGAGTTGCCAACAAAAGCATAGACAACTTACTAGAGGCAACACTGTCAAAGAATTCTCTCTCCTCTAGCAACCAGTAACTGCTGATAAATGCTCAGAGAGAGCACTAATTCCTGTGCCCTCCCTACCTTCCATGATTGATCAATAACCGATTGTTAACAGGCCCAATCTGTTAGGATCTTATGTGACTTATCCCAGAGCTACTCAGAATCCAAGGTGACAATGTTCATATAATGCCGGGAAGAGAGCATTTCACAGTAGCCATTCTCTTATTATTTTTTACATTATCCCTTCCCTGTTCTTCCCCAACTCAGTCTCTCTCTCTCTTCTCCTTTTCCCTTCTGGTCTTCCTTGAAGGGCTCCCTCTGTGAAAATCTTCCCTATGTTCTGAACTATCAAACCTTTCTTTTAATGTTTTTTCTGTGTATCTCCACTGACTGTTCTTTTTTAGCAAGTCTATGGAATATATTTCTAACTGCCTGTTAAACCTGGAGAGATCACTCCAATTTGGCAGAGCTAGTCTCTAGATCTAGACTCCAATTTGGCAGAGCTAGTCTTTAGATCAAAACCTTGCTCTGACTTTTATTAGCAATAACATCCTAGGCCAGTCATTCCACCCCTCTATAAGGCTAAGCAGCAATATCTTGCTTCTTAGAGTGGCTATGAGTTTAGTAAAACTTTTGTACCAGTAGGCAAGCCATATCCCTCACAGTATGTATGCTCTTGTTTGTTTGTTACGTGATTATTATCTATATTGCCAGGCAACCCACCTGACTTCAGCACCTCCAGCATGATTTGCTCAGCCAGTAGGAATAGAGACAGGAAAACGTCTCTCTGAACCTGTATAAAACATGAATATATCTGGAGCCCATGAAACAATTTTCATGTTTTCCTGGAGTGTCATAGCTTGTAAGATGCAGGGCCCAGATAAAGATCTTTGGAGACTTAGCATATTGCTTGTATTCAATGTCAGTAGCCTTTTTGGTAACTGAAACCTGGGGGCAACCAATCTTCAAAGGTTGCCTCGGACTGAGATGCAAAAAACAAAACAAAAACAAAAACAGGAGACTTTTGAGGATAAATCTAAAAGCTCCAAAAACTTGGAGAATATTTTCATCATATATAATCAAAACCTACCCTTTCTCACCAACCTCTAAAATAAATAACTTTGGTCTCAGTTACCTACAGAGTTGTCTTGATTTTGGTCACATAGACATCAAACAGCAGTAAGGAGAATTTCTGACCATATAATGCTAGTCAAATCCAGCTTCTTTGAAGATAAATCAACCTACCCCTGCCATTGTCGTTTGACGTTTAATAGCCTTCTCTTGTCAGCATTGGGTGGACCTTCTATTTTCATTTTCTTACCAGAATTCATTATTTCTATCTGAACAAAAATAGATGAAGGAGATATTTTGTTTTGGTCAAATTTTAAAACTCTATCACAAATAAGTAGAAATAAATTGTAGTGGTTAAAGTGGTTTGGCTATAATGCCAGCACTCAGGAGACTAAGGAGGGAGGACCACTGTGAATTGGCACTATTTCAGTTGGCTCAGAGGAGAAACTGAATAGGCACATAGGTTGATTAGGAACACGGAAATGAATGTACAAGTTAGAGATATATCTGGCCTCTCTTAAAGTGGGAGACAGGTCATTTGAGTGTGCACAGGACAGAATATATATTACTACTATCTTGCAAAGTCCTAAAGTCATTCAAAGATAACAAAAGGCTAGGAACAAAAGAAACCCAAGATGGGTAGTATTTAAACAACACATTGCTTGTTATAAAAGTACAAATGGTTCCCTATGCAACCCATGCTGTTCAACATTTGTTGGACTAACTTTTCCCACTGGCATCGCTATGCTTCAGATCTTGCATAGCTGTGGGATGAAGCCTCAGAGGGATTATAGAAAACAGGAGGCTCAACAGAACATGGCATTTTTTATAAGCTTTTTTTATGTAAGAAAGCATTAACAGAATTCTTTCAATAAACACTTGTTTTATATGTAATACTGTGCAGAATATTGGGCTCTCCAAAATGCATACTTCATTAGTAACTTAAGTTAACTGAAAGATTAACATCTATTTGAGACCATGCTTCATTCTAAAACCAATATTAGCTCTGATGGCAAGTCGCAGTGTACTGTTGTAGAAAGTACACTGGACTGGGAGTCCAAAATTCTGTTTTTCATTTTGATTCTTCCACTCACATAAAAGTAGTTCCATCCCCACTGACATCTGACATGGTAGGGTCTTACCCTGGACCAGATATCATATTAAGGGCCAAGCAGATATTGTCTCTCTTCAAACAACCCAAGCATCTTCTTCCCATGTCCCAGTTGAAGGTAAGAAACAGAAACGTAACTCACCATACAGCTAATGAGAGAGTAGGCTTGAATCTCAGTTACACCTTTATTAAAATGACCCAAATTACTACCTGTTATAAGGAGCAGGTTTCGCTCACTTCTTCCTTTCCCAATAAGAAGAATTGAGCTGAGAGACAGACATTTTAAGCAGAAATATATTTCTTATGGGAAAATGTGCACTCCAAAGGAAGAATGGAGTTGGCTATCCTCAAATAGTTGGGTTCTGTACTGTGAGTTTAAGTTTTTCAATGCATATTTATGAGCTTGATGGCATATTCATTGGGGTAAAATGACCCTTTCCCCCTTCCTAATCATGATCTCTCTCTCTCTCTTCCCACAATTCAAACCACAATACAAATGATATTGTAGTAAAGTTGGGTCTTTGAGGATGCAGATCTTTTGTTGGTGTCCCCATGTGGGAGTTGGGAAAGTTCCCAGGGGCCTGCTCATCTGGCAAAGAGGAGCTTCAAGGATGTTTCCAGAGGGCATCCCAATTTATATGAGACTAAGCCACAGGTAACTGCTGCAATTTCCTTGGTTACCTTAGGCCTAACTTTTTTTTTTTTTTTGGTTTTTCGAGACAAGGTTTCTCTGTATAACCCTGGCTGTCCTGGAACTCACTTTGTAGACCACGCTGGCCTCAAACTCAGAAATCTGCCTGCCTCTGCCTTCCAAGTGCTGGGATTAAAGGCGTGTGCCACCACTGTCTGGCTAAGCCTAACTTCTTGCTTAACCAGGAAAAAACAGCTAGCAGGATACAGCTGCAGTTTGCCTTGGTTCCTGCCAGGCTGATTCCTTACTACTTTATCTATAGTCACAAGGTCTCATCTAGATATGCAAGACCTTGCCAAAAAAAAAAAAAACAAAAGCCAAAACAGAGGTGAAAATTACAAGATAAAGTGGTATCTTCTTTCTCTATGGCTTGTCTTCCAAAACTTATAATGCAGCATCTCTCAACTCTGAAACCTCTGTGATTAAGAACAGAAAACAGAGCTCACTTGACCTTTACTGAGTTGGACCAAATGGGAATCATTGTCTGACACCAAGGATGGCAGATTTAGACTCAACCTCCTTAAAAGGTGGTATTGAGAATCTATACCTGCTTACACTCAAGAGAGGCCCCTTGGTCTTGCAAACTTTATCTGCCCCAGTACAGGGGAATGCCAGGGCCAAGAAGTGGGAGTGGGTGGGTAGGGGAGCAGGGCGGGGGGAGGGTATAGGGAACTTTCAGGATAGCATTTGAAATGTAAATAAAGAAAATATCTAATAAAAAAAGGAAATAGACTCTAAATACTTGACACACTAAAAATATTTTCACAGACCTTTGGAGACTCTGGAAGAAAGGTGTCATGGAATGATTCATATCTACCACGAATTCATAACAGTTTTAGATAAATCACCTGGCTTCTGAGTCTTAAAAGGTAACCCATTATTTGTTCTCATAAATGTGTGCTCAGGATTTTCATCCCAGAAAATTAGATTGTGGGAAACTTAGGGTGATTATGTGGACTGCAGCTCAGTTGTGTTGCTGAAAACATCATGACACTCACTAGCAAGTTTGGGGCAGATATCTGGTTCAATTCATGAAGGATAATGGGGAATAGAGGACTCTTACTGGCTTCTCAGTTTCATTATAAATAACACTCAATGACACAGCTATTATAAAAATATCTTTCTGGAACACAGGGCCCCCAATGGAGAAGCTAGCGAAAGCACCCAAGGAGCTGAAGGGGTCTGCAACCCTATAGGTGGAACAACAATATGAACTAATCAGTAACCCCAGAGCTCATATCTCTAGCTGCATATATAGCAGAAGATGGCCTAGTCGGCCATCACTGGGAAGAGAGGCCCATTGATATTGCAAACTTTATATGCCCCAGTACAGGGGATTGCCAGGGCCAGGAAGTGGGAGTGGATGCATAGGGGAGCAGGGCAGAGGGAAGGTATAGGGAACTTTCGGGATAGCATTTGAAATGTATATACAGAAAGTATCTAATAAAAAATAAATAAAAATTTTAAAAATATATCTTTCATGCCAGGTGAGGTGTCCCACACCTTTAATCCCAGAGGTAAAGGCAGGTGGATCTCTGAGAGGTCCAAGCCATCTACATAGGGAGGTCTAGTCCAGTTGGAGCTACATAATGAGACCTGACTCAAAAGAAGAAATATTTTTTCCTTCCTTTAAGAATAAGATACCTTATGCTGAAGGTTTATGCCTGTACTATTTTTCCACACTTCCTGATGTTGAAAGATTCCTTCTCATTCCAAACTTGGTAACCTTAGACTTTAGACAGCCGTTTTTGCATGAGCTCCCAAGTCACACTTGCACAATACACATATGGTAATTAATACCTCTCCCGATGGAGCCAAAAGAGACCACATGAATATTTCACTATTAAGAAATTCTTTGTACAATGTTGCTTTGAAAGATGCTTTAGAATACAGACGTGGTTTAAATAAATGATTTATGATGCCAGACGTGGAGCAACAACTTAACTAAAATCTCCATTTTTTAAAAAAAATAAAGACAAAGTCAAATTAGAGAAAAGATCTATGTCTATAACACTATCTCTGACTTACTTTCCAATGGTTTTATAGCTAAATATATATGCTGTAGGGATCTGGAGAGATTTCTCAGTTGTTAACAGTATGTAATACTCTTCCTGAGGACCTGAATTTAGTTTCCAAAACCCTTATCATGTGCCTCACAACTGTCTGTAACTCAGCTCCAGAAGCATCTGACATCTCTGGCTTCTGTGGGAGTTAAAATAATAACAAAAAAATCTTTAAAAGGATGCAAGCTATATTAAACATATATTAGTTTACTTGCTTGCTGTCTGCTTTCTGTTGTCCCTTGCTCTCTCCTCAAGTGGCCACTATAATAATGCCATTAAATAAAAATGTATTAAATCATAGAGCAAACAAAATCAAACTTTAAATTTAAATCAAAGTTGTATATTCCCATTAAGCCTATGCAGCAGTTAGTTATAGTACTGAAGCTGGCAAGTTCTCTACCGCTAAGTTACATCCCAGCCTTCTTCTTGCCTTTTCCTTTTGATAGAATGAAATTATGTTGCTCAGGCTGACCTCATTGAACTCAGTCTGTACCCCAGACATGACTTGAGCTTTCAAATTTTTTTGCCTTTGTCTCCTGAATAGCTAGACCTGTACCACAAAGCCCAGATTTATGGTGTTTCATGGATTTCCAAGAATAAGCAGACATCTAAAATGTTTTCGTGATGTTAATGGAACATATTGTAAATGTGGGGTACTTAATTTTCACAAACTGATCAAAGACTTTAACATGAGTAAAATGCTCTTATTTCTTTTTCTGTTTGGAAAAGGTGGCATGATTATCATCACATTGTGTTTCTAACAGAAACTCCAAGTTACATAAATTCTTTCCAACACATTTGACAAAGGAAGCAAATATTGGAATTTACATACATTATAAATCTGTCTTGTGGTGCATTTATGGTGTACTTTGTTGAAGTAAGAACAGAATGTAAAAGATATGTGTTTTTCCACTCTCACATCATACAGCCAACACCCCAGGTCTCCGAGCTCAGTAAAATAAAAGGATGCACCCAGTCAATGAGAGGTGAAAAGGCAAGCATTCCATTACTCAGTGTAAGAGAGAGAAATGGATGTGCCTGAATGAACTAGCTAGTGATCCCTCTGAGGAACTTCAGAGCTCACATAATCAGTAAGATTTATGCTAAATGGACTTTAAAGGACATTCCCCTTTCCAGATCCTGCTATAAGATTCAGTTCAGTGTTTGAATGGAAATGATTTTACTAGTATACATAAGAGTCTTGGGGTTTTTTGAGGGAGGGAGGCTTCCCCAGAGACAAGGCATTCTCTGGAGGGTGATCTTAGGAAATAGAGGTCCTGGATGAAGGCTGGGTGCGTTCTCACACTTTTCCAGGTGAAGCCTGGAAGTCAGTCCCACTGAGGAACTCAAGTCACCAGGGCTGAACATGTTTCTGAGTTCTCCCACAGGAGGGGACTGAACTGTGATGTTTAACCACCAAATTTCTGCTCATTGTGGGGTTTGGGCTGCCATCAAAGACCAATGGCGTCAAGTGTTCAAGGGAAGCTCTTGGATGATCATAGGAAAATGATATAGAGTCATGTATGAGGCAATAACTTTGTCAACTATAACAGTCTCTAATGTGAAGTAGTTTATATATATATATATATATGTATATATATATATATATATTACGTATTTTCCTCAATTACATTTCCAATGCTATCCCAAAAGTCCCCCATACCCTCCCCCCACTCCCCTACCCACCCACTCCCACTCCCACTTTTTGGCCCTGGCATTCCCCTGTACTGGGGCATATAAAGTTTGCCTGTCCAAAGGGCCTCTATTTCCAGTGATGGCCGACTAGGCCATCTTTTGATACATATGCAGCTAGAGACAAGAGCTCCAGGGTACTGGTTAGTTCATAATGTTGCACCTACAGGGTTGCAGATCTCTTTAGTTCCTTGGATACTTTCTCTAGTTCCTCCATTGGGGGACCTGTGATCCATCCAATAGTTGAGTTTTTCAATACCGCAGTGCATTTTGTTTTGCTGATTAATATAAACTGGGATGTTCAGGCATAGATGATGATGTGATTACAGCAATATGCACATCAAAATGCAGATGGAGTGGTGGTGATAAAGGAACATGGATATAATTGCAGCACTACAGATAATTATCCATATAGTGCTGTAGATATGTTTTGAGAGGTAGATTTAGAGAGCTATAGGTAGTAATGGATCTTGTGGCAGCTAAAGAAGTGACATGGGGTTATGGTTATATGTGTTTAGATATAATGGTGTAGAAATGTTGGCATTGATATAAACTGACATTATAGTTATATAGATAGAAGTATAGTCACAGATGCAGATTTTTCTGCATGTATAGGTGTGGCTGTAGCTAGATTCATCCACAGACATGTGGATGTGTAGGTAGAGATGCAGATATTGATGTATCCCTAGCCACCCAGTCTCTAAGCAGTCACCCCTTGCTTACTCATTGGCCTTGCTCTTGCTGATTTCTCATCAAGTTTCTTGCCCTGACTTGAGCTTATGTTTATGCCTTGGACTTCTCCCATCACAGCTTTATACCACAATGGAATGACTATTGTCCTTAAGTGGATCAATTCCACATTCCTGTAGATGAACAATGTGACCAGTGTGTCCACTTTGGTCTAATAACTGCAGAGCAGCTACTGGAGTGTACCAATAAACCACTATTTTGGCTGAGGCCATGTTGTGGGTTAGAGGGTCTCACTCTGTAACCCCGGCTGTTTAGAAGTTGCTGTATGGAATAAACTGGCTTCAACTTGTGGCAATCTGGAGAACTGGGATTAAAAGTGTGTGCCACTATGCCTGGCTACAAACTACTATTGAAGACACTACTTCAGTGGGATTAGAGAGGATATGAACCTGGGAGTTGATTCACTAAATAAACACTCCTTCTTTACTAAAATTACCCTGATTTTGTAACTTCAAATACAATTGGGGGGACCATAAGTGATTTTTCCCCATTTTTGGCTGGAGAAAAGAGTCACAGAATTTGGGAAGAGCTGTTTATTGATCCAAAATCCTTAGCAAATATGTATAAAAATATGTATAGTGTGTGTGTGTGTGTGTGTGCGTGCGTGCGTGCGTGCGTGCGTGCGTGCGTGCGTGCGTGTGTGTGTGTGTGTGAGAGAGAGAGAGAGAGAGAGAGAGAGAGAGAGAGAGAGAGATGAACTGGCTGGCTTGTCCAAGTCAAGGAAGTTGGCTGGCAGAAGCCTCCACTAAATCCTGATTCCCCTAATTGTCTGCTGTACTCAAGAGCAGCACAAGTTCTATGTGTCAGGACATGTTTGCCACAAGTTACCTGAGAGAAGGCAATTTTCAGGATTTCCTATTTTTCTCCTTTTTAAATGAAGTCATGCTAGAAAATCGTTTGTGAAAGAGAAGGATAAAATGGGGACAAACACTTAAATGTATGAAACACAAAGGATTGAGCCTCTTCCTTCCTCGTTTCCAAGGCACCCTGAAGTACTTCTGTTAACACTCATGCCATGAATTCTAATAATGTGTTTGCATTTCTCTAACCCAGGGCGAGGGATTATATCTTATTCATCTTTATATCCCACCCAAACAGTGTCCAGCACAGGATTAGAGAGGGGACAATTAATGTCAGCTAAAGGAACGAGAGTGCCTATGTGCTATATATGAGAATTTTGGAAAATAGGAATATATTTTTTAAAAAGACTTTTATTTTTGGTAACTTTTGATATTTTCAATGTTTTTAAAGGGTCATGATGTCGATCCAACTTGCACAGCACACAGGACATTTCTCAAGCAAATGTTTCCAAACCAAGTTGAAGTGACTCGGGGTTAAAGTCTTTCCTAAGACTTGTCAGAACTAGGTTGCCTGACTCCAGCTGTCATCGATCATCATATAGGATTTTCACAGGAAAACCCAGACAGACAAGCCTTGCAGCAGGAGCCCAAGTTCCTACACTCGACTGTGAGCAGGAAAATAGTAAGGTATGTTTCTGCACAACAAGGAATGAAGTAATTATACAGGACAAACTAGACCTGTAACCCAGCAGCTCACATCCCTCAAGACAAAGGCCAAACATTGCCCATAGAGAGCCTTCAGTTGGGAACTTACATATTTAGTGCAAAACCAAGAGAGCTAACAGCCAGGCAGTAAGAGTTCATTCACAAACAAGAAAATCTTTCTATTTAATAGTGAAAAAAGAAAAGGTTGGAGTCAGGCAGGGGTGGTCCATGCCTTTGATCTCACTACTAGGGAAGCAAAGGCAGGTGGATCTCTGGGTTCGAGGCCAACCTCGTCTACAGAGTGAGTTCCAGGACAGCCAGAGATACACAGAAAAAACATGTCTTAGGACGGTGGCTCAGTGAAGACCCCACATTCACATTAAAAAAAAATATGCACAGTAGCATATACAAAAATCCCATCTCTGGAGAGGCAGAGACAGGGGATTGTAAGGGCTTGCTGTAACACTAGTCAAACTGAGTTATTAAGCTCGATGTTCAGTGAGAGAACTTGTCCGGCCTCAATATGAGGGCTTGCCTTGCTTTTTGATTTCGTGTTTTGTCCTGTTTGGGTGTCTTCTCTTGGAGGCCTGCCCTTTGCTGAAGAGGAAATGGAAGGGAAGTGGATCTGGGGGAGATGGGAGGAGAGAGCAAGGAGAAGTGGGGGGAGGGAAACTTTGATTAGGGGTGTCTTGTACGTAAAAAAATTAAATTAAATTAAATTAAATTAAATTAAAACATGCAAATAAATTAAAAGTGGAGAGTAATTGAGAAAGACATTGAGTGTTGACATCTAGCACACATACACACACAAATATGTAGACACTTATTCATAATAGCCACATGCACACAACATTGCAAAATAATGTAAATAACTTTATGACTTTTATTGGACTCTCTTCTTAGCTATCATCATCTGCTTGTAGCCTAAGGGACATGGCTTGGATAAACCCAAAGAGTCTGGATCCCTTAAAAGTACCAAATTGTCTCTCACTAGAGCATACTTCTCTGTACAAAAGATATCATCCCTCCCTTTGTTTGCAGCAAATGAAAACAAATATCGACTGCTTCTGAAAGTAACTGACCGCACTCCAACATTGCCAGGTTACATACTCCTGATATAAAAATTAAAGAAACTGAGGCAGGAGGATTTCTCTGAGTTTGAGGTCAGCCCGGACTACAAAAGGAATTCAAGGTCATACTTGGGTATACATTGAGACTCTGTCTCCCAAAAGAGTGAAATTAGGTTGCAAGATTAGTCCCTGGTGAGGTCAGAGTTCAAAACTCAAACCTCTTTCTGTTTTTTAAATTGATTTTATTTTATGTGTATGAGTATTTTGCCTGTGTGTACATAAACACACCACATATATGTCTCTTGCCCAGAGGCCAGAAGAGAGTTCTGTACCCCTAGAACCTGAGTTACTGATGATGTGTGATCACTTCATCATTACTGACAATGGCTGTAAGCCATCATAAGGGGGCTGGGACCTAAACCCAGGTGCTCTGCAAGAGTAGTCAGTCCTCTTAACAACTCAGTTCCAAAACTCATCTTTATAATGTTACATTGCTAGGTCATCTTAAGTAAGATATTGAGATGCCTTAAACTTCACATTTCTCACCTGTAAACTGGAATGGTAATGCTTGCCTTCTGTAGATGTTGTCAACATCAAATCACTACTCTCAATAAAATACCTATCATGTAGCAGTCACTGCACGAGCATCAGTCACCTCTTCCTAACGTACCAAGTGGAGACTTCTAAGAGCTATCGAAATCTGATACGAAAATTGATTCAAGTGTCATTCTTCTTGTTTTTACTCTTAGATTTTCTTCTGCTCCAGAAGGTAACAATCATTGTTTTTTTTAAAAAAGAAGATGAAACATTCTATAAACTACAGGCTAAGTGGTCCAGTTTACTTCACTTTGGAGATGGAGAATCGGGGATTATCCAGTGGATAGATATTTCCACTAAGTGGTCCCCACTGCCTATCACACATTCTAACAGTTAATAGGAACCAAAAAAGACACTTGAGCAAGCAAGATTGAAAAGATATGGGAGAGGGGGGAAGAAGAGAAGGGAAGAAAGGAAGGGAAGGGATGTGAAGTGATTGGTAGCTGTTTTCCACCACAGACACAAAAAGGAAACCAATCCAATGCATGCTCAAGAAAAAAATGATCCAAGACAGAGGTCAGCAGGCTTCCATTGGCATAAACTTCTTTAATGACTCCTCTTGTTCAACAAGAAGAGATGAAAAGCTGGACAATAGTGGTGCACACATTTAATTCCAGCACTCAGGAGGCAAAGGAAGGTAGTTCTGAGTTTGAGGCCAGCCTAGTCTACAGAGTGAGTTCCAGGACAGCCAAGGCTATACAGAGAAACCCTGTCTCGAAAAACCAAAGAGAGAGAGATTTTAAGGTTTCTTCAAGGTGAAAGGCAATTAGAAAGCATGATGAATAGTCCAGGAATGATGGCATATCTTTGTAATTCCAGCACTTCGAAGGCAGAGGTAGGAGATCTCTGCAAGTTCAAGGCCAGCCTGGTCTACATAAGTAAGTTCCAGGGAAACACACACACGGGCTGGGAAGATGTCTCAGCGAGTAAAGCACCTGCTGCCCAAACAAGTTCCCAGAATTCCTATAAGTCTAGGTACAATAATGCACATCTGTAATCTCTGGGCTCCTATAGAATATGAGAGACAGAGACAAGAGACTCTCTGCACACTCCCAGACCAGCTAGCATGGCATACATATCAGTAAACAAACAAACAAAAAGACTGTCCTCTAACTTCTACACTCATGCTATATATAGCACACGAATGTACACACACACATCACAAACACACACAAAAAGACGGTGGTTAAAAGAAAGAAAACAACATGCTGTATGAGGGGCAAGATTATGTGCTGGAGAGATAAAAGTATTAACTTGGTTTCACCTATAAAATGTGGTCACTGGTTCATATGAATGGCCTCAGCATTGGCTGTTCACTAGACTCACCCAGGGACTTTCTGAGTGGTTCTATACCCAAGCCATAGTCCAGGCATTAGGATCTTTAGAAGTGTTCCCCCGGCATCCGTGGTGGCAAAGCTTCCCACGAGATGCCATTGTGTTTTCTAACTACCAGTAAAGATGATCTGTAGTCTGTCACTACTATAAGTGTGATCCTCTAGTAAATAACATGAATGTCTGCCTTTCCAGGAGATTCCTGGGTCAGTTGTACTAACAATGAAGTTTAAAAACACTGGGCTGGACAGTGTGTGTGTGTGTGTGTGTGTGTGTGTGTGTGTGTGTGTGTGTGTGTGTGTGGTGTGTTCAGGAAACACAAAAATATCCCATTATACTTGTTTCTCAAAGGGGAGATAAATGAGAACTAATTAAAAGATACATTCTTATACAAAGCACATGTGATTTTATGGTACTGTGATCAAAGCTCACTTTCCCTTTGTAGAATGGAATAGAGCCTCCTAAAGATCAGTTGCCAACTTTGTCTTCAAAGTCAGCAGTGCCAATGAGGTTACTGAGAATACTTGCCTCCAGGTGACAATTTCGATCTGACATCTCACCTGCCAATACCTCATCCCCAAGTGCCTTTTCTCTTCCTCATATGGCCTGATAGCTTCCCCAGGAAATAATAGTCGTAACTGGGTTGGCTGAGGCATATTTTGTTCCCCTGGAAGCTATATGCTGGAAGCTATATGCTCAAATATACACTCCCTATTCCCATCCCTGCTTGAATCAGTGGAAGACAACGTCGCTCTAAACGAGAAAAGGAAGGAAGGAAGGGAGGAAGGGAGGGAGGGAGGGAGGGAGGGAGGGAGGGAGGGAGGGAGAGAGAGGAAAGAAAGGAGAGAGGGAGGGAATTGAAAGGAAGGAAGGAGCATCTAATTGCAGAAGCTAGAAATTGACAGTTAAGTATTAATACAAGATGCTTTTTGACCTTTATTCTGGACAGTGTAAAAGGACAAATGAGCCCTGCATCTTAGGCTACTCATGCAATTAGACTTTTAGAAGAGCTGTGTCTCTGAAGGAGTGGATGCTGAGTGGAGCAGAATTTTCAGTTTGATTGAATTTTTGGGTTAGGTAACAGATAATGCGGCAATTTGTTCTTGTGCCCCCAGACCTTGCTTTCCAATCCTGCCACTCTGCTCTTTGCACAGAAAGCAGAGCTCCTAAGATCAGGCCCCTGGTACATACTGTCAGGCCATGGCTGAATGGGGGTGGAGTGTAAGCACTCCAGCTTTAGCATGAGATCCTTGGAGATACGTGTTCTCCCAGAAAGAAGCTCCAGCAGCGTGATGCACACCTCACAGTGTTTTCTCCAGTGCCACCAGAACAAACTGTTTCCACTCAAATCCTTGCCCCAGTGTCCTCCTGTGGCAAAACCCACACCAAGATAAAATGCATGTCCTATTTTCCTTAAGATATTTTAGATATAGAGTCCATAACCTGATGTGTAGCTATGTTTCCTCTCAGTTGAACCATTCTCTCCTGAACAGAGGAAAGAAACTGGTGAAACAAAATGTATAGGCTTTGCAAGTTCTGAAGGTTATAAGACTGACAGATCTGCCCAGGACTATAAGAAGAGAAAAGAGTAAACAAAGCCTGGTGTTCACCTTTAATCTCTGCACTCAAGCAGAGGCAGCTAAGATCTCTGAATTTGGGGACAGTTTGGTCTACATAGTTCCATGCCAGCCAGGATTGCATAGTGAGAACCTGTCTCAAAACAAAAGAAAACAAAACAAAACAAAACAAAACAAAACAAAACAGGTAAAGAATTATTGGTAAGAAGAGGCTCGCTCTCTTTGGTGAAGCCTTCTACAGGTTGAATCAGAAGCTTCAGAGATGTCGCCCATACTAGAGTGGACTTTTCAGTGATGGATTTGACTTCCCCATTCTTTCCTAAGTAAACTCAGTAAATTCAAATGTTCACCTAGTTAGACTTAGGTGGACGCTGGAATTCATGTGGTCTGCACTCACCCTCTAGAAAAGCAGCAACTGAGCCACCACTCCAGCCCCATCAATAAAATATTTTTAAAACCAAGAAAAGAATGTATTCTGACAAGTCACTGTAGCTTGTCTGCCCTGCTGACCTTAGTTCAGAGGCTTCATGGCTCCATCAGTAGCTCTTCTTTGAGTTGGAAGTCTACTCTTAGACCAGATAGGTAGCTGTGTTTGACCTGTTCCTCACCCTCCTCAGGCTACCAAGCTAACTGGCATGGTCTTCTCATAGCCCAAATAGAGATGCAGGTGGGTTGGAGTTAGAATGGGTTTGGAATTGACACAGTGTGTCTCTGCCCAAACACCATCAGTCAAAGCAAATCACTGGACCATGTCCAATGTCAAGGTGTGGGGTCATGGGCTCTGCCTACATGAAGCCAAAGGGTGTGAATGTGGGGATAAGAAGAACCAGTATTCCTTCTGCTACAAGTCAGAATAGATAACTCATCGCTACCTGAAGGAATTCTTATAAAGTATCTTTTGTTTGTGTTTTTCTGTCTTAGCTTGCTTTCTACTGTTGTCATAAAACACCAAGACCAAAAGCAACTGAGGGGGGGGGGAAGGTGTTTGTTTGGCTTACTCATCCTGACCCATCCAGAAAGAAAGTCAAGGGAAGAACTCAAGGCAGGAACCTGGAGGTAGAGGCAATCCAGATACACTGTTTAATGGTGTTCAATACCTTTCTCGTACCTTCCTGGACCACCTGCATAGGGGTGGCACCGTTTGTAGTGGGCTGGACCTTCCCACATCAACCATTAAGAAAATATCCTGCGGGACTTGCTTATTTGATGAAGGCATTTTCTCAATTAAGGTTCATTTCTTCCAGATGATTAGTTTGTGTCAAGTTGCCAGTGGCTACTACACTACAATATCATTTGAAGTTACATTTGAACTGTTGTGAGTGACTAGAAGACGACGAAGACGACACTTGCCAAATGATGGGGTTTGTTCAAAACTTGGTGACCTCTAACATCTTATGATTTCCCTTGTGTGGGGAAAAAAAAAAAAACCCCAGCCGAGCATGAAACCTCCATTGACATGAGATTGCCTTGTGATTTTGTGCTTGCATCTGTGGTCCTGCTTTGACTTCTCAATTCTCAATCCCTGGAGTTCAAAGTGCACACCGCTTGTCCCAAGCCTGAAACGAATGGCAATTGGAGGTGCCCCTGAACAGCCTGTAGTGAGTGAACTGAAGCGGGGGGGGGGGGGGGGGCGGTGCTGGCGGGGACTTGGGGGAGCGTGGAGGAGTTACGGGTGAGAGAAGAGCGTGGAGGCCTCGTGGGTCGTCCTGGAGGCGGGTCCCAGCCAGATGTGCTCAGTTGCCACGCCCTCGCTGGTGCACCGGAGCGCTTCACCCAACAGAGTATCTCTCCAGGGCGCCCCCAGCCACTCACAGCTCCAAACGTTCCCCAGCTCTCCACCTCTGCGCGGGCTGCCACAGAGCCTGCCAGCTGCGCGCAAAACCAAGGTCCTGACCAGCGAAGCAGAGAAGAGGCGGTGGCCCCTCTGTTTCGTAGGTCCTGAGGGGCTCAGGACAAGAAAGGAGCCCACCCCCGGCCAGTATGCAGCCGCCCTGGGGCCTGGCGCTTCCTCTGCTGCTCCCCTGGGTGACAGGTGGAGTAGGGACCAGGTGAGTGTTCGCATTGACCCTGGTTCCCCAAGCCTGAACGCTCCTTTTGAAGCCCTTTGTCGTTGACCAGCATATGTAAGGGGTACCTAGGTGCTGGGGTTGAGGTGTCTGTGCGTCTTGGGATGCATTTCACCAGGACACCGCACCGAGTGCCCACCAACTTTCTTCCCTGCGTCCCTTGGGTAAGGTTTAGCCTCGGGTGGTCTGTGGATTCCGTTCCCCACTTGGCTGAGTTTGTCTTGTCTGGCGGATGGGGGGAGGGGGGAACTGGGCGAATAGATCTTGGCTGTGTTTGGGATTTGGTGCTCTGCAGCCACCTCCGGTGCAGGCAGATGAGTGAGTACCTGGCACGGTGTAAGTTTAGTTCCTTCCACTGCCCCTGAAGGACGCCCACTGATTACCAGTCGTTAGTTTTGCTAGGGAAGGAATGAAGAAAAACAGGAGGATGCAGAGCGCGCATTTTCCGCATTTATTGTTGAGCGCTAAAGCAGCTCCTTGCTGGGCTCCTGCTCTAGCTGCCTTTGGATTCGGGGTGATGAACTGGAAAATATGCGCTGGTAAAAAGATAGCTGAACCCATCCTTGTTTTTGCCACTTCCTTCTATTCATGAGCTTTTCTGAGCCCCAAAATATTTCCCTGTGAGAGCTACAAAGCCACATAGTAAAAGCACATAGGCATAGTGTGTCATGTAGACCAAGCAACTTTCAGACCATTAACCCAGCAGAAGTCCTTAGTCCCTGTGGCTTCAAAGTATTATTATCGTTGCCATCCCTGTTTTGAAGGGGTGAAAAATTAGGCCGCGTAACCTGTCCAAAGAGACAAAGCCAGTTAAGTGGCAGAGCAGGAACAACCCTAGTCAATGTGGCCCATCCATCATCCTCCACACTGGAGTAGGGCAACCTTTCAGGAAGACTCCCTAGAACACACACACACACACACACACACACTCACACTCACACTCACACTCACACACACACACCCTTCTCTACCATTATGGCTTGCTTCTTCCTTGCATGTCTGCCTAGGGTCTCTGTGCTGCAGAGCTAAGGATCTTTGGGATGACTTAATCATTTGTTGGTGTGGCAGGCTCTCCTGTGTTCCATGGGAAGTATAACAGCATCTCTGGCTGCTATAAAATGCCAGTAACAGCTTGGACACTGCCACCTACCCAAGTCGGCACAGTTTATGAAAAAAAAATCTCCAGATATTTCTCTTATATTTTTGGTCGTGAACCTAGCCTTTAAAGGCCCCAGATATTTCTCAAAGTCACCTAAGCAGCAGGCTCCTTCCCAGCTGAGTGAGGTTTTTCAGGTTTTCCTCTAGGGAGAAGAGGAAGGGGCAGAGGAAAAACCCTTGGTTTGGCTCCAGCTCCTTAGCGGTGACTTTGTTTAACTCCCAGGAAAAAGTCTTTCATCAGGGTCTGCCACGGTATTAAGGGATTTTGAAGTTCAAACGGAACAACCCTCAAACCAGGTTCTTAGAATGTATAGTTGCAAGTTTCAATTTCCTTCCCGTGATAAAAATGTAAGCAGAGGCAATTTGCTCCAGTCACATTGGAGAGAGTCATGTTTTGTTAGAAAGCCCACTTAAGAAAGACCAAGTGCTATGTGGAGATGAGATTAACAGTTCTTCAACAGCGGGCAAACCGACCTCCAGAAGATCCACTTTCAAAATGCCACCAAGTTAAATTAAAAGCTGAAGAGCCCCCTCTTCAACACCCTTCCCCCCAAAAAAAAATTAACCTGAAGAAACTGTGTGAAGATTCTGCAGTACTGAACTTTTCAAGATGTGAGATGTGATTGCTTTACAGTGTCAGATTCATTGGCTGCTGTGCTGATGATCCACTCCATATGCTTGCAAATGGCAAGTAGTCGGCACTTTGGGAACTTCTGCAGGTCCATGTTTAATTAGCTCCAGACTCTACCTTCAGGGGGCTCATTTACAGGAAAGGCAAGGCACACACTGAAAAAAAAAGTGTACCTATGGGCTAGTCGTTTCCTAATGTCTCATTGAAATGTATATTTAAAAGAACAACAACAACAATCTATAGCTGGCACCCACAGATTTTTCTAATAAAAAGCAAAGAAAAAAAGGGCTAGGTGGTGGTGGTGCACACCTTTAATCCCAGCACTTGGGAGGCAGAGGCAGGTGGATCTCTATGGGTCTGAGGGTAGCCTGGTCTGCAAAGCAATTTCCAGGTCATCCAGGACTGTTACACAGACAAAACTTATCTAAAAACAACAACAACAACAACAACAACAAAAACCAAACAAACAAACAAAAAACAAAAACAAAAAACAAAAGAAGAGAAAGAGGAGGAGGAAGAGAGAGAGAAACAGAGAGAGGGAGAGAGAGGGAGGGAGAGAGAGAGACAAAGACTGGGGTGAGGATGTAGGTAGGTCAGTCGAGAGAATACATGCTTAGCTGCTTAGCATGCATGAAGTTCTGGGTTCGATCCCCAGCATGGAATAAAGCGGGTGTGGTTCTGCATGACTACAATCCCAGTGCTGGGGGAGGAGCAGATGCAGGAGGATCAAGATCAAGTATTAGTGATCATTCTTACCTACATAATGAATTTTTGAGAACCTGTCTCAAAAAATAATAAGATAAGAAAATACCAATTTTTTTCATTGGAATACTCTTATGATTGTGTGACCTGGAAAACTATATGCCTCTCAAATGATGCTTAGTCTATAGGTGACAATGACCACTCATCTAATAAATAATTCATTGGCTGTATGTTAACCTCCTTACATTCATCAGAAGTTGGCTTGCCTTGCACTTTTTTATGCCCTTTGTGTATTATGTATTTAGATGCCCTGGACTCATTGTGCCCATAACATCAAATACAATGGTGACTATGTACCTGAAATGTAGCTAGTCCAAGATGATTAGTGCTGTAAATGAAAACTATTTATTGGAATCTGGGGACTTAGTATGAAGAAAAAAAAATAATAGAAACTAGCTCACTGATGAATTTTAATTAACTACATGCTGAGATGATAACCCAGAGCACTGGCAAAATCTGCTACTGAAATTAGTTTCACTCATTTATTTCTTATTTTAAAAAACTACCAGAAAATTAGACATGCCCCATTTGGTTATCATATTTCCAGTAGGCAATACTTTTCAAAAAGATTTGCTTAGAACTCTAGTTCCAACACTCCAATCTTGACACACAGATCTTTGTCCTTTGGGCATGTAAGAGATTTAAATATATTATTAACTTGCTATTCTTGGAAGTAAATTTGAAGCAAATTTCTACTTGGAATGTATTTCTGTTACACATCTTTTCTCTATTTAGTTCAAGTAAAAAGTAATGTGTGAGAGACGAAGGGACATCTGGGTTCACACCAAGGGGGCTGCTTCCTGCTAACCACGGGCTACATGAAGAGTTGAAACTTCAGTATTTCAAACAACCTAGATGTATTGTCTTACAGTTCTGGGAGTCAGAAGTCCACAAGGAGTCTTATGGGGCTAAAATTGAGCTATTGATAAGTGCTTTTGGAGCCTTTGGAGTCTCCAAAGGAGACTCTGCCCCTTGTTCTTTGAGCTTCTAGAGGTTAGCAGCCAGTCTTGGCTTGTGGAAATAACTCTCATCTCTTCCCCCTGTGTCACCATGCATTCTCTCTTCTTTGTCATTCTCCCATTATTGAAGACTCTTGCAGTTATAAGAAGTCCATATGAATTATCCAGGAAAATCTCAAAATGCTTTGACTAGACTTATAAAGTCCCCCGCATCATAATCTAGGGACTTGTGTACTACAAATGTTTCATCCCCCTACTATTATCATCATCTTCTCTCAAAAGCAATCTCAGTGCAGAGAGACTAGGTGTGCCCCTTGGATACTCTGGAAGGAAATGTATAATAGAAAGGTGTACAACAGGAAGGGGAGGGACAGTGACTAAAATAAGTGACCATTATAACTTAATCCTGTATAGGAACAACTGGACATGCACCTCAAAGCTGTACTTCCAAAGGCAAGTGAGCAATGCTTATACTCCAGTCAAACAAATGTGGGACCTGGAATAAAAGATTCCTGTACTTTCAGCCTCCCATGACCACAGGAAAAACTGGTTCCTGTCAACAGAAAGAGCTCTTGCGTGTCAAGGAATGGAGCTAGAGAGCACCAAGATGGCTCAGTGGGTAAAGATACTTGCTGTGCAAGCCTGTGAGCCTGAATTCAATCCCCAGAGCTCACATAAATGTGGAAGGCAAGAAAGAATTCCAGAGGTGTCCTCTCATCTCTACACCTATACCACGATGCACATGCCCCACCCCCAACCTCACCCACAAACACGCATACATGCAATAATATATTTAAAATTCAGAAAAAAAGAGCATATGGAGCTTTCTGTGTAGTGTGATATTCCAGTTTGTCCCTAGGCTGGTGAGACAGGAAAGCCCTCAGGATGGTGTTCCACTCAGACCAAGTTCTAATGCATAAAAGGAAACCCTTCTGGAGACATCAGAAGCACAGCAGACAGGTGTTTGAAGGTGACGTGGGGTTTATGGTAAACTGAATTTTAAAAGGATCTGTAATTGACTTGTTCAGAATATCACAGTAAACACGTAGTAGCGTCCTAAATTCATGGTATCTCCCAGGAATACTTAAATCTGTCTACCAGGTACAGAATTTTTTCCTCAAAAAGATCAGTAGTATTGATTAGTTCTGTCAATAAGATCTCAAATCCCAGTGTACCGGTTTCAATAACTAAATTGGTTTAGGGCTGGGGATGTGACTTGTCAGGGGGAGGGGTAAAGTGCTTACTACACAAACATTAGGCTCCGAGTTCCCTCCCCATGGAAGCAGTTTACAAGGGTCCATGTTTGTTTTCTCAGCTCTGGGAAAACTGAGACAGAAGGCTCTATGGGACTTGCTAGCCAGTCAGCCTTTCTCAATCAATGAGTTGCAGGTTTAGTGAGAGACTGTCTTTTAAAAAATTGTTATATGGTGGTGTGCAATTGAAGAAGACATCCACCATCAACTTCTGGCCTCCACACATGTAAAATGTATACATATATATGCCACACAGAGAAACTGATTTAAATGTCCAGATTTTAATTATGAAGACAAATTCTAGAAGGAGTTAAAATTAATTCAGTCCAATTCAACAATATTAACTGAACACTGGCATGCTCAAACATTCTCCGGAATGCCAGAGATACATATCTATCTACTGCCTCCACTAAAGCACTTGGTAAAACCAGAAAAATAAAGTTTTTGTCAGCTGAAGAAACTAAAGAGATCTAAAAAAATAAAAGAAATAAATAATAAAAAAATTAAAACATTTTTAAAAAGACCATGGAATGGAAAAGAGATGAAAAGGCAAAAATTTTTATATATGCATAAACAATAAGTAGATAGTTTCAGATGAACAGAAATGTACATATTATACAACTTATTTATATTGTGTTTATACAATATACAAGAATGTATTTAGGAATGGATATGTATACATACATAATTGTAAGAACAATAAATGAAAAGAGAGGCCATAAATTTTAAAGAGAGCAAGTAGAGGGAAGAAGGGGAAAGGAGAAATGATATAATTATATCATAAACTCAAAAAATAAAAGGAATTAAAAAGTAAATTTCAGGGGTTGGAGATATAGCTTAGTTGGTGGAGTGCTTGCCCGGCATGCACAAAACCCTGGGTTGGAGCCCCAGCACCACATGAACTGGGTGTGGTAAGCCTGTAATCCTAGCACTCAAAAGATGAAGACAGGGAAATAGCTGGAGAGATGGCTCAGTAGTTAAGAGCACTGACTGCTCTTCCTGAGTTCAATTCTCAGCAACCACATGGTGGTTCACAACCATCTGTAATGGGATCCAAAGTCTCGTGTGTCTAAAGACAGTGACAGTGTACTCACATACATAAAAAATAAATAAATCTTTTTTTAAAAAGGTGAAGGTAGGGTGATCAGAAGTACAAGGTCATCCTCAATTGCATAGCAAGTTCAAGTCCAGCCTAGGATAAATGAGACCCTGTGTTTAAGCGGGGGAGGGGGAAGGAAGGGGAAGGAGGAGGAGAGGAGAGGAGAGGGAGAGGAAAGAAGAGGATATAAGAGGAGAGGAGAGAAGAGAGGAGAGGAGAGGAGAGGAGAGGAGAGGAGAGGAGAGGAGAGGAGAGGAGAGGAGAGGAGAGGAGAGGAGAGGAGAGGAGAGGAGAGGAGAGGAGAGGAGAGGAGAGGATTCCGTAGAATGTAAGTGAGAGAAAAATTGAAAGAGCCAAGGAAACCTGAAGACAGGGCACGGCATTTTAAGTGTCCTTATGGATCAATGTGAGTGCATCAGCTGTAAGAGAAAGCAAATCAGCCAGTGCTTCATTGATAGTTGTTTTGCCTAGGATAAGGGAATAAATGGATAGATGTATATCTGTAAAAAATAATGTAGGAGACAGCCCAAGGAACAGAGGGTAGCCTGATCATCAAACACCCATGGAAGGAGTTACAGAGACAATGTTTGGAGCTGAGACAAAACGATAGACCATGTAGAGACTGCCATATCCGGGATCCATCCCATAATCAGCCTCCAAACGCTGACACCATTGCATACACTAGCAGGATTTTGCTGAAAGGACCCTGATATAGCTGTCTCTTGTGAGACTATGCCTGGGCCTAGCAAACACAGAAGTGGATGCTCACAGTCATCTATAGGATGGATCACAGGGCCCCCAATGGAGGAGCTAGAGAAAGTACCCAAGGAGCTAAAGGGATCTGCAAACCTATAGGTGGAACAACACTATGAACTAACCAGTACCCCCGGAGCTCGTGACTCTAGCTGCATATGTATCAAAAGATGGCCTAGTCGGCCATCACTGGAAGAGAGGCCCATTGGACTTTCAAACTTTATATGCCCCAGTACAGGGGAATGCCAGGCCAAAAAGTGGGAGTGGGTGGCTAGGGGAGTTGGGGGGAGGGTATGGGGGACTTTTGGGATAGCATTGGAAATGTAAATGAGGAAAATATCTAATAAAATATTTTTAAAATAAATAAATAAATATTAAAAAAAAAAGAACCCATAGTACCTCCCAAGAACCCACAGGGAGGCTGGAGTCAGCCTTCAGGGAGGCTGGCAGACCAAGCCACAAAGCTTACACTTCATTCCAAGAGTAAGAGAGACTAAAGCAGGCCATCACAGGCCCTGTCATCTTTCAAGCTAACCTGGTCATAACTGATTCATGTAAGAGACCATGACAAAGCTGCTCAGGATTATCATTATGGCAATGAGCCATAGTTGAATCTGCTGAAACCTTTTTGCTTTCTGAATGTATGCAACTACAGTGGACTCCTGTTGGATTTGACGAGTGCATACACCAAAAGCAGCAAACTTCTTTGCAAATAGAATCAGCTTGCTCTTCAGTCTCCCTTTTTGCTTGGTTGCTGGCCATATTTCCTTGCTATCTGTTCCCGAACTACAGAATGATTCAAAACTTCTTATTAAAACAGCATCTCTGTAGAAATCTAAGCAGCTTGGCTGCCTGGGGATTGGGGCTGTTGTGGTTTTTTATGAACTTTATTTTATAAAGAGCAATTTTAGGTTCACCTAAAAGGCAGGCTTGTCACAAGTTTGTAGTCAAGCTTTGGCCAATGCCACTGCCATCTGCAAGCCTGTCACTGGCTAGAGAATCTGCTTCCTAGAAGCAAACGATCATGGTTGTTGACAGGAAGCCTTAGATCTTTTCCATTTGAACATTTCTCCAATAAGGTGGCTTGACTATCCTCACGGTGTGTGAGCTGTCACTTCCAAAGCTCATTAGATGCCAGCCATGGCACCTGGGAAAGGTGAGCTTCATCTTTTTTTGACACTGAAGAGTATCAAAGCTTGCAGACCCAGTTGATAACCTCCATTCCGAGCATCCTGGATTGACTTCCCCCATACTGCTTGCTCATCAGCCTTCTTTGCCAGCCTCTCTCCTATGAGAAGCCATGTTCTGGATTTCTTGATCTACACTCCCGCTAGGTGATTGTTCTATTTCTGGTGTTTTCAATCTGTGTGTACCGGACTTCAAAGTGTGACTTCAAGGCCAACGAGATACCTCAAAGGTACTTGGTGCCAAGACTGAGCACCCGAGTACTATCCCCAGGACCAGCATGGTGGGCTCTTGCTCTTAAACCTCTATGTATCTGGAGAGTGAGATGGTTTGGGTTAACCTGGACTTTTACTCTGTCTGTTAAGGATGGGTGGGAACTAGGACTAGGGAGATGGCTGAGTGGGTAAAATGCTTCCCTTGCTGAAGGAAGTCATGAAGACCTGTGATTAATCTCCAGAAGCCACATTTTAAAAGCTGGACTTACTGGTGCATACTTGTAATTCCAGCATAGGGAAGGCAGAAAGACCAGTGGACTCCTGGGCCTCACCAGCCAGCCAGCTAGGAATTGGAAAACTCCAGGCCAAGGGGATACCCTCCCTCAAACAAATAAAGTAGACAGATCCTGAGGAATGACACCTAAAATTCCTGTCCTCCACATGCACACACAAACCATGTGCACATGCACACACATGTTCACATGTGAACGTACACACACAAACACAAAGAGGGTGAGAACTCAAAATTAATTTAACTAATTAAATACAATAAATGACCTTGCCTTACTGGATGAATGATTTATTAAAAAAAAAAAAACTAGTAACAAAAATACTCATGTGTGGACTAGATAGATGGCCCAGCAGTTAAGAGCATGTAGCGCTGTTACAGTGAACCCCAGTTTGCATCCTAGCACCCACACTGTATAGGTCACAACTGCCTGTAGGTCCAGCTCCAGGGAATCCAACACCCTCTTCTTGCCTCTACAGGTACTGCATTTATGTGCACATGTACACACATACACATTGTTAAAAATAAAATATATCTGAAAAAATTTGTTTGGCCTCATTATGCCTATTCAGAAAAACTTTTATTGATAGGACAATGCTTAAATGTATTTAAACAATAGCAAAAGGAATTTAACTTCTCAATGTGTCTTGGGTTTTATGAAGTTTTCTGATCATCAGCAAGCATACTAAAGATTCTGGCACCTTCTATTTTTGTAGAAAATAAAGAATCCTGTGCAGAAATACTATACTACTTACACAATCTTTGGAATGTTTCTAAATTGACTTCAGCTGTGGAGACAGCGATTTTCTGATTAATTTGATCAATGTAGACAGCAAGCTGTATAATGCATTGAAGGAATTCTGGGCAATTCAACATTTAGCTCAAAATTCTCTCTGCTTGGGGCCTGTTATCCACTAAGACTTGACATTCCACTGCCTCAAGACTGGATTCCCTGGGTCCCCTGGGTCCCCTGGGTCTTATATCTGCTAAACACTGTTTAGGAAGAGAGAGAAATGGAGAGGTACAGAAAGGGAGGAAGAGGAGAATGGAGGGACAGAGGTTAGGGGGACAGCATGCCCATCCAGGTGTCCCAAGGCAGAAACATCTGAAGTCACAGACAGTGGACATTTTAAATGTACAGAAAGCAATTTCTGGGTAAAATGCTTTCCGTACAAGTGGGGAAGACATCTTAATGTCAAACTCTGGCTTCAACAGGTACATGCATAGAAAAGCACACACACACACACACACACACACACACACACATGGCAAGAGAGACAGATTCACACACATGCACACACAGAGAGAAATGCACACACACACACACATATACACATACACACAGAGAAAGAGAGAGAGAGAGAAAGAGAGATTTGGTTTTCAAGTAGAAGAATTATTGAATCAGTGATGGATATGTCGTAGATTTAAACCAAAGGGCAAGGAAGAGAGGGAGAGGATGCTGGGAAATCGTTTGAGTCCCCCGGTAATATTAACTTGGAACACCACTCAACAGCAGTAAGAAGTAAGTTAAAGCTTTTACTTCTGAGCACTGTGTATTTCATTTTTCCAAGCTATGCACTGCACTGTCATGAAGCATGCCATGCTCACTCGTCTTGGATTCCTTCCTTCCTCCCAGGCCATATATTGTTTCCACTTAAATATAAAGAACTGAGTAATTAATTTTCTTTTTTTCTGTAATTTTAAATAATTTCATGTGCACATTTGCAAACCTGGCAACACAAAACTGGATTCTTGGTGTAATAAATCAATTTTCTCTGGCGTCTATAAATCAGCAAGTTAATTATTAGCAATTCTATCTACTAATGCTTTTCAGTCTTTAAGTGATTGTCTTCCCATTCTCATGGCCAGATGTAGACTCTCATGATTAAACCAGGAAAATCCCGGTTGCAGCTGGCCCTTTGAAGCATAGGCTCGAAATTCAGTGAATGCATGGACCTCACACTTACTAATCACAAGGCATGTTGCTTGTTTATTGACTTGTGTTCCTCTGATGGTTTTTCCTAGAGTACTCGCTCAAGACATCAGGTCTCCTTTAGGACATGTGCAGAGGACATGTTTCTATTCATGCAGCAGCCGCGGGCCAAGCTGTGGTGCTTTGATTTATGTTACTGTCTGAATATCAGAGTCTATTATGTAGGTCTCGATCATGACTTAATTCATAAACAACTGTCATTTGCAATTTTTTCATTGGTATGTATGTGGTGTGTATGCATGTGTATATACATGGTTGCATGTGTGGGGACACATGGCTGGGTATGAGAGTGGGTACATTATTGAGGCAAGGTTTCTTGCTGAACTTGCCAGGCTAGAACTTGCCAAGTCTAACTAATTTGGCTAGGGAGCTTGCCCGGGAAATGGCCTCTCTTTGTCTCAAGTGCTAGGATTCCAAGTAGCCGTCATACCTGCCTGTCTTTCTACTTAAGCTCTAGGGATCTAAACTTCTGATTCTCAAATATCTACTGAGCCATATCCCCAGTCCCTTGTCTGAAGTTTTAAATAAATGAAAGTAAAGCTAGATCTTTTAAAAAGATCTTCTTTGTATGAGTGTTTTTATCTGAATGTACGTGTGCATACCTGGTACCTGCAGTTATCAAAAGAGGGCATCAGATCCTCTGGAACGTCAGTTCCAGTTGGTGTGCTACGCCACGTGGTGGCTGGGAACTGAACCTGAATCCTCTGCAAGAACAGTAAGTGATCTTAACTACTGAGCCATCTCTCCAGCTCTAAGTTTCTTTTTTCTGTTTTTAAGACAATGTCTCCCTGCCTAGTCCAGGCTATCTTGGAACTCACTATATATCCCAGGCTATCTTCAAACTCATACTTGTCCTGCTTTAGCTTCCAGAGGTTCCCAGCCACTGTGCCTGGATCTTTGGTTACAATCTTCCAACAAAACTGAATTACTAAGCTGTGTTTGTGATGGGGAAAGTATCTTTTGTAGTGGGGAAGGAATCTTGATTTCTTCACACGATTTTAATGGCCCCAAGAGCTACCCATTAACATTTTGAAGCATTTCATGAGTGATACTTAATCATCAAAATGATGATATAGGACAAATTAATATACTTCAGCTTTCTTGGGTTCCCCACTATACCTGAAGTCAGGCACATGAAAGCAGTAAAACTTGGGAAAGCATGTTTTTAAAAAAAAACTCTGGAGAGCTTTAGAAATGTGCAAACACCATGCAAATTCCATCTTCTGGTAACTTTTTTCTACTCATTAACCCCAGGCTGTATTATTTACAATCCAAACTAACTGACTTTGACATATAGCTTGAAGATAGGTCTGGCCACCTATACCAGAGGCCCTGCACTGGTTTCTAATTAGGTGTTTAAAATATAAGATCTTTAAACAAATTTCTATCTGTTTTTGTTTTACTTTGTATCTAACCAATGCAGAAATGGCTGGGGCTGATTGAAATGTAATGAGAGACAGAAAGGGAACAGATCCGGAGAGGAGAGGAATGGAGGGGACGGGAGGGGACGGGAGGGGAGGAGAAGCAAGGAGGAATAGAGGAAGACGAAACTATAATCAGGATATATTGTATGAGGAAAAGATTCTATTTTCAGTAAAAGGAAAGTATGGAGGTGGGGGCAATTACCAAAAAATGTTAGGCCAATTTAATTTAGCAGAACTTATTTAACCAAGGATCTATCAACATACAAAACCTAGAGATGTTCAAAGAAAGGTCTGCACACATGGCAAGACTCTGTTCATAGCTGCAGTGGTTAGTGGTCCAGGATCTGCCTTAGTTGAGGTCTGCAGGATGCAGCATGGTTTGGTCAAGGGTAGGGAGTCAGGTGTCTGAAATTCTGCTGCTGAGAATGGTTTGGACTCAACTAGCTGTGAGAATAAATGTAGTGTGGGTAAAAGTTTGTTTTCCCACTGATGGAACAGTTTTGTGTATAAAACTTCAGACAACTTGTCATGGACACAAGCACTTTTCTCTTTGTTACAGAGTTGGAGAAATGTGCGGAAAGGAAGCCCCACTAGTGGGGAAATGTGAAAAGAGGCTCACCTGGAAAATTTGAATTGTTACACAGAAAACTTATTGGTGGCTACAGTTATTTACACTTTCGTTATTCTTTGTCTGTGCTCACAAGCTTCTATTTAGCTCGGATCCTTGGTTGACTTACAGCAAATACAATTCTTCTGCACTCTTCCCATCCAGCTGTTGACTCCTGTCTTCTAAATTCCAGAGTTTCTTTGGAAACAGGGTGACCTGGGAAGTGTACCACTGGGGTGGGGTGGGGGTGGCTTTCAGAGTCTACAGCCTCACCTTGCCTCTAACTAAGTCTCTTTCCATCCTTGTAGTTGTGGATGTGTTCATTCACTTTCCTGATCCATCACCCCTATGGACTCACATGACACAACTGTAAGCCCAAGTAAACTTTCTTTCCTTACAAAGACAAAAAACCTTTTCCCTTACTGCTTTTAAAAATCTATCTTTGTTTAGTGCATTTGGTGTTTTGCTCACAGCCATCCATTGGATGGAGTACAGGGTCCCCAATGAAGGAGCTAGAGAAAGGACCCAAGGAGCTGATGGGTTTGCAGCCCCATAGGAGGAACAACAATATGAGCCAACCAGTACCCCCTGAGCTCAACGGGACTAAATCACCAACCAAAGAGTACACATGGTAGGACTCACAGCTCCAGCTACATATGCGGCAGAGGATGGCCTAGTTGGTTATCAATGGAAGGAGAGACCCTTGGTCTTAGAAAGGTTCTATGCCCCAGTATAGAGGAATACCAGGGTCAAGAAGCAGGAGTGGGGGGGTGGGAAGCAGGGGGAGGGGGAGGGGATAGGGGATTTTCAGAGGGGAAACTAGAGAAGGGGATAACATTTGAAATGTAAATAAAGAAAATATCTAATAAAAAGGAAAAAAATAAAAATAAAATATTAAAAAAAAAGACAAAAAATCAAAGCTCCTTTTCAGGACTTGGGATGTAGTTCAGTGGTGGAGCAATTGCTTAGCATGCTCTCACTAGACATTTCCTCAATACCAAGCACGGAAAACATCCCTTTCTCAAAGCATTTTAGTGGTAGCTGCCAGGTTGTTCTAGACTATAGTGCATCTGCTTGCCATAGACTATGAACTAAAAAGCAAAGGCTGGCTTTTTCTCATCTCTGTGTTCCACCCAAGTAAGATCTTGGAATACAGAAGAAGCTCAAGAAATGTTTCACTTTAAAGTAATGGTACTTAAAGACAGTTTTGTTTTGTGGGGGATATTTAGCAAATGGTGCTTTTGTTTTTAAGACATGCTCCACTATGTTCATAGCAGCCTTATTTATAATAGCCAGAAGCTGGAAAGAACCCAGATGCCCCTCAACAGAGGAATGGATACAAAAAATGTGGTACATTTACACAATGGAGTACTACTCAGCTATTAAAAGGAATGAATTTATGAAATTCCTAGGCAAATGGTTGGACCTGGAGGGCATCATCCTGAGTGAGGTAACGCAATCACAAAAGAACTCAAATGATATGTACTCACTGATAAGTGGATACTAGCCCAGAAACTTAGTATACCCGAGATATAAGATACAATTTGCAAAACACATGAAACTGAAGAAGAAGGAAGACCAAAGTGTGGACACTTTGCCCCTTCTTAGAATTGGAAACAATCACCCATGGAAGGAGTTACAGAGACAAAGTTTGGAGCTGAGACGAAAGGATGGACCATCTAGAGACTGCCATATCCAGGGATCCATCCCATACTTAGCCTCCAAAAGATGATACCATTGCATACACTAGCAAGCGTTTGCTGAAAGGACCCTGATATAGCTGTCTCTTGTGAGACTAGGCCGGGGCCTAGCAAACACATAAGTGGATGCTCACAGTCAGCTATTCGATGGATCACAGGACCCCCAATGGAGGAGCTAGAGAAAGTATCCAAGGAGCTAAAGACATCTGCAACCCTGTAGGTGCAACAACATTATGAACTAACCAGTACCCCTGAGCTCTTGACTCTAGCTGCATACGTATCAAAAGATGGCCTAGTCGGCCATCATTGGAAAGAGAGGACCATTGGATATGCAAACTTTATATGCCCCAGTACAGGGGAACGCCAGGGCCAAAAAGTGGGAATGGGTGGGTAGGGGAGTGGGGGGGGGGGTATGGGGGACTTTTGGGATAGCATTGGAAGTGTAATTGAGGAAAATCCGTAATAAAAAAAAATTTAAAAAAAAAAGCAGTGTCTTGCTATATAGCCCTAGCCAGTTTGGAACTTGTTGTGTATAACTTCTGGCCTAAAACAATGATCATCCTGTTTCTCACTCCAAGGCACTAGGATTATAAGTGTACACTACCACATTCAGCTAACCTGAGAAGTCTTTTGATTGTCACAAACTGGGAGAGTACATGCTATTGACAATCATGGATGCTACTAAACATTTTAGGTACCCACAATAATCCCCATCAAAACAACAACAAAAAAAAACAATAATCATACAGCCTAAAATATCAGTCATATAGGAGTTGAGAAACATGTTCTAAGTAGTTGAATTAATATGAATTAGTAATTTATGAAGGGATGCTGGAAAGATGGCTCAACAGTTAAGAGCATTGGCTGCTCTTTCAGAGAACCCAGGTTCAGTTCCCAACACCCACATGGCATCTCACAGCTATCTACAACTCGAGTTCCGGGAGATTCAATACATGCAGGCAAAACACCAATGCACATAAAATAAAAATAAATAACTTTCTTAAAAACTGTAAAAGTTCTCTTCCAGAACTTTATTTTTTCTCTCATTCTATGCTCTTGATGAATAAGTTGTCCCAAAGTCTACTCTTTTATCTGAGAAATGAAGTTTGTAGGAAAGGCAGATGATGAGAGGAACAGGCAGCGCTGTTTAACTGTCTGGCTTGGACTAAGATGCTAGCATATATTCAATCCTGTACCTGACAAAAATGTGTGTCCCTTATCTATTAAAGAACTTAGGAAATTATTTAATGCTGTATTTCATATGCACGAGGAATCAAATAGCCCTCCAATAAAATCTGTCTTTTCTTTTAGTCTGGTAGCAGTTCTGTTTAACCCAAAAATATCAAGCAGGTAAACAGGCAAGAGCTTTCCACCTGGGAGTATTATTTAGGGTTCTTCCTGGGAGGCAGGGGCTCACTCTTCAGATCGGGGGTCAGCAAGCTACAACCCACAGACAGACCAAGGTTTTTATACATTTTATACAACATATGAGCCAAAGCCAGTTTTAACATTTCAAATGGTTGATGATGGAATAAAAGAGTAATGTCTTCAAGGATGTGGGTGTAGTTCTATTGAAGGAGTGCTCACTTGACATCGAGGTAGCCCAGAGTTTGGTCCTCAGCAACACATAAATCAAAAGTAGTAGGAAGAAAGAAGCAGAAAGTTAAGAAGTTCAAGGTTCTCCTGGGGACTTGGTAAGTTCAAGGGCAGCCTGGGATACATGAGCTACTTTGCTGCCTGAGCTAGCTTCCCAGCCCCAGAAATAAAGTGCTATTGGAAGAATCACACCCATCTGTTTACTATTCCCTACAGCTGCTTTTGCACATAGACACAAACCTATGGCCTGCCTGCAAAGCCTGAAATATTCCTCCCTAGTCGATTTGAGAAAATGTTTGCTGATTGTTGTTCAATACTCAAGAGCTTAGCAAATTGTGTTTACAGGAGGCTGTTTTGAAACACAGCAAGTTTAAATCCCCGGCACCTGGCCCTGCTTGGGGACGTCTGCTTGGGGATGTACCTCGGCTTTATGCATTGGAGTTTCCTCCTCGGTAACCTGAGATAATTTGGCAGAATAGTCTCCCACTCTTAACGTCCAGAGTGTGTGGTGATTGCAGACTGTTCAGTGACTTCCGGTGGCCATGAAGTAAAAGTGCAGAACTTTTGTTGGAGCCAAAACTGGAAACCCACTGTACCTATTCAGGACAAATTGGAGACTTGGTACTTGACCAGTCTCAAAAATATCTTTCTTTCTTTCTTTCTTTCTTTCTTTCTTTCTTTCTTTCTTTCTTTCTTTCTCTCTCTCTCTCTCTTTCTTTTCTTCCTTCCTTCCTTCTTTCTTTCTTTCTCTCTCTCTTTCTTTTCTTCCTTCCTTTCTTCCTTCCTTCCTTTCTTTCTTTCTTTCTTTCTTTCTTTCTTTCTTTCTCTCTCTCTCTTTCTTTCTTTTCTTCCTTCCTTCCTTCTTTCTTTCTTTCTCTCTCTCTTTCTTTTCTTCCTTCCTTTCTTTCTTCCTTTCTTTCTTTCTTTCTTTCTTTCTTTCTTTCTTTCTTTCTTTCTTTCTTTGTTGTTTTTACTCTCTAACTTTGGGTTAAAAGGGAATGGACAAAACTAGAGCAAAGTTGGCAAAGGATGGAAGGCAGAGGCTGCCGACCCCCGAATTCAGGGGTTTACGTTTGATTTTTTCGTTTGTTTGTTTGGTTGGTTGGTTGATTTGAGATTTTTTGTTTGTTTGTTTGTTTGTTTGGTGTTGTGCTATGGAATCTAGCACTTACCTCATATCTGTGGAAATCACTTAGATACTTGACATCTTTCCTGTTGCTCCCATGGCAAGGAAAAGTCTCTGTGGCCTTCTCTGTTTTTCTCAATCCTAACTCAGAATTCTTTATCCACAGTCCATGGGATTATGGGTTGTCAGCACTGGCACACCAGCCTGGGGTCTGTCAGTATGGAACTAAGATGGCCTGCTGCTATGGCTGGAAAAGGAACAACAAGGGAGTATGCGAAGGTAAGTTTTGTAAACGTTTAGACCACCCTGCCATTGGATCAGGATGGCCAGTTGTCAATCTATGACACCATTGTCAATAGATTCTCTGGAGTGAGGACATGGGTAACTACCAATACTCCACAAAGTTTTGGTCCCCGTGCAGTGTCCAGAGTGGTTGACACTTCACACTACATGGGAGTTATTCCAAGAGACTTTCTTGTTCATTCTTATTTCTGTTACTCTTTGAACAAATGTAACTCGAGTTTGGTTTGGGTTTGGTTTGATTTAATCTGTAGAAACCGAGTTGAGCAAAACCAGGCCAATTAACTCTAATTATAGTTTTTTCTAACTGATTTCTAGCAAAATAGACATTTTAATTATTAGTCATAGGCTAATAGCCAAGTAGTCTGTCTACAAAGTAGAATAGGGACTTTTATATCTTATAGATGTACCATTCCCATTTTTAAATTCCTTAAGAGTAGTTTCTAATGGCAAGAAATACATGCATTGTAATGCAAAGGTGTTGTTGCTTTTTCATTATTTTGTGCAGATTACAGACTAAGAAAACAGAGTTTTCCTTGGACACTGTGTTAGGTGTTTACTGAAAGATCTCTCTCTCTCTCTTTCTCTCACCACCACCGCCCGCCCCCCGCCGCAGTAGGTATCAAATACCTAATCCTGATCCTAAGTTCCTTGTAGGTTAAGCAGGGTAAAGACATGCCCAAATGTTCCAGAAATGCATTAAACTGCTAACTGTTTTAGAAGTATCTCCTCATGGGCCTATCCATGACCCAAACCCCTCTGTTCTAGCCAGCCCCCGAGTAGCTAGATTAATAGCTGCTTGGATGGTGGAAGTCATTATTTTTCAGTAAGGTACCCACGGGTAACTTTCCCATGCCCCAGTTAGTATCCCCATAACTATCTACATCTAGGCAAACATCTTAGTTAAACTCACTGAATCTGTCATAGTTACTGTTCTATTCCTGTGAAGAGACACCATGACCATGGCAACTCTTATTAAAAAGAAAGCACTTAATTGGGGCTGGCTTACAGTTTCAATAGTTTAGTCCATTATCATCATGGTAGAGAGCATGGCAGCGTGCTCCACAGATAGATATGATGCTGGTAACATAATTGAGAGTTCTGCATACAGGCCCGCAGGCAGTGGGAAGAGAGAGACATTGGACCAAGCTTGGGCTTTTGAAATCTCATGGCATAACCTTAGCAACACACTTCCTCCAATATGACCACACCTTCCAATTCCTATCAAGTAGTGCCACTCCTTGATGACCAAGCATCCTAATATACGAGTCAATGGGGAGGGCTATGCTGATTCAAATCACCACAGGGTCTAAAAAGGCAAAAGATGTGAAAATAGGAGGAGGGCTTGTTGGGAAGAAAAGGGGCTTGAGAAGGCCTGGGAGGGAGATAAAAGGAGGTATAGTGAGAGCTGAATATGAACAAAATACATTGGACGCATGCATACATTTGTCAAAACAATTTACAAGATTTTAAAAGATCGAGATTGACCATAGGGGAGGACAAAACTTGGTGTCTGAAGTCCATGAAACAAGAGAAGACACAGATAGTGTTTCCACACAGTCCCTGTTAGTCAAAGCTTTCAGCGAGCAGAGCTTCTTCGTAGTGGATTGACGAGGATGTTGAGATATTTTTTTTTAAATGAAGATCATCATTGTCCATCCAGTCACAGGAAGATAGAGCGTCACTCTGACACCTGTGCCGATTAAAAGGGCACTTAGATGTACCTCAGTTGGTAGAATGCTTGCTAAGCATGCAGCTCTCCTTCTAATTGGATGCCTTATGATCAAAGGCATCGGATGTTAGACTGATGTGGGCGACCTTGGAGAAGGTAGTGAAGTTCACTAAGGCTCTGTTTTCTTTTTTGGAACATGGAGAGGGCACTGACCCTCAGAAGGTCCAGAGTGGAGGTACTAAAACGTGTTCTTACTGCCTGTTGCACAGAGAAAAAAAAAATACTGCACATGAATAAATTACCATTGATTCAGGAAGGACCAATGAATGACTCTTGTCACATGTCTGTCCTTCAAAGCACCAGGTGTCTGGAGCAATAAGCTTTGTTCTTTACCTAGACAAACATTCTTCTTTGGAGGCAGTCAGGTGGAAATGGGTAAAAGTCACAGGAGACATGTGACTTATAATTTCTTACAGTCTCACGAACCTCAACACTTACTGCCATAAAACTTGGTCAGACCTGGCATACAGCTGGGAGTAAATGAGAGTGAGCTTTGGCTATCTACAAGGGCGGTTCTTCAGCTAGATCAGGGTAGTTTGGCCACAGTCTGTACAGCCCATCACAGTCCCAGTGATCTCTCAGCGTATGCATCACAGGCACGAAGGAACGTAAAGCAAAAGGTTAAAAGACCCACTGGGAGAGTGTAAGAAAAACAGTCAATACGTACATGCTGGAAGCTAAAGATGTTTAGCAACCATTGCTTTCATTGAATATTTGAGTTTTAATTTGTAATGTTTGCAAAAACTTTTAGATCTAAATATACATATATTTATTGAATCTGGGTTTTTTTTCCAAACGGAGTTCCATGTACTCCAGACTGGCCTTAAACTCTCTGTGTAACTGAAAACAATCTTAAACTCCTGATCGTTTGGCTTAATGCTAGAATCTCAACCACTTGCCAGCCACCATGCCCACTTTATGTAGTCCTAGGAACCAAACCCAAGGCTTTCTGCATTCTAGACAAGCACTCTCCTTACAAAGCTACGTCCCTAGCACCTGCATGTTCCTTCTTGTCAGCAAGGTCATAGGTTCCTAAAAGCACAAATAACAAAGATAGCCACTCCCCTCCTGCGAGATTTCTTAGTCCTAAACCAGAGTTCAGCCTGTGCAATAAGAAAAACACACCTCGACCTGCCCCAACAAGCAATACCAAACCCTGGCTGGGAGGTCCCAGTCCACACATGCCTTCTCTTTAATCCACTCTTCAGTCTTTGTTTCTCTCAGCGACCTGAACCCATGCACAGTGGACCCCTATCCCCAGCCTTTGCTTCTGCCCCTGTCTAAATCTTTCTCAGCAGTGAAGTCCGATCAAGTCTGTATCATTAACCTCAAAATATATGGCACTCTATTGACAAGGAATGAAGTGCTGTCCAAGGACAAATCCCTAATGAAAAACTGCAGACCGTGGAGACTGGGGGAGAACTAGGGGGTGGGAGGGGTGGAAATGTGGGTTTAACTTGGTGCAAAGTGTGCCTCAGCCTCTGGCTCTTTTAGACACAAACTGAATTTCCCTTTGCTGGATTGGCTGCTCTGGTCACAGATCCAAAGTCACTGTAAATTGAAAACATCTTTCTGAAGCTTCGACCTTAGAGCAAGGATATTACTCACTATTTCTCCCGTGTGCTCTCTGGCGTTCATCCTAGGCTTTCCTGTCTGAATCACACTGGAAATTAGCTTCCAGGGAGCAATCACGGGCCTTTGGAATTTAAAAAAAATCAAAGATTTATTTTTCCAACATCTGAACTTAAAGCTGCATCACCAAGCCCATATTCATAACAAAGGAGACACTGAAAATTAAATTCCATCTCTTTAGTCTTTGAAAGTGGAAAATTTTTTGCTGGGAAAGATTTTTTTTTCCTCTCCTTACCTTCTGAGTTATGACTTGTTCAGAACTAACATGTTTTCCTGTTACAATTTCTATGCCTATTGCTTTACTCACTGTAGAAAAAAAAAATATGTTCCAGGCATACTGGCACACACCTCTAATCCCAGCATTAATAGAGAAGCAGAAGTAAGAAGACCATGAGCTCAAGATCAGCCTAGGCTACATAGAGAGAGTCTGTCCCAAAACCAAAACAAAACCAAGGGCTAGGACTGTAGCTCAGTGCTAGACCATTTGACTAACATGCACAAGGTTCCTGGGTCCAGTACCTAGCACCACAATATATTTGCACACATAGCAAGTATTTGTGTGTGGCATATACGTGCATGTGATGCATCTATTTTCTCGTTGGTGGCATATTCACAACACTATATACAACATGGCAGGAGAAAAAAATGAATTTTGAGTGATTATCTGACGACCTAGAAAACATTGTAATAGACAGGAGCTGTCTCGGTCATTTTGTTCATTCCCTTCCCGTGAGTCTGCATCAAACCTGCCATGATCTTCCGTCATTTTTTTCCCTCATCCCCAATTCTGGCTCAACATGCTAGCTCCCTTGCTTTAACCTACCCTTTGAATCCACTGAAGATTTATTGAATGCCTACTTCACGCCATGCCTCAGGATGCAAAAGTCAATAACAGAAGAACAAACCCCGTCTATGGTATGTTTCTGTGATCAGCATCAGCAGCAAGGTTTGAGTGCCCATCAGAGCAAGCTCTTCAAATTTAATGGTAGCAAACAACACTAAAAGGACCTTGACAATTCCAAAGAAAAATAGTTAGTACTTGGGGTGGTAGCTCGGTTAGTAAAGTGCTTGCCACATAGGCATGAGGAGCTAAATTTGATCCACAGAATCCATATAAATAAATAAATAAATAAATAAATAAATAAATAAATAAGCAAGCAAGCAAGCAAGCAATCCAGGTATGCTTGAGCATGTTTGTAATCCTGGCCCTGGATAGGCAGAGTCAATCTGCTATCCTTAAAGGCCAGTGAGAGACTCTGTCTCAGAAAACAAGATTGGGGCAGAGGGACAGAAAGATGACTCATTGGGTAAAGGCCCTTGCAGTCAAGTCCGATGACCTGAGTTTGCTCCCCAGAACCCACATTGTAGAAGAAGAGAACACCATCTGCTGCAAGTTGTCTTTGGACCTCCACATGTATGTCATGGCACATGCATCCCCTGCCCCTGAATACAAATAAATACATTTTTTAAACAAATAGATACCACCTGAAGAATGACGCAAAAGGTTGTTCCCTGGCTTTCACATTAAAGTACATGTGTATTCATACCCACACACATGTGAACACACACATATACATACCAAAAAGGAAATAAGAGATAAGAGACAAGTGTCAGAAAGAAATGGAGGGACCTTAGAATTTGCCCATGTTACTCTGATGTCTTCCACTTGAATGCTCTTCTTTAGTAATGTTTTGGGTTGACATGCAGAAGTGATAGGCTGTGTGGTCTGAGGGGCTTTATGACATTGGAGGCATGGCCATGCTAAGTAAATAAGTCCAATGCACTGGTATTCATTGCTCTGTGGGTATGAGGGCTGGTTTTGTTCACAAGGCAATCCCTTCCAAGTGTTGGAAAAGATGAACCCAGAATAAAGAGGATATCAATTCTCAGTCCATCTCCAAAACGTTCTCTGCCACATTGACGGACAATCCGCACGCGCACCCTGTCAGTGTGTCAACTATATCATCAGGATGTCTTTTCCTTTTACAGCTATGTGTGAGCCCAGGTGCAAGTTCGGTGAGTGTGTGGGACCGAATAAATGTAGATGCTTTCCAGGATACACCGGGAAGACCTGCACTCAAGGTCAGTACACCACCAGGACCCTGGGATGACTCCACTTCAATGAGCTCAGGGAGGAACAACAGCACTGGAGGTTTCTTAGATGTTGACAGTCAAATCTTGAACAAGGTTTCAAGATGAGAGTTTTTGACCAATCTGTACTTGATAAATGTAAAACTTCTGGGGTTTTTTTGTTTGTTTGTTTGTTTTTGTTTTTAAATTACACAGTAAGGATACTCGCTTAAAATAACTATGGTTTTTGAGATTATCTAAATAATATACATCCTTTATTTAAAAAAAAAAAAGAACAGCAATGAATGAGAATTTAAAAGTAAAATAGGATGGGCTAGTGATGTAACTCACTTGGTAGAGTGTTTCTCCAGCATGAACAAAGCCGTGACTCCACCCTTAACCTTCATTAGAACCATAGTTAACAGTTTGCTGTAGATCAGTGAGTGGAGCAGAGACCCATTTAGGATGTTGAATGATCCATTCATATGGGATCACACACTGGATACCTGTATATCAGATATTTGCATAATGATTCAAAACAGTAGCAAAATTACAGATACCAAGTAGAAAAAAATGTTATAGTTGGAGGTCACCACAACATGAGGAACTAGATTAAGGGTCACAGCATTGGGAAGGTTGAGAAGCACTGCTCTAGACCTTCAGAGCCCTTTTCAATGACCCTACAAGCATCAGTATTTCTCATGGGTATCCTTTCCTGTCAGTATGCACAGAGCTCACACTCCCTAAGGCCACATCTCAGTCCTTAGTGTGAAAATATTTATCTTTTATGAAACTTATGCTTTCCTACCATTACCATGTCCATTGTTTCCACTCCCTCGACTCTGCAAACAATGCTAAATCAAACATTCTTCTCATATCTGCTCAACAGCCAGTTCTTCTAGAGTGATTTGGGCTTAGATAAATATCTAAAACTTGGAATCGATGAATAATGTGTCTGTTTACCCAACATATACATTTCTGAGAGGTTTTCACTTTGTTTCTGAGATAGGGTCTTACTATGTAGCTCTAGCTGTCCTAGTTGTCACTCTGTAAAACAGGATGGCCTTGAATTCACAGGTATCTGCCTGCTTCTGCCTCCTGGGTGATGGGATTCAACGTGTGTAACACCACACTGGTCTGTTTTGCTTTGAGACAATCTCATATGTCCCAGTTTGTAATGTAGCCCAAGATGGACCTTGAAATTCTGATCCTCCCGACACCACCTTCTGAGTGTTTAGATTATATGTATGGGCTACACCACCCAATGTATATGGTGTTGGGGGTGGAATCCAGGACTCTGCACATGCCAGGCAAACACTTTTCCAGTTGAGCTACATCTCTAGCCAAACAACAGATATACTTCAAAGGAAAATTTATGGTATTTGTCTTAGGCTAGTTATCTGATGACAATTAAGGATTTATTTAATATCTTTAACATTGGCCAGAGATGGTGGCACATGACTATAATCCCAGCACATGAGAGGTAGAGGCAGGAAGATCAAGATTTGAGATCTGCCTCTATTATTTGCTAAAGAACAGCCTAGGCTATCTGAGACTGTCTCAAACAAAAACTCTTATCTTCCAGAGAGAGAGAGTTGTTAGCTAATATATAATGTCTATTTGATTTACCTTTCAGATAAATGATAACTGTATAGTCTATTTATATAGTAATACTGTATGGGATGTGTACGTGCTAAAACATACTAGTTTCATTTCTAAAATTCAAACTTAACTAGGAATCTTTTATTTTTAGTTCCCAAACTTGGGACCCATTCCCCGGGTCATCTGGCACTATTGAAAGACATTTGAAGGATGTGATGCTGGCATCTACTGGCTAAATACCTGCCTTAGGGTTTCTATTGCAGTGAAGAAACACCTTGACCACAAAAACTTCTATAAAGAAAAACATTTAAGTGGTGATGGCTTATAGTTCAGAGGTTTAGTCCATTATCTTCAAGGTGGGAAACATGGCAGCATCCAGGTAGGCATGGTACTGGTGAGGTACCTGAGAATTCTACATTAAGATTAGCAGGGAGCAGGAAGAGAGAGAGTCACTGTACCAGGCTTGAGCATTTGAAAACCCCAAAGCCCATCCCAAGTGACACATTTTCTCCAAGAAGGCCACAACTACTCCAACAAAGGCACACCTCCTAGTAGTGCCACTTCCTAATGACCAAGCATTCAAATACATGAGCCTATGGAGGCCATTCCTATTTAAATCATTACAACACTTTACAATGCCCAAAAGTGCCCTATACCAACAAAAATAGCTTGATCCAAATGGCAATAGACATTGATACTGAAAGACTGTGAAAATTATAGTAAACAAAAAAATACCTTGAATGCTGAAGCTGGATATCAGTTAATAAAGTATTTGCCTAGCATGCACAATACCCTGGATTCGATCCCTAATATGAAATAAACAGGACATGATGTCAAATTCCTGCAATCCTAGTTCTTGAACAGTAGGAGCAGGGGGATTTAAGATTCATTCTTGGCTACATAGCAGGTTCCTGAGATACAAGAAATCCTGTCTCAAAACTAACAAACAAACAAACTAACATACAAACAAACTAAAATACTTTGGGAGGAAAAGAGGCCACCTTGGTCTTGGCTGTAGACTAGATGTTTCAACTAGGGTGATTTTGTCATTCAGGGGTGTCTGGCAATGTCTAGACACATTTTGAGTTGTCACAGTTAGGGGAGGGTTGCTACTGGTATCTATTGAACAAATACCATCCCTTCTCCTAAATACTCCACAATCCAGGCCAGCCCCTATATAGAGGAAAGATATGGACTCAAATGTCAAGAGAGGTTGAGCAACCCCTGCATGAAGAAAGCCACACAAATTAAGAAAGTGCCCCTAGCCTTACAATAAAGTTGAGCACCATCAGCCAATCACATTTACCTTCTCTCGTGAGAAATTTCCAGGGAGACAGAGTGATGGCTCAGCAGTTAAAAGGTTCAATCCTAGTGCCCATATATTAAACTAGGTGGGCATGGTAATAAAGAATGGTGACGTGGAACTCACTGGCTACCAAGCCTAGCCTAGTAGCGGGGCCCTCTCTTCCTGTCTCCAGCAGCCTGGGAAAGACACCTGACCTCCTTATTCATACTCATATGCACAAGCCCACACAAACATGCACACCAAGCAAACACTGAGAACCACAGGTTCCTCAGTGAGATGTCTTGGTAGAACTTTCAGGCCAGGTGCTTCTTTTTCCTCAGATCCTTTCTGGAGCCCTTCTGACTAGGGGACCTAGTTATCAAACATCAGTAAAATATTAACATTAAGAGAATGGTCCAGTTGGCTCAAGTTTGGAGGTTGTCTCCCCCCCCCACCCCACCCCTGCGCAGCCTGCCTGCCCCATGGCAGCCTGATCAAAGACGACTCGTGGCAATGGGCCTGAGCTAATGTGTTTCCCAAAAATCCTCTTAAGACATGAGTGAGTCACCTCTGGCTTGAAGCCAAGGGTTGGAGTACCCTGGGTTTTCCATTATGTCCAGTCACCATATTTCAGTCCCCACCTTAAAAGAACATAGGGATTGAGGCCAGTGAGATGTATGAGAGGCACACATGCCCTCATGTGCACACAAGTGTACACACACACACACACACACACACACACACACACACACGTGCAAATTATAATAAAATTAGCACATGTTTAAAAAATAAGGTGGTTGAAGTGTGTGGGGGAGATGATAGGGTTGAGGGAACAGGCAACAGAGAAGGAAATGTCAGGTGTTAAAAGCAGTCTGCATATACACCAAAGGCAGGAGCAGCTACTGTTTCACCTTTCCAGGACACACTCTGCCGCTGCAGTTCAGAATGGCTTCTCTTCTGTGGAACTGGGTGTCTTTCTCCTTTCTATATCTTCCCTGCGGGACTTAATCCATGTCCTCCTCAATCATATTTCCAAAGACAAGTCACATCCTTTTATCACAATATCTTTTAACAATTTTTTCTCCTGTATCTTTTCTCCCTTTTGACACAGGGTTTCATGTATCTCAGGCTAAGGGTGACCTTGAATTCCTTATTCACCCTTGTATCTACCTCCTGACTCCCCCTGCATCCATCTCCTGAGTGCTAAAATTACATTCTTGCACCACCATGCCTGGTTTTGAGGCACTGGGTACTGAACTCAGGGCTTTCTGCATGCTAGGTGAGCGAGCACACGTCCAACTGATCCATATCCTGTAGCCCACCTACTTTATCATTTTCTTGTTTTAAAAGAAACATTATTTATTCTTAATGTGTAATTTTTTTTTGCCAAAATATACAACAAAGCACAGAAAGAAAGAGAGAAAGAAAGAAAGAAAGAAAGAAAGAAAGAAAGAAAGAAAGAAAGAAAGAAAGAAAGAAAGAAAGAGGGAGGGAGGGAGGGAGGGAGGGAGGGAGGAAGGAAGGAAGGAAGGAAGGAAGGAAGGAAGGAAGAAAGGAAGGAAGGAAGGAAGAAAGGATACCTTTGAACATGCCAATTAACCACAACCATGGCACTGAGAAGTTTTCACCCTAGGTTTTTATTCCTTACACATTTCTGCTTTCCCGCTTGTTCATTTAGGATTGATCAGTACACATAGCCTTGTAATCACCCCATGAACACCTGCACATGCAATTAAGTATGCTGCAACCAACTGCCTATGGAGGTTCTTTCTAGAATGGTTATTAGCTAAGAGGATGGGCTTTGGCCTGGAGCCACCCCAAATCACAACAATGCTGCTGTCGTGAGCTGCTTGGGAAGTAGTAAAGGCAGAAATACTCAAATTGTATGTTTCTGACTCTTCATTAAAGTAGCAGCATATATAAATATATATATATTAAAAATATATAACTTAGGCAGTGAGTTGGCTCAGCAGGCAAACGTACTTGTCGCACAAGCCTATCAGCCTGAGTTTAAACCCTGGGACTCACATTGAAAGAACACTTTAAAGTTATTCTCTGACCTCCACACACACTATGACACCTATACTCTTACACATATCACACACACACACACACACACACACACACACACTAATAGTAATAATGAAATATTTTAATAAAATTATACAACTTGATAAACTGCCACAGCACTTTTATAATTGGAGCCCAGATCAAAAAAAACAGAATCTCAACTGTCCCCGCCTCCCACCTATTTAAGCATTTCTTTCCTCAACAAGAAAAGCGAAGCCATGGATGGTGGGTGGCACATGCCTGTGATCCTTAGCACTGAAGAGATAAAGCATAAGGGCTGCCTCAAGTTCAAAGCCAGCCTGAGCTACAATGTGAGAATGGATAGATAGATAGATAGATAGATAGATAGATAGATAGATAGATAGATAGATGACAGATGATAGATAGATAGATAGATAGATAGATAGATAGATAGATAGATAGATAGGAGAGAAAAGCATATCTTGACTTCACTTCATCTATTGCAGTATGTGTGCAATGGATATATCCATCTTATTCTACTTAATATCTGTTTGTTAGAATCATCCTTTGTTGCCTATAATTATAGTTTCTTCTATTTAACTGCTGTACAACATACTCACCACATACCCATCCTGCTGGGGTGTGTTTGAATCACTCCAACTAATATATGTACTATTATGATCCCTTTAGCATATGGGTGCGTGTGTGTGTGTGTGTGTGTGTGTGTGTGTGTGTGTGTGCAAAGTACCTGTAGAAACATCCATTCCCTCCAATATTCCTATTTGCTCCACATCCTCACCAATCTCTCCAAGTGGAAAGATTGAAAGAAAGGAAGTGGTTCAGCAAAGGTGACTCTATGCCCTTCCCCAAAGTGGCATCTGGTCTCTCCCACGTGGGTATTTTCTGACTCCGTTAACATTTCTCTCTTTTCTGCCTGGCCCTGCAGATGTGAATGAGTGTGGAGTCAAACCCCGGCCGTGCCAGCACAGATGTGTGAATACACATGGTAGCTACAAATGCTTTTGCCTCAGCGGCCACATGCTTCTACCAGATGCTACATGTTCAAGTAAGTTTCAGCAGCCACTCAATGCTGAAGGCTTGCATTTTGGTATTTGATGCCTGGGGAAAGACTTGCTTGAGTAACTTTTAACAACATATCAAGCTGAGTGATGGTACATGGCTTTCACCACAGCACTCGAGAAGCAGAGGCAGGAGGATCTCTGCGAATTCAAGGCCAGCCTGGGCTACAGAGCTAGTTCCAGGACAACCAGCGATTCAAAAAGAAACCCGACTCTTAAAAAATAAATAAATAAACAAACAATATAAAAAGTAAAAATAAAATTAAAAAATATATCTTGTGTTGTCCTAGTGTGGTGAAGCAAGCCTTTAATCCTAGCATTCAGGAGGTAGAAGCAAATGGATCTCTGTGAGTTTGAGGCCAGTCTCATCTACATAGTGAGTTCTTGGACAGGACTCCATAGTGAAACCCTTTCTCAAAAAAAAAAAAAAAAAACCCACCCACACCCACCCCTGGTCATGGTGATCCTCCTTTCTCTCCTCCCCTCAGTCCCTTGCCGGCTCAATCCAAAAGTCCTGCCTCTATCTTCCTGCCCAGCCATTGGCTGTAGTGCAATTCTTTATTTCCAGTCAAAGCCAACTGAGGACAGGGGCTCTCAGTTTCTGGAAGGTTGGCTTTTGAAAGCCAAATTAAGACAAAGCATCAGAACCAATTCCCAACATATAGGGTTGAGGATGTGTCTCAGTTGGTAGAGTGCTTGCCTAGCATGAAAAAAAAATCTCTGGGTTTGAGGCCCAGAATCATGTAAATATGGCACAATAATACATGCCTGTGGGTGGGTAGGGAAGTGGGGGGGAGGGTATGGGGGACTTTTGGGATAGCATTCTAAATGTATTTGAGGAAAATACGTAATAATAAAAAATATTTTAAAAAATAATAATACATGCCTGTAATGCCAGCATTCAGGAGGTAGAGACAGGAGGATAAGTTATTTCAAAGTCAAACTGGAAATCAACATGGAGATACATGAGACTCTGCCTCAAAAAAAGTCTTTAACATAACCATAAGCTAAACATCTTTGGGCACTTTTTAAAATTATGGTTAAGATGTACATAACGTAAAATTTACCATTTTAGGGGCTGGAGAGATGGCTCAGTGGTTAAGAGCACTGACTGCTCTTCCCAAGGTCCTGAGTTCAATTCCCAGCAACCACATGGTGGCTCACAACCATCTGTAATGAGAACTGATGCCCTCTTCTGGTGTCTCTAAAGACAGCTATAGTGTACTTACATAAAATAAATAAATAAATCCTTTTTTTAAATTACCATTTTAGCCATTTAAAAGTGAGCAAACCTGCTACCTTCACATTGTTCAGCAACCACTACCACCATCAGGCCTAATGGCCTGAGATTGATGCCTGGAACCCACAAAAGTCCTGGCTCTCAGTTGTAATTTCCAGCACCCTTACCTCAGTGTGGGAGGTGCATGCATGGAACTGGGCACAAAGTCCATGGCTTACACAGTGTAACAGCAGGCAACAAGAGAGACCATGGCTTAACACAGCAGAAAGAAAGAATCAACTTCTGAAAGGTGTCCTCTGACCCCCACATGTGTGCTGTGGCACCCATGTAACCATATGCTCACACACATGTGCTCATGTGCTCTCTCTCTCTCTCTCTCTCTCTCTCTCTCTCTCTCTCTCCCTCTCACTACACACACACACACACACACACACACACACACAATTTAAAACATACTAAAAGGAAAAAAACTTTAACCAATAACAGCAACTCCCTGTTGCCCTCAATAGCTACAAATCTGCTTTCTGTGTCTATAAATTCCTTTCTTCTAGACACTCACTTTATAAATGGGGGGGGGGCGGCGACTCATTAGGGAAAATCAATTACCTATCTCTACTTACATATATGTGGAGACAAGTAGGATTTTATCATGAAACTAGGCACGGTGATAAAAGGGAGGTGATAAATTTCTACACCATCCCAGGGACATCAATCCTTCCCACCACTACCTTTCTCACGCCCCTTGTCCGACTCCCAGAGATTAGTGTGTCTCGTTGGAAATGCATTCTGACTCACATTCCTGAAAAGAAAAACCCTTCTGTGATAATGAACCCCATGTCCTGGGGGAGGATGGGAATCTCCAGCCATTCATTTCTCGAGAGGAGAGGCTTTTTAAGCGTTGTATTTCAGCTTAAAGGCAAACCCACCTTCCCTGCCTGCCTTCCCCTCCCCTCCTCTCTTGCCATCTCATCTTCTTCTGCCACCTCAGCTCCCAGAAAGCACAAACCTGCTGCCTTCGGCCAGCTTCCCAAGGTTGCAATCATGCAGATGCCCAGCACATCTGGGGCTTTGGAAGATAATGTGTATTGCCCCCTAGTTCTTCTATGTCTTAGCCCTAAATCATCATTTACTCAGATCTTACCTTAGCAAAACAACCTAAGAGATAACATACATATTTGCAGGGTCTTTTTCAAATATTCTATTCGTATAAATTAAGGAGAAACCCACATGAAACAATCTAATAGTTTATTGAATTCTTTGCAGCACCCTTGTGACTAGCACCAACTAGAACTTGGCCAGAACTTCCTGGTCTTGTGCCTCCCCAACAAGGATCGTTATCTAGGCTTTTTACAGTGATCACTTCAAACTTCTTCTTCTTCTTCTTCTTCTTCTTCTTCTTCTTCTTCTTCTTCTTCTTCTTCTTCTTCTTCTTCTTCTTCTTCTTCTTCTTCTTCTTCTTCTTCTTTTTTGGTTTTTCGAGACAGGGTTTCTCTGTGTAGTCTTGGCGTCCTGGAACTCACTCTGTAGACCAGGCTGGCCTCAAACTCAGAAATCTGCCTGCCTCTGCCTCCCAAGTGCTGGGATTAAAGGTGTGTGCCACCATACCCAGCCACTTCAAACTTCTTTAAAACATCCACACTAATGGATGATTCTGAACACGTTACAGGGGAGCTCATTCCGTGCCAAAAGCGATATTGTTCCTCAAGTGGAAAGATAGCTAATTTTGGTGATTAAGTTTCAAAGAAGATAGCTAAAAAGAAAAGAAGTGAATGATGTAACCATCAGTAGGTGTTTGTTTCCTTGTCTTAGGTCTCCATCCCTGCACCCTCTTTCTTTACCTCTGGGGATTATCTGTGCCTCCACGTACAAAGTTTTCCTGGGTGTTGATTTTTTTTCTACCCGGCCCATTTTATTGTCTTTGGTCCATCTGGGTGACTAGCATTTTAGTGAAGTGGGTGAATGTTGTTATTTACCAAAATCATGGCTTTGATCACTGATCTTGGACTATAAGAAGTATTAAGAGGGCTGAGAGATGGCTCAGTAGGAAAAAAAAAAGCATCTGTCCTGCCAGCATGAGGACCTGAGTTCTAATCTCCAGAACCCTTGTAAAACACATAGCACAAGGGTCTACAATCCCAACAACGCTGTAGGAAGATGTGAGGCAGAAATAGAAGAATCCCTAGAGGTTTCCAGGCCAGCTAGGCTGAAGTACACAGTAGAAATACAACTGAGACCTGTAGTGTGGCTCTAGGGATCAAACCAGTGTGCCTCATGCATGCTAGACAAGCGCTCTAACACCTGACCTCCATCTGCAGTCCCTCCCAGAGACTTGTTTTTCCCCCCTTTCACCACCAGGAGACATGTAGCTAGTCTTTGCTGCAAGGGATGCTAGGCAAGTGTCTGGATTGTCAGAAACACATTTTAACAATGGTGAAAATGTGGGCCAGAAGAGTTCTTGTGGAACTGAGTACCTACTTGGTTTTGCTACATCACTACAGGTATCTGAAACACCAGGTTTTGTGGCTTGAGTGACTCTCAATGAGTCTCCACATTTGTGCAAAGATCTCTAGAGCTCCTTTGCACTAACTGCTCACGTTGATAATCTATATCAGCAATTACTCTCCATCCCCTAGAGACTGGCCACATGACATATTAATCTGAGTGCATATAAAAGATGAGAGAAGGGCTGAGGATGAGGCCAGTTGGTATCGTGCTCACCTCTTATACACACCCTTGGCTCAATCCTTGGTGTTGCATGAACCAGATGTGGTGCCACATGATTGTTATCTCAGAATTTTGGAAATGGAGAATCAGAAGTTGCAAGGCTATATAGTGAGTTCAAGGCCTAGCTGAGATACAACAGACAATGTCTCAATTTAAGAGAGAGAGAGAGAGAGAGAGAGAGAGAGAGAGAGAGAGAGAGAGAGAGAGAATGGGGTTCAGTCAAAGCTGTATGTTTTCCTAGAGATGGTCAAATGCAGTGTGTTGGTCAACAAAACAGACCTTGAGTGAGTGAAATGATTCCCAGAGGTCACCAGGACAATGCTTCTGCCAGATTGCTCGTGGGTTTCTATTTGAGACTCAGACCGTGAAGCCTGTCCTGAGACTCATTACATTTCACATCACCAAATTGGGAGAGACTTTCTTGGTTAATCTTTGACTACTTTTGCAGACTCCAGGACGTGTGCCAGACTAAACTGCCAGTACGGCTGTGAAGACACAGAGGAAGGGCCACGGTGTGTGTGTCCATCCTCTGGCCTCCGCCTGGGCCCAAATGGAAGAGTATGCCTAGGTAAAACAGAAAGTGTCACCTCCATTCCCTTCCATCCCCCTCCCATTACCCCTCCATCTCCCTCCCGTTACCCCTCCATCTCCCTCCCATTACCCTTCCATTCCCCTCCATCCTTTCTTCACTGAACTCCATTTTCACTCACCACTAGGCTTGTGTTGACTAGATACAGTAAATTCTTCAAAGTATTGATCTCTGTCTACGAAATATCTTCAGTCATTTGTGCTCTCTAAATACTTTGGGATAGAAAGGAAACCCAGTTTTCTAGTAGTCTATACTGCCGAGTGCCAGAATGAATAGGGCACAAAAGATTCTTTTTATTTACTGTACTGCCACCACATAGCTGACTTCAATCACCATGTGACGGACACTGCACCATCCCTTCAATCTTACGTGTCACGGGGATTTGTTTCAAGTCCTGGCTATCATTTTCCTGGAAAACTTGTGTTTACTTTTTTGTTCTCAGGATTAATTTAGTGAAAATAGTATCTGCCTCCCACGACATTTAGGCAGTGTTTTAAATGCTTTTTCACATTCTCTTTAGAAACCTACTCTAGGGGATGGAGCTAGAGCATAGTTAGTGCTTGTCTAGCATTTGCAAACCCTTGGGCTCAATCCCCACCACCTTATAAACCAGGTGTGGCAGAATGTACCTGTCACCATGGTACTCAGCAGATGACAGCAGGGAGACCAGAGGTCATCAGGGAGATCAAAGGTCTTCCTCAGCAAGTTCAAAGCTAGTCTGGATTACCTTAGACTCTTTCTCAAAAAAAAAGTCTTTATAAAAATTATCCAGCACACAGTAGGCAGGGTCAAGCGGACTTCTGTGAATTCGAGGCCAACTTGGCCTACATAGTGAGTTCTAAGTCAGCCAGAAATACATAGTGACACCTTGTCTCAAAAAAGTAAAAATGTAAGTTCATTGCTATATCTGGCTAGACAAAACAGGCAGATTAAATCAGTACCAATTAAACACATAAACCATTCATTCATAGCTGTAAATTTAGTACAAGCTGTGGCCTAAAGCTTTAGCATCCTTTCTCGTGTGTTATTGCACATCTTACTGTGTGAGTCCACAGAAGCCGTGTTGGTTCAGTAAATGATCCCAGGAAACACTGGTTGAGCACTTAGGAAGTATCACAGGAAAAAGCAGGTACCAGCACTGAGTGAATTCGGTGAGCGGGTTCACTGAGCTCTGGACACCTCTGGGAGACCAACTGTATGTACTTGTTACTTTCCTCATTGCTTTGACCAAAATATTTGACAAGAAGAAACTTAGGGGAGGAAGGGTTTATTTGACTTATGATTTGAGAGGATGTAGAGAATACCATAGTGGAGGATGGGTTGCAGCAGGAGTGGAAGGCAAGGCAGATGGTCACATTGCATCCACATTCAGAAAGCAGAGAAGTGAGATTTCAAGTCCCGCCCCCAGTCACTCCCTTCCTCTGGTAAGACTCCTCCTCCTAAGAGCCCCCACAGTCTTTCCAAATATCACCAGAGACCGAGTGTTCAAAGGCCTGAGCCGATGGAGGACATTTCACATTCAGTCTACATGTCGGAGGAAAGCTGCCTCTTGGCTTTCCTCCTCAGGCAAGGATTTTGGGTCACCTCTCCACCAACCACTGCTGTTCCCTCACGGGGTGCTGCTCCAGGGTGAGACTCCCTAGTCCTCACAGTAGGACCCAGGAACAAGTCTAGCAGGCAGCCTATGGCAGCAATGGGACCTTTGAGGGCTGAGTGGCACAGCGCCCTTGGTGGCTGAAGCACCATTTCACTCATTTTTGCATGTTGATTACTTTTGTGAGTTTGAGTTATGTTCAATCATGTAACTGCATATTCCTTACAATCATATTGCACCAAGTACATATAACATTTAGAGTGGGTGAATACAATATTCTCAATAGGGAAGAACCAATGAGGCCAGACTCTTAAAAAAAAAAAAAAAAAGGCCATCTTCTTTGATTTAAAATCTAAGCGTGATGTAACAACCTCTTCAATGTAATAGAAATGTTTTTCACTCAGGATGCTGGGTGTTCATTTATCCTAAATGGATATAGTTTGATGAATTTTATATGTAAAGCAAGCTCAGCTGCATAGGCCAAGGAAGCACTTTTTAAAACATGCATGTATATTAAACTCTGTCTTCTTTTTTTGTTTTTTTTTTTGTTTTGTTTTTCTTTGTTGTTATTGTTATCATTGTTGTTTGGTTTGATTTTCAAGACAGGGTTTCTCTGTGTAACAGCCCTGCTTGTCTGTCCTGGAACTCTCTCTGTAAACCAGACTGGCCTTGAAGTCACAGATATCTGACTGACTCTGCCTCCCGTGTGCTGGGATTAACTTTGTTCAAATCAATACTTACTTGTTATTTTAAGAGTGCAGCAGGATAGCTCAGTCACTGAGGTACTCACCATATATACATGTGCCCCCAGATCCCTAGCATTCACTCATGGGGTGGGGGAGAGGATGGGGGCCTGTGAAATGCAAACAATAAGCCAGCATTAACTTGCATGCTTAACCCAAGGTCCAACCTACTTGATACCTGGAAGTTAGAGCAATGCCTGAGTCTTAGCAAATTGCTCAGCCTAGCTGTCAGTGTGCCGTGTGACATCACTCACTCCGGAGAAATGTAGCATGCCTATATAATTGATTTAAGCTTCATTGTTACACAGTTATAATCGACTAACAACTTAAACAATGGTGCGTGCTTCCACAACTACATTTTTTTTTTTTTTTTTTTGGTGATTTGAGTCAATCTTACAGGAGCTTAGAAGGAGCTATTTAATACTTTTACAAAATGCAAATCTCAAATGTTCATGTCTTTCGGGTTGCTCAGAGTGAGGCTGACTGCACTTTCAAAAATTGTATGCTATGCAATATAATTAGTTCCTTGGGAAAATAGTCACTCGCCACATGCATGAAGTATAGGGACCACCACATGCTAGACACACACTCCGCCGTAAAGAGCTGGAGCCTGACACATAAGCAGATATAAGGAGTGAGGATGCAATTCAGTTGATAGGGTGCATGCCTAGCAAGCACGCAGCCTGGCGTTCCATCCTCAGCACCACATAAACAAGGCATGAGGGTCTGTAATCCCAGCACTAGGAACATGGGGGCAGGAGGATGAGGAATCAAAGGTCATCCTTGGCTACACAGTGAGTCTGAGGCCAACCTAGGATACATGTCAGAGAGTGGGGAGGGGGAACAAATAATGACATTGGAGCCAGGGCCATTTAAGACCTCCAAGAAAAGTTGGACATAATTGATATGAACCTGTAAGCTAAAGAGCTGGGCACATGCCTGGTGAAGATCTAGAATACTTCCTGAAGACTTGACCTTGGCAGCAGTCACTTGGTCTTCCAGGCAAGAAGACTGGGCATGTGCTTGGCCATTGTGTGGGTACCTGTGCAGGTACATGTGTCAGAGTACTCTTCCCTCAACCTCTGACGGCTTCTACTCCTCTATTCTAGATATCGATGAATGTGCGTCTAGCAAAGCAGTCTGCCCTTCCAATCGAAGATGCGTGAACACGTTTGGAAGCTACTACTGCAAATGTCACATTGGTTTTGAGCTGAAATATATCGGTCGCCGATATGATTGTGTAGGTAAGATCCAATGAGTCCCAGCTGCAATTCCAGGGGTGTGCTTTCAATTCTGACAGCCAGATGGGTGTGGCTGCCACGATACCAAGGTGCCACTCCTGTCTTGTAATGCCAACTGGAAAAGAATCCTGTCTCATTTGCTGTTTTAATTTATACATCTGATAACAAGTTGAATAAAATTTTATTGATGGAAAGCTTAAATTAAAAAAAAAAGATCCAGTGGCCTTTTCCCCCTTGCCTCCAAGCCTGCAGGCATTCTCTACAGGCATTTTTTATATTCATTCACTCTACTATACTGATCAGCTGGACGACAACACACACACACAAAGGAAAAAAATTGATATTATGTTTCTAGCATTTAGGTAACTCTGGTGAGAATATTTATGAAACCAGATCCATAGTGAAGGACACAAATAAATATAACAGTATCATGGAGGCAAATATCTTGAGATTACTTATGTGAAGGTTGTTTGTTAATGTAGTGAGTTTTATTTATTTGATATGTCTAGTTCTATCTCCAACTACACCTATGAATGGAAGCAATAAAGAGGTATTTATATTTGCTACAAGATTAAGAAGATCTCAGTGGCCTGTTCTTGACATCTTTCATTGGATTGGCTTTACAAAAATGTAGGAAGGAGACTGGAGAGGTGGCTCAGTACTTACAATCACAAGGACCTACATTTGCATCCAAGCACACAAGTAACAAGCAAAGACTCTTAGAGGACACCTGAACCCCAGGTCTAGAGAAGAGGAACAGGAGGATCCCTGGGGTATGCTGGCTTCCAGCGTACCTAAGAACACAGGAACCCCTACGAGAGATTTTGCCTTAAAAAGAATAGGCAAAGAGTCATAGAAGAAGATACTCTTCTTGCCTGTGCTGTAGACATAGGCACACACATCAATTTTTTAAAGGAAGATTATATGAAGGGGAGCATGTTCTTTCCTTTCTGCTTTCAGCCCTTTCGTAGTTCAAGTGTCAAATAACATCACTGTGCTAATACTATTAGTCAGCTATTAGTCTCATCTTAAAACATTTTCATCTCTTAGTGAAGGAATTGCAGGCCTCAAAGAGCTTGTGAGGTCAGATATACATACCCATTGCCCTTGATAGACTGTCCTACAGTGAAGAGAAATCTGGGCTGCCTCTAACTCTCTATTCGTTGGCATAACTTAGGTGGCAAAGGTATGGCATGACATGGAAAGCTAACTGTTGGAGAAAATATCATCCTTTCAATCCTGTACTTAGGGCTTCTTAGGACATGTCTTATATCATCATGTTGGGACAAAACCCCATTGCTGGTTTTTGAACCATATTGGGAGACCTTCACAGCTATTCCCTCAAATCTTAGATATGAACACTACCTTAACTAGGCACACAAAATTCATGTTCGGCATAAGCTTAGAGCCCACCCTGTCCTGTCAATCCAGCCAGCTGGGCAATCAAATGACAGCAGTGCAATGTTGCCCAGATCCCTGCCACTATAAGGACGTTCCCCTCCACAACAGATTGGGAATGCACACAGCTTCCCAAGAAAGCAAATCTCTGATGTCCTAACAGCGGTTAATACTAGCATCAGAGCGTCTTTTGTGACTGAATTCAAAACAATACACTGGTTTGTGTGCTTAAAGCTACAAAAGCATAGACAGGGCATAGGCTGGAGAGTAGAGTGCTTGAAGCTCCCACCTGAGTGGAACCTGGCCAATTTTCCACCTCTAAATCCAGCAGACGAGCTCAAACCAGCCTGACCCTTTCCCCTGACAGGTTCTGAACAAAATGCCCGTGCCTATGAATTCAGACAATAGCAGCGATTCCTGGCTGATCCTGTCTTTTGTTTGTGAGGAGTTTCAAGCCAAAATTAGAATTTATTTTCTGATATTTTCCTTATTTTCAGATTACATGGATGAAATTCAAACCAATCCAAAATTTAGCATTTATTTTCTGGTATTGTTATTTAGTTCCCAATTATGTGGATGTAAGGGAAATGGAGAAACTCCAAACACCATAGCTGATTTCAATCACATTAATAATGAGCAAGCAGTGAAGTTGCACTGGGGGAGGTGAGCTGCAGGCACCCTCCCTACATACCAGGCAGGCGCCAGGCAAAGCCAGGGCTCTTGGCCAAAGGGCCTCAGGTTTTGAACACCTCTCTGCTCTCAGGCAGCACTTAGTTTGCTGAAGTGTTGAGTGGTTGGCCTTGAAGTTGCTCAGGTGAAAAGGCTACTCCTTCAGCAAGCCCTTTTATCATAAAGTTGTTCACTGGAATGTTCCCCCTTTTCAGATATAAATGAGTGTGCTCTGAATACCCATCCGTGCAGCCCCCATGCCAATTGCCTCAATACCCGAGGATCCTTCAAGTGCAAATGCAAGCAGGGATATAGGGGCAATGGCCTGCAGTGTTCTGGTAAGTTGCATTTGGTCATGACAGTTTTGCTATCTGCTCCCCTCAAAGCACTCCTTGCAGATAGTGTTCTTGTGTGTGTGTGTGTGTGTGTGTGTGTGTGTGTGTGTGTGTGTGTGCCTCAGCCTTGTATCTTTTCCTAGTTGTGTTTGTATTTCTGGTACTTACAAAAGTCATAGGCAGGCACAAAACTGAAAGATCTCAGGCTAGGATACTAATTGAATCAGTAGAATGCCTAACATATTTAAATCCTGGACCCCTGTACCAAATAAACTAGGTATGGTAATCCCAGTACTTGTAAGAGATGGAAACAAGAGGTTTAAACATTCAAGGTTATCCTCCAATACATAGTGACTTTGAGCCCAGCCTGTGATATATGAGACCCTGTCTCAAAAACAAGCAAAAACCCTAGGGTAGGGGGACAAACAAACAAGGGCACAGTTCTTATTTTTCTGGTCATAACACTTTCATCAGGACTTTTTCCAGAACAGCAACCAAGATATGGTAGGATGTGCTAGATATCACTTCTTGTCATCCTAAAGTTCACATTCTCTCTCTCTCTCTCTCTCTCTCTCTCTCTCTCTCTCTCTGTGTGTGTGTGTGTGTGTGTGTGTGTGTGTGTGTGTGTGTGTGTGTGTGTGTGTGTTAGACTCTTTAATCTTTAATGGCAGTGATTTTAAACTATAAATGTATACGCCGTCTGGCTTATAGAACTAGAAAATCTACTACTGTTAACTTAGAACAACAAGAAAAGTGATTTCCCATGAATACCATGTCTGAGGCAATGTTTTCTTACTTGGGGAAAGATCCAAGCTGACAGAGTCTCCACCAGCTTATGATACTTGGTTATTAATCCAAGTCTTTGTGATTTTTCACACCTTGGAAAGAAACATAGACAATTAGATATCAGCTCATATTACTTCAGTTTGGGAGTGGCAGATTTCAAGGACCAAAATAATAATGATGGTGGTAGTGGTAGTAATGGTGATGGTGGGTGGTAGTGGTATAAATGAACACTCAAAAACCTAGAAAGTTCTAGAATTCCTGCCAGGTCAAGTTATCTATGCTTACAGTGCAGGCCACCCCCTGGTAAACAGAGTTCTATAGTATTTAAAGTCAAGCAGTCGACATGGTGAACTGTACCTGTGCTCCCAACACTTAGAGAGTTAGGAGGATAAGAACTTCAAGGTCATCTTTGGCTGCATAGTAAGTTCAGCATGGGTTATATGAGATACTGTCTCATGTCTCAAAAGACCAAGAATAGTAGTAATGATGATAAAGATAGCTACGTTTATCCTTCCTTTATTTAACCCTGGTTCATTGTGACTAGACTTGCCTTTGTTGTGTTGTGTCCTGTTTTTGGTTGGTTGGTTGGTTTTTATTTTCTTATTATTATTACTTTATGTGGGGGAGAATGTTGTGGGTACTCATGATATGGAATTGTGCATACCACAGTGTGCATGTAGAGGTCAGAGGAAACTTTTTCGAGCCAGTCACCAGGGTTATGCAGCAAGCACCTCTAATGAACTGAGCAATCTCCCGGCCCTGTTTGTTTGTTGTTTGAAGCAACAACTTGAAACGTATTCCTGGCTGCCTGGTACTCACTCCATAGCCCAGGATAACCTTGAGCTGACTACTATCCTGTCTCAGCTTTCTGAGCACTGAGATCATGGGGATGTGCTGCCCTGCCTGCTCTAGAATTGTTTACTGCCCTGTCTCAAGTAATCTCTATGCCCTTCGGCACAGGTCTCATAAGTATGACTGTAAATCATAAGCTGACTTGCCTCACATCCTATGACCTCATTCAGCTAAGTCTCCCGATGACACAGACAGCTTTTACAAAACTAAACACTATGCACCATGATAGCCACTCAACCGCACACACATAAAAGGTTCGCAGTATCCAAGTGGGCTGTTCGTGAGTCTAGAAGTCAGATTCCATAAAGCACTGCCAAACGAACTGGCAACATTTATTTTGAAGAAAAATAATGATGAGAAGCATAAACTGTGCCTGGAACATTTTTTTAAAAGAAATGTGAAACAAAAATGGCCCCTCTAAAGAAGACTAACACCAGTGGGTAGAACTTATAGTCTTCTGCAAAGCTAACTAGATAGTTTCGTGGAGCAGGGACTCTTCTAGAGAAGTAATGACATAGGCAAGGATCAGTGTCCGAGGGCATTTGAGATACCCAGGTTCTGGGTCCCAGAACAAAGTATTAGATACCGTGCAGGTAGGGAAATGACTTACTGGGTAAAGTACTTTCCTTATAATCATAAAGATTTGCCTGTAGATCCCCAACATCCATGAAAAAATCGGGAAGGCATGCTTGGTTGTCTGCCTACAATCCCAGTGCTTGGGAAGTGGCGACAGATCCCTAGATCAAGCTGGCTAGCCAGACAAGCTGAATTGGTGAGCTCTAGGTTCCAGTGAGATACTCTGCCCCAATAATTGGATAGCAATTGAAGATATTGACCTCTAGCCTCCATGTGTACCCATACCTGTACTTCCACACATAAAAACATGAATGCACACATTCACAGACACTTCATGCACACACTCATAAAAAAAATAAAATAAAAAGAATTGAATCCCAAACAGAGCTCATGATAGTCCTGTGGTAGACACTTGTAATAGGTCATCAGTTCGGAGTACCTAAGAGTCCCCCAATTCCAGGAGCATGCCATGCAGATTCCTAGGTCCTAGCTAATACAGATACAGGGCAGTAGACTCTCCATGCCTTGTGACCTTAGGGTATTGTCTACAGTGCTGCCCAGACCCTTCAGGTGCAGCTAGAGATGGGAAATTAGCGCCTCTAGGAAACACCCTCAGCCAATGGAGGTCTTGGAGTCTATAAATAAACACCTTTCCTTCCCCTTCATAGAGTGGGGCAATCCTGAACAGTAGTGCTACACAGGCTCTCAGATTTCTCCAGTCACACTGAGTTTGTTGCCCATAGTAATGACCTGCCCAATGTGACACCATCTTTTGTCTCCCCTCAACTTTTTTTGACTCACTGTCCCCCTTCCCACATTCTGCCTTCTTGGAATCCTTCCCCAAATCCTTCTTTTGGGATTTGCCCAAGGTAACTCAGACTAAGATGGGCACATCTCTGAGTAGCTCGTCATGGGGTCGAAATGAAGTGACATAAGTCGAAAACTTCATTCCGTTGGTCATACAATAGATGCCCAGTAAAGTCTGCAGTGGTTAGTTTTGTTCTAAGTGTCATCTCAACCCTCTGTTGAGGGCCTGAAAGTGTACTGCAGAATACTATAAACATAAGTTTAAAATGTTGTGCATGAAAAAGAGAAGTCCTCCAAAAATATGTGTTTCTTTAAAAGAGGTGTTTCTCACCTCTACATGACTACTTTCCTCACCTCCAGGGCTAAGAATCAAAGAAATTAGAAATGATAACTGCCTAGAGGGTCCACGGATGTAGTTCAGTTGGTAGAGTATTTGCCTAGCATGCATAAGCTCCTGGGTTCTAAGGACTGGGGAACTAGAAGCAGAATGTTAAGGTGAAGGCTGCATGGCTATCCTCAGCTACATGGTGGGTTTGAGACCACCCTGGACTCCAAGCAGTTCTGTCTGACAGAGAGAGGGAAAGGGAGAGAGGGGAGAGAGGAGAGGGGGGAGAGGGAGGAGGAAGGGGAGAGGGAGAGGGAGAGGAAGAGGGAGAGAGAACGCAGAATGCAGAATGCTTAATTGGAAAAAAACCATTGGGCTGGAGAGATGACTCAGTGGTTAAGAGCACTGACTGCTCTTCTTGGAGGCCCTGAGTTCAAATCCCAGCAAACACATGGTGGCTCACAACCATATGTAATGGGGATCCGATGCCCTCTTCTGGTGTGTCTGAAGACAGCAACAATGTACTCACATGAAATTAATTAATTAATTAATTTTTTATAAAAACAGACAAAATTTAGAAAAAAAAAAAGAAAAAAACATTGTTTGCAGCCCATTTTCTATATTATTGCAGCCCAGTGTTTTAAAATTATAAGTCTCACATCAAAACAAACATATCTTGTGTTAAAGAAACTTTTGTGGTTTGTTGTTGTTGTTGTTGTTCTTTTGGGTTTTGTTTTGTTTTGTCTTTTGGGGTTTTTGTTTGTTTCTTTCTTTCTTTTTGTTTTTTGTTTGTTTGTTTGTTTGTTTGTTTGTTTTTTCATCTAGGAGCAAAGCTTCTAGAATAAGATTACCTTAACTTGATTCCCCAGCTCCTTGGCTAAGTATTTGTGGACTGAGAACAAGTATTGATTTTCCAATGCCTCCGTTTCCACATGTGCAAAAATTGGTATCACAGCACCTGTCCCTTAGTATCGTTTACTATAGAATAAAAGAATCCTGACAGAATAAACAGATGTCCACAGACAGGGCTTACTATCAGCCCAGAATATACTAAAATCATGTTTATTTTTCAAGTTGGTTTTGGAGGGGTTTAGTTTATTTCATTTTGTAGTTTGGGGGCAGGATCCCATGAATCCCCAGTTGTCCTTGAACCTCCCGTGTAGCTGATGATCATGTTGAACTTCTGACGTTCCTGCTTCTTACCTCCTGATGCCTTATATTCCAGGCATGTGCCACAATTTACTCAGTGCTGGGGATCAAAGACAAGGCTCTGTGCATGCTAGGCAAGCACACCACCAAGTGAGCTACATGCTCAACCCTGGCTCTAAAGACTAGTACTTTTAATATTTAAATTTATGCTTATTACTTGTGTGTGGATAATATGTGGGGGGGGGGGGGGCTGTGCACATGCCCTGGTGCAAGTGTGGCAGTCAGAGAACACTTTGTAGGGTCAGTTCTCTCCACTTGCACTTTTGTGGGTTCTGGGGCTCAAAGTCAGGTTGCCGAGCTCGTGATATGTTTTGTAAATCACTTATGGGCTCAAGAGACAACTCAGTGGGTAAAGTGCTTGCCATACAAGCATAAGGCTCTGAGTTCAAATCCCCAGAACTCTCACTACATCTGCAAATGGTAGCAATATCAGTACTATAGTGAATAGGAAACGGGGTCAAGAGGATCCCCAGAAACTCTCAGGCCAGCTAGCTTTGCATATGCAGTGGCAAACAGGAGACCCTGTGTCAAACAGGGTGGAAGGAAAGGACCAATGCCTGAGAGTCTACTCCAACCTCCACACACATTGTGGTATGCTTGTGCCAACACTCATCTGTGAACATGCATGTACACCACACATACACACACACACACAGAGAGAGAGAGAGAGAGAGAGAGAGAGAGGTTTTTAAAAACCAAACAATTTTTAAAAGTAGTAACTTATTTTTTTAACATCAGTTTGATTTCCTCATAAAATAGCAACATATATCCTTGAATCATAGCTCTCAAGGAATGTGAGTCAGTCTAGAGAAAGGTAACTGCTAAACCTTAAAGCAGGAGTAAGTCCATTACAGAAATGGTAGAAAATAGAAGGTATTCCTGTGCATGCCTTTCAAATCCTTACTCTGCTACTAACTAGCTAAGTGACCTTAAGCAAATTTTTTTAAAGATTTATTTATTTATTATATGTAAGTACACTGTAGCTGTCTTCAGACGCACCAGAAGAGGGCATCAGATCTCATTACGGATGGTTGTGAGCCACCATGTGGTTGCTGGGATTTGAACTCAGTACCTTCGGAGGAGCAGTCAGTGCTCTTAACCACTGAGCCATCTCGCCAGCCCCAGCAAATTCTTTTACACTAGCATTTCCTTACTACCAAAATCTAATTTTGGCCTTCCCTTGGCTCTCTGGTCCTTATAATCTCCATTGAAAGTATTCAGGTGGGCTGGAGTCAGAGCTTAAGAGCACTGACTGCTCTCCCAGAGGTCCAGAGTTCAAATCCCAGCAATCACATGGTGGGTCAAAACCATCTGCATTGAGTCTGGATGCCCTCTTCTAGTGTGTCTAAAGACAGCTACAGTGTACTTAGGTGTAATAAATAAATAAATCTTTTTTAAAAAGTATTCAGATAAGACACACAGAGTGTAGTACAGAAGACAGCTGGTGTTTATCTCAGAATAACAGGAAGCACTATCAGGGCCTTAAGTAGGGCAGTGACCAAAAGGGTATAGAAAGAGGAAAACGCTCTCATGCAGCCAGAGTGGATAACATGCAAAAGGACCAGTTAGGTTGGCTAGCATGTCAAGGTAAGTGATGTGCTTTCTACAAAAGTCTCTAGGACTACTATGAAAATGCCATAATGAAAGTCCATTATTGTGCATGTTCACCTAAAAAAGAATAATCAAGTCTTTGAAATAGACTGCTTTTCTGAGGTGTGTTTTCCTCCCCAACTGACTGAGAGGCCTGTTTTGAATTAACTTTTTTTTTTTTTTTGGCTTTTTGAGATAAGGTTTCTCTGTGTATCCCTGGCTATCCTGGAACGCTGTAGATGAGACTAGCCTCAAACTCAGTGAACTGCCCGCCGCCTCTGCCTCCCAGAGTGCTCAGACTGAAGGCGCCACCAGCACCCTGCTGAATTAACTCTTGAAAAGGGACCAGAGTGTTTATCTTTGTTCTTTATCAGAAAGCCTGCGGGTAGTTGAGGAGCTGGAATCTTCCTGACCGATTGATTTGGAAAGTCGTGGCTCCACCCGGAACCAGTTAGACGCCATTCTTGTAGCCAGAAATTATGTAACAGAGTAGATCCAGAAGAGTTAAAGGAACAAAAAATAAATTAAAGAAAGATATAAAAGACACACACAAATACAAATTAAAAAGCAGTGCTTTATTAGGAGAGAAATAACACAGGCTTCTGTGAATGGGTCTCAAAAACCCTGCTATGTTCACCTTCCTTCCTTTCATATGGTATTTTAAATCTGAACAAGGGGAGTGACTTTAATATTCTCTCTTTTCACATGATGTTCCAAATTCTAAACACAGGCAGTTCCGATACTCCCCCCCCCATTGCTGTTCTTCACTTGCAACAGTATGTGGCCAGGGACGCAGGAAGTAGAGCCAGAAGTGGCCCAGCCTTGAAGAGGATCCGGCCTGCCTGATAATTTTTAAACTTCTCTTCTTTATTCTTTAACAATTTCATACACTTATCTAATTATTTTGGTCATTTTGACGCACACACCCCATTAGCTTCTCATCCCACTCCGCCGCATCTTTTTCTAAAGTCTTCCTGCTAGTTTCATGTCTTTGTGGTTGTGATTCTGTCTTTTTCTTGGGGGTGGGGAGGACAGTAACCTACTGAGTTTAATCAATTCGAGTTGTTTCCATGATCCTGGGATGGGGGGGGGGGGAAGGTTATCTATTGAAGCTGGGCGGTTTACTAATATCTACACCATTGAGGAAAGTGACTCACCTGCTCCCAGTAACCATCAACTGCCAACAGCTCCTCCGAGAAGGTGGAGCCTCCTAAGCCCTTCCTCCATCCATAATGGAATGTTAAGAGGCTCCATCTTGTGCAGGTTAGCATAGCTACTGTCAGTTCCTATGTGCAATGCGGAGGTCACATCCAGAGGACAGTGCTCCCCAGCACAGTTCCTCATCCTCTGGCACTCATATTTTTCTACCCTGTCTTCGATGACATTCCCTGAGACTTGAAGGGGCTCTTCCTTGGGGCTGATTCTGGAAGCACTGACTTCCTGCACTTGAACACTTCCAAAATGGTCTATTGTTCATAAATGACCTATCGTTCATAAATGACCTCAACTAAATGGGAATTCTCCTGTGTTCCTTTTTGGCTCAGTGATCCCTGAACATTCTGTGAAGGAAATACTCACAGCACCTGGGACCATCAAAGACCGAATCAAGAAGTTACTGGCTCACAAGCGCACCATGAAGAAAAAGGTGAAACTAAAAATGGTCACCCCAAGACCCGCCAGTACACGTGTCCCTAAGGTCAACTTGCCTTACAGCTCTGAGGAGGGTGTTTCCAGGGGCAGAAACTATGATGGAGAACAAAAAAAGAAGGAAGAGGGAAAGAGAGAGAGGCTTGAAGAAGAGAAAGGAGAGAAAACCCTGAGGAACGAGGTGGAACAGGAGCGAACCCTCCGAGGGGATGTATTCTGTAAGTACTACTTTTGTTGTTCTTGCATTTTATAAAAACTGAATGTGATTCCTCATGGCAAATCAACAAACAAGACTAGACACTTCCTGCCTTAAAGGAAATGGGTTAGAGGCCAGAGAGATGGCTCAGTGGTTAAGAGCACTGACTGCTCTTCCAGAGGTCCTGAGTTCAATTCCCAGTCATCACGTGGTGGCTCACAACCATCTGTAATGGGATCCAATGCCCTTTTCTGATGTCGAAAGTTAGCGTTAATGTATTCTCATACACAAAATAAATAAATCTTTAAGAGGAAGAGAAGGAAGGAAGGAAGGAAGGAAGGAAGGAAGGAAGGAAGGAAGGAAGGAAGGAAGGAAGGGGAAGCAAGCTTAGCTCCATTTCTGTATACCATGAGTCTGAACCGTACAGACTTTTTCCTAAGGAAAAATAAACATTTTAATACAACCATGTTTTAAGTCACAAATAAAAAATATTACGCAGTGAATTTAAGGCTGTCACTTAAAGAGCCATGCAGTCCCAAAGCCTTCACCTCTCAGGGAGCTCCTCTCCAGTTCTCAAGGCCAGTGGGAAGCTGTGGCGCTTCCCTGGGGCTTCACATTTTCTTTACCCATTACATTTTTATGAACTTATCCACCACAGAAAAGGAAAAATACTGGGACAGAGTTGAAACTTGGAAAAAATACCATTATAACCTCTTTTGTGACTCATGTGTCCTCTTGCCTGTATCCTGTCCTTCCTCACCACCTGTCCTTTTACCTGTGTTCTGGTTTTTCTCATTACCTATCCTTTATCCTGTACTCTGTCCTTTGTGATCACCTAAGATTACTATCTCTTGCTCTTCCTTCTAAATGCTGTACTATACCCACACTCAGACTGCTGACATACACCCATTAGGGACTAAGATTAGAGTATGAAGAACATGCGGTGAAATGGTTTTAAAATGAGAAAAAGAAAAATGGCTTGGCACGCAGGTCCTCAGAAGTAAGTTGCTTCTGGAAGGTCTAGAGAATATCTTCCCAAGGTATTAAATGGGCTCTACCACTCTGGAGAACCCAAGGGTGAGTAACTCCAAAGCAGCCACACCACCATTAAGTCTCACCTCCGCATGGATAACAACTTTCCCATAGTGCATAGATGGAGTCCCTCTTCAGTTAACCATCCACATCCTATATACTCTATCACCTCCAAAGATCATGAGACATACAGTTAGGGAAGAATTATATACAAATGTCTGTGAGTTACAGGAGGGAGCAGCCAGAAACTCCGGTGAGGGTCCAATGACCCAGCCCACCCGAATCTTCTATGGGGGAACATCAATAGTCACCAGAGGGGTGATTAATGGATTCTTTACAGTATCCCTCTCTCAGTGACTATGAACTGCCACTCAGGGAGTGGTGAGGCCTTATGAGTCCCTCCCACCTCCCTTTATTCTTTATGGAAGGCACTTTTCAAGGACTCACTCTATGAAATGAGAATATTTTGATTGCATGTTGATAATAAGCCCAAAATAGCTAGACCCGGTGATGTACTCCTTTAATTCCACCATGGAGGAGGTAGGGGTAGGCATATCTGTCTACATTTGAGACCACCTTGGTCTGTGTAGCAAGTTCCAGGCCAGTGAGGGCTACATAGTGAACAGAACCCACCATAGGTCTCAGTCCCTCCAAGACAGTTTGTGTGTTAACCCTGAGTCCTCATCCTGAGAACCCCATTTCTTTCTTTCTGGGTGCTCTGCTTTCTATTGTATTCTTGTCTGTGTGACTTAGAGATCATGTTGACAGATACCAGGGGGGAGTTAACCAAGGGATAAGCAGATACAGGCTCCTCCAGGTCAGAAACAGCATAGCAGTCACATAATTGCCCTTACTAATGAAAAATGTTAAGGAGATGGGTTTCCAATACCTGGTGAGAAGGGGTGTGTCCAGACTGTGGATACTGAGCTCGCCTGAGGGAACTTGGAAAATATTATTCTGGGTGAGGAAACTGGGAGGATATGGGAGGAAGATGCTGTTACTCTAACGTGTTCTGCCCTTAGACTCCATGGCAAACCTATGTTCCGACACTAAGTTTATTCCCTTAGTGCATGTGGGGTTTGCTTTTCCTTTTTCCCCCTAACTGATGGAGGTTCTTTATCAGCCCCTAAGGTAAATGAAGCAGAGGATTTGGATCTGGTCTACGTCCAAAGAAAAGAGCTAAATTCCAAACTGAAGCACAAAGGTAATGATATAACATTTAGTAATAATAATAATAATAATAACAGCTCTCATCTCAAAGAGAATAAATGGAGTGATCATGTCCTAGGAAGACAGATTTCAGGTACCTCAAACATCATGTTCCAATGTAGTAGCAGTTCCCTAGAGCTTTATGACAAAGAACAAAGAGGGTCATAAATCAAATCATTTTTTTCAAATGCATTAATGAAAATGCCAGGTTGATAGGTTCCAGCAAAGTGGGGGAAACCTCTGCTATAGCCCCCCCCCCCCGCTTTCTGATGGCATGTTTAACTTTGGGGCTTGTGGAATCTAGGAGTCTGCTAAATGAAATACACCCCAGAAAGATTTACCCAGTAGTCACAAAGATTTCAGGTCAGACATAGAGGTAGGCAACGAATGGCTATTAATAAAATTTAGCTCAAAATAATTTGGCTCTCAATCTGCAACATTCCAACCCCTTCTGCAGTCACTGAAATTCAAGTAGCCTTTGTAGAATGTTCTGTGTAGATTTGGCTCCTTTCTGGAAACTCCCCATTCCGGTAACTATGGCTTTTTTTTTCTAAGCATTTTATAATGTAAAACAGTAGCGAGCTCCTGGGAAGGAGCTAAAATGAGATCACCCTTCAGGAAGACCTTTGTTAGGAGATGATGCTCCAAAGCTGGGAAAGAGATGGTTCAGCTGAGGAGATAAATAGCAAGATGGCCACCAGGAGCCCTAACAGGAAGGAAGAGAGAGCCTTCTCTTTAAACCTGGAGAGCAAATGGGATTCAAAGAGTTAAGCCTTCATACCATGTGATCTAGCTTGGGCTGGCCTACATGCCTGCACGGAGACAGGCACTAGATAGTACTATATAAACTTACCTTGTAGCTATGAGGGGGAGGGACTTCGAGAAGCAGAGCATACTTTCTTATCAACCCCTGGGAGAGAGAGAAAAGCAGCCGGTGAGTCTGTGCTCACCCACTCTCTCCTGTATCATCTTTCGTTTGTTGAAATTACTGCCTCAATCATAAACAGCCAAGAGAAAACTCACTATGTCATGGCACACAGAACCAGTGCTGTGCTCCTTTTCCTGGGGAGACATGAATAAGCAGACATTTATTCACTCTAGATGTGGCACTAATGACAGGCCAAAGCAACCATTCTATGCAAGTTGGTGGAACAATGGGTTTATTTGGCTTACTTTAAGGAAGTATGAGCGAGTGAAAATAACTTTATCCCTGAGAGGTCCCACCTCATCAGTGATAATGTCAAAAAAAACTTATAAAAGCCAGAATGTGCCGGGTTTTTTTGTGCAGGAGTTGTTCTAAAGTCCTTTTCTCTTCTGGACATCCCACCCTCATGTTCCAGCGGCAGCGGGGTTTCTTTTCCTGTAGGTTATCGCTTTACTTTAGGCCATCTCTCTTAATGAAGCCCCTCTCCAAGTTTTGAAAGAAAGCCTCTTTCCCTTTAAGATCTCCATCATATTGCCTCTGATAAGATATTCCATCTCCTTTTAATGCTGTCCGATCTCAAAGCCAAACTCAACCTGTATAAATTGGACAGTCATATAGGTCTCAGTTTGATTTAGAATTCAGGCTCAGTCCTAGCACTCAGTGTCTGTGAAGCCTGGATAAATCACCTAGGAATTTTAGGTTTATTGAAGGTCCAATGATAGATATTTTTGATAATCAAATTAAATGACATGATGTTTGTGGAGGAAAAAAAAACATTTGGCAAATTGAGATGAGTCAAACAAACACACTAACAAAAACCAGCATCTGGCCCAGCAAGATGGCTCAGAAGGTAAAAAGTACCTGCCACCAAGTCTGATGACCTGATTTAGATGCCCAAGAACCACATGGGGGAAGGACCGAGCTGACTTCCACAAACTGTCCAATGCATAGTTAAAATGTAATTTAAAAAAAAATTTAAGGCCGGGCGTGGTGGCGCACACCTTTAGTCCCAGCACTCGGGAGGCAGAGGCAGGCAGATTTCTGAGTTCGAGGCCAGCCTGGTCTACAAAGTGAGTTCGAGGCCAGCCAGAGCTATACAGAGAAACCCTGCCTCAAAAAAAAAAAAAAAAAAAATTAAGGAGCTAGGCCAGGGGTGGCGCACACCTTTAATCTCAGCACTCCGGAGACAGAGGCAAGTAAATCTTGAGTTTGAGTGAGTTTGAGGCCAGTCTAGCCTACAGAGTCAATTCCAGGGTAGCTAAGGCTACACAGAATAACCTTGTCTCCAAAAACAAGCAAGCAAACCAAACCAAACCAAAACAAAGGATGGCCTATCAAGAGAGCGCACAGAATGCTAATCCCAGCATGCTGGGGGCAGTGGCAAGCAGAGCTCTGTAAGTTGGCAACCATTCTGATCTGCGTGGTGATGAGTTTCGGCCAGTTGGGGAGAGAAAGGGGGGCTGCTTATCCTCTTTCTGATCATTGATCCTTTGGCATAAGCAGCTGAATCCCTCAAACCGACATGAGAGACCAGCCTTAGTTTTAAATCAGAAGGCCCCTCGGCCTTTGTCCTCTCACAGTGCAGTCTCACCCTTATCTTACTTCATGAGTCAGCACACTCTTCTGTGGAAAGGGCCAGAGAGCAAACAGGTGAAGCCTTGGGAGCCACCTGGTCTCTGTAGCTCAAGGGTCCCTTTGTCCTTGTAGCTTAAGGGAATAAGATACCATTTAAGTAAGCGGAATGGTATGCTACCATACGAAATAGACAGTAGGCCAAGGTGCTAGCTTGCAGACCTCTGCTATATGTAAAGGTAACCTGAGACACTGGTTCAAGTCCTGCACTGGCTGAGTCCCCACGTATTCCTCTGATACATCTGAACTCCACATCCATTGTGCCATAACAAATAACAACAACAACAAAATGAAACATGTTCAAACCTGTCAGTAGGTCAGCTTATTTGATCCAATATGCCCCTGGCAAATGTCTAACAAAGAGTGTTGATTGGAATCATGAAATGCCCATTGGATTTGCACTAGTGGAGGTGACTAGGTGACAACATGAGGCCAAAGCCATTGAAACTGTGATTTATTATGTACACTCCCAAGAGAAGGGGGACACTCTGAGCAAGGGGAGGACCTAGTGGAAAACTAGGCCAAAGGTCTTTAAGGTTTCTCTAAGAATAAAGGCAAGGGGGACGGGGCAGGAGAGACCACATAAGATTGGATCATTTGAATACTTCCAGAAGGCCTTAAGAAAAGTGGTTCTCAACCTCTCACAGGGTTACATATCAGATATCCTGCATATCAGCTATGTACATTATGATTCATAACAATAGCAAGTTTATCGTTCTAAAGTAGCAACAAAATGATTTTATGGTTGGCGGAGCCAGGGGTCCTGACAGGAACGTTGAGAGCCACTACCTTAGGGGCACAGGGGCTATCTATAACTATCTGGTTTGGAGATGTTGTAGGGCAGGGGAAATACTGATTTGATGTGTGTGTTGGTCTGCTTTCTCTCACTATTACGGAATACCTGAACCTTGTAGAGAGGGGTGTGACTTAGATGTTCTATGTATGGCTGAGCATCCCACAAACACTTGTTTCTGAGCTTTGTTTTCAGTCTCTGGCTTGAGTTTTGTAAACAGCCTGTTTCATTCCCTGCTTTGCGGAACCATCTTTCTAGCCCCTACGGTTTTATTCTCAAAGATTACAACAGAATTTGTTGAGCATGCCTTTATAGACTCAAAAAATAGGTTATGTGGAGAGATGGCTCAGTGGGTTAAGTGCAAGTGCTGCTCTTGCAGAGGTCCCGGCTTCTGTTCCCATTCACGCAGTAGCTCAGAATCATCTGTAACTCCAGTGCCAGGAGATAATAATGCCCTCTCCTCCATGGGCACCAGGCACACACATGGTGCACAAATGTACCTGCAGGCAAAACATGCATACACATAAAGTTTTAAAGTCTAAAAAAAGAAATAGTGTATCTGGTTTAATCTACACCTGCAAGCTTGCCAATTAATATGATCTATATTCTACTCGCCTAAACCCATGACATTGCCTTCCAGAGTTGCAAATTAGCTACTGTTGTAATGTTCTTAATGGTGCTGATCTTTCTTTCTTTCTTTCTTTCTTTCTTTCTTTCTTTCTTTCTTTCTTTCTTTCTTCGTTTCTTTCTTTCTTTTTTTTTTTTATGCAGACTTAAACATCTCAGTTGACTGCAGCTTTGATCTTGGGGTCTGTGATTGGAAACAGGATAGAGAAGATGATTTTGACTGGCATCCTGCTGATCGAGACAATGGTATTTAAATTTCACTACAGCTTGTTCCGGGAGTAGAGAAGGCTGTTACTACTTACTAGATGCTAATGCCTGTTCCTGCTTAGGTCATGGTTGTTTACCATCTTTGGGAACCTTCGACCTTCGGGTGGCCTCTGATGGATGAGTAACTTGGTATAGCGTCGACTTCCTCCTCATCCTTCTCTTTCCCACATGACCCAGGAAATGTGTCCCAGTGTGCCTCTTTTATATGTACCCTCTTCTTTCTGAGAGAGGGAGATGGGAAGGAGAGGAAGGTGGGGGGATGAGGGGGTCTCTGAGACCTCCCTTTGTGCCAGCTTGCCAGCCACAGTCCTCTGTAGTTTTCATTTTACTTTTTTGATAGAAAATAAATCTTTTAAAGGTAATAAGACCTCTATCTACACTGGAGCTATAGTAGAGTTATCTCTCCGATGAGGATCAAAATCACTATGAGTGTAAAGGTAATGATCTAAACACAAGACTTTCTCATCCTTTCTATTATCCAAGGAATTCATTCTGACCACCTGGCCTTGGATTGTTCTCAACATTAGTTCTGAGCCATAAACTTCCTGGCTTTTGTGGTGTCTGTTTCAACTTTGTTGATGGGCCCTGGGTCCCCCTTGCGTGGAGTACTTGGCTTGCAGACACTGGAACACATATTGAATCCTGATCTCATGAAGACCAGCTACGTAACTGCAACAACTGCTATACATCTCCAGACGCCATGTCCTCACCAGTAGAATTGTATTTCCTTTGGGATATACAGGCTCAGCCTTGAATTAAAACATATTCCTTAGAATAAATTCCTTCCCAAGTTATTTCCTTGCAAGCCTGCACCAGCAGTCAGGAAGCTTTGATCTCTACCAAGAACCCCTGTTAGAGCTAGCAATTGGGGTAAAAAGAAAATATCCCACACATTAGTCATTCTAGTGAGCCCATCACTAAAGATTCAAGGGCAGTGGACAAGTTTAACAAGATGGAATGCATCTTTGGAGAAACTGTCTTGAAAATGAACACAAGATTCTCCTTTTTATTTTTTCATCATGGGATTGTAGATATTGGTGCTACCAGAGCTATAGTGCTTGGGGACCCCCAGATTGATGACAGCTCACCTGGTCAGCATTGTCTTACATTGACTCTCCCACCAATGAGAAGTCTTCTGTTTGCAAACACTCGATTTGCAAATAACCCCTATGTTCTCAGTTTCTGGGGTACTCACATCATAACTTCTCCCTTCCAACAGCTCCACCAGGCCTCTGCATAGTCTTGACTTCCCCTACAAAGCTAAATGTACATGAGAAAGATCGGATACATTACTATTGTTGGAGGGATGAACCCTCAAGGAAAGCTGAAAGCAGGCTTTAGCTGGGATTGAAGAGCTCACAGAAGAGAGGTTTACTGGATAAAGTACAGGATGCCTTTATTTGAGATAAATAGACTTCTTAGTATGAATTAAACATGTTTATTTCACATTCAAACTTCACCAGGCATCCTGGAGCTTTGCTTAATGAATGCTCTTGCTCATCCTCCTCTTTCTTTTTTATTCAGTCCTGGGCCCTAGCCCAAGGAATGGTGCTGCCCCCATTCTGAGTAGATTTTCCCACCCAATTGAAACTTAGATAATCCCACAGACATTCTCTTACAGCTGGCCCAGAGGCTTGTCTCATAGGTGATTCTAAACTGACAATCAATATTAACCATCACAGGTTATAAATTTTGGTGATGCTGTTACAGAAATAGTATGTCATCCCACTGAGAAATAAATCATTGCACTTAGAGATTAATAAGGGATAAAGCTCTTTAATAATAGCCCATATCTGACTCTGACTAATACCCAAAGAGTAGCTGGCCTTGAATAGAGCATTTTGCTAATTTACATACACCTTAGGCTTAGCATTCCACATGTTCTGTCATCCTTAAATCTCTTTCAGGTCCCAGCCTCAGATTACACTTTAAATAATGTAAACAGAGAAATGGAAACAAGAGAGTGAAAGTCTGGCCACTTAGGAACATGGGAGATTGACACGGCAAAGATACTGCATATTGCCAGAATGTTTTTAAGTATATCAGTATTGTTCCTTTTCAAATGTTTGTTACTGAGGATCATCCTGCCCATCTAGCAGAATTATGCTTTTGCTGGGGAAGAGGACCCACCAGTGTCTGGATCCAGTAAAGACTAAGACAGCCTTAGCCAGGGTCATACAAATGTCTCCAGGAATTGTACCAGAATACTACATGCTATCCCCAGTGTTTTCCTCCCAGCTTCTATGGGAATACTTTCTGGTCAACTTCTTCAGACCATGCTGTGTAAGAGTTGTTTTAGTTAGGGATGGAGAAATATCTCAGTAGTTAAGAGCAATGGCTGTTCTTCCATAAGACCTGGGTTTGATTTCCAGCACCTACATGACATCTAACAACCATCCATAATTCTAGTTCCAGGTGATCCAATGCCCTCTTCTGGCCCCTAAGGACACCAGGTATGCCAATGTACAAAATATATAAAGATAAAGCATTTGTACATATAAAATAATAATTTTTAAAAGTTTCTTACCAAAGCCACAATGAAAAGAATAGAGATAGCCAAAAGTCCACTTCCCCGGGTTATGAGACACTTAGAAAGTTTGCAAGCATAGAAGGAAATATAACTCTGGTCATCCTACATCAGAACACAAGAACGATGTGTTAACACATGGTGGTTGAGCCTCAAGAAATTATTAGGACAAGATGGGTCAAGGGTCTTTGATGAGACATTTCTGTCTGGATCTACCCAGGTAGATAGATGGCCATCATACCTGTGATGGCCAATATTGATTGTCAACTTACTAGGACCTGGAATCACCTGACATGCCTGTGAAAGATTGTTTAGAGTGGGTTAGCCTCAGGAATGTCAATGCTGTATTGATTATCTAGCTTTCCACTGACACGGGGGAATCCACTCAGAAAATGAGGTCAGCACCATTCCTTGGGCTGGGGTCCAGAACTAGAAAAAAAGGAGAGAGGGAGCTGAGCTTGAGCATTCATCATTGCTCCTTGATAATGAATGCAATGCAATTGGCAGCCTCAAGCTCCTGCTGCTGTCACGTCTTTCTAGGTAGGATTATGGGTCCCATGTCCGCTCTGCCACAGGGTTTGGCTGCTCAGCGAGATGGGACTCAGGAAGTTGACTTCAATTATTCCATGTTGTCACTGGGTGGCTGTGGGCTGTAGGAACGTGCAGTCTGAGGCACCAGACAGCCCGAGCTGGTTCAGGGGTCCCTGGGCCTGTGAGGAGGCTGGGGCCATCTGGTTCTCAGGATCTCAGACACCCAGGCACACCTGGATGCCAAGGAAGGGCTGAGAATGGAGTGGGGGCCCCCCCGCATGCTGGATCTAGCCTGGGGTCAAAAGGAAAAAGAGGGGAGTTCTTGCTGATCTCTTGGGGGAGAGTCCTCTGCTTGAGCTTGGGCTTGACTTGGTGGCAGGGATGACTGGGAGCTCAGAGAGGCCTTCTCTGGGAGATTAGACAGCGGCTCTCTAGGTGAAGGCCTTCTCCATGGCTCCCCACAGCGCAACCCAATGAAAAGAGGCAGTCCATGGCTTTAAGACATTTATTGTCATGGCAGAAAGTGGATGAGTGAAGCCATATCCCACTTTCTCAGGGTGGGTCTGAGGTTAAATACCTTTTGCAGGGAGGAGTGTCTGGAAAGGAATGTTTATTGTCTAAGCCTCCAGGCCTTTAGGTACCTCATTAAAATGGAGATCTGTCTTGAACCTACATAACCACAGGTCATGTCTTCTACATGTGCAGGGGCTTAGGGTGTTGCCCTTACGTGACTGATGGCCACAAATCTATGGGGGGCTGCAACTAGTGACAGGGGCCTGGTGCCTGGGAATCAGGCGAAACACCTTTAGAATTACCAGGGTTTCTAGCCTTAGCTCAACCAGGAATCAGGCTGCCTTTCCTGTGCCCACATTCCTCCACCACCATGGGCTCTACATATCCTTGAACCTGTGAGCCACACTAAATCCTCCCTTAAGTTGCTTTTACTAGGATGTTTTGTCTCAACAACAGCACAAGCCAATCATATCCTACATATCATTGGTACTGTAGAAAATGCATCCTAAGAGTCAACTAATCACGGTGGAAGTGTTCTAGAACTCATTAACTGAAAATCACCTTCAGTGCGTAGTCACTATACTTATGGATCTGGAAAATTCCTCAGCTTTCTGACCCTTAGATCTCTTCTCTATATAGGAAAAAAGTTCAAGTCTCAATCTACACTGTTCACGTTTGTGTAACTGATCTATTGAAATGTAAAAGACCTCCGCACTTCTATGGGAGACTGTTGTTCATTTTTTTAGCTAGTCTATGTATGCTAGTCAGACCCTTTATCACAGCCTTTTATTCTCTTAAAGATGTTGGTTACTATATGGCAGTCCCTGCACTGGCAGGGCACAAGAAGAATATTGGCCGATTGAAACTTCTCCTTCCCAACTTGACACCCCAAAGCAACTTCTGTTTGCTCTTTGATTACCGGCTGGCTGGGGACAAAGTAGGAAAACTTCGAGTGTTCGTGAAAAATAGCAACAATGCCCTGGCATGGGAAGAGACTAAAAATGAGGATGGAAGGTGGAGGACAGGAAAAATCCAGTTGTACCAAGGGATCGATACTACCAAAAGTGTAAGTGCGGAAGGAACTTCATATTTACATTTTGCTTTTTAAGTGATTCAACAGACTATTTACTGATGTCTATAGGTCTTAGGAGTACAAAGATAGCAAGAGTTGTCTAATCAGCATGACTAATGAGGGTATTTGTCTGGTTCTACAGAAGTGGCCTATCGGTGTGTCTGGCTCCTCTTACTAACTTTCATGAAAACCAGGTTATGCATTCTTTAATATGTTAAAAAATAAACACTCCAGGAAAAAAGATTTCCCATCTATTCTTTGTGTGGAACTTGCTCAATAAATGGCAGACAGAATATGATTATATTTTAAGGTTGTTTTAACTGAACTGAAGGGGGTGACTGTTATGAGGAATTCTTAGGACCATTCTAGGGTGTGTGTGTGTGTGGTGGGGGTGAACCTTTAGAAGGTCTTGTAGAACTGATAAAAACTGTTACATTTACAGTTGTTTATATACATTAAAACCAACAAGGAGAAAATGGGATATAAGCAGAGACCAGAAAGGACCAGACAGAAGTTTATAGTTTTCCTTGCCTGGGCAGATCTTAATTTTCCTAGCAACCACATAAGGCAAGACTCACAACATATTACACACCAGCAAAGTTTGCCCAGATCTTGGTATTCAAAGGTCTGTGTGTGTGTGTGTGTGTGTGTGTGTGTGTGTGTGTGTGTGTGTGTGTGATATGTGTGTGTGTGTCTGTTTGTTAATGTGAAGGCCATGGTTAGGGGCTGAGCCACCTCAGCTATTGTTACTCAGACCTATCCACTTTATTTCCCTAGACAGGCCTTAAACTTGCCAAGTATGGCAGACAAGCTGACAAGCAAGTCTAAGGGATCCACCTTCCTCTGTTTCCTCAGCACTGGAATTACAAGTGCATATCGCTATGCAGAGCTTTTTGACATGTATTCTGGGGATTAAACTCAGGTCCATCTGTTTACAAAGCGAGCACTTTATCACTGAGCTATCTCTCCAAGCCCTCAAAGCTATCCCTATGGGTCTATCTGCCCACATCATTGCCAGCATGGCTGACCTTAGTTATTTGGTCTCCAGCATTCCCAAAGGCTATACTGATATCATGCAACCCAAGGCCCCTATCGTAAATAACATTCTGAACATAGACCATCTGACTTGGCTAAAGGTTACAGGAATATGAAAACACTCTGGACTAAGTAGTTTCAAGGGCTTGGAGGCTGACTCTTAGTAAGCAGTCAAGGGCAAAGCCTTCTTTCAAATGTTGAGCTTTCGGACAACTCAGACCTACTGAGTTAATCTTTTACTGTAGAAATGAGTTTGATAAAGGAAAAGGAAACTCTTTTAAGAGGAAGTTGGTTAATGAATTTGATAAAGAACAAATAGAATAAAATGATGTAGAGTTTGCTGAGTTTGGAGCACCTTGACAAGAGCTGTTTCCTGAAAGAGAAGGGCCAGTAATCACATAATAGAAGAACAAAGAGGGGGCCTGGGTTGCTCAGTTGGTAGAGGAATTGGCTCACATGCACAAAACCCTGGGCTCAGTCCCAGCACTGCATAAACCATGCATGGTGGGGCATGCCAGTAATTATAGTGCTCAGAGATAGACACAGGAGGATAGACAGGGCAAGAGCATCCTTGGATATATAATGGACATCTGTTCTCATATGAACACACACACAGACACACACAGACACACACATCACACACACATACACAGACATACATACACCACACAGAGATACAGACACAGAGACACACACAGACATACACACACACACACATATACACAGACATGCACACACATAGACATGCATACACAGACACACAGAGAGACACAGAAATATACAACACACACACACAGAGACACATACACACACACACATACACACACACACAGGCACAGGCAAACAGACACAGACACACACTCACACACAGAGACTCATACACACAGACACAGACATACACAAAGACACAAATACCACACACACACAGAGACTCATACACAGGGCAAGAGCATCCTTGGATATATAATGGACATCTGTTCTCATATGAACACACACACAGACACACACAGACCCACACAGACCCACACATCACACACACATACACAAACATACATACACCACACAGAGACACACACAGACACACATATACACATACACAGACATGCACACACATAGACATGCATACACAGACACACAGAGAGACACAGAAACATACACCACACACACAGAGAGACACATACACACACACACAGGCACACAGACACACACTCACACACAGAGACTCATACACACAGACACATATACACAGACATACACAAAGACACACATACCACACACACACAGAGACTCATACACACAGACACAGACACACACAGAGATACACATACCACACACACACAGACACACACAGAGAGACACATATACACGCAGACACACACACTCATACACAGACACACACAAAAACACAAATACACCACACACCACCTACACACAGAGAGACTCATACACGCAGACACACACACAGATATACATACTACACACACACAGGCACAGACACACACACACATACACAGAGACTCATACACACACACACACACACCCCACACACATACACAGACACAGACACACACACAGACACATACACCACACACACACATATACAGACACACACAGAGAGACACATATACACACACATATACACAAACACACACACAGAGACACATAAACACACAGAGACACATACCACACACAGAGAAAGACACATACATGCACGCAAATACACAGATGCACATACACACACGTACACACATATTCAGACACACACACACAAGACACATACACACACAGACACACTCATACACAGACACACACACCACTCACACACAGACACACACAGAGAAACTCATACACACACAGACAGAGATATACACACAGACACACACACACACACACACCACACACACATACAGAGACACACATACACAGACACACAGAAACACACACACACGTGTGCGCATGCACTTAAAGAAATAAAATTTAAAAGTAAACAATAAAAGATCTTTCATTGATTTTGCTTCATTTCTTTACATGGCAATTCCAAAAGTTCCCTCTTCAGAATTACAGGACTTTTGAGAATCCTTCAGAGCTTGCTGTGAGCCTATCTTCACTGAACAGAATCCTCACCATGAGAACTTAGCATGTAGGAAACACGTTGGCATACAATCAATATGATTATATGTAATCATATGAAAGGCAATTTCTATACAGTAGAAAGTCAACTTTAGTCCTTGCTAACAGCAGTTCAATAGTTTGCTAACATCATGGCTGGGAAGTAACCTTCTTTTCTCTCTCTGTTCTTAGGTCATTTTTGAAGCAGAGCGTGGCAAAGGCAAAACTGGAGAGATTGCAGTGGATGGAGTCTTGCTGGTGTCAGGCTTGTGTCCCGATGACTTTTTATCTGTAGAAGGTTGACTGTCACTGTCCTCCTTTGTAGCTTCATATGTGGCTTTTAAAATGTCATTTCTCTAGGGTATCTTTTTATATCACAGCCTAGGACTCTTCCATCTTATAATTACAAGCTGACAGTGTACAATGTTCCAACAGAAATATTATCATAACATGCCTTTTTTGTATCAAATGTACTAAGACTTGCCTATATATAGTGCCACTGTGCCTTCTCATTTGTTTCTGAATTTTCCACATTTTATTACAAAATGTAGAAATGCTAGCCCATCTCCCCCTGCCCTATACATTTGCTCTTCCTATATAAGTTGGTGAACTTTCCTATATAACAACATAGAATAACAACAACAGAAAATGATAAGTACAGATAAATGGTTAATTGTTGGGGCTGGGAAAATGGCCCAGTGGTTAAAAGTATTCATTCCTCTCGAGGACCCAGGATCAATTTCCAGCATCCACATGGCAGCTCACAACCATCTGGAACTCCAGTTCCAGAGAATCCAATGCCCTTCTGGCCTTTGTGGAAACTTTCATATGTATGGTATACATGCATACACTACACTACACTACACTACACACACACACACACACACACACACACACACACACACACACATACACACACAGAGTAAATCAATTTCTTAAATTGTTTAACTTTCACGGTACTTCTTGGAAACAATGACATTAAACATAGATTTGTGCCTTTGTGGCTCAGCCTGCTCTTTCATAGTCAAGCTTGCTCATTTAATTTTTTTATAATCATATCCAGTAAACGGCCTTGTGTCATAGTAAGATAAAATGGTATCTTACTGACTCTGTTTACTTATGTGTACAATTCTGGAAAATAAATTTTTTTATTCTATCCACTGTTGAAACACTTTGTCATCTTAAAAATTCTTGAAAATTGATTCAAATGGGCTTGGACGCTTCATGTGGTGGAATGCTTGCTTGGCATGCATGAACTGCTGGCTCACGGACCTGATAAATTGGGAATGATGGTGCCTGCATGAAATCCCAGCAGATTTGAAGGTTAAGGTCATCCTTGAGTACACAGTATGTTTGAGTCTAACCTGAGCTACATGAGACTTTGTCCAAACACACACACACACACACACACACACACACACACACACACACACAACACAGAGAGAGAGAGAGAGAGAGAGGTATCAAATCTCTTCCAGAAGGAAGATACTATGTATATTCACCAAGGCTGTTCACTATACACATAGCCCTGAAAAAATAGTACAGGCAAATCTGTCAATGCCTTTGTGCAAAGAGCACAAGGCACTCATATGGATTCACCAGCTACCATCAGCCTCCTGGCTCTCTGGAATCTAGTAGATGAGTACGACAGCCAGAAAGGTCAGCTAGGAACACTGTCTTCTTACCAGTGAACGATACTTTCACCCTTGACACAGGGCTCATGTTCTATTGAGTGAAGATGGGTTGTTCTTCCTGGAATTCGTTTTTTCCCCCCTAGAACTGCTGTTTAAATTCTTTTGCAGTCAGACTATAAGATAGCACTTAGGTGATTAAATGTCTTCAAAATAAGCACACACGAAGTGAAGACGTCTCACATTTTGAGGGAGAACTGTCAATTAGGGAACATGTTATAATTTGTTACCCTGCTTCAAAAGTGAGTTTTGTTTTGGTTGGTTGGTTTTGGTTTTGGTTTGGGTTATTGTTTTTTTCAAATGGTCCTGCATTTTGGAATACTTAAAGGGTCTGGAGGGAAATTTACAAGCTGACTTGAATCGTTATGACTTAGCACCATTTTATAATCCTGCCCCAAGACAGATAGTGAATAGCGAGAAATAATTCTTTTTTCAAAACTGGCTTTTATTGAGCCTTCATGAATTCCTCTCAATTCGTTGGTTGAAGGTTGAGGAGTATTATTTGTTTGCTTGTTGCCATATTAGGGAGTGAACCTAGGGCCTTGTATCTGCTTGGCAAGTACTCTACCACTGAGCTACCTCCTGAGCCCCAGTGGAAAGGTTTCACAAGAAATGAATCCTTTGACAAATCTGAGAGGCTCTCTTGAGCTTAGGCTATATAATATCAGAGGCTGGAGATGTGTGGCTCAGCTGGTAGAGTTCTGCCTAGCATGCATAAAGTTCTTGGTTTAACCACCAGCAATGAATAAAATCAAACATAGCCGCAAAGACCTGGAATCCCAGTACTTGGTTAGTAGAGACAGGAAGATCAAGAAGTTCAAGGGCATCCTTGGCTACATAGCATGTTTGAAGCCAGTAGTCAGGTGGCAAAGGTGAGTGAATGTCTGGGTACAAGGCCAGCCCGGTATAATATATAGAATGTTCTAGGCTAGCCAGGGCTACATAGTGAGACCCTGCCTCAAAAAAAAATAGTAATAAAGTAAAAATAAATAAAAAGGAAGCACTCAACAACATTCAGAAAATATGCACTATGTGCTATAAGTTGTCTAAGGGTCAAAACCAAAAAAAAAAAAAAAAAAAAAAAGATCAATGGAAGAGGAATCAGGGTGACCAGGGTGTGTTTACTCTTGTGGGAAGGTGTTAGAAGGGAACACCAGGGGAAAGTTGTAGAAAATCAATAATTCTGGTGTTCTGAGAGGTGTGTGGGATGTGTGTATGCATGCATCTCTATATATGTGCATGTGTCTGTGGTTTCGGCTCCTGAATAGGCATGTTCACTGTGCGAAACATATTGAACAACACATTTAATGTACTTAACGTACGTAATACTTCAACAGAAATTGCTTTGAAAAGCCTGAAAATATTCTTTCTCCAACTCCACCCCACCTCTGTCAAAGCTGAATGTCAGTTATGTGAAATTTTGTTGCATGATTTGAAATATCTGGAGTATTTCACAAACCTACATTTCAACACCAGGCAGGTTGTGACTGTAGTTACACATAGGCTCATATAATTCAGCAACCAACATTGGGGATGTATCCCAGTGCTCCCCCCCCCCCCGGGCCCCCAGCAGTATATCCTGGGCATGACTTCTGTTTGTGAATGCCAATGTAGTTTCAAGAGGGACTGAGACCGAGGGAAATAGTGCCACTGACCGGAATCTGGAACTCTTCATTAGTATTCCTGAGTGGTGTTAAAAGTCCTTAGTGTATCCTGTTACTCCTTCCAAAAGTCTTTTTTCCTAGGCTAGGTATGATGGCACACACCTTTAAACTCGGGAGACTGAGGCAGGAGGATCAGAAATTCAAAGTTCGTCTCAGCTACATAGCAAATTCAGCTACATAGCAAATTCAAGGCCAGCCTGAGCTACATAAAACTCCCTCAAAATACCAACATGTGGCCTAGGCATGCATGATAGCAAATGCTTTTAGTCCCAGCAGAGACACTCAGAGCTATGTAAATTCAATGCCATCCTGGTCTAGTGACTTCTAAGACAGTCATGGCTACACAGAGAGACTCTCTGAAAATAAACCAAGTCATGGGAGGGTGTAAAGTGAGAGGAGGCGGTGGGGAGAGTAAAGAAAGAGGGAAAAAAAGTCTTTTCTCCAGGACATCCAGGGCTACACCAAAGAAACCCTGAAGAAGGGAAGTGTGGGGAGGGGGCAGTTTCTCTCCAAAGATGAGTCTTAGCTCATCTTTGCCAGCTGTGTGTACCACACAGCTTTCCTGTTGAGCACAGGAAACTGCATCCTGCAGTGTGTGGAATCTCTCAGAAACCCTGGCAAATCCCCTTGAGGCAGTGTCTGTCCTAGTGTGTGACTTACCAGACAGATACCACCTCAGGCATCTGCTGCCCCTTCTTCCCACAGGTCTCCTTCGTGATCTTTTAAGAACCTATGTTTCTCTGTGAGTAGGAAAACCTTTCCAGTCCAGCCATGCTTGCGACATTTAATGCATCCAGCCCTACAGACCTCTCATGCTCTCTCAATTCATTCTTACTAATGCTTGTTCAGTGTTTCACTTGCCTGGTCTCTGGCAAATGATGGGAGAGTATTCTCATATCACAAAGCACAGGGAAGCACCATAAGGTGTGTGCTTCAACTGTAACCTTTCTTGAGTAGTATTTCATACAAATAGCATCCAATGCTTTAATCCAAAAGGAAATTTCAGCACTGACGTAATGTTAGATTCTTCCTGTCCTGGAATCACAAAGACAGACAGACAGACAGACAGACAGACACACACACACACACACACACACACTCAAAGGCTATGTCAATATGGACTGGTAATGAGCAACAGAAACAGAGCCCAAGTCACTTACAGCAAGGACAGTAGCGTGCATGTAGACAGGAGCCATGGAAGTGAGTCGCAACTCTAGAAGCAGGACAAGGAACCATTGTAGCAATGGCCTACTAAGGATGTCATCTTCGCCTGCGCGATCTCTCACAGTAATGTAGCCTCCACAGTACTCAACTCCAAAGTCAAATGCCAGGAGCTAGGGATGGCCAGCACTCAATCATGGAATCTTTACCCAGCATACAAGAAGCTCTTGGTTCAAGCCCCAGCCTCAAATAAACTAGACGTGGCAGTGCATGACTGTCATCACAGCCCTTGGGGAGTAGAGCAAAGAGAATAAGAAATTCAAGATCATCCTGGCTATATATGGAGTTCAAGGCCAGCCTGGGCTACATGAGATTCTGTTTCAAAAAGAAAAAGAAGAAGTCAGAGAGGGTGCTGAGGTCAGGGAACTCCCCCTGCCAAGGCCAACCAGTCACCTAATTAGGCATTTAGGAACGGAGTAAGGCTGGCTCTGTTCTTTCAAAGACCACCACATAGATTACCATCATCCAAAGCTGGAATTGAGGGCTAATCCATTCCAGGCAGTATACCAGACTCTTCACAACAAAAGATGGCCCCTTCCATTCTCTTCAGCACCCAGAAAACGGGTGGCCTTTGAGTCTGCTTTCAAGCAAAGAGCAACTTCCACAAATACTATCACAGAAGCCAAACAGTGCAGCTACTGTGCATCGGGTTTACTGTGAGGAAAATGAGGGAGAGACAAGAAGTACCTTCCTCAGACACCACAAATCAGAGCAATAACACTTCTGGTCAAATGTGTCCCCACAAAAGACTGTCCAGAACACAACCATGCTTTAAAATGATTTCTGGCTCCAGGCATGCAGAATGAAGGCTACAGGTGAAGCACGCAGTATCAGTTTGGGACAAAGTGCCATGAAGCTACGCGTTTTTGTTTTTTTTTAAGAAGAAGAAAGATGACAGATAAGGAAGCACAGGCCCTTGCCCTGTGGGTCAACACTTATGACTCGCTGTTCGAATGAACTGTTACAAAACAACCTCCCTTTAAAAGGAGAGCCCGAAGACCAAAGTAACGCGAGCCATTTCACGAAGCAGACCACACGTTGGGATCTCTGGCCGCCGCCTGTCTGGAATCCTGGAAACCAGCCACAATGACTGAATCAAATCCCAGATGCTAGGCCTCAGCTCTAGATTTCTAAACGGCAACAGGACAGACAACGGGACAGACAAAAGGAGGTATTTACGTGAAATAGCATCTCCTTGTCTCATTTCTTCTTGTACGTTTTCCTGTCTTTCTAATGAAGTCGAATTTTTTGATTAATTTTCTTGACAATTTCGGGGACTTTGAATAATGTTTACCAACAAAATCGTAGAAAAAAAATGTGCTTTTGAATTTTCATCTTGTGATTGTGATTGAAGCCAGACTTCTGGGTCTTTTGTTAGTCCTCTGCTTATTCAGTTTCCATCAATCTATAGAAGCTTAAGTGTATGGTTTCCCCAAATAAGGTCAGGCGCACACACAGGTTCTGGGGTTAGGAAGGGAGGCAGCACTCTCATTCAACCACACACACTAATCAAATAAGCACACGTTCCTCCCCACCCCCCTCTTCCTCTACACTGCTACTGGGGAGAACAAAAGAAAAATGTTGGGGGGCATGGGTAACAGGACTCAGTGAAGAAACTGACTTCTCTGTCTTCCTTTTTGCTGGCAGATGGAAGGTCCCATCTTTGAACTAAATGAGTGATTTAAGTACTAATGTTAAATGGGACTAGGCATGCTTTTCAAATGTATATATTATATGTGTGTGTGCTTTTATCATGTGTAGTGGTGCTACATGTCTGTAAAAGTAGAGAAAGAAGGATCAGAAATTCAAGGACACTCACAACTACATATGAACTTCGAGGCCAGCATGGGCTACATAAAATCTCTTTTCAGAGGGAAAAAAAAATCATGAAGTGGGCTGAGATCAGGGAGTGGCCCTGCCTGGGGATAAAATAGGTACCCTGACTAGCTGTTTACAAGGTAGGCTTAAAGCTGGTTCTGACTTCATTGGTTTGAGGTTCAGCCTGACCTCCAGGAGTTCTCAAAGTTTATCTGTTACTTTTCTGTTGCTGTGATAGAAACAAAACAAACAAACAAACAAACAAAAAACAAAAAACCCACCGTGACCACAATAATTTATTTGTGCTTATGATTGCAGAGGAGTGCATGTCCACACTGACCTGGAAGGCATGGTGGCAGGAGCAGGAAGCTGAGAGATCACACCTAGACCACTCATGGGAAGTAGAGAGTGCCAACTGGAAGTAGAGTAGGGATTATAAAGTCTCCAAACCCTCTCCCCAGAGAACAGAGGAAGTGACGTACTTCCTTTGCCAAGGTTTACATTCTGTACGTTCCGACCTCCCCAAACACCACCCACTAACTGGGGACCAAGCACTGAAATCCAACAGCCCACCAGGGACAATTCTCGTGCAAGCCACAACACCCGGTGATCCTAAAGTGGGCTTGAGGACCACTCACCTAAGTAGATAATCCTGGAAATCTCTAAAATTACAAGAACTGATCATCTAAGTGTCCATCCAAGAGAATACGAGAACTCCCACACTTTACTGATAGAAGTGTCAATTATAGCAAGCATTTGGGGAAAATATTTGGCAGTGTTGCCAAAACCAAATGCTTGTCCTATTTCCTAACAATTTCACTCCTGAGTAGAACAGGGTACATATTCACCAACAGAAGTGGATGAAAATATCCACAGTAGTTTATTTCATGACTGTCCAAAACCAAAACCAAGGCCAGGTGTGGTGACTCATGCCTTTGATCCCAGCACTTGGGAGGCAGACAGATCTCTGTGAGTTCAAGGCCAGCCATCAATACATAGTGAGTTCCCGGACAGTCAGGGCTATGAAGAGAGACCCTGACTCAAGAGAAAAATGAAAACAATTAAAATGGCCACCAATATCAAAATACATATATTATGTTAGCTGTATACAAACCAAGACTATACAGAATGAAAGCCTGCCAGAGGCAACTTCCATAGACATAAAATTGAGTGAACCAAACTTATATAAACCAGCACTATAAGTCTGTGGTGTGTGGTGTGTGTGTGTGTGTGTATGTGTGTGTGTGTGTGTGTGTGTGTGTGTGTGTGCGTGCGTGTGAGTATGTGTACATGCATGCTGGAGAGGTCAGAAAAGCATGTCAAATCCCCTGTAACTGAAATTATAGCCAGTTGGGAACCACCAGGTGGGTGCTGAGAACTAAACTTGGGTTCTATGAAAGAACAAGCGCTCTTCATTACGAAACCCATCTCTCCAGCTCCTCCATCTTACTTTTTGAGCCAAGAGCTCTCCCCAGTGCTGGAGCTCACTGCTTCAGCTAGGCTGTCTCGCTGCCTCCAACAAGGAAGTTACAGATGTATATAGCATTACACCTAGCTTCTCTGTAGGTGCTGGCAACTGGAACTAAGGTCTTCACATTTGTACAAAAAGCACTTTACCTACTGACTCATCTTCCAGCCCAGTAAGTCTACTTTGAATAAGGTTCAGGCAGATAACACTAAGCTCTGGAGATGGACGTCAGCAAGAACTTACCCTGTGGTAGTAGAATGAACAAACAGGAAGCACTTGAGAGCAAATCTTCCCTCCAGAAGACATATTTTTTTCCAAGATATAATTTTCAGCAGTATCCACTTTAGTGCACTCCCTTGTCAACAAAAGACATCGAACCGAAATCACGAGTCTATGATAATTAAATGTCAAAGGCTAAACCAAACCAGGACTGCGGGTGCACACCTAGAACCACAATACTCAGCAGCTTGAGGCAGGGGGTTCACTGTGTATCCAAGGCCAGCCTGGGCTACAGAGGGAGAGCTTGTCTCCAAAATTAAGGTTTTGTAACAATGAAGTTAGCACTTAGCACAATTTCTGAAAGTGAAAAGCTTTAGCCAGGTGTTGTGGCCTCCGCCTTTAATCTCAGCACTCAGGAGTAAGAAGCAGTCAGATCTTTGAATTTGAGGCCAGCCTGGTCTACAGAGGGAGTTCCAGAACAGCCAGGGCTAAAAGTGAAAAGTCTTTAACCTATGCTATATAAACACACACACACACACACACACACCCCTCCAACCCTGACAGTCTGAGTTTGATCCCTGGAACCCATATGGTATAGAGAACTGATTTTCACAATTTGTTCTCTGACAAATTGTGTGACATGTGTGTGTGTGTGTGTATACACACATACACAATAATAAATAAATGTTATCTTTACACTTTAAATGATATATTTTTTAAAATGTAGCCAGAGATCCAGATGCCCTCCTGAGCCTGGAGAAAGGCTTCAGCTCCCTCTTGCCGACAGACAGTTTTCAGTCCCTGGCCCACCAGCCAGCCACGATCTGACCTGAGCAGACAATAATTTCCTTCTCCTGGAAGATACACTGTTTCTGTGTCCTTTGACTGTGTATGTCTGAGGTATCTGTTGCAGAAGCTAAACCTAGAATTTTTGCTTCTACAATCTTTGTGTTTTTATGTTTCCTGCTGTTCTGAAACTCTTGAAACTTGAAGGGAACAGTTCTCTTTAAAAAAAAAAAAATCCATTATATTCTCTGAGCTTTATGAACATCCCCAGCTAAACCCAAAGTCTGGTCCTGATGTTTAAGAGGAAATGAATGTCAGTCAGCACCTTAGAACCCCAGAAGAGATGCAATTGCTCTGACTTCATTCCATGGACAACATCTGCAGCTTTTTCCTAAGTAAGCCCCTGGAGAGGCCCTTGGAAGGATTTTTGCCTTCGGTTTCTTGGGAATTTACAGGAAAGGGGCTGTCTAGCTGAGCTCAGGAAATCCATGTTGCTACTCAGAGACCTAATTAGGATTGAAAAGTAGTTTGCACTGCACTAAATGACATTGATCCAAGAGCACTTGATCTCGGAGTACTGAAACAGCTGAAAGGTGCCTTTGAAAACAAAGAGCCCAGGGCTGGAGAGGTGGCTCACTGCTTCAGAGCACTTGCTGCTTTTGCACGGGATCCAGTTTCAATCCCCAGCCATCTGTAACTCCCGCTTTAGAGCATCTATCTGATGCTCTCTTGTGGGGTACCAGGTGTTGTGTCTGGCCAGCAGATCACAGCCTGGGTTTTAGCCTGGAAAGGCATTTTGGAAACCTGGAAGAGAAGAGGGGCTAGGTGGCGAGAGAAAGAAATGCAGCTAAGACAGGCATTCTGATCAAAGCTCAATTTTACTGTTCTGCACGCAGTTATAAAGCAGGGGAAGGGGGCCCGATTCCCGCCAATTAGTCTTGGGGTCCAATAGCAGGGTGACCACGTGCACGGCTCCGAACAGCAAAGTGGCAGGTTCTAGCAGTGGGCGTGGCAGAACGATAGAGCCGGCAAGCTCCACCCCTGAGCAAGCAGGTTTCAGGCTGGGGGAGGGGAGACTACAACCAGGTACTCACGCGATATACAGATGATCAGTCAGGCAAAACACTGAGACACATCAACTAGGAAAGTAAACAAATCTTCAAATAAGAGCACCCGAGACAAGACCCAAAGCCTATGTTTAACTCATCATAGAACTCAGTACTTTAATTGACAGTCAGTGGAACATTGCCCCAACCAATAAAATTCTCAGCAGTTTTCCTGGTGTGTATTTCCAGTTCAGTTATGGAGTCATTCCAGATGTGCTGAGCCAGGACAGTTCCACAGAGCTTGCTGCAGTAACTGACATGTTGTCTACCTGTGCCATATACTACAGTACCCATTTTCCACAGTAGCTGATAACTTGGCATTGAGGCAGTGTAACTGAGGAACTGGGTTTTAAATCTTATCTAAACAAAAATAGCTGTAGATGCCCAGTGCAGCGACGAAGGCAGGTCTACACGGGTAACTCTAACTTGCCTCTTAGGTGATACACTGTGTTTTAGAGTTTTTAGATTTCTTTCTTCCTTCACACCCTCTGGTGTCTGGGTCATATCTGGTTTTTTTTTTTTTTTTCAGAATTTTGACTAATGTTTTTCTTTTTTTTTTTCTAATTCTCCTCTGTACAGTAGGGTAGGCAGCTTTTCAAATAGCTTTTACTATTTAGACTAATTCATTCCGGGAAATGTTTAATAGTTTTGGTAGGACTGTTCGGTTTGGGGTATTGATGCACCGCTGAGGATTGAACCTAGGGCATATTTCATGCTCGCACAAACAGTCTAGAGCTCAGCTACACCTTCATCCGGGTACAGTTATTTGCTTTTATAGACTTTTTTGTTTATTTATTTTACGTATTTTTGTTTATTTATTTTTATTTTATGTATATGAGTATCTTGCCTGCATGTATACATGGATGTATACCATGGACATGCCTATGGCCAACAGAGGGTAGAAGGGGACATCAATCCCTGAGTTTCACACAGTTGTGAGCCACCCTATGGGTGCTGAGAGTCAAAGCCCAGATCCTCGGAAAGAGAAACAAGTGCCCTTAACACTGAGCCAGCTCTTCAATCCCTTGTGAAAAATATTATATATTTCAAGAATTGTGCATTACAAATCTCACCAAGGATTTAGTCCCGCTAGGTGACTGCTTAAGGACAATGATGTTTCAAAGCCCTTCATTTACCCCCCCCACCATGCTCCCCTATGCTCCCAGGGGGTCAGGACTGAACTCAAGGCCTAGCGCACCCTAAGTGAGCACTCTCCACTCAGCTGAGTGCTGTATATTGGTATTTGCATATTCCTGAAGGTGGCCAGAGTAACTCAGAAAATGAACCTAAAAGTAACAGAGGACCAGGAAGAAAGAAAGAAAGAAAGAAAGAAAGAAAGAAAGAAAGAGAGAGAGAGAGAGAGAGAGAGAGACCACTAAGGCATATGACATTAAATAGGAGACTACTGACTGCCAGTATACTTGGAGTTCCTACACAGTGAACTGCAGCCTAATCTTGGATGTAAAGAAAGTGCAACTCCAATGGGCAAGCATAACAGCTAAGTCTTAGCCAATCACAGTATTCCAAGTGAGCAGACTGTGTACCCAGAGCCCCATTTGGAGCAGCATCTAGCCAAGCCATTTCTTCGTGATTGTGCTTTCTTTCCATGCGACCAATATTGCCTTGAGAATGCTCTCGGTTTTTCTTCTCTGGTCCTGGGCAGCACTGCCTAATTCACAAATATCAGTCTTTGCTCAAATGAATTCTACTAAAAGTAAGCTATCAAAAATTATCGGGTTTTTTTTTTTTTTTTTTTTTTGTACTAAGCAAAGATTCTTTGTAATTCAAGCCGGGCTCTTCTAGGCCTTGTGTGCGCACATCTTCAGAGGCCAGCTGTAGCAGAGTCCTGATACTTATCATTTACTCAGAGCTTCTCATTCTCACTACACAATCTCGCTCAGCATCTGCTCCAGTTCTCCACTCTGTACCACCCACTTACACCTACACCCCTACTGTCAGATCTGCAGCCAAAATCCCATTGGGTTAGAGCCTAGCTTGGTTTCTGTTGCTGGGATAAACACAGTGGTCAAATACAACTCAGGGAGGAAAGGATTTATTTCATCTGACAGGCTACAGTCCATAATTGAAGGAACTCAGGGCAGGAACTGGAAGCAGGAACCATGGAGGAATGCTACTTACTGCCTTGCTCCCAAGTACACATCAACTACCCTTTTGTATACAGCCCAGGCCTAAGTACTAAGGATAATATGGCCTTCCCACAGAGGGCTGAGCCCGCCTACATTAATTAGAAATAGAGAAAAATGCCACACAGATGTGTACAATTTTTCAATTGAGACTCCTTCTTTCCAGGTGTGTCAAGTTGACAAGCAAGACCTTGCAGTTTTGTAAATCAATTATTTCCGAGAACTTCAACACCAAATGGTGTTACTTTCAGAGTGATAAACCATAGCAAAAAACAAAAAAAAAAAAAAACAAAAAAAAACCAAAAACTTCTAGACTGGGCCTAGTGATACACACCCATAGTATCAGCACTTGGAGAGCAAGAAGATTATCCTAGTTTGAGGACAGCCTGGACTACATAGTTGTAGACCAGGCTAGACTACAGTGTGAGAATCTTGTGTTTAAACCAAACCAAACCCAAACCAAGATTGCTTTGTAATCATACCCTAATACTAACCGTTCAAAACAGAAAAATAATCAGGCATCCCTTATCCTGATCAGTGTGAGTTCCTTGTCCTCCCTCTGCTGAGGTAAAATCTCTTACATTCATGACCAGATCACCCTGCTGTATCCCTGCTATGAACAGATCCAGTACACAACACTGAGGGGTTGCTTCCTTAAATCTTTTCCTGAATTGTTTTGGCATTGGAGGTCAAAGGAGTCTGCCACATTTTCTAGTTCAATTATCACTGTGGTTTTAATCCTTGAAGGCAGACCATGTTCACACATACACTCAGGTTTCTTGTAACTAATTACTGAATGGTTACTACTTCCTTTCATTCTTGTGATGCATGTTATATGCTTGTTGGACTAATTACTGTTAGGCATGACAGTAATTATGGCTTGCCTTTTTGCTGCCTGGTTTGTTAGTTGAGAGAGTCTTACTATGTAACCCTAGCTGGTCAGAAACTTATGGACCTTCTCCCATCTCTGCCTCTGGAGCGCTAGTATTATATGCCACCAGGTTTAGCCATTTTTATATTGATTTAAAAAAAAAAACCCAACCATTTATTATTACAGACCATCACTGTTAGCCATTTATATTTTATTTGATTGTTCTTATGGAGGGTTTTACATTTGTTTATTTTTATTTATTTAGGAAGGCGAGTACCGGGTCCAGCCTGTTTAGTTTTGCCCCAGGCTGTCCTCGAACTCGGGATCCTCCGGTCTCTGTACTTTAGTCTTCAGCCTTTGCCTACTGGGGTCCATCACCACAGCCAGCCTGTTTTTATTTTTGTCCCATCTGTTTTACTGGTTTGACGGAAACTAAAAAGAGTAAGCGCATCAACAAACGTTGCCACTGAAACGCAGCAGCCGGGTTAGTTTCACTTCGGGCCTTAGCTCCTCTCTCAAGGGACCACTCTGCGAGGCCCGCGGCCGCTCTGCGCAGGCGCCAAGTCCAAAGCACCTTAGCGTCCAATCCCACGCCCACGTTGGCTCGCCGGAACCTTAGGACTGGTGCAGGCTCTGTCGTCCGGCCCCAAGAAACGGAAGTTCCCTCCAGGAGGAGGCGGCACCGCCCACTGGAGGGCGGCGCCTGCGCTTCTGGGCGGGCGGTGCTGCGGCCGCTAGGGCAGTGACCGAGCATCTCCGATGGCGGCGTTCCGCCATTTCCGTTACCTCGGCCCCCGCGGAAGGGCTAACTCCCGGGTCCAGTGGAAGGCAATCCCGGCTCGCAGGGGCGCTCTGGTGCTCCCCGTGCCCAGGCTGCTCGAAGGTTGATTTCCTCCTCCCTTTAGGTGCTGTCATTGGAGCGGGCCGGAAGGCGCGCCGCCATGGCTGTACGGCCTCAGGGCCGTCCCCCGGGGTGGATTTCTGCAGGCTTTGTTTAGTAGTCAACCCCACCCACAGGAATCTCTCTGGGCGGGCCGGTTCCTCTCCCTGTCCCTTCCCCCGGGATCCTAACGTGGCTGCCTAAAAACAACGCCCCGCCAGCGTCTCGTGTCCTAGCCCCCCAGCCCCCCATGGCCCGTCCATTCCCTTCTGAGCCAGGGCCTTGAAGCTTGACCGATAAGTTTAGCCTGGAGCTAGAAAATTTCTCTTTTTTTCCCCTCCTGGATGTTGAGAGAGATTTAAAGACTGCTGGTCTGTTCCCTAAGCCTCTGGAAAATTTCACAGTAACTTTCCTGTGCTTTTTCTTCACGTTTGGACGATTTTAGTGCAGATGTGTGTATGCCCTTCCTATAATTGCATATTCCCAGGCGTCTGCATGCATTCAGGCAACACATGGTAGGGCCGACTCTTGCTGTCACTATAAAAGGTTTTGTATGTGCACACACATTGTACACACACACACATATACATACTCATACACACACTGGTAAATGGTAAAATGTACACTCATATATGAACTACAACTGCCATGAAATGTGTCTGATCTGGATTGGAGTGTGTTCGAGTGTAAAGCACAGCAGACTTTTGTTTTTGAGAATTAACACAAAAAGGAATTAAAATACCCTTTTATCAGATTTTGAAAGGACAGTATTGGGGCGAAGCTTAGGTGTAGCTCAGTAGTAGAGCACATACTTTAATCTGCCTAAGGCCCTGGGTATGAACTCTGCCACTGCATTTTAAAGGAAAAATATTTTAGCTAAGTAAAACTAGAATTAATTCCAACAAATTTTAACATACTATCACACATTTAAAAAATATCTTTGTGGCTTGAAATCTTTATATGAGATAGCATTGCTCTACAAAGGGTGCTTTCAAACAGTACCCTGTGGCCAAACACAGACTGCCCACATTCTCTTTTGAAATACAGTCTCTTGTAGCCCTGGCTGGCCTCTTTCTGACCACACTGGCTTTATGAGGTGTGCATAGAGGGGGGTGGGCTTGAGGAGGGTGCAAACTCAGTGCCCTGTGCATGTTAGGTAAGTGCTCCACGAACTGAGCCTCATCTTCAGACCCCCTCCCTCAACACACACACTTTAAAAAATAATTTGTGCTAATCAACTTAGATGTCTTCCTTAATTACTGTCCTCCCCCCTCCCTTTTTTGAGACAGGGTCTGACACTGAACCTGAAGCTCACCAGTTCAGCTAGACTGCCTGGCCAGTGAACTCCAAAGACTGACCTGTCTCTCCCTTCCCGTTGCTGGAATTACAGGTGTGCACCATAAGCCTGGCTTTTTATGTAGATGCTGGGGATCAAGACTCAGGTCCTCATTGCACAGCAAGCAGTTTACCACCTGAGCCATCTTCCCAGTTCCAGCCTGCCTTATTAGGTTTAATTGTATATAGATGTGTGGGTATATGCATGTGAGTGCCAGTCCTACAGGAGGCCAAAGGCATCAGGTTTTCCTAAAGCTGGGTTATAAGCACTTGTGAACTACCCAGTATAGGGTGGGAACTAAAGGGGATGTAGGGGAAGGAGGCAGGAGGGAGGATAGCCCAAGCCCGGCCAGCGTTCCTCCTATGCTCTGGGCAGGCAGACGCCGTAAGGCTGCCAGAAGCTTTCCACTCAGCCCGGGTGGGCATTTAAGCCACTGACCCCACTTGACAGGGGGTGGGGTGGGGTGGACAAGGGGCAGCCCCTGAAACCAGGGCCCCCAGGACAACACCCTGTTGCCCCGGCGTTATGGGAGCAAGGGCTGAAGGAAGAGAGGTAAGGGCTGAAGGAAGAGAGGTTCCCACACAGGTGAGAGTAAGTGTAGGGGGCCTTGATGAGCAGAGACAGTCTATGGTTTTAGAGCTTTATTGTAGAAAGGCAGGGGGAAAGAGAAAAGAAAGGCTAGAGAATAAGAGTAAGAGAGTGAGAGGAGAGGAGAGAAGAGTAAGGGGAGTAAGAGGAAGAGAGCGAGGTGGAGCCAAACAGCTCCTCTTATGGTTTGCTGTAATCTTTACTATTGCTAGGTAACTGGGAGGAGTTTAGCCTGAAGGTCAGAAGCTTGGGACATTGTCTACATGACTACTAGCCATGCTTCTCCTGTGGGGGTTGAGGGGAAAGTAACTTCGACAGGAGCCAGGGTCCAGGAGACACGAGGGAACGCCTTCCATCCCATGTAGGTGGGAATTACCACCACTGGGTCCCGGGGTTCAACATCTAGCCTCAACTGGAAACCAGGCTGTCTGTGCATAGCCCAGTGCCCCACAGTGTAGGTGCTGGAAACTGAACCTGGCTCCTCTAAGATAGCAGTACACAACTGCTTAACCATCACTCCAGCCCCATTCAGTATTTGCTATCTGTTTGTTCTGCTGCAAAAGTAATAGAGTTAAATAGTCCCTGCACCAGAAGTCTAAAGTATTTCCTATCTGTCCTTTTACAGAAAGTATTTGCTGGCCTCCTGTCCTGGAAAAATAGCTGGTATGTAGATATTAAATCTTTTTTAATGTTTTTTTTTTTAAGACAAAGTCTCACTATAAAGCTCATGTTGTCTAGACTTGACAAACATCCTGCCTTAGCCTCCAGAGTGCTAGGATATATGTGTCAGTATACTTAGAAAGATTTATTCATTTTTAAGTTACAGTTAATATATTTGTGGTGTGTGAATGCACATGTCGAAGTCAGAGGAGAACTTGTCAGTTCTCTTACTCTAGTACCTTCTAGGGACTGATCTCATGGTGTCAGGCTTGGAGGGCAAGAGCCTTTACCCACTGAGCCAGTTTGCCAGCCCCTGGCAATTTTTAAAATATTTTTATTATAAATTCACATAATTGTCAGCCACTTATAAAGACTGAGTGATTCATTAAACTATCTCTTTTGATTCACATATTAATCCAGGATGGCAGAGTCACCTTTTTTTAATTTTCTTTTTTATTAGATATTTTCTTTATATATATTTCAAATGCTATCCCGAAAGTTCCCTATACTCTCCCTTCACCCTGCTCCCCTACCCACCCACTCCTGCTTCTTGGCCCTGGTGTTCCCCTGTATAAAGTTTGCAATGCCAAGGGGCCTCTCTTCCCAATGTTAGCCAACTAGGCCATCTTCTGCTACATATGCAGCTAGAGATACGAGCTCTGGGGGCACTGGTTAGTTCATATTGTTGTTCCAAATATAGGGTTGCAGACCCCTTCAGCTCCTTGGGTACTTTCTCTAGCTCCTCCATTGGGGGCCCTGTGTTCCATCTTATAGATGACTGTGAGCATTCACTTCTGTATTTGCCAGGCACTGACAAAGGAGACAGCTATATCAGGGTCCTTTCAGCAAAATTATGCTGGCATATGGGTTTGGTGGTTGATTATAGGATGGATACCCGGGTGGGGTAGTCTCTGGATGGTCCATCCTTTCGTCTTAGCTCCAAACTTTGTCTCTGTAACTCCTTTCATGAGAGTCAGGCATTTTGAAGATGATGAAGTAGAGGCACAGGATGATCACCAACTTGTCTAGTATTCCCTCATTTTGAGGAACTATAGTTTCGTTTTCTTTTCTTTTTTTTTTCTTTCTTTCTTTCTTTCTTTCTTTCTTTTTTTTTTTTTTTTTTGAGACAGGGTTTCTCTGTGTATCCCTGGCTGTCCTGGAGCTCACTTTGTAGACCAGGCTGGCCTCGAACTCAGAAATCCGCCTGACTCTGCCTCCCGAGTGCTGGGATTAAAGGTGTGTGCTACCACTGCCTGGCTGGAACTATAGTTTCTTGAATATCCATATCCAAAAAACTGCTCAGACCTACTTGATTAGCCCACAATGGACACCATTGGGTTTTTTGATCTAGGATTTTTAAAATTTTTTGTTAGCATACAGAATAAATACTAAGGAGTTTCATTTGTTTGGTTTGGTTTTTTTGTTTTGTTTTGTTTTTTTTTGTGAGGGGTGGTTCTTGAGACAAGGTTTCTCTCTGTAACCCTGGCTGTGCTGGAACTCTATCTGTAGACCAGGCTGGCCTCAAATTCACAGAGATCCACCTACCTCTGCCTCCCGAGTGCTGCAATTAAAGGTGTGAGGCACTGGTTCACCATGGGCTCATCCTTACTCAGCTCAGCATCATAGGTTTTGTTTGTAGCTATCATTATGCTTTATTCTAATTTATCTCCCATACCCACTGTCCTTTCCATGTTTCCTTCCCCTCTGATGGATTCCTTTCCATGCTCTAGTTAATGCACCCTTCTGCTTTCATGTCGCATGTATTCGTTACCCTCTCCCCCACCCTCTTCTCGTTATCATTGTTCTATTTTTATGGTAGAAGAGTTCTGAATGACTAAAAAAAGAACTAGAATTGAGGTGGATTTTGTTTTCCAGGACTTTCCAGGATACAGTGAGTGAGTACAAGCAAGTTGCTGTAGAGTGACAAGAACCTCACAAGCTAAAAGAAGAGAAAGCATTTTGGACATTGCGTAACAGAAGAGAATATCTACTAAGGTGCTTGTCAGGTATGTGCAAGGGAACAAAATAAGTATTATTATTTTGTGATAAATATAGAAAAAGATGTTTTTAAATACGGTGTCTTAGGGTTTTACTGCTATGAACAGACACCATGACTGAGGCAAGTCTTATAAAAAACAACATTTAATTAGGGCTGGCTTACAGGTTCAGAGGTTCAGTCCATTATAATCAAGGCATGATGGAGCATGGAGCATGGCAGTATCCAGGCAGGCATGGTGAAGGCAGAGCTGAGAGTTCTATGTCTTCGTCCAAAGGCTGCTAATGGAAGGCTGACTTAGGGTGAGAGTATTAAGCCGACACCCACAGTGACATACCTACTCCAACCAGGTCACACCTATTTTAACAAGGCCACACCTCCAAATGGTGCCACTCCCTGATCCAAGAATATACAAACTATCACATATGGTAAACATGAAAACACTGTAGTTACTTGATGTTTCTCCCAGACTTTCTCAGTTGCTTTATGAAGTTCATATCCCAGGCTTACTGTGCAACTTGAGGTAACCTGAGCAGAAATAGCACCATACACTTGCTCAGTAAACATTCATTGCCTCCCACTGTTAAGAGAGATATATTACAGACTATCAGGAATTGTTTATATCACAACATTTACTGCATTACAATCACAGTTGTAGAGGTTTTCATTTGAATTGTATACAAAAGTATTTTTAATAGTTTCTTATGTAATAGGACTTATTTAACAAAGTCTGAAGTTAGAGAGGTTCTGTGTATCTAGTCCATCAGCAGGACTGCCGCTCTTTTTGGTACTAATGGCAACCTATTGGTCAGGTGGGTGGAGGGGTCAGTTTCTGGGTGTGACTTAAATCACAGTTGGCTGGAGAACTGAACCAATGTCCAAGTCCTACCCTCAAAGGCTCCAGTTCACTCTATCTGGGATGAGGCTCTGGCACTGCTTGATTTAGTTTTTGTTGACTTCCCTGGATGATTCTACTACACAGCCATGATAAGAACCACCTGTGGTGATAGCAGGAAGCCAGGTTTAGGGAGCTGTTGGAGCAAAGGCACAGCTGGGAAATGGAGCTATGCTTGTCTGTGGTTGAGAGTGGTCAAGGCAGAGAGCCAGCATGAGGTGCTGTTTATGGAATCCACTTACAGGCTCCATTCTCGTGGGTGGAGAGAACTGTCTGAAGGACTTTAAGCAGGAGAAACACACACACACACACACACACACACACACACACACACACGAGTTAATATGGCCAACCTCTATCTGCAAGGAAACCCCATGTTATAGCTTCAGTTCCAGGGAGCTCTGATACTTTCTTCTGGCTTCCACAGGTACCAGGCATGTATGTGGTGCACAGACATACATGCAGTACATATAGGCAGGCAAAACATCCATACACATAAAATTACAAAAAAGACCCTACAATAGGAGAATTTTAAAAAATACATATATGTGGTATGTGGCACATGAATTTGCAAAAAGGGATTACTGGTTATTGTTTTTCACAACTTTCTGTAAATCTAGAAGTATTTCCAAATAAAGAATAAGTGGAGCATCTGGATGTGACCTTGTTTTTCCAACAGTCAAATGTCATCACATTGAGTTCTGTTGAATTTCAGGGTTCATTAGACCTGCTTCCCAACCTGTAATGCCTATTTCTTTACATTGATTCAGACATTAGCATCCCTCTTTTGTTTTGTTTCCTTTTTTATATTTAAAAAAGTACCACTACAAATATTATAAAGGCATTAAGTATCTTAGTCTCATGGCTGATTATGAGGAGAAAATAGCCCAGTATTTGCTTAGCATTGTCTTATGGATGCTTATGTGAGCATGATTTTATACCCAAAATGATCATCACATTCCAACCAAGATGAGTCAGGGTCTCATGCATTCCAGACTTGCCTCAGCTTTTCTGTGTATCTAAAGATGGCATTAAACTCCTGTTCTTTCTGTCATCACCCACAAAGTACTGGGATTGCAGATATACGCCACCATGCTAGGTTCCTGAAGAATCTTAATCTAGAAAAATACTGATTTGTATTATTGTGGGAAACTTATAGTGGATATTCTAGAAAGTCTCTGAATATTCTGCTTAAACTTTGCAGAGCCACTTTCCTTCTGTTATTGAGAATCAAAATATTGAAAGTTGAGTAGTTCATGTCACTGTTGTATCTAATTTGCCACACCTGTTTATATTACTCCTTAAGAAAACATCACATGGACAACTGACAGAAGTTCTAGTTTATTATCCAGGAGCTGCAACTAGTAAAGGCCAGCTTAAAAAATTGAACCACCTTTTTCTCTTTTTCTTTGCAGCTGTGAAAATGTCTGACAAGAACCAAATCATTGCCAGGGCTTCCTTGATTGAGCAACTGGTGTCTAAAAGGTATTTTGAGGATATTGGTAAACAGCTTACTGAGCTAGAAATGATTTATGTGTCTAAGGAGCATCTGCAGGAGACAGATGTAGTCAGAGCTGTTTACAGAGTCCTCAAAAACTGCCCATCAGTGACTTTAAAGAAGAAGGCCAAGTGTCTGCTGGCCAAGTGGAGAGGTTTCTATAAGAGTACACACTGCAAACCAAGGCAAAGCCCTAAAGTACTCCACACAAATGCTAATAAAGAAGAAAGTGCAGCAGTTTCTCAGGATGTAAGCCAGGATGAAACCTCAGGCTCTAGCCATAGTGAGATCATGGGTCTCTGCAGTTCTCTCTCTAGGCTGTTACCCCAAGATGCTGCAAAGCCTGCTGCAGCAATTGGATCTGAAAGTAGCACTGCTCAAATGGAAATTAATGAAGGATATTTGAAGGGTGATGACTCTGAATGCACTCGCAAGAGCTCAGGTGTGTTTCAAGGTACTTTAGTGTCTGTGAGATCTAAGTGCGTAGAACTTCTTTACACAGCATTAGCTAGTTCTTGCACAGATCACACAGAAGTGCACATATGGCAGAACTTAGCAAGAGAAATTGAAGAGCACATTTTTACCCTTCATTCAAACAATATCAAAAAATATAAAACTAGTATTCGAAGCAAAGTTGCCAATTTGAAAAACCCCAGAAATTTTCATTTACAACAAAACTTCCTCTCTGGAACCATGTCTGCAAGGGAGTTTGCTGAAATGAGTGTCTTGGACATGGCAAGCCAGGAACTCAAGCAACTGAGAGCTTCCTACACAGAATCCAGCATTCAAGAACATTGCCTTCCCCAATCAGTTGATGGCACATGGACAAATAAAATTAAGTGTAGGCGCTGTGATAAATACAACTGCAAGGTCACTGTGATTGCCAGAGGAACACTTTTCCTTCCAAGTTGGGTGCAGAATTCAAACCCAGATGAACAAATGACCTATGTCATTTGTAATGAATGTGGGGAGCAGTGGTACCATAACAACTGGGTATGCTTGTGATTTGTAAATAATCCTTTTAAGGGCATATGTTTTATATGTATAACCTAACCTTTTGTGCTTGGTTTTTGGTTGTTGTTGTTTTGTTTTTAGTTTGTTTTTTTTTTCTTTTCTTTTTTTGTTTTCCTTCGAGACAGGGTTTCTCTGTTTAGCCCTGGCTGTCCTGGAGACCAGGCTGGCCTCGAACTGAGAAATCCACCTGCTTCTGCCTCCCAAGTGCTGGGACTAAAGGTGTCCGCCACCACTGCCCGGCTTGTGCTCTTTTTTTTTTTTTTTAACAAAATCTTAATCTTATTTTTGCCTTTGGGTTTTAGTTCATGAAAGATGTCATTATATAGCCAAAGGTGGCCCAGTCTCATGAGTGCTTGCATTATAGGCGCACCTGGCTTTATATACTGCTCTTACTACAACCCTAAGACTAAGGAAAGAGAGTTATTTGCCAGAGTGTAGGCCATAGAAAGCTATCACACTACTTTGTGGCCACTTAGTGCTTTACTCAGAGTGGCACTGTAGCTCCACACTACCTGAGAGCATGTTAGAGATGAAACTCTTGCTCCTTAAGTCCTGATCTGCATTTTAACAGAGTCCCCAGGTTATCCTCTGGGGTATTTTGAGAATCACTGACATACATAGCATTAGGCCTGAAGTTCTCAGGAATGACTATATATTAGAATTTTCTGGAGAACATTGAAATGTACTGGTGCCAAGGGCCAAGCCTATACAGTTCAATATGAACCTATGGCCTGGACCCAGTAATCAACACTGCTCTGGTCATTTCTTGGTTCCTGTTAAGTTGCAGTTAGAGTTAGGAACTACCTGTAGATAGTCTCTCATTTGAGCCTTTCTATAGTTCTGAAGAAATTAATGTTATTCTGGAGTTTACAGATGAGGAAAGCAGCCCACTTGCCCAGGTTACACAACTGTATGTAGTCGGCTTCACACTGATCCCAGGTTTTCCAGCTTACTTCTCAAGCAGGTGTGATGGCACATGCCTGTGGTCCAAATACTAGGGAGAATGAGGCAGGGGATTTATGTGAGTTCCGGCCAGTTTGACTTGCAAAGTTCCTGTCTCAAAACTGTTAAAAGGGAATCCTGTTTCAAGCCTGTAATCATAGCGTTGGGAATGCTAAGGCAGAATCCCATAGTTGAGGGCAGCCTGAGTTAGATAGAGAAACACTGCCAAACTCAAAAATATTCAGTCTGAGGATGACTTAATATTGACTTTGTAAGAAGTATACTCTTGGAAATAGGTGCTAAGCAAATAGTGTTTGGGACCTCTAAGCTTATGTGACCGGAGTTTTACTCTTTTGTCCTTAATTTTCTCATTTTCTTTTGACTGGTGAAAAGTTGCAGTGTAAGTTAGAATTTGGCTCGAAGCCTGCTTCCTTAGTTGAATGCCCTGTGTTTTGTTTTTTTTTTTTTTTTTGAGCACTTCAAAAAGTATGATATATAGTTCCTTAATGTTAGGACTCTATATACCTTCAGAGGCATGTGTGTTGGGATTGAAATTCAAATTCTGATCATGTGAAAATGGCACTAGTTGTTAGAGGAAGTCTCTCCTTCAATCTCAGCATTTACTTACATACTAACTGAAGAGAAAATCACGTCTCCTAGTTCTTTGTAAACAGTGTTTACTGATTTGTATGCTTATTCACAAGCCTTTTTATGTGACCATGACTAATTTTTTTCCTTAAAAATAATAAAATGATTGTCTTTCTGGGTTTTGATTTTTTTTTACCATGTAAAACAATTTTATACATAATCAACACAAAACCTTGCATATATGTGCTCCTTTTACAGTTAATCAGGTGATTAGATATACATTTTCTCTTTTGTTGTTTGACAACAATATGTGAAGAGTTTCTATTTTTATAAGACTAGCTTCACTCTGTTGCCTAAGCTGGGTTCAAACTCACACTGGCTGGCCTTAACCTCCAGAGTGCTATGATTGGCAGTGTAAGCCACCATTCATTGATTTTATCATATTAAAGAGTTTTTATCTTAGTTCCATATGAACTCATATTTTAACTAGTTATTATCCCCTAACTCCCCAGTATTCCTTCATTGGGATCTGTAGGCTTTTCTTTATATTTTTACCTCCGTATGACAGTTCCCCAATAGTTGCATAAAACTAGCAAACATTTCTGTTTTAGGTTTTTTGAAGAAATCAACTTGAAGCTGTCAAGTCTGAGTTATATTTTGTTATATTTTCTCCATATGGCATTCCAGGGTGGTTCACCATGGTGCAATGTGTTAGTCCTTTACAGAGTGACTTACAGAGTCATCAACAACTCAAAGCTTTCCCAAAATGTGGTTTCATGTGACTTGGAATGATCTTAAAACCTAGACAGTGGTTGTGCAAGAGCAGCACACACAGCCTATAAAAACCTTGTTTCATTTGTCTAAATCAGTTTGATGTTTGGATTTTCTATGTAACTATGTATTGTTTTTTATATTGCGATTTTGTAAGCTACATTTACCAAAAATAAAAGTATTTGAAATGTAAAAATCTCTTATTCTCCAATATTTTTTTAATTGTATGAGATCTTCCTTATTTCCCATAAGCTCTGTCAGTTAGTTTTGCAACAAGAGATAGGGAAATGGTGATGTAGGTTTCATTCTTTTGGTCAGTGAGACAGTTACATTTTCTAAATATAGACAATGATTTTACACTGTGTCTTATCCCCTAAAAAGAGAAAGAAGTTTCCCCCTCACTCTTTTATTCCCTAAAAGAGAGAAAATAGTTTCTCTTTTCTTCTCCTCTACTCTCCCTCTCCTCTCCCTCTCCTCTCCCTCTTTCTCTCCCTCTCCTCTCCCCCTCTCTCCCCCTCCCTCTCCTCTCCCTCTCTCCCTCTCTCTCCCCCTCTCTCTCCCTCTCTCTCTCCCTCTCCTCTCCCTCTCCTTCTCTCTCTCCCTCTCCTCTCCCTCTCTCTCTCCCCCCTCTCTCCCTCTTTCTCTCCCTCTCCTCTCCCTCCCTCTCTCCCTCTTTCTCTCCCTCTCTCTCTCCCTCTCCTCTCCCTCTCCTCTCCTTCTCTCTCTCCCTTTCCTCTCCCTCTCTCTCTCTCTCCCTCTTCCTCTCCCTCTCTCTCTCCCTCTCCTCTCCTCCTCCCTCTCTCCCCCTCCCTCTCCCTCCCTCTCTCCCTCTCTCCCCCTCTCTCCCTCTCCCTCTCTCTCTCCCCCTTTCTCTCCCACTCCCCCTCTCTCCCCCCTCCCTCTCCCCCCTCCCCCTTCCCCTCCCCCTCTCCTCTTCTTCTTTTTGTTGTTGTTGCAGGGTTTCTCTATATAGTCCTGGTTTCCTGGAACTCACTCTGTAAATGAAGCAGGCTAGCCTCAATCTCAGAGATCTCTCTGGCTCTGCCTCCCAAGTGCTAGGATTAAAGCTGTATGCCATCATTGCCCAGCCAAAGGAGTTTTGTTTTGTTTTGTTTTTTGTTTTTTTTTGTTTTTGTTTTTGTTTTTTACAATTGCTGATGGGGCAGATTCTAATTTAAAATGGCCCTTATAGGAGCAAAGAGCAATTCTGAGGACTCCAAGATTCCGGGAAGGTGCCTGCTAATAAGGAACAGCTGATGTGAATGAGACATGATGTAAAGGACTCCACAGAGTTCCTGAGGTCCATTGTAAGTCATGATAACAATAAGGACTTGGAGGCTTTGGGGGTCTAGGGTGGTTTGTGTTTAAAAAAAATTATTGAACTTAGGTGATTTGTAGTCATGGGATTTGAGTGCCTTTTAGGAAGACCATTGTAGCTGCTTTGTTGAGTGATGAGAGAAACAAGGATGGATGCAGGAACACCAAATAAGTGACCATTAACAATGGTCAAATTAAAGTATAGAAAAAAATAAGCCAGGCGGTGGTGGTGCATGCCTTTAATCCCAGCACTCAGGAGGCAGAGGCAGGCGGATTTCTGAGTTCGAGGCCAGCCTGGTCTACAGAATGAGTTCCAGGACAGCCAGGGCTACACAGAGAAATCCTGTCTCGAGAGAGAGAGAGAGAGAGAGAGAGAGAGAGAGAAATAAAAAAAGGAAAAATATACTTTGGCTGCATCCTGATGGTTAATGGACCCCTTTGCAGTTTTGCAAATGTCTGTTTCATAGAATATGCCCAATCCAAAATTTCCTCCCTGTGGCCAATCATCAGATAAATAACAGTGCAGAATGTGAGCACTAAATACATATAGCCTGTACCCCAGTCTCCATGGTAACGGCATAGGGTGGGAAATCCATTTTAATAGCTGAATGTGGGAAGGTTTCCTCCTTTGTTCGTACAACTTTTTAAAGTGAAGGCTTGAGTACAATCGTGGCTCTGTCTCTTCCCCGGTTAGGTTAGTTCCTGTGATGAGAGGCTTCTTTCATTCCCTGATAGCAATTCTAAGTGCCAGGCAGGAAGCCTGTGGCTGGCAGTACTACATTGCCTTGGCTGGGCTGGGCCTTCCTCTTTTAGGCCAGATTGCTTTGTTGTTGTTGTTGTTGTTAGGTTTTTTTGTAGCACCCAATAAATGCAAACTATTTTGCCAAAATAATTTTCTCTCTTTCAGAGGTAGTTATTGTAAGCACCTAGATTGTAAAAAGTAACTTCTTAGTTTCAGAAGATTGCCACAATCAGATGTGTGAACCAAGGACATATTTTAAGTTGGGTTGTCAAATTATTACATGCTGTCACAAATTTTCTGTTGGAAGGATTGCACATTTTGCTTTGCCAGGTGCCAACTTCTGATACACAGGATCCTTCTTGAGTCCTTTTTGTGACATCATGTGGTCATCTGATATTTAGAAATATATTTTAAAATAAAAGGACTTAAAAATTAAGATGTAAACATATGCACACAAGGTAGCTGAGGCTGGCCTCGGAGTTCTGATATGATTTTTTTTTTGTGGATGTATGTTCTTGCTTTCTTTAAAATTCAAAATGAGCTGAGCTAGGCAATGGTGGCATATGCCTTTAATCCCAGCATTTGGAACAGAGGCAAGCGGATCTCTTGAGGTGGAGGCCAACTTTGTCTACAGAGCAAGTTCTAGGACAGCCAGGGCTACACAGAGAAACCCTATCTTGGGAAAAAATGAAAATGAAACATGAATATAAAAATCAGTTCCAGGTAGTTACCAGTTTTTCAGATAGCATTTCATGTAAATCAGGCTCGGTTTGAACCCACCACTTACTATGAAGCCATAACCCAAGATGACCTTGAACTCATAATCCTCCTGTTTCTACTTTCCTTAGTGCTAGGATTATAGGCATGTACCATTGTGCTTGATTTTATTGGGCACTGGAGATTGAACCAGGGTTTTGTGCATTCTGGGCAAATGCTCTACTGACTCAACCACATCCCTAGCCCTACTCATGACACATCTCTAAAAATCTAAAATAGGCATAGAAACGTTACAGAAAAAGAAGCCAATTAAAATACTATCCATTGAGGCTAGAGAAATGACTCAACGGTTAAGAGCACTGACTGCTCTTCCAAAAATCCTAAGTTCAAATCCCAGCAACCACATGGTGGCTCACAACCATCCGTAATGAGATATGATGCCCTCTTCTGGTGTGTCTGAAGACAGCTACAGTGTAGTTACATGTAACAATAAATAAAATCTTAAAAAAATAATATCCATTTAGAAACCAGTTTTTCAGAATATGATCACTTCTGAAATGATGTAAACTCAGTTGCAGCTGCTTATAAAAGATGCCAAATAGCATCATAATTCACCAAATTTACCCTTGGAGATTGAAAAAAATTGAAGAAGTTTCCAGGAGTACCTATGAGGCCCTGAGTCATCTCCACCTACTGTGCCTCTCCTTAAACCAGTGGTTTTCAAGCTTCCCAATGCTGTGACCCTTTAATACAGTTCCTCATTTTCTGGTGACCCCCAACCATAAAATTATTTTCATTGCTACTTCATAACTGTTAATGAATCATAACCGTGCTTTCTGATGGTCTTAGGCCACCCCTGTGAAAGGGTCGTTTGATCCATAATGGGTTTACTGGTTGAAATCCACTCCCTTACATCCTAGAAGACCCAAAGCTACAAAGAGTTTCAATTTTCCTTCCTTGGCCACAATATGAGCGCAACATGGCACTTAACCAAACTGCATTGCACATAACTTATCTGACAGCTCAACTCATGCATAGCTCAGTGGAAGAAGCTGGAGTGTCTATCACCCATGTCTAACAGCAAAGGGCCCCACGATTTAAGTGGACTCTGTCTTGGTATTTATGAGGCCAGTGGGCTATTGTTTTTTCTTAGCTTTAGTGTTTTGTCAGGCAGGAGGTTTCTTTTTCTACAGTTTTGTTTCCATTCAGTTGATGGACTTTTTGCTCACACCGTTGTGAAATCTCACAAACGGTTGAGCAGAACGTTCCTATTTAACTTTACTGAGCATGTTTTTAAATGAGTAGTTAAAGGACACAGGACTTTTCAGAAGTAATAAAACTGCTGTAGCCTGGTGTCCACACGCCTTTAATCCCAGCACTGAGGAGGCAAAGGCAGTTGAATGTCTGTGCAGTCCAGGCCAGCCTGGTCTATATAGTGAGTTGCAGGATAGCCAGGGTTGTTATACAGAGAAACCCTTTCTTGAAGAAAAAAAGAAAGAAAGAAAGGAAACCAAAGTCACGAGGAGGCTGGGGGTGTAGTTCTGTTGGTAGTATGCTTCTTAGCCTACAGGAGGCTGTGCGTTCAGTCCTCAGCATCACCTCAACCTGGCATGGTGCCACCCACCTGTAATGCCACCATTTAGAAGGTGGAAGGAAAAGGATCTGAAGTCCAAGGTCATCCTCAGGCTCATAGCAAATTCAAGCCACAAGTTCTTTTTCAAAAAACATAACAAAACAAAACGAAACTAAAACGAAAGCTAAAAAGGTATAGCTGAGGAGCAGTTATCATGTGTGACATCCTAGGTTCAATCCTCAATATGAGCAAAACAAAACAAAACAAAACAAAACAAAACACCCACTTCCAACAGCTATCAAGTTGGTGAGTTGGCAGTATGGTAAGTGCCAGTGAAATGGTTCATCGGGTAAAAGTGCTTGATAGCAAGTCCATTGCCATGGGTTTGATCCTGAAGCCTATAGAAAGAAAGAAGAAAGAACCAGGGCAGCCAAGATGGCTCAGGGGGTAAGAGCCCTGACTGTTCTTCCGAAGGTCCTGAGTTCAAATCCCAGCAACCACCTGGTGGCTCACAACCACTGGTAATGAGATCTGAAGGCTCATAACCATCTGTACAGCTACAGTGTAGTGTACTCAAATACATAAGATAGATAAATAAATCTTTTTAAAAGAAAGAAAGAAAGAAAGAAAGAAAGAAAGAAAGAAAGAAAGAAAGAAAGAAAGAAAGAGAAAGAAAAAGAAAGAATGGATCCAGCAAGCTGTCCTCTGATGTCTCCACACTGCTGTGGAGCACATACATACACACAACAAATGCATTAATAAACTTTCAAAAACTTTCAGTTCCAAGACAGGATTTAGAATGCTTTTGCTTACAAAAAGTTACGTTTAAAAAAATCCATACTTTTAGGTTGAGTACATCATGTAATTACCTGTTTGGAAGCATTACGAGGTACACCATTAATTTATACAATTTTGTGTTTTTAGGTATTGTGATTTGCATGCTCATGATTCAATCCCTAGCACTAAAGATGAATATTTTTTGTTTTTTTTTCCTTAAAGATGAATAAATTTAATTAGCTCAAAAACTGGGCTGGAGAGATAGCTTAGTGGTTAAGAGCACTGACTGCTCTTCCAGAGGTCCTGAGTTCAATTCCCAGCAACCACATGGTGGCTCACAACCATCTGTAATGGGATCTGATGCCCTCTTCTGGTGTGTCTGAAGATAATTATGATGTCCTCATATAAATAATATAAATAAATCTTTTTTAAAAAATAGCTCAAAAACTGAAAAAAAAATAGATTGTGGTTATGGGCACACACTTGTATGAATAGGGTTAGTCACAATTCACTTGTCGACTTTAAACGAGTAAACTGTATTTCAGTAAAGCTGTTAACAACAACAACAACAAAAATCTCATTAACCGAGAGAGGGAACTGGAGGGAATTGGGAATTGGGTATCCCGTAGCCTTTAGTGCCTCAATTATTTATACATAGGGTAGAGAAATAATTTCAATCTTCCTCCAAGAAGGCTATGAGGGGCCACCAGAGCTAGACCCCTGCCTGGTAAATGGCGAGTTTCCTAGCACCTCTGAAGCTGCCAGATCAGTTCCCTGGAGCCTGGCATTGAGTTTCTGCACAGAAGACTTCCTTGCCTGCACAGAGTTTCACAGGCCTACCAGGGGATTCAATACCCACCCCCCCACCCCACTACCTCTTTCCAGACAGTGTGTCCCTAGTACAATAGCTCTGGCTCTCCTAGAACTCGCTATGTGGACCAGGCTGGCATTGAACTCACAGAGATCCGCTTGTCTCTACCCCCTCCCCAAATGCTGGGATTGAAGGCATGCACCACCATGACAGGCATCTTTCCTGCTTTTCAAGCTACAGGTTAAGCCCATCAGTAATAAACACCTGGAAAATCCTTAGAAACAACTCAATCCATTGGTATGCTATGTTTCTGGTTAGATCTATATTTTATGAAGAACCTTGACACCTAACACTGCAGATGTGCAGCCAGCCACAATGAGACCCTCAGACTGGGGTCCCTGGAGTCACCTGAAAAGTAGAGAGATCCAGGCTCCATCCCAGACCTACTGAGTGCTTGCCATGCCTGTGTGTGTTCACTTAGTGAGAGGCTGCCTGTTCACAGCAACAGACAAAGAAGTGGTCCACCTTTCTGGATGGAAGTTCTTAGCTGACAACATTCTTTCCATATGTCTAAGTCACCAATAGCTTTCATCCTCCACAACCTTGTATTCAAGGGATAATTCTTAGCCTTGAAACTAATCAGCAGCATTTGATAATGTGTGTGTGTGTGTGTGTGTGTGTGTGTGTGTGTGTGTGTGTGTGTGTGTGTTGGTACAGGGTCTCTGGTTCATCAGCCCAGGCTGACCTGGAACATCCCGTGCAGCCTCAGACTCACGTGAATGCCCCTGCCTCAGCCTCCTGAGTGGAGAGATGTGGGCCTGAACAGTATCCCCACTTTTCACTTCCTTTTGTGGAACAAGTTTTCTCATGACTGAAGCAAGTTGCACTTGGCCTGTTCTTCCCCTCCAGGAGTCACTCTATCTCAGCCAATACTTCTTTGCTTGCCTGACCTTTTAACAGTGGAATGGCCCACATTTCATGCCTCTGATCTCTTCTGTGTCTACCCATCCTTTGGTGATCTTATCTAATCCAATGGCTTTTAGAATTTAGGACTTAACCTCCCTTTCCCAGGCTCCCATCCCTGCTCTGAATCCCAGGCCCTCAACTCTAAAAGCCTGCTTGACAACTCTACACTAGTATCTACGAAGCATCTTACCATGTTTAAAATCAAGCTTCCAGTCTTCTCTCCAACACCAGATTCTCCCCTTCCTGGTTTATATTACTTGAACTGAAAACCCCAGTAAGGAATCCACATTGACTCCTTGCTTTCTTTCATGTCAGTTTGCTAATCAGTAAGCAAATTCTGTTTATTGGTTATACTCCAATTGTATATCACAAAGCCCAAGAGATGGCTTAGCCTGAAGCCAGGCACAGTGGGGCATGCCTTTAATCTCAGTGAGTGGATCTCTGTCTAAGTTTGAGGCCAGCTTGGTGTACAGCATGAATTCTAGGACAGCCAAAGCAACACAATGAGACCCAATCTCAAGACAAGACAAGGCAAGGCAAGGCAAGGCAAGGCAAGGCAAGGCAAGGCAAGGCAAGGCAAGGCAAGGCAAGGCAAGGCAAGACAAGACAAGACAAGACAAGACAAGACAAGACAAGACAAGACAAGACAAGACAAGACGAAAAACAACAACAAAAACCACTTGCTGCTCTTCTACAAGACTCAAGTTTGGTTGGCTCACAATCATCTAGCTCCAGAGCATCAGATGCCTCTAGCCTCCAAGGGCATGCTCATTCATGTGCACATACTCATGCGCGCGCGCGCACACACACACACACACACACACACACACACACACACACACCACTACATATAATTTAAAATAATACAAATAAATCTTGGATTTTTGTTTTGTTTTATTTTAAAGGCGTTGGGTGTGGTATGACATGCCCAGACTCTCAGCACTTTGGAGGGAGGGGGAGGGGCAAGAGGTCATCCTTGGTTACATAGTAAGTTTGAGGCTAGTCTAGGTGTCTTAGGGTTTTACTGCTGGTAAACAGATACCATGATCAAGGCAAGTCTTATAAGAACAACATTTAATTGAGGCTGGCTTACAGGTTCAGAGGTTCAGTCCATTATCATCAGGTCAGGAACATGGCAGCATCCAGACAGGCATGGTGAGAGGGAGCAGAAGACTCTCCATCTTCATCTGAAGGCTGCTAGCAGAATACTGACTTCCAGGCAGCTAGGGTGAGGGTTTTAAAGCCTGCACCCACAGTGACACACCTACTCCAAAAAGGCCACATCTCCAAATAGTGCCATTCCCTGGGCCAATCATATTTAAACCATGACACTAGGCTATATGACATGTTGTCTCAAACAAACAAAGACACACATATGTTTGTATTTATATATGCATCTGTGCAAGAGCTTAGCTCTTTAGATGAAGGCCTGTTTCATTGCTCCCCATGGCAGATCCCGATGAAAAGAGACAGTCCATGGTTTTAAGGCATTTATTGTCATGGCGGAGAGTTGTGATGAGTGAAACTGTACCCCACTTTCTCAGGGCAGCCCGAGGTTAAATACTTTTTGCAGGGAGGAGTGTCTGGGAAGGGAAGTCTATTGCTAAGCCCTTCAGACTTTTAGGTACCTCATTAAAATGGAGATCTGTCTTGAGGCTAAGTGACCTGAGGTCACATTTTCTACCTGTGGAGGGGCTTGGGGCATTGCCCTTACATGACTAATGGCCACAGAATTATGGAGAGCTATGGCCTTGTGTCAGGAGCCTGGTGTCCAGGAGCGTGCAAAATGCCTACCATTCCTTGCAGGATTATCCCCTGTGGGGTCACTGGGGTTCCCCACCTACCTCAACCAGAAACCAGGTGCCATTCGCAGTTCGTGTGTGTGTGTGTGTGTGTGTGTGTGTGTGTGTGTGTGTGTGTGAAGAATAGTAAAGCTCACTGATACAGTACATGTTTAGTATCCACAAGGCCCTTGGTTTCCAACACCAAAACTATCTAGATTCTGACTGTATATTATCTTCTCCACCACCATCCTCATCGAGGTCATTGTCACCTAGATGACTAGTCAAAGTGATCTGCTAAGAGACGGTTAGACACATACTGTGTTGTCCCCTAAGTATGTTTCAAACACGACTGTTGTGGAATATCCACCAGAGACGACTGCTTGGACATGGTTTTAAGCCAATAGAACATCTTTGTTAGCAAGCTGGCAACTACACTGAATGTTCAGGATCCCAGCTAAAGCCTGGGCCTTTCTCAGGGCAAGTGTTCAAGCACTAAACCCACCTTCTGGGTTGGCATACTTGAGTTAGCAAGAACAGCCTGAAGTGGAACTATAGAAGCACTCCCCCAACCCCTGCAAAAAAAAAAAAAAAAAAAAAAAAAAAAAAAAAAAAAAAAAAAAAAAAAAAAGGTAAGCACATTTTGAAACTTTACCAGAACTATGGGCTTTGATAGACTAGGTCTTTCTTTGCATTTTTTGGTGAGTGGTGCTGTGTATATGCTGTTTTATAGCCTGAATGGTACTTCCATCATGGAGTCAGTTGTGCTAAGGTCTGTTATAACCATGTTATAACAACAGCCAAAATGATCATGGGACATATGCAAATGAGAACGTGTCACTCCTCTGCTCAAATTCTATGTTGGCTCCTGTCTCCAAGAGAAAGTCAAAATTCTTACAGTGGCCTTCAAAGCTTCACTAATCTGTCCCTGACTTATTTGTTACCTCCTAGCTCCTAACTAATTCTAGCACTAGCATACCTTGCAGAGGACTAGAACCATTCCCTGGGCCAATCATATTTAAACCATTGCCTCCTTGCTTTTCTTTGTGCCAGGCACACCACTGTGTCTACTATGAACTGTTGCTTTGCCTAGGAATTCTCTTACCCGACTCCCAACTCCAACTCCAACCCAACCCCACCCTCGAGCCCTAATGACTTATTTCTCACAAACCTTGATTCAGTTGTCACCCTTTGCCTTCCCTGGCCATGACCTATGTTACCTACTACCTTTTCTGATTTGTTTCAAAGAGATTATTTGCCATTTAAATGTAATGCCTTCATCGTTTATACTGATGATTCCCTGTCTCTTTCACTAAATTGGAATTTGTCTTTTTGGCTCCCCAGTTTATTCCCAGATCCTAGGCAAGTTCCTCATATACAGAAAACCTCATATACTAGAAGTGAGGGTTGGCCGGGCAGTGGTGGCGCATGCCTTTAATCCCAGCACTTGGGAGGCAGAGGCAAGCGGATTTCTGAGTTCAAGGCCAGCCTGGTCTACAGAGTGAGTTCCAGGACAGCCAGGGCTACACAGAGATAACGCTGTCTCGAAAAACAAAAACAAAAACAAAACAAACAAACAAACAAACAAACAAACAAAAGAAGTGAAGATTGGATGTACCCGAGAAAACATGAAGTAACAGGAGCATATTAGTACACATACAAATTTATATAAGGGATTAATAAGACATTAGAGTGAGTCATTGCACAGGTAAAACAATTTGGAAGAATGGAGAATTGGAAAACAGAGAGCGCTTAGCTTTTCTTCTCCATGTAGAAGCTTTGAGTAAGTACACATATTATAGCCTTGGGTCACATATGTCCAAAGCAACATGAAACTAATTTGCAATTGTTTTCTAATCTTCCCCCTTCTTTTTTTAAAAAGATTTATTTATTTATTTATTTATTTATTTATTTATTTATTTATTTACTTTATATGAGTACACTGTAGCTGTCTTCAGACACACCAGAAGAGAACATCCGGATCCCATTACTGATGATTGTGAGCCACCATATGGTTGCCAGGAATCGAACTCAGGACTTGTGGAAAAGCAGTCAGTGCTCTTAACCACTGAGCCATCTCTCCAACCCAATCTTTCCCCTCCTAATATAATTAGTTACCTTCTAAGTATTCATTAGCACTCTCGCAGAAACAAATGAAGGACAGCAAAAACAAAAATTCCAGAGCCAGGCATGACTGTGCAGGCCTGTGATAGCAGCTTTTAGCAGGTGGAGGTTCAGAAGTTAATGGCCAGCCTCATTTACAAATTCAAGGCCTGCCTGATATACTCAGACCCTGTCTCAGGAGGCAGGTGGATTTTTGTGAGTTTGGGGCCAGCCTGGTCTACAGAGTGAGTGAGTTCCAGGACACTCATGGTTTCACTGAGAAACCCTGATTCGAAAAACAAACAACCAAATAAACAAACAAAAACAAAACCCTGAAAAAACAACACCAACCAAAAAAAATCTATTTGTTTGTTGTTTTTCTTGCCAAAAGCCCCTGCAAAATATTTAATGAGGAATATTGTTGAAAGAAGTTACCACACTGAAATTGGTGATTTTTTTTTTTTTTTGAATGTGTGGGAGGGCCTTGCGACTTAGTTATCTATTAGTATTCATGACAGACTTTACTTGGCTATAAGTCAACAAGTTTAGAAGCAGTTCTTGAAAAACTATTTCTCCCTAAATCACATATATAAACACTAGCTTTCCTTTTCCTTTTTAGTTTTCTGAGCCAATCTTTCCCCTCCTAACATAGTTAGTTACATTCTAAGTATTCATTAGCACTCTCACAGAAATAAATGAAAGACAGCATAAACTAAAATTCCAGAGCCAGGCATGGCTGTGCAGGCCTGTGGTACCAGCGTCTTGTGTTGCCCAGATTAGTCTTTAATCCACTATGTAGCCAAAATGACCTTGAAGTTCTGATTCTCCTGCCACCGACTCCTGAGTGCTGCGATGACAGCCTTGTGATGTTGTGGCTGCTTTGTGCGATGCTGAGGATGGAACCCAGGGTCCATGTGCACGCCACAAAAGCACTCTAGCACCTGAGCTACTTCCCCAGCCCTAGAAACACCATGAGTCAAGTTATGGGTTTTTTTTTAATGTTCACGAACAATTTTTTAAATTATAATTCAGTGGGTTTTAGTGTGTACATAAAATTATCAGTTACCAGAAAAGACTATGGAGTCTTTTAATGTTCCAAGAAGTCTGGTAGCAGAGACTAAAGGTTTATGCCACCACTACTTGGTTTACATTGGCTCTCATTTGCCTAACCTAAACATTTCACACACACCACACAAAATGGAGTCATGAGACATACAATCCTTTAGGCCTGGTTTTTTACAGGACTGTTTATTTTTAAAACACAAAATGTAAACTATATTTTACTAAGCAAAGGAATTTATATTGACCCTTAGAACAAGGGCACCTTAGGTGAATTTGCATATATATATTTTTTTTTTCGAGACAGGGTTCTCTGTGTAGCCCTGGCTATCCTGGAACTCACTCTGTAGACCAGGCTGGCCTCAAACTCAGAAAATCCACCTGCCTCTGCCTCCTGAGTGCTGGGATTAAAGGCATGCACCACCACGCCTGGCGAATTTGCATATTTTAACTTCAGCTTGTTACAGTTATACCCTTTCAAATTTTTGTGTCAAAATGACTTTTGGAAGGGTGTTGTGGGGACTCAGACACAGTTGGACATACTCAAACTGTGAGTTTGAGACCAGTCTACATAGTGAGTTCCAGGCCAGCCAGGGTTATACAATGAGGCCCTGTCTAAAAATAAAAAGACAAACCAAAAGATAAACCTTTATGATTTTTGACTCACCACATGCAGAAGCTGATATTTTAAAAGCAAGATAGTCTTATCTTTAAGAAAATGGAAGTAAGGTTATTTTCATATATATATATATATATATACATATGTATATATATATATATATGTATATGTATATTTGGCAAGAACGTGTTCGCTAAAACTATCATATTTAGAAAAGACTAAAATTAGGAATTCTTAGTAAGTTGGATCAGTGTTTCCTACTTTCAACATCTCTTCCTAATGTCATGCTGTATGTAGATACCATATGGTATAACGTTATTGTATTTAATATGTGGCGAAACGTACTTCTAATATATGTTTCTCACATAATTAAATTATGGAATTACTTCTAATATATGTTTCTCACACGAGTTCATAAAATTGGGGATTTCACACTTAGCCCATTGCCTGCACTTCAGTTTATCATTTATTTTATCACCACTTTACATTATCTGTAGACGTGATTTTTTTCATTTTTCAAAGTAAAATCTATTAAAATAGCTAATATACATGGATGAGAAATACAAGACATGATCACTGTGGTTAGTCTCAGATGCAAGAGATCTAAGGATCTGAGGCTTTGTGAGCACAGTAATTAAGAGTAAAGTAATATGCTAGTTCAAATTGTGTGCACAGCATTGATAAGCTGGCCATGCACTACTGGGATACACACTATATTTGGTAACTATAAAATTTATATTCTGCCTTTTCTCTTCCTTTGACAAGTTTAGGTGCGTGCCAATGAGAAAAGCAGCTTATCTTTATGCATTAGCAGATCGACAGAATTTTGGGGTTCTAGACTATAAAAAGTTAATATTTAATAAAATGCAACCTCAACTTATAAAAAAGAAAAACAAAGCAACACGTTATATCATTATTTTATGGTCTCCAGCTGATCTGAGACCACAGAAGGCATTTAAGAAAGACTCTCAGGTGAACAGCAAAGACCAACCCATGAGATGTATGTTCTTTACAAATTTCACTTGCAGGGAAACGAGTTGCCTGTCTTAATTTTAAAGCTAATTACAAAATTAGTATTTCTTAATGGTCCAGATACCTTGCCAATTCTTCCAAACTCAACAGAGCTTCCACTGATTTCCACATTCATTACACACAATAAATGTTCATCAGCACTACACGTTTGGGCCTGCAAGTGCAGTTCTTTTTACATTTGCCACAAGTGAACAAGTCAGTCTGGGTCCCAGCAGTCTTGGCCATCTGATGCTTCCTTGATGGCTTCTTTGGTCAGGTTTTTCCTCATCTCTTTGAGCTCATTACTAGCCATTTCCTCTGCTGTCATTCTAGCAAATAGGTTAGGAGGAACATTCCCACACAGCACATTTTTCCTTAAATTTGGATTCTTTGCATCTTTAAGATTTGATATCCTACTTCATACTCCGTTTTTGTATTTCATGTCTGTATTCCTTATTCCTTGATATATAGCTTCCTCAATCTGAGATCCCACTTCTTCTTCATCAGCTCCAATAGCAACATAATTATCTCTTGTCTGGAGAGCTGTAGCAAGCATCTCCCTACACTTTAATCACACAGAATCAGAAGTGCTTGGTGCCCGAGGAAAAGATGAAACATAAGTATCTCGAGCATTTGTCTCATCCTTTCTGCTGCTTACATTGCTGCTGGAACTACTTTCTTCTCTAGCTTCAGGGCTATTCTGTGATGAAATTGTAGGTTCTTTTTTCTTTCTTCTGGGTCTTTATCAGTTGACGGTCCATCTAATAATTTTCTCCAGGATTTGATGAGAGATTTGGCTAGAAATGTGACTTCTTCATCTGTACTCTGCTTGCGAAGAGCAATGACAGACATTCCAATTCTCGTGGATTATAGCAATTCCAGGGTCATAGGAATATTCTTAAGCTCTTTCAGCAAATCCAGTGTGGCAGCCTACAACTTCCACAGGATATATCTACATGAGGTAAAAGCCAGACTGAGAAAATGGGAGGCCCAACAGATGCTACAATCCTTCTAGTACATATCTGTCTACAGGGCAACAAGGAAAAGGCACTGTTTTGTTAAGAATTTGTATGAGGTCTCTGTATTCTTTTGTTGTTGTTGTTTTTTTGAGACAGGTTTTTCTGTGTAGCCTTGGCTGTCATGGAACTCCTAGACATGATTTTTTTTAAAAATTACCTATCAAGATGCCTGGGCAGGTCTTAGGTTTGTATACTTCAGTGCTCTGAGGTTTAACTCTGAGCATGGCAGGTAGTTTACCTAACATTTCCCCCCCAAGATAAGGTCTCACTATGTTGTTCTGGCTATCCTGTAACTCACTACATAAACCACACTGCCCTTGAACTCACAGATCCACAAACCCTGGTGCTAGGATTAAAGGAGTCCACCACTATGCCTGGCTCTTCAGTAGAATTTTAATATAAATTTATGTCTTTGGATTCTACCTAGCCCACACCACATTATAGAAGCCCTTCATATGAGCCTTTGTGTGTGGGGGGATTGTTTCATTGTTTTGTTTTTGAGGTAGGATCTCACTATGTAGCTCTGGCTGGCCTAGAACTCACTGCGTCAACAAGGCTGGTCTCAAACTCACAGAGATCTGACTGCCTCCGTCTCCCAGGGTGCTGGGTCAAGGCATGCACACACTTCCATGCCTGATGTTCATTCCATGTAACTTTAATGAACAGGACTGAATGTTTCTGGTGGTGGTGGTTCAAACCTAATCTCCAGGGAAAGAATTTATCCGAGGTACATTAATTTTATTTTGTTATGGAATGAATAAAGTGATGGACTGAATCACAATCTTTGTTATATTATATTATATTACATATCTTTGATGATTGCCCCAGTGGAACATTTCCACATTACTCAGGTAATGCTTACCTTGTGATTTGTAGAACCCCTCGGTTTAGGAGATTATACTATTGTGTGACTTGCTTTGGTGAGTGACACGTGGGTGAAAATGATAAATGTCACCTTTGAGGAGAGGCTTTAAGAGTCAGAGGTTTTATTTTGGTCTCATTTCTTACTCGTGGTGTTTCTAGGGCTGGGGAAGTAGCTCAGGTGCTAGAGTGCTTTTGTGGCGTGCACATGGACCCTGGGTTCCATCCTCAGCATCGCACAAAGCAGCCACAACATCACAAGGCTGTCATCGCAGCACTCAGGAGTCGGTGGCAGGAGGATCAGAAGTTCAAGGTCATTTTGGCTACATAGTGGATTAAAAGCTAATCTGGGCAACACAAGACTCTGGCTCAAAAAACTAAAAAGAAAAAAGGAAAGCTAGTGTTTATATATGTGGTTTAGGGAGAAATAGTTTTCAAAGAACTGCTTCTAAACTTGTTGACTTATAGCCAAGTAAAGTCTGTCATGAAAAGGGTCCCCAAAGCAGGCCAAACAGTCCTTTATTTATTCGAGAACCCAGGAGCTCTCTAAATTCAGCCATCCAGTCTTCAATCTTTCTTCCAAGGCCTAATGGGGAAACCCCTATCATGTAAGGCAATGGAAGTTTCCTGACCTCACAGACGTCCTTGTGACAGCATTGCCACCCCTTAAGGGCCTGGAGACGTCACAGAGGGCCCCCAGTCTGGGCCCCGTGGCTTCCGGAGGCTTTAGGGGAGCCAGCCAGCTGCTCTAGATCCTGGCGGCAGCTGAGGCTGCGCTGCTGCTCAGGTGCGCTGGGAAGCAGAGGTGGGCCCGCCCCTAGGGTGTGGGTTGGGTGAATCTTGCAGGTGAAAGGCAAGTTTCAGGAAGGAAACAGGGCAAGCGAATTGTACAAGCAGGCCATTTAAGTTTTCTTTCGCGAAGAGACCCGCATCTTGCCAAGCCTCTTGAGGCTTGGTGGCCCTCCTACCAGACCGGTTGGGGGGTACGTGAGGAGGCTCATGTTCGGAATATGACCTGAGGTGATGTCAGGAGAATGGCTCTCTTGAATAGGAAGTGCATCTGTGACCTTTGCTCCTGCGGCAGGCATCACTGCCCACATCTCCCTACCAAGATTTATGAGAAGACAGAGAAACCATGTTTTTTCTCCGAATACTCGGAGAAGTATTCTACCTATCATTCTTATATGCCCCAAGAGTCCTTCAAACCCAAGGTGGAGTACCAGAAAGTAGCTATACCAATGGAAGGACTGTCCACAACAAAGAGAGACTTTGGGGCTTACAACATAGTACCGGTGAAACACCATCTTCCCGAGAAGGTCACTCCAATCCAAGATGAAATGGATTTCCTCACAACGTATAATCAACACTACAACTATTGCCCTGCCACTCGAGCGAGCCCCATCAAACCTCGAGACAACAGGCATCAATGTAATGACAAAATGGAGTATGAGCCTACGTACAAAGCTGATTATTTACCTTGGAACCAACAAAAAAGATCTTTGATTCATCCACCACAATCATACCGTCCTCCGTCCTGTAGGTTTGATCATAGAACCACACACCAGGACGATTATCCCATGAAAAGTCCTGTGGATACTGTGAATTACAAACCTCCACCTGGGCCCAAGCTCTCCAACCTCCCCCTGGAGAATATGACAAGCTACAGATCGAGCTATGTGGCCCATCCTGTGGAGAAGCGGTGTGTGTATGAGGGAGAGAAATATAAACCATGTGAAATTCCTTTTGATGGCCTTACCACCCACAGAGATTCCTACAAGGGTTTGATGGGGGAACCTGCCAAGAGCTGGAAACCTGTACCAAATCACTCTGGGCTAGGTATACCTTTTGCAACCGACACTGAATTTCGAGAAAATTTTCAAGCTTGGCCAACACCTAAGATTGTCCCCAAAGAGCCCATTCCCTACATCCCTCCTGAAGGAAAGATGGATCTTCTGACAACTGTGCAAGCCAACTATAAATGCCCCAATGGCGCTCCTGCTCAGTCCTGCCGGCCAGTCATCCACTTGAAGAAGAGTGAGCGATTTGAAAGCTCTACCACCAACAGAGAGGATTATAAACACTGGGACATCATCCCTAGAGAGCCAATCAAACCTGCTCCCCAGCTGAAATTCCCTGATGAGCCTATGGATTACATGACCACCAATCGTGCCCACTACGTGCCTCATGCACCAGTCAATACCAAAAGCTGCAAGCCAACCTGGTCCGGCCCTCGTGTAAACATCCCGTTAGAAGGTCAGACCACCTACTCTTCTAATTTTACTCCTAAGGAAATTCAAAGGTGCCCAGCTTCATTCTCTGAACCCCCTGGCTACATCTTTGAAGAGGTGGATGCTGTAGGGCACAGGATGTACAGGCCGGCTTCCAGAGCAGCTTCTCATGAGAGCAACCATCTTGGCTTTGGTGATGTGTAAAGAATTGGCACTCCCAGCCTGTCATTGAAGAATGGTTGTTTATAGAGATTGAAATTTCACAGCACACTAAAAGCAAACAATTGACGATTATTAATTCAACAAGGATTCCCCAAAATGAAAACAACGTAAACCAAACAACAAACTTCATCATCAATTTCAGGGCATTTGAATGGAATAAGAATCACCTAAAGAAAATGAGATAGAACCACCAGCAGATCAACTCCTTTTAACTCTCCCTCGACTGGACCTCCCTACCCCATCAATGTTCCTTGCTTTCTGCTCAAGAAAATAGCTCTCTGATCTAGGTGCATTTTATTAATTTGATCATTTGCCAAGCTTGAAGTGTCTATAATAAAATTTATGTTGGGGAAAATGTAAAATGGTGTGATCGTTCATTTTTGTTTTTTTAATTTTCCTTTGAGAAGTTTTGTAGTTAGCTGGGCAGTTGTAGTGTGTGCCTTTAATCCCAGCACTTGGGAGGCAGAGAGAGGCAGGTGGCTCTTTGAGTTCAGTGCCAGCCTGGTCTACAGAATGAGTTCCAGGACAGCCAAGGCTACACAGAGAAATCCTGACTTGGAAAACCAAACACAAATTTTTTTGTAGTGTTGTGGATTGAAACTAGATCTTTGGTTGGTGGTTTAGTCCCTGGGAGCTCTAGGGAACTCTGGTTGTTTTACCCTATTCCAACATATTTACTTTTTTTGTTTTATATTTTAGTTTATTATCCACTAGAAGCCTATTTGTTTCCTACTGAGAGACAGAAAGGGGATGTATATGGATGGAGGGATGTGGGGAGGAACTTGGTGTAGATGGAGGGATACCCTATTTGAGAAAAAATGTTTTCAATAAAAGAAAAAAGATCTGATTTAGATGAGGATTGTTTTGGCTTGGTTTGGTTTTTCTGAGACTGTGTGTGTGTGTGTGTGTGTGTGTGTGTGTGTGTAACAGTCCTGGCTGTCCTGAAACTCACTTTGTAGATCAGGCTGACCTTGAACTCACAGATATCTGCCTGCCTCTGCCTTCTGAGTGCCCGGTAAAAAGACACCACCACACCTGGTTTGAGAAATCATTTTTTATATGTAACTTTTCAACATATGATTATTTAATAATATAATTACTAATAGATTACTTATAAAATATATACATTACTGAGATTTCACATTGATAATGGGTTAGAGAAAATATCAACATTTCGATGATTTAAATGTCAGTTAATGGATAAATTGTGTACTATTTCATTCTGTTTTTCCTTGTATGTGAAAAGCATAGTCATTTTTCCCTTAGAGAAGGTCTCATATAGCCTATGTACCAACTCCCTATGTGCCATGAGGATCTTGAGCTCCTGTCTCTGCTTCTAGAATGCTAGGCTTCTGTGATGTCGGGGTTGGAACCATGATTTCATGTATGGTGGACAAGCACTCGACCTTGACTTGTATCCCAGCTCACTTTTCCATATGCAACAGATTTGTATATCGATAAACCTTTACTCAGATGTCCGTGGGGGAAATATTCTGCACACATAAAAATAGATTCCTTTTTATAAGAAAAAAAATCATTGAAATTCAAACTGGAACTCAGTATTTATTATGAGCCTTATTTTCATAATTATTCTAAAATCATACTTGTGAGAAACTTTGCTAACTGTAATCTTTCTGGCGCCTGATGAAAGGTTATTACTTGAAAATGGCTCCACAAAGAGGCAGACATTATGTAAATTGTTGTGGATCACGAAAGTGAATGTCTTCTCTTAGAAACTAAACATAATCTATATGTTTATGGGGAGCTAAGAATCTTTCTTCCAGGGACTTTTATTTTTACCACCTATGTACTCAATTCCTCATATAAATCAAAGGAATACAAACACCTCTGACCCTATATTTTGCCATTATTATTATTGTTTTGTTTGTTTTTCGACACAGGGTTTCTCTGTGTAGCCCTGGCTATCCTGGAACTCACTCTGTAGACCAGACTGGCTTCAAACTCAGAAATTTGCCTGCCTCTGCCTCCCAAGTGCTGGGATTAAAGGCGTGAGCCACCACCGCCTGCTTTTTTTTTTTTAAATGGTGCAATACTGCTACGTCATAGTACTCATATGTTCTCTACTTTAAACTTTAAGAATAAATTATTATTTTGTGACCACTGTTAGAAGAAACGCAGGTGGGAAGACCAGAGCAGCAGCTAGTACAAAGAAAAACTGCGATCTTGCAAAGCAGTCTGTGGGAAGAGCAGATTCCAGACTTCCTGGCTCAGTCTTCCTTGGGCCTAATTCCTGTGATCCAGACTAGGATCTTAGCCTTAGCGGTTGGGCTCGCAGCCGCAGGCCACGCCCACAGGAAAGACCCCGACCTACAGCTCCTGGCCTGGTGCTACCGCCACAGGCCCCTCCCCGCAGCTCCTGGCCCCGCCCTAAAGACTTAGGTCCCGCCCCTGACCCGGGTCTGGTTTTACCACTCCAGACCCTGCCTCACTGCCTCAGGCCCCGCCCCGTCGCCCCACTGTCAAGGCCTCGCCCCTCCGTCTTGGCCCCGCCCCGGCCGCCCGCCATATTGGTTCTTCTGCCCCAGTCGCTCCCTCTTGGAAGCGCTCTCGACGTTCCGGAGTCTCTGGCCTTCTTCCTGCCCTGGTTGCACCCAGGCGTGTTGGCGAGCCGCCCCCAGGACGTCCAGTGTGTGTCTGCAAGGTGAGCGGGGGTCATCCTTCCATTTGAGGTCCGGCCAGAGCTGGTTAAGAGCGCGCGTAGCCTGAGCTGAGCTGCTGGAGCGGAGGGCCGCCGGGGCGGCGGGCGAGCCAAATTGGCGCGGGTCAGTAGATTGCTGGGCAACAGGGGTAGTTAGCTTGTCCCCAAGTCTCCTGAAAATTCCTACGTCAGTAGGAAGAAAGACGGGTTTTCACATTCAAGCACGGGAAGAAGATCACACACCCAACCACTCGGGACATACACGCGCGCGCGCACACACAAACACATACACGCAGACCGACCGATCGGCCTTACTAGAGAGGAAGAGATATCCCTTCCAAAAACATCATCTCAGGAAAGAGATATACCCCAAATACTTGGGAATAGGATGGTGGAACGATGCTCACGGGACCAATGACATTACCTGGGTACACACTTACACATTAGTCTTTCCCCTAACCACACGGGGACACCCACATACTCGAGACCAAACCTTGCGCCACAGTGACTGACTAATGCTGGGGAAAGCAAGCTTGTGTTATTTGAGTTTGGCGACCTCTGACATACTACCCTTTGACCCACTCAGGTGAGAGAGCTTGGAAGATAAAGCCAGGGCAAAGACCTTGTAGGCGGTTGGGAACATCGTCAGATATCAGATCTTGGCCGAGGTTTCAAAATCGCGTTCCTTTCTTCCTTCCATCTTAGTGAAAAGACCAGAGGAGACTTTTAAGTACTGACCAAATGGTTGGTGAACGTATTATGGTTCTGTTTTGTTTTGTAAATGATGACACATCCCGTGATCATACTTCTTTTGAGGAATAACTTCTGCAAGTTTCCAAATTGGCACGTGACCAGTCTTTTCACAGCGTCCTCATAAAATCAACAGACTGAATTTGGTTTTTGTTTTGTTTTGCTGGTACAAGTTTTGTCTTTTTCCTTGCTAGCACCACTGCAATGGAAAATCCCTACACTGCCTGAAATCTCAACTAGAATTGAAGGAAACCCAGGGCTTTCAACTAAGGACTATTTACCTTTTTCTTTTCGTTCTTTTTCTTCCATTGCTGGAGCCCAAACCTAGGGTCTTGTGCTTGGCTAAGAAAGAGCTGTACCCCTGTGCAAAATTCCCAACTCCTGTCTCAGCTAAGGGACTTAAGTACCCTGCTTTTACTTTGTCTTTTATTTTTATTTATTTTTATTTTTTTAAAACCTTAATAGGTTTTTTTAAAAAAGATTTATTTATCATTGTACATAAATTCACTGTAGCTGACTTCAGACACACCAGAAGAGGGCATCAGATCTCATTATGGGTGGTTGTGAGCCACCATGTGGTTGCTGGGATTTGAACTCAGGACTTTTGGAAGAGCAGTCAGTGCTTTTACCCGCTGAGCCATCTCACCAGCCCTACTTTGTCTTTTATAATCTTAGGTCAAAGTTATCACTACTTGTGTAGCACTCCAAGTAACTTAATACATTCGAGTGTCGTGTTTTCATGTCGTGCATGGCAGTGTCTTCTTGCTTTTGGGGTTCTTCGTGTGCTTTGTAGTGTTTTGCTGTACTGAAACATTTATGGCATGGAGGCTTACTTATTTAGAACATTGGGGGAATTTAAGGATATTTGTGTTTTATTTTCTGGAAGGTTAAAGTAGACAAGCAAAAATCAGAGCATCTATTGTTGGAGAGTAGGAAAATACATTTGTGGTGGTCTCTCTTTTCTAGCCTGATCCTTTTACATTTCCCCTGTCCAACTACTTCCATTTTATCCTATAGTACTCTGAAGGCCCGAAGTTCTCTTAGTAATAGCAATTTCTTTTTTCTAGCCTCCCTCAGGATTTTTTCCCAATTGGGAAGCCCTACTCCGGCTCACATGAGCGGATTCTGTTTGAGTCAGTACTCTGTGCACCCTTTCGTTTTTCCTGGTGTTTCCAAAGCAGTGGTTCTGTTACAGATGAGAAATTTGCTGGTACCCGGGAGGGTTAGATTTCGTTTCCAAGGTCACCTAGGGAGTGAGGGAGCAGTGTTGAAATTCAAACATGTTTGTGGGCTTTTTGGAGTAGTAGTTTTGCACTGGGAGGCAATTTTATCCTCTCAGGGGATATTTGAAAAAATTTGGAGAAAAAGCATTTTTGGTTCATATTCCAGGTCCCACTGGGCTTCTGTAGTTCTTTAAGTACAATGTCATTTTACTGTTTAAGACAGCATTTTTATTATTTTAAAAGCTTGCTGGGGGAAAATTCTCTAAGGTTTATGACTACCTGGTAACAGAATCTATTTTTTTTTTTTAAAGCTTGCCTCAGCATTGCTGCTATGAAAAGGCTGGCATTGAATTCCTGATTTTGGGGTTACAGGGATGTGTTACCACACAGAGTTTCAGAAAATTTTTTTTTTAAAGACAAAAATGACAAAAAGTTTTGAGCTACTAGGCAGCTCTGCAGTTGACTTAGGAAGTTTGTCTTTTCGTTCTTCTCATCCACAGGTTGCTTTCGTGGGGCACTGGTCCAGAGGTGCTGCCCGGAAGCTGCTGCTACTTCTTTGAAGCTGGCAGTCTAGTCGAAATCTTAAGACCAGGTTCTTACATGGTCCTACATCACAATTTATTGTTTGGACTACTTGGCAGCAGAGGTCAGGTGTCATTTAATGAAAGAACACATCCTCACATAGCACACAAGTACATGTGTCGTGACATTTTTTTTTTCTGGACACACTTAGGTGGGGTGAAGAACAGTTGTTGGGTTCGTTAAAGCTTTGTAGTACAGTTGAATTGGGCATGTGTGCCTTTTTATTTATCTACATCTATTTCTTTATTTTGTTTTTTCCGAAACAGGTTTTCTCTGTTGTGGCCCTGGCAGTTCTGGAAGTCACCCTAGACCAGGCTGACCTCAAACTCCCTGAGATCTTCTTGCCTCTGCCTCCTGAGTGCTGGGATTAAAGGCATATGTCACCCCTCCCTGGTCGAGTTTTTAAATATAGTATATTAATATAATAGGGTCTCACTATGGTTTCAGCTGCCTGTGGACCAGGAGGCTGCCTACAATTCATAATCCAACTGAGTCCTTCTGCCAGTGCTCTTGACTCTTGAGCCATTTCTCCAGCCTATGTAATTTTCGTGTTGGTGTTTTTCGGCCTCTTTTTACCATGCTTGTCTGAGACCAGGTGTCAGTTATTACTGGTAGGTGAGTGTTTGGCATGGGGGATGGGTGTGTGTTATCAAAAAGTGTTGAAACTCCTCAGGATTTCCTGGGAAAATTCCCATAGTCAGTAGGTTGGTTGGTTTGCGGGTGTGATTATATTGTGTAAGGTATATATGCACATGTGTATTTAGAGGCCAAAGAAGGATGGGGAGTGTCCAGTTCTATATTCCACCTGTATTGCCTTGAGACAGTTTCTCACTGAGCCTGGAGCTAGGCTGGTGGTCAATAAGCTGTAGCAATCCTCCCATCTCCATTCTCTGCTAAATTGCTGGAGTGACCGGTGTTTCTGGGACTATAGCTAGCTTTTTCTTGTCAGTTCTGGGGATTCAAACTCAGGGTCTTTTTGCCTGTAAAGCAAACTTTCTTATCCATGGAGCCATCTCCCTGGCTCTGTGTCTTTGGATTTTGACCCTGCCATTGCACAGTGTTGTTCTTTGCTAATGAATATAGATTTCTCTACCTCTAACCAGATGCTCTGTTCTATAGTGTGTGTGGTGGTGGGGACACTGGATGCTGAATTTCATATCATACCAGATTGCTAGCACATGAAGTCTAACAAAGGTACGGGTTGTTTTGTTTTTTGTTTTTTGTTTTTTTTGTTATTTGTGACATCTCTCTCCACCACCTCCAAAGGTCATGAGGACTTGGTGCCAGGGAGTCTTGCTCAGTCATTACTTGTCTTGCTGCTCTAGTGTAGTTAGGTCACCACATTTCTTTCTTTGTAGAAAGATACACTACTTAATGTCTGCAAGAGTATATGTATCAGGTGAGACAGCAAATCATTAACTGCCACGTAATTCTGCCCTGGGCAGTTTGTTGGTTAAGCAGCAGGAGGAAATAAGCCAATTAGAAGTGGTGCCCAGTGAGGTTAAGTTGAAAGCTGAGTAGATAATAAAAGCTAGATAGTATAAGAAAATAGGGTTTGTGACTACCAGGCCATCCACTGAGGCCATGTATTAAAGGGTTGATGGGAAAGGAGGAGCTGAAGTCAGAAAATGCCTCAGGGAGTTTGGTGGGAAATTTGGAAGCAAATGAAAGGTCAGGTACTGAGGCCGGACACCTGGAGCCAACTAGGTATGTCTGTAGGTGTAGTTGGGTGTCAGGCCTGTGGCACTCCCAACCTGCTTTGCTTCAGGGTGGCTTGGCTGGTTAGATAACTTGGAGGAAAAATCTGTTTCCTAATGTGACTCTTGGTACTGTACATACTGGGTTGTGTTCTGGTTATTTCCACATTCTGGATTTTTCCATTACCTTTTGTTCATTTTTGACCGTGATGATTTCAAGCTGTAGAATGTCAGTTGCATTGGAAACACAGACAAGACATGGAGATGTAGTCTGGTTGTCAAGTCAGGGCTATATGAGGTGGAGGGAGTGTGTTTCAGAAAATGTGTACAAGTGAAGCAGGCAGGCCTGGCTTCATACTCCATGGACAGGAGTTCCCTTTTGTCTGAGGCGAAGGCATCGTGGTTGCCATTGTGTTGACGGGGGATGAGGACAGTGTGGAAGGAAGGACTCCACACATTCATTCCATGACCGATTTTTTTGTTTTAAATCTAAAGAGTAAAGAAAGAGTAGCAGAATCGTATATAAGGAAGGGCTCAGGTTCTGGTGGTTTGGATTAGGTGTCGGGTACAGAGGTTAGGATAGCCTTTAGGAGGCTGTCTCTCAGAAGCAGCTGTGTTAGCAGAGTTAGCGAAATGTGAAAATGCCTCACATTTATTTCAACATCTCACTGAGGAGAACGCTTAACAGATAGGAGTGTTGGATGATTCTAACAGGTCCAAAAAGGCCAGGCTTAAATACAATTTGAAAAATAGTTGTTTTGGAGCAGCAGACAGCTGCCATCCTTAAAATCTGCATTTAATTTTTCCTCTGTGATCTTGGGCAAAGTCATCTTTACAAAGTTAAGTCACCAGAAGGAATGTGTGCAATGCAGTGTTGAAATTGTGAACTCCCTTGAGCATGGTACCATACAGATGCCAGCATCTCTGCTCCCTTTAAACATTGTAAGCAGCCTGCCCTAGCCACAGTTTCTGAACCATAGGATTCGAAGGTGTTTTCCTTCCATTAGTGTTTATAGAGTTAAGAGTTCAGTGGTAAGGAAACAAGGCCTTACTGTTGGTTTTAGTTCCCCACCACTCCCTGTAAGTCAGTCTGTAAACTTTCCCCTGGGCTTGCAGTTGGGGATTGCTGAGACTTGGTTGCTGAGCTGGGAGCAGAGGCTGCACAGGCTCTCCATCCCTACTTTGCTACCTTTTCTCCCCACTACTTACTATATGCACTTGTTCAGGAAGTAGGTGTGCAGCGCTAGGAGGGTGCCTTTTCTTTCCCAGAGTGCTCCAACTGGTAGCCTTTATCTGTCTTGGTGGTTGGAAAAAGTGCTGGAGAGCTAGGCAGGGCTTGTTCAGTTCTGTGGCCAAGTTTCCTTGTTAGTTTCTTCTTGAGTTTCACAGTTACACAACTAGCGTTATCTTTATAGTTTCTAAGTTTTTTTGTTGTTACTTTTGAGACAGGGCTTTTCTGTGTAACAGAGCTCTGACTGTTGCATTGTAGACCAGGATGGCCTTGAACTCACATCACAGAGATTGCTGGGAACAGAGGTGTGTACCACTATGACTGGCAAGTTTTGGTGCTGATTTGCATTTAAAATAGGTTTTTTTGTGTGTGTGTTTGTGTCTTTTCTGATTTTGTACCTTTATTTATTTATTTCTTTATTTATTTTGTTACTTGGTGGGAGTGAGACTTTTGACTTTCCATGTTTAGTTAGGCCTGGGGATGGTATTTAATCTTTGTTAGCTTTCATCTGTTGAGCTCTGAAGCATGGGGGATAGTGTCTGATCTGCCAGTGGTTTTAAGGGGCTGTGTCTTAGATATTGTAATGGTTAATGTTGTCAAGTTGACAGAATGTAGAATCATTTAAAAAATGGGCTTCTGGACATTTCTGCATAACTAAGGTGGGAGGGGTCCCCTGCCCCACTTGAATAGCTCCATTTACTTATTTATTTATTTATTTATTTATTTTCTGGTTGGGATCCTGAACTGAATAAATGGAGAAAGGGAATCTTTTGCTCCTGATTATGATACAATATGACCAGCCTTTTCAGGTTTTTGTTGCCTTGACTCCCCTACTGTGGTGGTGAACTGTCTCCCCTTGTCAATTTGTAATTTGTAAAGTCTTTTCCTTAAGTTCATTTGTCAGAGTGCTTATCACAACAACACAAAAAGAAACTAAGACAGATACTTAATAGATGTTATAGTAAGCAGCAGCTGCTAAGATAGAGCTCTAGCACTTGATATTTGACTCAATAAGCCAGTGGCAACGGGTTGGGAAGGACATAGACATAATTCTTAGTATGCTCGAATCAGGTATAAGTCAGGAGAGATGGGTATTGGAAGGATAAATAGCATTCTTTGATAAACTGAATTTGAATATTGTCATAATAAACGGGTTGGAAATTCTTGTGTGGCCCTGAGGTGGGGGCGGATGAAGGTGGACTTTAAGGAATTGCTGGTATTTATAGCCAGTGAGACGAGGTATGGACTTCAACCTCAGGAGATTACCTTCTTTGAGGGATTGTTAGGAAAGGGAGCCACCTGGCTAAAGAAAGATGAGGATGTGTGAGAGAAAGACGAGCCTGCTGTCAGTAGTCTTACGGACTATTTTAGGGAATATTTTCAAGAGGGAGAGGGGTTATTTCTTGCCCTGTAATACAGGCCTCATTGCTGTAATAATGGGGACTTAGTCCTAAGACTTGAAGGATCCCACCTTGCCTCTGGGCAAATGTGTGGTACTAGAAAGAAAGTTTGGTAAGAGAGCCTCCATTTTCTTCGTTGTTTTCTATAATATGTGATTATGCTTCTGCAGTTCTGTGTACATCTTCAAGGAATTTGCTATTATTGCCACAGATGGAAGGACTGGTCAGATTAAAAAAAACAACAGGAAACCAAAACCTTCATTCTTTCTGTTCATCACTTTAGGTCTCTGTATACCTGAAGGCTCTCATGTGAGCAGGGAGAAGATACTGGATTGGCTAGTGGTCATTTTGATGACCTGCTGATGTTTCAGGGAATGGAGGAGTATAATTCTAGAGAGTTAAGTCTGGCAAGGAGGCAGATGGGGAATTGGCAGTGAAGGATAAAGTAAGTCCAGGTTTTCTGTGAGAAGAATGCAACCCAACATCTCAGTAGGACTAAACTGGGGTGCTGCTTATGGACAGGTGTCACTTGCATCCAGTAAAGAGAACTTTGTGAAGCGCTACTTGCAGTATCTGCCATTGGATTGGAGACAACCGCTCTCTATGTAGAACGGAATTGCCAAGCCTCTAATATAATTGAGTCTTAAAACAACTGCTCTTTCCCTGCCCCTCTATTATATATCATTAGTCAGCGATCAAGAGTGGGCTCATGCTCTAAGTCTCTCGGTGTCAAAGCTCAGGTACAGTGTTTTAGAAGGCAAAATCACAAAGTCCATAACTCAAAGTTAGATGAGGGTCTGGCAGAGCTTAGTGCTTATTTCAGACATAGCATGACAATTGTTTTTTGCTTACAGCTTCTTCAGTTAGTTTAGTTTACATTAATTCTTTTATTCCAAGACATGGGAGGCAGAGGTAGGCAAATCTCTCGAGTTTCAGATCAGCCTGGTCTACAGTTCCATGCCAACCAAAGCTACATAGTGACCCCCTGTCTTAAAAAGAAAGTACTGTAAATTAAAAACTGCAGATTAAGTGCCCTTTACAGGTAGATTTATGCTTGCACCTCACAAAGAACAAAACTGTATATCCCCACTTCAGCGGTTTCTCATGAGTAGAGGTGTTCACTGAACCTATCACAGTTTATGGCCAAACGTTAATACACAAAAGACTCCTGAGTGATGGGAGAAGGAGGAAATAGTGGTACTGAATAAAGATGAAAAGTCGGAAAGGTGTTAGGGGACACATAAAATGATCACATGTAATGTAGAAATGAGAAACAGTCATCGATTTTTTTTTTAATTTTTAAAAAAATGAAAGCTGAGTCTCACTATGAAACCTTGGGCTGTCCAGAAATTCTGTGTTGACCAGGCTAGCCCCAACTCACAGAGGTGTGTCTTGCCTCTGCTTCCCAATATGTATATTACCATGCCCAGCTTCGTTGATCATTTTTGCGGGACTTCTAAAATCTTCTGAGACAATGACAAGCCTTTAATCCCAGCATTCAGGGAGGCACAGGCAGGCAGATCTCTGAGTTTAAGGCCAGCCTGTTGTTCTACAGGGCAAGTTCCAGGACAGCCAGGGAAACTGTCTTGAGAAAGAGCAAGCAAACAAACAAAAACCCAGACTGATGACAGCAGTTGGTTACATGCACATGACAGGCATGAGACTGAGCCCATCAACATTCCAGCTTAGATGGGGAAGGAACTCAGAAGCACCTACCTCTCCCACCCCCAAGGCTGAAGAGCTTAGGCAGTTAATGGTTGCTGGAGGAAGGAGAGCCACATTTTCCTGGTAATTATCCTTTCCTAAGTAAATAACCTATCCATGCTCATGTAGGCAATACTGAGTAAATGAAGTAGGCTTCAGAAAGGAAGGGAGGAAGGAAGAGGAGGCAGAGAAGAGAGGCCATCAGGTGCGCGTGGGGCACGATCAAAGTGATACATGCATGTGATATAAGGGTTGAAAGGAACCTAGTGAAACCTGAGGCTGGACAGAGAGCTCTCTTGGTAAAGTGCTTACCTTACAGGCATGAGGACCTGAGTTTGAGTCTCCAACATAGTCAAAAATGCCAGCTTTGGCAATCCAAAACTGCCAGGCATTTGTAATCCCAACACTAGGGAGCTAGAGATGGAGGATCCCTGGGGCTCTCTGGCCAGTCAGGCTGGTTGGCTTTAGGCCATTGAGAAGACCCTGTCTCACAGAGGTATATGTCCTCCAAGATCGTTCTGTGCCTGCACATCTGTGTGCATCCATCCATCCATCCATCCATGCATACACGTGCACCAGACACAAATCTGCTGAAAGTGCTTCTAATCTTTTCAGTATGACGCTCCCACATACAGGTTCCTGTTAAACTGTTAGACTCATCTGAGCCTTGGGATTCTAGACGGTTACGGGCCTCATGTCCATTCACCGTGCTGTAGACCTCCATTGTCTGATACAGTAGCCATTAGTGTTATGAAATGCTTTAATTAAAATGAAGTTCAAATAAAATTCAGTTAAGCAGACTAACCACATTTCAGACGTTCATTGACCACATGTGGTTCACAGAGCATTTCTAGCAACACACAAAGCTCTGAATGATCTATTTAGTTGCTTAGTTGACTCTTTTGTCCTTCTACTATACCTAACTACTATGTTCTTTTTCATGAAAAAGTAATTTTTAAATCAAATTAGATGCTTCATTTTCCAGAAAGAGTACTTAAAGTGAGTTACTTAAATAGAGTGTGTGCTTTGTCAATGATCGTTTGGTTTGGCTTATTTATGGCTTGATTTCCATAGGTTGTTTTCTTGTTTTACCTTTTCTATCTGTGAGGCATTATTTAGTACTGCTACTACTAAGTCCTTAGTACTAGATAGTCTATTTCACCTAGTCAATCTTGAGACTCCAAGTTGGCCTGTTGTGGTAATTTCCTTAGTTTTAGTTTGTTTGTGGTGGTTTTGTTACTTTTTTGGTATAGAGCTAGCACCCATTAGATTCCCATTCATTTCTTCCTTCCTCCTCTCCTCCCCTCCCCCTTCTTTTATCCTTTCTCTTCCCCTCCCCTCTCCTCCCCTTCTTTCTCTCCTCCCCTCCCCTTCCCCCTCTCATTCCCGCCCCTTTCTCTCCCCCTCTCCTCCTCTCCTTCTCCTGGCCTCTCCTCTCCCCTCACCTCTTTCTCTCCTCTCCCCTCTTCCCCTTCTTTTTATTCTCTCTTCCCCCTCTTGACTCCCCTCCTTCCCCCTTCCCTCCCCTTCTTTCTCTCCCCTCTCCTCACCTTTCCATTTTCCCTTCCCATTTCTCTCCCCTCTCCTTCCCCTCCTCTACTTCTCCTGCCTTCTCCCTTCAATCCCTCTCCCCTCCCCCTCTTCCCATTAGATCTCACTATTGTAACCCAGGCTGGCCTTGAACTTGTTATCTACCTGTCTTTACCTTCTGAGTATAGGGATTTATAGGCATGTGCCACCCCTTTCCCGTCTAAAGCTCAGCTTCTTAAGCTATGCAATTAATTGAAATGATAGCTATGCGTCTAATTAGGACATTCAGGGTGAATGAACGCAAAAGGACTTGTGAATTTGGGGAGGGAAAAGAACCTTCCTACATTTAAATCAGGAGGGATAAGTTCAATTAGACATTTCAGGGGTGAGAGGTTGTAAGAAGTTGTAAGGGAACCGGCTGGAGTATGTGTTTCTGAAGGTTTGAGGAGGCGGCTCCCGGAAGGGAGTCTGCTCACCCTCTAGTGTCTATCTCACTAAAGGAATGTGCTAGTGTTTAAGCCTGGACGTGCCACCCCTTGGTAATTTCAGTCAGTAGTACTAATTCTCATGAGAATTACGAGAATCATTTTCCCATATATCTTAATGGATATCAAAAATAGTAAGAGTTTACATGATAAGTATAGAGATAGACTAATACAATTACAAAAATAATGGGGAATGTTTTATTTTAGCATTTGCATTTTACCTTGTGCAGAGCATTTTACTCAACTTGGCAGACAAAAATAGGACATATGAATTGTCATCTTGGGGTTTCTATTGCTGTGATAAAATACCATGACCATAAACAACTTGGGTTGAAAACTTACTCTACCCATCACTGCCCATTTCCCCATCTGCATCGATACCAGATTAACTCTCCGTGGCGTCACTTCCGTTTACAAGTCTCATGGCACGCTCCATTGCTGAAGGGAGTCGGGGCAGGAACCTGGGGACACAAGCTGGTGCAAAAGCTTACATACATCTCATGGCTTGCTCAGCCTACTTACCCAGGACCACCAGCACAAGGGTTGCACAGCCTACAGTGAGCTGGGTTCTCCCACATCAATCAAGAAAACACACCACGAGCTTGCCCACAAGGCCAATCTATGAGGGATCATTTTGTCATTTGAGGTTTCCCTCTTTGAAAATGACTCTAGCTTATGCCCGGTTGATAAAACTAGCCACCGCATGACTGGATGACATAGGTGTTGTGTTCCTCCCAGGGAGTTCACACTGTAACAGGGAAACAGGTAGGCACATGCAACTTGGAGCATGTAAGCAGATCGAAATGAGCGAAGGCAAGAGTATAAGGTGATTGGGCTGGGGCTCTGATGGCTGCCTTGTACCGTTGTGGGACAGTGCCTCTTGGACCAAGGTTAAGCCCATGTAGAGATGGGATCTACTGAAGGCCCAGATAGCTTTGGGTGGGAGTTAGTGGTGAGTTGTTCAGATACTGGGCCAGCCTTGGGAAGTGGATAGCAGGATGTGCTCCTAACTGCTGAGCCCTCTCTCCAACCTCCCTAGGCGCTAAGTAATTTCCATTTGCTCAGCTAAACTTTTTCTTTACTTATTTTTTTAACAAAATTTTGCAGGGCAGTGGTGACATGCCAGCACTTGGGAAGCAGAGGCAGGTAGATCTCTTGTGAGTTTGAGGCCAACCTGATCCACAGAGATACCCTGTCTTACAAAATCATTTTTCTTCATTTTGGGAGAAGTTGGTTTTAGATTTTTTTTTTGGACTGAAGTTGACAATCAAGAAAAATATGGAATATTCTTATGTGTGTACTACATGTTTGTGAATAGTGAATGTTTTTAATTAGCATTTTTATTAGAAGACATGGTAGAGATATTGAGTAGTAAAGCCTGGATTGCAAGTGTTAGGAGCATGGCTTAAGTGGTTTAGTTAGAATTGGAAGTATTGGAGAGGGGTGAGGTTTAGCTGCATTGCTAGTGGGTTTAAGAGTTAGTTCGACAGATACCAATCAAAGGGGTGGGGATGGGTACAAGCAACAAAAACAAAGGGGTGGGGATGGGCACAAGCAACAAAAACCTTCAAGTCTGATGGTAACCGTCTTACTGGTACCTAAGACCTGCTGACACCATTGGCAGTGTGACAGACATCATAAGGTATCCATTCTACCTCTTCTTGTGATCTTTTTCAACTCATGCTTGGTAGCCAATTACTTTTCTGGGCTCTATCTCACTGAGGCTTCTACTGCTGAAGGTGTCCCAGTGGCTTTCTTCAATCCTAGGGTGGAGGCAGAAATCCTTCCAGTGGCTTTTGAAGACCCTGACTACATAGGATTCCCTATCTCCAGTCCCTGTTTGCTAGTGAACTTCATTCTTCATCTGTCTCAGGGTCTCCCAGTTGTGCCAGCATCAGCGTTCCATGGCAGAGCCTTGTATACACGGCAGTCCATTGTATCTTTCTCTTCTCAGGCTTAACCTGTTGCCCCGAACCAGGTAACCTCTGCCTTGGAGCCAGATATTGGGTAAGGCTGCTTCCTAAGGACAGCGTGTCACTAAAATTGACACGTGGTTGGAACATACCGTAACTGGAAACAGATGTGCAGGCTCTCATTAACACAGGGTAACAGCCTAGTTTCCCTCTGGTACTGGAAGATACTTTTTACCTTACCTGAAGCTTAGCAGTTAAACTGGCTTGAGTTTATAGGAAGATGTATGCAAAGTCCTGATGGTGGCTGGCATCACATAACTGCTCTGTGAGATACTGGCAGGCAAGGTCTAGGCCCAACTAAGGGAACCTCACATTTGTATACTGTACCCCTGACTTACTGGGGGAAATGGTGGACAGGGTGCCTGTTAATATTTCAAGTGGTTTTTCAACTGTGAGTAGTTAGTTATACTCTGTTCTATGTGCCTCTCATTTTGTTTGACCTGCTACAGTTGTGACTTTATCTAATGTTACCCTCGGGGAAAGACTGTGTAGTTTGCATTGTTAATGTGTGGCACATAGTAGGTGCTATCTAAATCTGCATTGGAAAGCTACTTTTGCCTATTTTATAAAACTGGATGCTTCTATGGAGATTCTGAGTGCAGCAGACATTTGGCTCATGATACTTTTTTTTTAATTAGGTATTTTCCTCATTTACATTTCCAATGCTATCCCAAAAGTCCCCCATACCCATCCCCCCACTCTCTTACCCACCCACTCCCCCTTTTTGGCCCTGGTGTTCCCCTGTACTGGGGCATATAAAGTTTGCCTGTCCAATGGGCCTCTCTTTGCAGTGATGGCCGACTAGGCCATCTTTTGATACATATGCAGCTAGAGACAAGAGTTCCGGGGTACTGGTTGGTTCATATTGTTGTTCCACCTATACGGTTGCAGTTCCCTTTAGTTCCTTGGGTACTTTCTCTAGCTCCTCCATTGGGGGCCCTGTGATCCATTCAATAGCTGACTGTGAGCATCCACTTCTGTGTTTGCTAGGCCCCGGCATAGTCTCACAAGAGACAGCTATATCTGGGTCCTTTCAGCAAAATCTTGCTAGTGTATGCAATGGTGTCAGCATTTGGAGGCTGATTATGGGATGGATCCCTGGATATGGCAATCACTAGATGGTCCATCCTTTCATCACAGCTCCAAATTTTGTCTCTGTAACTCCTTCCATGGGTGTGGTTTGTTCCCAATTCTAAGAAGGGGCAAAGTGTCCACACTTTGGTCTTCGTTCGTCTTGAGTTTCATGGGTTTAGCAAATTGTATCTTATATCTTGGGTATCCTAAGTTTCTGGGCTAATATCCACTTATCAGTGAGTACATATTGTGTGAGTTCCTTTGTGATTGGGTTACCTCACTCAGGATGATGCCCTCAGGGTCCATCCATTTGCCTAGGAATTTCATAAATTCATTTTTTTTAATAGCTGAGTAGTACTCCATTGTGTAAATGTACCACATTTTCTGTAGCCATTCCTATGTTGAGGGGCATCTGGGTTCTTTCCAGCTTCTGGCTGTTATAAATAAGGATGCTATGAACATAGTGGAGCAAGTGTCCTTCTTACCGGTTGGGACATCTTCTGGATATATGCCCAGGAAAGGTATTGCGGGATCCTCCGGTAGTACTATGTCCAATTTTCTGAGAAACCGCCAGACTGATTTCCAGAGTGGTTGTACAAGCTTGCAATCCCACCAACAATGGAGGAGTGTTCCTCTTTCTCTACATCCTCGCCAGCATCTGCTGTCACCTGAATTTTTGATCTTAGCCATTCTGACTGGTGTGAGATGGAATTTCAGGGTTGTTTTGATTTGCATTTCCCTGATGATTAAGGATGTTGAACATTTTTTCAGGTGCTTCTCTGCCATTTGGTATTCCTCAGGTGAGAATTCTTTGTTCAGTTCTGAGCCCCATGATACTTTTAAATACAACACATTGGATGGGGATGTGGTAGAGCCTTTCCTAGCATGCAGGAAGCCCTGGATTTGATTCCCAGCACCTTATAAAACTAGGCATGGAGCCGGGCATGGTGGTGCACGCCTTTAATCCCAGCACTCTGGAGGCAGAGGCAGGTGAATTTCTGAGTTTGAGGCCAGCCTGGTCTACAAAGTGAGTTCCAGGACAGCCAGGGCTACACAGAGAAACCCTGTCTCAAAAAAACCAAAAACAAAAAAACAACAAAAAACTGGGCATGGAGATGCATATCTATAATCTTGACATTTCGGAGGTAGAGACAAGAAGTTTAGAGTTTGAAGCTCATCTTTAGCTAAGTACTGAATTTGATGCCACCCTGTGCTATCTGAGACACTGTCTTATAGAAATCAACAGCAACAAAACCCCTGAGCATTCACAGGCATACTTTATGTTACATGTCGGCAGATTAGCTTAGTTCTGTTGAATTAACTTGTTCTTTTGCAGATCTTGGTATAAAGGGAGCAAATGAAAATCTTACTGCTTCCACTAGCCTATTTCCTTTATAAATGCAGTAACTGCAGCAAATTCTCAAAAACAAAACCAAACAAACAAAAAACCCAGCAGTTTTGAAGTACCCCAGTAGTTGGGCTTTGGTATATTTTTCCATATTAATAGTCTCCCAAGTGCTGGGATTAAAGGCATGTACCACCACTGCCTGACGAAAAGTCATGTCTTAAATAACTTTTTTATTACTGTGGGGAGAAATGACTAAGACAACTTATAAAAGAAAGTACTTATTTGGGGATTTGCTTACAGTTTCAGATGGTGAGTCCATGACCGTCATGGTGGGGAGCATGCAGCAGGCAGGCATGGCACTGGAGCAATAGCGGAGAGCTTACATCTTGATACAAAAGCAGAGAGAAAGAGAGAGACAGAGACACTAACTGAAATGGCTGGGCTTTTGAAACCTTAAAACCCACCCTCCTCCCACAAGGCCATGCCTCCCCAAACCTTACCAAACAGCTGTACCTACTGGGACTAAGCATTCAAACATGTGAGCCTGTGGGGGCCTGTTCTCATTGAAACCACTGCAGATAAGGAACATGAGCAAATGTCGGTCACGGGGCTCTATTATTGTTAGCTGCTGTTATTTTATGCTTAATCCTAAGTGCAGTATTTAAAAAAAAACAAACTTTGTTTTAATTGATTGAATATGTAAGTTAAGGACATCTATATGTAAGTTTCACAAAAATACCCTTTAAAACAGGGTGATGGGGGATGTTGCTGGAGAGATGGGTCATTGTATAAGGGCCCCTGCTGCTCTTCTCGAAGACCTGAGTTGAGTTCCTAGCACCTGTGTCAGGTGCCACACAACTGTCTATAATTCTGCTGTGGGCCTGGTGGAGTTGGTGGGATCCAGTTCCATTTTCTGCCGTCTGCCATCACTCACTCCCCACCCCCCACATACATAAATAGTAAAACAGTTTTAAAAGGTGTGTGTGTAGCCGGGTGGTGGTGGCACACACCTTTGATCCCAGCACTCGGGAGGCAGAGGCAGGTGATCTCTGAGTTCGAGTTCAGCCTGGTCTACAGACTGAGTTCCAGGACAGCCAAGGCTATAAAGAGAAACCCTGTTTCGAAAAACCAAAAAAAAAAAAAAAAAAAAAAAGTGTGTGTTTGGGGTGGGGGAGATGAATTGGCTCTTTAATGAAGGGATATGCATATAATTTGTTGTTTCTAGAGGTTTCTGAAATTTAAGTATTAAAAAAAATGGCCATTAAAGAACCTGTGTATAATATTGCCCCTTTCAGACTTCATGTTGTCATTCCACAGAAAGTCCCTGCACTCGTCTAGTGAGCCTGGCACTAGTGAAGCACCTGTGTGCAGTCCTTCCAACAGCCCCTTGGATGTAGATACTGCTGTGCATCCTGTTCCCATACAGTTTCAGGATATTAAGTTCCTCACCCCTGGGCTGTGCCCCTGGCCTGGTTGGTACTAGGAACACACTTTTCCTGGCTGCCACTCTCTCATTCATGCATAGAATTTGCAGGGAGAGCCTTAGGCCTGAGCAACTGGGGAGCCAAGGCAAAAAAGGCAAGTCTTTTAGGCATGAATGAGAGTCAGCAGGGAGCACATGTTTCTAGGATCATTGGTGCCCCCCTCTCCCTCAGTTCCTCTGCTTTCCCTGTATTATCTTAGTTCATTGTCTGGGGCGAGGTTCTCAGCCATCCAAAGTTTGGTCAAGTATAATTCCCAGTATAATTTTATAGCTGTGCCTGTATGTGAATGTTAAAAAATTGTGATCAAGATACAGAATTTGATGAACGGCTGTTTTTAGCCTGAGATAGATCATAAATAGCACTTAGACATTTTTAAATTAAAAATAAAGATGTAGTTGCATGCTTTTTAAAAAACATTTAATTCTTTTTACACTTAAAATGATGAAAATAGGCACAGGCCTGTAATCCTAGATACTCTGGAGATTGAGGTAGGAGAATTGAAAATTCAAGGCCTGGTCTGGACTACAGAGCAGGTTCAAGGCCAGCTTTGGCAACTTAGTCCCTATTTCAAAACTAGAAGCAATGAAAGGGCTTGGGTTATATAATTCATTGGTAGAGCTTGCCTAGCATACACAAGGCGTTAGGTTCAACCAGTAATATAGAAGAAAAATCCCAACAAATCCACATCACTAATGTGAGCCTTTTGATTTTCTTTGCAGATAATGATGCTTGAACTGAACTACTAAGGTAAGGCTCATGACCTTTGTATTATGCTTTTTAAAATTCAGATGTTTTTATTTGTAGGATTTAGCTGTATTGAACTTGATGAAGATTATTGCTTTTAGATAATCTTGCCAACTGTGGAATGTCAAAGTTCGCATATTTATTTTTAGCTGAATTTTAAAAGTAATATGATAGGCTTTTTTATTTCTTTAGCTTATGCTAGAGATATCTCAAAGGTTGAACTGCCTTTAGAAAAGAATAGAGGGGCTCAGTGGTTAAGAGGTTTTGGTTCCCAGAGCACCCATGTTATAAGCAGCTCAGAACTGCCTGTAACTCTAGCTCCAGTGACTATAAGGCTTTCTTCAGGCCTCTGTGGACATCCACACAGGTCACATACACATATCTAAAGAAAGAGATCAGGGAACATTTTTATGTCTATAAGCATGCTGCGATTATGTTAATGAGTTGGCTGAATGAAGTTGGCTTCTCGTAACTGTTAATTGGGAACTAAGATGGTTTATATAATTATTTGTAATACCATGTGTACTTGTGTACAACTCTAAGGTTAGAACCTTATGTGTGGTAATAATGTTAGCAAAAGCCCATATGCTCCAAGTAGGAATGGCTTGTCTGGGAGGCCTCAGCCAATAAATGGGCATGTCAAAAATATTACGTGGTCTGTGGAATTCACAAATGTCAATTTTCTTTTAAAATGTCACGAAGTAGAAAAACCCACAATTTGGGACAAAAAGGATCAAAATACCATGATAAGATAAAGCATCTCACAATTTCTAAAACAGTATGGGAGACATGTGGGTCATGATCTAGTTTATAATCTGATTTAACATCTTTAAAATTCAGTAATATATAATGAATGAAGCCTTGTGTCTGTTCAGGTAATTATATTACTTGACTTAAAATGATAAATTTGATAGGCTACACTTATATACATCTGTTTTCCTCTCACACAGATCATGGAACTTTGGTGTTTCTGTCAGTTAAAAACTGACAAGAAAACAGTAATGGGGGTTAATAGGGGTTGATGGGAAGGGGTTCCCAGTAGAGGCAATGACCAAGCTGAAGAGCTTTTAAGGGCACAGCAATGAGTTTGGTTTGGGAGTAGAGGCTGTACTAGCTGAGGGAGCAATGTTACATATATAGAAGGACATGTTTTTATACACACACACACACACACACACACACACACACACACACACACGACTGAAAGAGAGCTGCATGTCCAAAGTGCATCCATGACAGCCTGTGAAACTTGGAAAGCCTGAGCCGGGCAGTGGTGGTACACACCTTTAATCCCAGCACTTGGGAGGCAGAGGCAGAGGCAGGCGGATTTCTGAGTTCGAGGTCAGCCTGGTCTACAGAGTGAGTTCCAGGACAGCCAGGGCTACACAGAGAAGCCTGGAGCTCACTGCACAATAATCTACAGGCAATTCAACAGGTTGGGAAGTGTCTATTCTTGGTGGCTCAGTGTCTTTAAGCCTTTTCTAGGCAGCTCAGCCACTCTTTGTTTCTTCTAAGCCAGTGGTTCTCAACCTTCCTAATGTTGTAATCCCTTAATACAGATCCTCATGTTGTGGTGACTCCCAAGCATACAATTCTTTAGTTGCTACTTTATAGCTAATTTTGCTGTTATGAATCATGCAAATATCTGATATGCAGGTGGACTTAGGCGACCCCTGTGAGGGGGTAGCTCCAGTGCAGGAGGGATTATGACCCTCAACTTGAGAACCATTGCTCTCTTCTTCCAGGCAGCTGGCATAGGCTGAGAGTCTTATTTGCTTCTTGGCTTGTAGGAGAGTAAAATTATATACTTTTGGGGATGGAGGGACCCAGTGAATCTGGTTAGCTTCAGGGACTTCCTAAGCTATTTTGAGTTGTTTACTTCTTGTCTTAATGAGCTTCCTGGGGTGTTTCACCTCTTTGTAAATGCTATACTTTTAAGATTCCCTTCAAAATGGTAGGTTTAAATTTGAAAGGCAACGGTGACACAGCATTTGTGGTGGGATAGCCAAGTCAGAGTTGAGTTTTGTTCTTGTAGCCTGGAGAATTAAACCATTGAGTAATTTTAATACTTTTGGGTGAGTTTCAGATGATTCCCCTATGTTGAAATACAGCACATAGGGGGCACATTCTGAAAAACGTATTATTACCTGATTTCAGTGCAGTGTGAACATCCTGCAGGGTGCTTACGTAAACCTAGGTGGGCTGGTTTAGTCACTTGCCAGGGCCTCTTGATACAGCTGTGAAACTGGGTAAGCAGACGATTGAGGCTTGGTTTTTGGTTTCAACCTTGTGCTTCCCTTGCCACTATCTCCTGAATGCTGGGATTACAGACATGTAAGACCACACCCAATTCTTATCATTTTTTTATCCTGTTTTCCTACTAACTTGATTTCTCACTATCACTGCTGTGGGTTCTTACCAGAACCTATAGGTAGAAATGCAGAATTTATATGATACATAAGTTTTCAATAATACTGGATACCTTCACATACATAAGGAGACAAATAATGTCAATTGCATTGGTTATAAAAATTCTAGTAGATAAAGCAATTATTCTTCATTTCTTTACTATTTTCCCACTGTGGAAGTCAACAATATCCACTTGGATGATGAAGCTAATGAATAGTTTTACTTAGACCTCTGTTGTCTCAGTATAGTTAGAGGCTTTTAAAATGTGGTCATTTAAATTGGCTGAAATTAAATGGGGTCAGTATAGTTCAGTGGAGGATGTCTTAATGCTTTGTATATACAGTGCCCAATCCCTAGCACCTAAATTAATAATGAAATGTAGTTCCTCCCTTAGCAACTGCTCAGCGGCCATATATAGCCAGTGAGTGCCATGTTGGACATTTCCATCATTATGTAAAAATCTCTCAGACAGTGCCGATGTAAAAAACTTTGTCTTTCATAACTTGTAATATAAGTAAAATAGCAGCTTGTTTTTAAATATTGACATTTTAGATAATTTAGAAAAATAGAAAGGTGAATAGAAGTTATAGAGCAAACAGGATTTACCTTAGATTGATAATTGGTTAAAGATGAGGTTAGGTTTTCTACCTGCAAGTCTTGTGTATGTTTGGGATTTTTTATAATGAAAGTTAAAGTGTCAGGTAGGTACAGTGCTATCACATCAGCACGCAGAAGTAGCTAGCCATTAGTCATAGGTGTCAGAAGTATCACCCGAACAGACTGGCTCCTATAGGGGAGGAAAGTTTTTAAATCCTGCCCTTGGACTTCTTTAAAGGGGATGCACAATATATTAATACATTTTCACTTAAGATTGATTTCATTCTACTGCAAACATACAGGTGGCGGCAGGGGAAGATGGCTCACTTGCTAAATCCCCTAAGCATGAGGAACTGAGTTAGACTCCCAGTACCTGTGTGAAATGCCGGCTATGGAAATGTACTTATAATGTCAGCACTGGTGAGGATGATTGTGGCTTGCTGGCCATCTAGCCTAGCAAGTTCAGTGGAGCTTTGGGTGAGAGACCTAAAACTTCCACCATACACCCCCCCCCACATACACACACAGAGACAGAGACAGAGACAGAGAGAGAGAGAGAGAGAGAGAGAAAATGAGAACAAATGTGCATGGATGGCACATATTTGGTAAAAGTTGGAGCTACCCCAATCGTGGCTGACACTGATCTGAGCAACTCAGAATAGATTTCCCAATGAAGACAGTGAACTTTGTACTGTGCTTGATTTTTTTTTTTTAATTTCTTAGTTTCTTAATTTCTTAGCTTCTGGATACCTCTGACTTTCCTACTCAATAGTGCCTATATTGAAAGGAAGAAAAAAGGCCAGGAAGGGAGTATCTCCAGTCAGTGAACTGGGGATTAAGGGGCTGTTGGAAATTGTTAATCTTATTATTTAAGTAGTCCCTTTATAAATTGGAGTCCGAGCTCTATGTGGATCACACCAGTATAATGGCATGTAATGGTACCTTTTTATTTTTATTTTTATTTACAGGATTCGAAATCAAAACTTACATTATTAATAATGGCAGGAAAATCGTCTCTTTTTAAAATAATTCTTCTTGGAGATGGTGGAGTTGGCAAGAGTTCTCTTATGAACAGATATGTAACCAATAAATTTGATTCCCAGCTCTTCCACACAATAGGTGTGGAATTTTTAAATAAAGATCTGGAGGTGGACGGACATTTTGTTACCATGCAGATTTGGGACACAGCTGGCCAAGAACGCTTCCGAAGCCTGAGGACGCCATTTTACCGGGGTTCTGACTGTTGCCTGCTTACATTTAGTGTCGATGATTCACAGAGCTTCCAGAATTTGAGCAACTGGAAGAAAGAGTTCATATATTACGCAGATGTGAAAGAGCCTGAAAGCTTTCCCTTTGTGATTTTGGGCAACAAGACTGACATAAAAGAACGGCAGGTGTCTACAGAAGAAGCCCAAGCCTGGTGCAAGGACAACGGCGACTATCCTTACTTTGAAACAAGTGCAAAAGATTCCACCAATGTTGCTGCTGCCTTTGAGGAGGCAGTTCGAAGAATTCTGGCCACGGAAGATAGGTCAGAACACCTGATTCAGACAGACACAGTCAATCTGCACCGAAAGCCCAAGCCAAACTCATCTTGCTGTTGATGGCATTAAAGGGATAGTTGGTGCATTCTAACCAACACACACACACACACACAGAAAGGTGGAGAAACAAATTAGTATGCAGAAGAGTTCATTTACTAATAAAATTCAGTTAACGCATATTGTTGCCTCATTAGTCGGTGGGAGAAGGGACACTCACTCTGGAGGAATCTATTTACTCAGTAATGGCACGTTCCACTTATAAATTGTAATTGTTGTCTAATGTTTCTTTAAATTAAAACATTAGTGCTAATAAGATGACCAAGAACTGACTTTACTGTAATTCAGACGACAACCTTGGCTATTCTAGAAGTACACTTAGATTGTTTTGACCCACAAGGAAATGGAAAATTACTTTTATATGTGTATATTTTTATGTAATTAGCATTGTATTCTTGGTCTAGGAAAGTAAATTCCTACAGCAGTACTATTAAAGATTAAAATCTAATGCATTTCTTTACGTTGCAATGCTTTTTAATTTGATTACCTCATCTTTTTTAAGATGATTTAGCTTCTTTTATTCATTCTACATATTAGAATCTACCTTAATTGTGTGCCACATATATTCCCCCTTTCCAACAAAGGAGCTTGCTATATGGATTTTCATTTACGTTCCTTAAAAAAAAAAAATGACTGAATCGAGCTGGGCATGGTGGTGCATGCCTTTAATCCCAGCACTTGGGAAGCAGAGGCAGGCGGAATTCTGAGTTTGAGGCCAGCCTGGTCTACAGAGTGAGTTCCAGGACAACCAGGGCTCAACATTTGGTTTGAAAAACCAAACCAAAACAAAACAAAACAAAACAAAACAAAACAAAAAAGACTGAATCTCACATATTCCAGTTTGACTTAGAGGTCTTACCTCCCCATCTCCCAAGTAAGGGATTACAGGCACGAGCCTGTGCTGCCATACCTAATGCATGGCAGGTGAGCTGTATCTTCAGCCCAGCACTGTACTTTCTGAGGGTAATAATGATACCTGTATTGACATAGTTATTTCCATGGTATCTTCTCTATCACTATTCAGTGATCGTTCTCAAAGTTTTTATTCTAAAAAGACAACTTTGAGCAATGATCTTTGTTTTAGGAGCATCTTGGGGAGGAAAGGGTTACAATTCTTCAACATCGCTGTTTAGCATCAAAGGCAGTCAGGACAGGAACTCTTAAACAAGGAAGGAACCCTAAGGCAAGAGGCGATGGAGGAGTGCTTTTTACTGGCTTGTACAACCTGTTTTGGTATAGAACACAGAACCACCAGCCTAGGAGTTACCACATACAATGGGCTGAGCCCTCCCACACCCTATAGGCCTACCTGATCGCAATGAGGCATTTTTTTAAGTGAGGTTCCCTCCTCTCATAAATTGTCTCATGAGTTGATTTTGTATGTGGTGTAACAACAGATCTGTGAACATATATATATATGGTACAGCTCTCATCAATCATCTGAGGAAATAAAACTATCATTTATAGGTTATTAAGAAAGACATTCTAGGGGAAGAAGCCCGTGGGCTGAAGAGGTTTTAGAGTAGGAGAGTACGGGAGTACAAAGGAGCCCTAGGTATTGAGTCTAGAAGCTACCATCCACTTTGATATGCGAATAGGAAGACAGCCATTCTGTGTTTCTTTGGGATCTGACACTAGTGTTCAGCTTGCTTTTTCTACTCAACACAGAACAGAATCCCTTGCTTAGGGAATAATGCCACCTACAGTGGGTGGGTCTTCACCTTAACTAACATATCTGTGGAGACTTCCCATATGACTTTAGATTGTGTCAAGTTGGTAACACAAGTTTTGGAAGTTAAGGTTTCAACAAGAATTTTAGGGTGACATAACTCAGCTTATAGGTATGTTTAACCCTTTACTACACAGACACACATATATTTGTATGTATACTAGAGCAACTTAACCAGCGGCTTCCCCCATTCCCCTAAGGGAATACAGATCCTCAGGGAGGGGTGGGCCCTGTGAGGGAGCCCCTCCATAGTGTAAAGTCAACAGATCCAGTCTTGTGCAGGTGATCACAGCAGATGAGGAAGCCAATGCAGTAACCATGGTGTATTTTTTATTTGTAGATTGAATGTCTTAGCATCTTAGCCTTTAGGTTTAATGAGATAGGGTCTCTTGTAGCTGAGGTTGGCATTAAAGTCCTGACCTTCCCAGGTGCAGGATTCCAAGTGAGCACAACCCCCACCCCACATTTAACATTTTCACTTTAAAAATTATGTTCATAATGTGCATGCAGTTTACTATTGAAGGATTAGACTAGTTGGTTTTTTAAAAGTGGGTTTTCAAAAGGTTAGAGCTGGGCAGCCAGAAGTGATCAAAAGAAGTTTCTGTTTTTTTGGTTTTTGTTTGTCTGTCTGTCTGTTTTTTGGTCTGTGGAGAAAGGAAATGCCTAGCTTCAGAAGGTGTTACAGGAGTACAGCGAATACTGGCTAACCAGTCAGTCACACATGCACCAACTGCATAAACCACGACGAAGAGGAGACACACAACCTTAGGGGTAGGGTAGCCTTGGCCACTAAACTGGCAAAGTCAGGGGTCCTAGACAAAGATGGACAATACAGAAAAGTGAGAAACACGAAATTAAGCAGGTGGTGTGGCAGGAGAAGCAGTGACATGCAGCTGTCTAGGAAGAAAGCAGATGGATGGGAGGAACTGTGTTACGCTTCACTGCTCCTAAGGAGTAGTCACCATATAGTGTCTGACTTTCATCACAGTTGTCATGTCATATCTAGCTGAGGTTAGACTATGGACTCATACAGAGTCTTCTGAGTTAGTTCCATTTTAAGAGGCACATTACTGAACTTGGAAACAGATAAAGGTGCATTTGGCCACTCAATATAAATATTTCTGCTCTTCTGAGAACTTTCTAGTTGAAATTACAAATCACAGGTGTTCCTTTGCTTTAAACTATTTTACAATTATATATTAACTTCATATTTATGTAATGATGCCATGATGGCAAATTCTCTCCAATGGCAGTAGAGGTAAGTAGAAAAAAAATGGACCAATATAAGTTTCTAGTGAAATGGTGGTTTCTGGGATGCTAATGGACTGACAACTAGGCAATCTGGGTATCTTAAAAGATTAAAACGGGCTGGAGAGATGGCTCAGTGGTTTAAGAGCACTGTCTGCTTTTTCAGAGGTCCCGAGTTCAATTCCCAGCCACCACGTGGTGGCTCATAACCATCTATAATGTCATCTGATGCCCTCTTCTGGCATGTAGGTGTACATGCAGATACAGCATGCATAACATAAAATAAGAAAATCTTTAAAAAAAATTGGCTGGGTAGTGGTGGTGTATTCCTTTAATCTCAACACTCAGGGCTCAGGAACAAGCAGTTCTCTGAGTTCAAGGACAGCCTGCTCTACAAAGTGAGTTCCAAGGCAGCCAGGGCTACACAGAGAAACCCAGTGTTTGCTCAGTGGGTAAAGGCCTCACATACCTGACTACCTCCAAGTTCAATCCCTGGAACCAATACCCATGCAGAGGCGTAAGGGAAAAAACAATTTACATTGTCTTCTGACCACATGCATACCATGGCACATACACCCTCCTCCAAACTTCATACACACACCAATGAATAAGACTTTAAAAAGCCATAGGGGTAGGGACAGAGTAAAGACTTAAGGCCAACATATTAGAAATACACCAGATCCATGGATACTGACTGAGGTAGCCTAGAAATGTCCAGCTACAGAAAGGATACAACCAGGTTTATGTATTTTTATCTGGATCACCTTTAGAGTATAAATGTATATAGAAATTTAGTGCCGACATGAACTTTTACCTGTGTAGAACATTACCGATCAGCTCCAGACTGTCAGATGAGCTTGCTTAACGCTTTACCCTTACACAGGTTCTGGCTCCCATGCCTTTATTCCTGGAATGCTGCTTTCCTGTTTGAACACTCTGAGGTATCAGTCATTGCTGGACTTCCTCTTGAGCTTCCTGAAGGTCACACACGACAACTAGTACTTAACTGTTGCAATATACTTATAAGGTGAATGGCCCTAGTTCCCATTTTGCCCTCTTCTCCAGGGCTAGAAGCCAGGTCTTGCCCGACTTCCTGCTGTAGCTGCTACTGGTTGGGAATTATAGCACCTCCCTGGGTGTGAGTTCCGTGCTCACTGAGGGTGAGACAAGTTGTATATGGTAAAAACATTTGGGTCTCGACTGTTAGCATTGTTCAAAGTACCAGATTTAAAAAAAAAAAAGATTGTTTTTAATAGTATGTGTTTGTCTGCGTGTTGGTATGTGCGTGTAAATGTAGGTGCTCAAGGAGACCAGAGGCATTGGAAATCCTTCTAGAGGCACACCCTTTAGGTGCTGGGAAACCAGTTTGGGTCATCTGCAAGAACAAAACCACAAAAACATATTCTTAACTACTGAGTAACATCTGTCCAGCCTCAAGCCCTAGAATTTTACCCGAGTGCCTTTGTCAGCAAGTAAGAGGTGATCTGTGATCAAGATGTACCATCTTAGTTTTCAAACTTCAGTAGTGAAATGGGATTTAAAAAGTATTGGTGTTGGTCTGCATTTTAAAATAGGCATCAAATGACCACATTCTTGGATATAAATATTTATTTAAGAAATAAAAAAAAGAGTGATGATAACTTCACCAAAGAATACAAGAAAGTTTAGAAGTACTTACTCAAAAGTTAGAATGGAGAGAAATTTTCCAGTGTGTACATGAAAATCTGGTTTGCTTTTCCATACATATGTACTACTGTAAAATCAAACCAACATTTCTAATACAAGAGGCCACATCTGCCACCTCCCACCCTGTATATAGCATAAAGGTAAAGTGCAAATGTCAGTGTAACCCAGGCTTTTATTAGTAATACTAAATCCATATTATAACATTTTCCAAGTACAGATACTAATAAATTCAAATAAACCTCTAGTTTACTAAGAGAAAGGAAACACTAGAATGTAAGGTGACAGAGGCACCACATTTTGCCAAGGCCTGTAACTGGTGCAGCATACATAGATCTAGGGGGTCTAGAGTTACAGCAGGACGGTTATTCTCAGCCTCTGGCAGAGGTAGGCAAGCATGGAACACTTGGCATGGGCTTTCTGCTTCAGCTTCTTGGTACTGCAGTGTATTATGCATTTTAAAAGGACATCTCTAAATGTATAAATAACTCATTTCAGTCATGTCTCCAGAACTTTTCAGTCTTTAATCAATCTAACAAATATTAACTATGACATATGCTTTTGAATTAATAAATTAAGATCATATTATCTTCGGCAAGAAAAGTTTTCTCAAGTTTTTAAATAAAACTGTTCAGAACTACTGGTAAAGAGTTGTTTATACATATCACAGTTCACAAGCCAATATTAATGCTGATAGTCAACATGAAAACAAAGTACAATTTTAAGGGGATGTTTTCCAGGCAATTTCGAATGATTTACAGAGCACACCTTCCTGATACCCACGATGAGACAGCTGATTTCCGAGTTGTTCTCATTTAGCTTAAAAGGTGTTTCTTCCCAAGAAACTGGACTTTCCTGTCGAATGCACTCGATCGAATGGGAGAATTGGGTTCATAAAATGGATTCATTGCAAACTAGGGAAGAAAAGGGTTATTAGTGAGCCTATCAAAGGAAAGTGATTGATAAATCGCAGGTTGCTAAAGGAAATTCCCATCTTAAAATTTAGCAAAGAGTCTGAATCCCATTTTTAATTTTCACTGAAAGTGCTAGATTGCTCTTTTTTTTTTTTTTGATGAAGCAGAACAGGATTTCAAAAAGGAATTTATAGAGTGTAATCATGAGAGTTATAGAGAAAGAGACACCCAGGAAGTAAGGCATATCTAGGGCATCTGTGTGGGCTTCACAAAGAAGGATGCCCATTGTAACAGCTTAGCCAGGTGCAATTTCTGAACTTGGGAGCTTCAGGAGGACCAGGAATTCAAGCCTAGCTTTAGCTGCACAGTGAGTTCATGACTAGGCTGGGCTACATGAGACTATCTCAAAAAATTAACAGGCCCAGTGCCTAAAGCCAACTTGACAAGCAGACGTCCATCTCCAGAACCCACATAGTAGGAGAGAACTGATTCCTACAGGCTGTAGTACACCATGGCATGTGTTACCCCTCCTGAGCCTCCCAGCCCCACAAATAGACAAATAAAAAATGCAACAAGAATCTTTAAAAAAATAAACAACAAAAACGTCTCCCGCCTCCCCCTGGGAGGCAGGTTCTCATTCTGTTCCCTAGCCTGACCTTGAACTCTGTAACCTAACTAGCCTTAAATTCACTGTAGTCCTTCAGTCTCCTAAGCCTTAAAATTCAGGTGTAAGCTACCACACCTGCTTATCTGATAGCCTCTTGTGCAGGCCAAAGCTGCCTTAAACTTACCTTTTATCTGAGACTGGCTTTGCAATCCTGAGTTTCCTATTCTACCTCCCAAATGCTGGGATCATAGGCATGCATCTCCTTACCTGGCTCCTCTTAGGAATTCAGTATTTTAGTTCTGAGAAGTTCCTGCAGCTAACCTTACGATAGTATGTCTGATATGGCCTATATACATTAACATGGACCTTGAATCTACTTTGTATTCATTACAAATGGATTAATCTATATGTCCCTTTGGATTATGTAAACAAACAGTAAAACATAAATGTCTCATATGTTCCATTTTTAAAAAAGTTATGCAATACTGTTGCTGTCATTTCCAACCCCAACCCCTCCCAAAACTCTTGTGTAGCTTGGCTGGCCTCAAACTCAAGCTTCTGCCAAGTGCTGGTATACAGACATTGCCACTGTGCCCTATACTTCTTTTAATTTAGGGTTTAAATCCTTTACTTTAACATAAAGCTAAACCACATCAGTTCCTTGGTTAATATAGGGGCTTCATAACATGTGAGAAAACACTAAGATGAAATTCCCAATGATAAGCGAAACTGACTTTTTATATCTTAATTTGGCCTCTATTTCCTGCCCTATCCTTTGGAAACATTAAGTATTTTCATTTTAGGGTATACTGTACCTTTATATACAGATCATAGACATCAGTAAAGAAGTTCTTTATCCCATCTTCTTGCCTCACATCATGAAGCATAATAAATCTCATATGTGCAGAGAGTTAAGGCGTGGTCTTTCTAGAAATGAAGCAGTTAAAGCAGCTCTCTATCTGCTAAGAGAGCCTTGACATTTGTCACGTCAACTGCGCTGTGTGACGGCAAAGCTCAATACATAAACTGCCTAAAATCAACTTAGCTTTATTTTAAGGAGAATGTAAAACAGACTTTAAGGAAAATAGATTTTGCTATGGTTCAGATACCCCCCCAAAACTATGTATGTATGTATGTATGTATGTATGTTAATGTATGTGAGTACACTGTTACTGTCTTCAGACACACCAGAAGAAGGCATTGGATCCCATTACAGATGGCTGGGATTTGAACTCAGGACCTCTGGAAGAGCAGTCAGTGCTCTTAATCTCCGAGCCATCTCTCCAGCGCCTCCCCCCACCTCTAAACACCATGTTTTTTTTTTAAGCCTTATAAATGAAAAGAGATTGTGTTAGCTTGACCTTTTGAAGTTGTAGGAGGGCCAAGCTTATTGACGGCAGTACCATCCATAGGCAGGTGGGCCCACTATACAGTATTCCTCTGTGGTCTCTACTTCAGTTTCTGCTTAAGCTCCTGCCCAGATTTCCCTCAATAATGGACTTGGGAAGTGTAAGCTAACCCTTTTCTTCCTGAAGTTGGTTTTAGTCACAGTGTTTATAACAGCAACAGAAAGCAAACTACCATAAGGTAAGGATATGCCCTGCAGTGACAAAGGCTGATACAAACCACTCATTAAATTTGTCCACCGTTTTTAAGTACATGTTGTTCGAAAGCCACATATTTTCGTCCACAAGGTCAAGAGCAGCATGAGCTATAAACTGGTTCAGATGACGGTGATCATCCTAAAGAACAAATGAAGAAAGATGAACATTTCCATACAGCGCCAGGACCACCAGCAATGCATTCTAAAGTCCGTCAATTTGTGTGTATTGTGTTTCTCTTATTTTAGATATGGCCTTACTATGTAGCCTAGAATGCTCTTGAGCTCCTGACCCTGCCTCAGCCTCCCAGGTGTTAGGACTACAGGTGAGTACCAGCATGCCTGGTTTTCATTCTGTAAACTCCATACATGTTTTTCTTAGGGGAAGACTCTTTGCATTTATTTCATGTATTATTATCATAAGACATAAAAGATTATGGTATTTAAAATATTATTGCTATCACTCACAAACAGGAACACCAATTAATAAATAAATGTCTTCAAGAAACTATTAAACATATTTCCAATGCTGGTAGAAGGCAGTTACTAACTTTCTACAACTATTTCATCATATGAAGAAGACTATTACTTTTAATGGAGGAAATAAGGCAGATCCTACTTTCCAGAAGTCCCTGTCTTACTAGAAGACAAACACACAGTGTGCAAGCAGATGTGGACCAAAGAGAGCACTTTCCCTAGGTGGGGACCAAAGTAGAAATCAAGGAGAGAAACAAAGGGATGCCATGTACATAGGGCCTCAAGGCCTGGAGGCAAAAGGGACAGCCAGGCTTCCTGAACAGAAGCTGCAGAGATAGTAGTGGTGGCCCTGGTGAAGACCTATGATAGGCCTCTTGCAGAACAGAGCTGTACATGGTTTTGGGACCTGGGATGGGGAAGGAGGTCATGCTTAGCCCAGGTTTGAACTGTCATCTCTATTAACAGCAGAAACAATCTGGTCAGAACTGTGGGTGTCCTCTTCATGGGCAAGATGGCCTAACTGAAAAGAAGGCAAGAGTGACTTACTATAATATAGAGAGTAAATTCATGACCTGGATGAAGTCTTACTCCTGTGGAATTCTCTTTCTCAATGTGTTTTTCAAAAACTGCCTGCTATGGAAGAGATTCTATATGGTATATAGCAGTGGTTCTCAAACTACGGGTGGCAACCCCTTTGGAGGTTGAAAAACCTTTTCCCAGGGGTCAGCTAAGACCATCTGTATCAGATATTTAAATTACTATTCATAAATAGTAGGAAAATCAGAGTTATAAGGTAGCAATGAAATAAGTTTATGGTTGAGGAGTCACTACAACACAAGGAACTGTATTAAACCGTCGCAGCATTAGGAAGGTTGGGAACACTAGTATATAGAGTCCTTCTCAAAACTCACATGGTCCTCCGAATGTGGCTTTAGAAAGAGGGTCACTGAAGATGGAGTTAGTCAAGGTCACTCTGGAGTAGAGCGGGCCTCTAATCCAGTGAACTTGCTGTCCTTAGAAAAAAAGGTTGCTGTGGTGTGCGGTGCCTCATACCTGTAACCCTGGCACTAAGGTGTTTTAGAACAGAGAGGATTTATGACCTGGAGGCCATCCTGGGCCATCTCGTGAACTCCAAGAGAGTCAGGGCTACAAAGTGAAACTCTGACATCCTCCACAACGAAAAATTAAATGGGACATCTGGCTACCAGAATACAGGAACTAAGTTGCTACAGGCCAAGAGAACTACCTTTTCATAGGAGTGAGGCCTTGCCAAGGTATTAATTTCAGACATTTGCTCTTAAAACTGCTACAGTGCATTTCTGTTCTATGCCACTCAAGTTTTGATACTTTGCTATGACAACCACTAGCATAACCTTTTTACTGGGGAGGTTGTTCCCAGAATGAGGCTGGTGGAAGGTCACCAGTTACCCAGGAACCCTTATACAGTTAAAGTATGTTTGCATTCCTAATGCTGCCATGCCATTCAGAGGATTCCTGAATCCTTAGAGAAATGGCTATATGCCGTGTCCGTCTCTTAAGCAGTTTTTCCTTCCTATACACCGATGATCACTCTTGAGGAATTAGGCACATACTGTGGAAATGCTTTAAAGTGAGTGGTAGCCAGAGAAAGAACTAATACCAAGACAAGTTAGATAACAAGAAAGCAGTACCTCTGCTGTTGCTTTTAGAATTTCCTGATGTGGCCTGGCTGTCAGTAAGATAGAAACAATTTAAGCAGTGCTGGAAAAGCCACAGAAATAAATTGCTATAGTCCTGATGACAGGATGACAACATGGGAGTAAGGTTCTTTTAACCCTCAGGTGCAAACTGATCTATGTCTGCTCTGATGAAAAATATGATTTGCTGAAGCACAATGGACTACTATGGCATTTTGAGGCAACAAAAATTGTCCCAGGCCCATGATAGGTAGGCTACAATTTCCATATGCTTAAGAAGCCTTTCATAGTTGGTGACATTCCTTCCTTACCTGTTTTCTATCAGTCTATGGAACTCCAGATAAAATCTAATTTAATTGTTGCTATATCTCAGTTGTTTTATTTATCCTGATCCATTTCATTTCGAAAATACTATTATGACATGCCATTAAAATGACATACAAAGTCTTATTAATTTAAGGTTGTGGGCTGGAGAAATGGCTCAGTGGTTAAGAGCACAGAGCACAGACTGCTCTTCCAGAGGTCCTGAGTTCAATTCCCAGCAAACACATGGTGGCTCATAACCATCTGTAATGGGGTCTGATGCCTTCTTCTGGTGTGTCTAAAGAGAGCAATGATGGTTTACTCATATACATAAAATAAATAAATAAATCTTTAAAATAAAAACAACTAATTAAAAAAAAAATTAAGGTTGCACCAGGTAGTGGTGCCTTTAATCCCAGCACTTGGGAGGCAGAGGCAGGCGGATTTCTGAGTTCGAGGTCAGCCTGGTCTACAGAGTGAGTTCCAGGACAGCCAGGGCTATACAGAGAAACCCTGTCTTGAAAAAACAAAAACAAAACAAAACAAAAAAAATTTAAGGTTGCATACATACTTTGGATTCTGCTTTCCCAGGTGGCAAAAATTCCATTTCAAAAACTGGATTATCATGGTGGCCAACAATTACGAAGTAGAAGCTCCCAGACATTGTCTTCAATACACAGCTCCTAATCAAATTAAACAAACAAACCAACAGATACACACACTTTTAATCAATACTAAGGTCCAAAATGATTAACATGAAGTACAGAATTCTAATTTTCCTATTTAAATTTGGCAATAGGGTCTGCTTTGTAGTATACTATCATAGGCATATGACTTTTGGACTCTACCCATTAAATATCTATGATATGTCCTTTAGAACCCAATGTACTATATCCTCTTATAGTATATCATAAAGATGTTATTTTCATGACTGAAAATGTAAACATTTAGCTCAAGGGTCCCTTCATCTGATGGAGTACGTTGGGCTTAAGTTGGACTATACTGTTAAGTGTTCCCATTAGCACCTGGAGAGACTAATAGAGGTTGTTGGTTAAACAGTAGAAAAAGCAAAGGACATAATTAGCTTGTCTCAGAAGTGTTCTGGAGGTACCCTCAAAAGAAGCTAAAAGCCAGCTTTACCACAAATCATTTCTACACAAGAGAGACAATGTAATAAAATATTTGTCCACAGGTTATACAATGTTTTTTGTCTTCTTTCTATCAGAAGGATGTATGCTACAAATTTAAATCTCTGAAAATACAAGGGCCTATGATATGTCTCTACATACACTAATTTATTATAAAAGCCTGACAGGCATAATAGACAAGTCTTTAATCCCAGCATCTGGGAAGCAGAGGCAGGTGGATTTCTATGACTTCCAGTCCAGTCTGGTCTATATAGCAAGTTCTGAGGCAGCCACAGCTATATAATAGAGACTGTCTCAAAATAAAAATAAACAACAACAAAAATGAGAGAAATTTGGGTAAGGTAGGCAGAAACTAAGTATTCCACAGTTTTACATGTATGTGTGTGGTGTGTGTGTGTGTGTGTGTGTGTGTGTGTGTGCTGGGTGAGTAGGTGTATCTGCATGCACCATGAAGATCAGTTACCTCTTGCTTCCATGTGAGCCCTAAGGATCAGACCTAGGTTGTCAGGCTCGGTGGCAAGTGCCTTGACTGCACCAACCCTATTCCACGGGCTTCAACAGAAATGATCAGAAAGCTGCTTGGTAGATGGGGTGGATTTTAGTATGTATATACAAGAGCTTTGGATTTAGACAAAGCCAGGTTCTGGGTCTCACTTGTGACCATAGGTTCCAGTTTAATCACCCTGTCTGTTTCCTCATCTATACAACAGTGGCAACACTGGAGCGACTTTACTGATGTGTAGGAGGCTTACTACATAACCTAACATATGTAAAGCATAGAAATCTAACAAAGGGTGTCTGGCTGACAGTGAGTGCTTGATTAAGTGTTATCTAGAATAACATGGAAGAATACATGACACAGCTAACTCCTCAGTATTGTATCAGAATCTAGGCAACTGGACTGTCTAGTTAGCCTCCTGGACATCTGAAGCCATGAAAGACCACAGCTTACCAAGCCCCCCTAGGTCGTCTGCTGATTCACAGAAAAATCAATGATAACCAAAGAAATTGGGAATGTGTTCCCTAATGAAGAAAAGCAAGGCAAAGTTAGCACATTTCAAAATGGAAGTCTATAATTGTGGAAGACAAACGTGAGACACTTTTTGGCACAAAGAAGTGTTTAGAACATTATCTAGGGCAGGAAGGAGCCCACACTTGCAGACTGCAGGCCAAAACTTAACCTCATGCACCCTACTACTATTGTCTAAAACCTGCTTTCATCCTTCAATGGAAGAGCTGAGCACTGACAACAGAGACTACCTAGCATAGAGCCCGAAATTATTTACCATTTAGTCCTTTCCAGAACAAGCTGTTAGCTTTAGGAGAAAGACAAGAAAAAGGATCCAATATTAAAAGTGGATAACAAGGATAAGTAGGAATGATAGAAAACTATGCATGGCTAGGAAGCCTTTGCAGTAGTCACAGAGAAAAGGAAAGGAAAGAGAACTTGAAGTTTGAAGCAACTAAGCAATGATATCATGAATTCCTGCTATAAAGGGCTGCAGTATGCCAAGGGAAGGATTTACTTTGTTCGGCACAAATAGCCACAATCGCATAGGAGGGAGCCCCCAGACAGCAGAAGGAAATGCAGGCACAAAAAGATAACCCACATCATGCCCCACAGTTCCTTTATGGGATGTGCAAATGGTATAGAAGTGTCTTGTCTAAGGATACCATTAAATAGAATAGGAAAGGGTTCTCTTACAAGCTACTCAACTAGGCGTGAGACAGAGCTTTTTCCCCTTAGTACTTACTTACTGCATAAACACTGGCTTTCCCAGGCCATCTTCATCCATCCAAACAGAAAGCACTTCACACAGTCACTGAGACCCACTTTGGTCATCTCCATTTCCTTACCACCTTCTTGTTACTCCCTCCTTACCTCTCTCAAACAGTCCCCACTTCTTCTTTTATTTGCAAATGTTTTTCAACCTAGCTCTCATATGTAAGAGAACGTATGCAGCATTTAGACTTAGCTGCTGTTCTTAGGCTTACCTCATGCTGGGCACTGGGCAAAGGTGCTCCACACTTTTGTTGTCCACGCTAGTAAACTTTCTGCCAAGATAGGCATGCTCTATAACCATACTATCTAATATAGAAGCCACTAAGCATCTTAATCTCTACAACTTTTGAAAATGTTACAGTCCCTATGGATAAAATAGGTGCTTATTAGCTGATCCCCAAATACACAGATTAAAGCAGACATGCTATCCTAGCACCACGGAAGCTAGGGCAGGCAGGTCCTAAGCTCAAAGCTAGCCAGGCTCCACGAAAAGAGCAAAATTAAAGGAGAACTTAAGTGTACAAACTATGGAAGAAAAGCCAATGCTTCTAGGTTGTGACCATTAGGAAAAGAAGGGCTTCCAGCACTGGACATACACGGAAATAACAAAAGATGCAAATCTGCTTAATTTCCATTCTCCCTGTTACATACAAAGCATAACTTCCCAGCAGCGGGGCAGGCAGGCGGTGCAGGATGCAAATTTCAAGACTGCATGTTAGATATTAGAAAACTTCCTAAGCATTTCAATTCAAAAAAGTCTTCAGGTCCTGGCCAATTATATAGCTTGGATCAACAACTCTCCATCTACTGTTAAGTGACATTAAAGAAATCATAGGCACAGAAAGGTTCTATATGCTAAGAGACAGGTAATGCTATTCCAATTTTCAGAAACAGATAAAAGGATATCTTCTCATCTATGACGGGGTATATTCACGAGACTAAAACACCAACCTAAGTAGGTGTTACCTGGCCGATTTTGGTCAGATAGCATGTCAGGACCTTTTTTTGTTTTCTGTACAGTAGCTCATTCAGTATAAGTTAAGAAACCACGACTAACATCACATCCAGGTTATTATTCATTTAATTCTCTACTTATACTAAGAACAAACTACATCAAACTTCACTTTTCTGCTCTGAAAAGGAAATGTGGTAGGTGGACAGTAAATTTTCTGGGTATTTTGGTATCTATGTAGGAGCACACTAGAGACCTATAACCTGGGTGACAGAAAGAAGTCCCCAAAGATAATAGACACACTGTTCTGTTCTGTATAATATCCCCAGGGTTCTGACAGTGCCAGTGATCCAGCCAACACTCGTTATTTGCTGAATAAGGGGCAACCTAAAGCTGACTTAAAATTAATACCCAGAAACATCTGAGTGTTTTTTCTTTTCCTGGAGTGTATGTGCATGTGTGTGTATGTGTATATGTTTTGTTTTGAGACATGGTCTTGCTATGTTGCCCAGGCTGGCTTTGATCTCATGATCCTCTTGTTTTAGCCTCCTGAGTGCGTGGATTGTAGGTCTGTGCTATCATGGCTGGTACTAACTCAGTAACTTAAAGACAACTTATCACATTCAAATACAAGGTAACTATTAAGAGTTTCCTAGCAGACCAAAGTGAGGAATAAAAATCATCTCCAGGGCTAGGTCTGCTGCTATACATCTTTGATTCCAGCACTTGTGACGGGGAAGCAGATGGATCTTTGTGAGGTTCAGACAGCATGGCTTGCATATAAGACCAGGGACAGCCAAGACTATATAAAGGGAGACCCTGCCTCAAAATGGGGTAACAGGAAAGACACCATGGGACCTGTAAGTCTACCAGTGTTGCATAAAATTATTAAGATATAAGAGACTGAGATATATATAGTCTTGTACTTGAGTTTTAAAATCAGCAGAAGCCAGCTACAGTGGTTCACATCTTTAAACCCAGCACTAGGGAGGCTAAAACAAGAGAACAATTATGAGTTGGTCCAGCTAGGCCACAGTATGAGACTCTGCCTCAAAAAACTAAAACCAGTAACAACAAACCAACTGTACAACAAAAGGAGAGAACCCTAGAGAAAAAGAAATGAGAATCGAAAAGTTTGGATTTATTGCTCAGTGAGGCAGCAGCAGCCTGACATGTCAAGAAAGAAAAGCTAAAGAATTCTAGGCTGAATAAAGATTAAGACCGCTGGGGCAAAAAGATTGTGCAGCAGTTAAGAGAACATACTGCTCTTGCAGAGGACACAAGTTCAATCCCAGCTCCTACATCAGGCAGCTCACAATTGCTTGTAACTCCAGCTCTATGGGATCTAATGCCTTCTTCTGGACTCTGTGGGTACCTGTACTCATTACACACACACACACACACACACACACACACACCTCTAAAATAAATCTAAAAGTACAAAACAACCAAAAACTGAGTGAAGACAGTGCCCAAACAAGGTGTGGAAAGTGCTGCTGTCATCCTCATTACATCTCCTGTGAAAATACTTAGTTCTGGAAATCATAATTTCAAATGATGGATACCTTTAAACAATATGTTGGGAGCAGGGGGGTGGGTGGGGACTTAGACAATGAATGGTCTGAAAACAAAACAAAATAAGAGCAACTGAAGGAGCCAGTCGAGGGTGTTTTAAGCTAAGTGAGGATGAAGTGTTCTGTGGTGGGTGTTTAGTATATTCTTGAAATATAATGTCTAGTAGGAAAGGGATTTGACTAGGGATAGCTCGTGGTTCCTTATGAGCAAAATCTGCTTTGCTGGTATGGCTGCCAGGAGCTGGTGCTGAGAAACTGTGTGGTCAGCAGTGAAAGGCTGTGATCAATTAATTATTCATGTCTGGTATGGCTGTCAGGAGTTGGTGCTGAGAAACAGTGTGGTCGAATGGCTATGATCAATTATTCATGTCTGGTATGGGTTTGAGGGAGTGCAGTACATACACAAGATCAAGTATTTTTTTTTAACTCTAGACTTGACAGGCTTATTCTAAACTGCTGTAAAGGCCAAGCCCAGGGCTGACATCTGAAGTTACCAGGAAGCTAAAAATTCATATGGTGCAATGGTGGAAGACTACTAGTGCAAGAGCAGGATGAATTTAGAAATCCTTACAAGTTAAACATTTTAGTTAACAGGCAAACACAAGATAAAACGCATGCACCCCAGTTCAAAGCCGTCCATATTTATAGCAAATCTCTCTATGGAGGAACCTTTCAGAAACTTGCTCCTGACAGCTGTAAATTCAACTTGCCCCACAGATCAGCAAAACTAGTGGGGCTTTTCTATAAAATGAAGCTCCGTGCTTCTCAAGGAGATGCGCTTTTGCCCTCTTTGAGAGCATCTGTCAAAGTCTGGAGGGCGAGGTAGGGTACCACTGGCATTTAATGGAAACTGACCAAGGATGCGGTCAACCTACGATGCCCGAGACCGCTTTCTACAGTAAACCGGCTGCAAAGGGCAATGGCATTGCAATGAAGATGCACTGCGTTAGCGACCTGGAGAACGCCAAGCCTCCGTCCCAGTGCGCGGAGGTCCCCTCCAAGGGGACACGGAGGCTATACCAACTAGGAGAACGGGGATTACTCGGCGCCGGGGGGCTGGGCGTGCTGTCCCGAGTCAGGGCTGGGTAGAGGTAGAAGACCACTGTTCGCATCACGGGAGGCCTGGATGCCCCCGCGGACCCGGAACGCCCGCCGCCTGCTTCCCTCCAGAGCTCACCTGTAGGGAGGAGCCGAGATGAGAACCGGCCGCCTCTTTAATCTGCGCTCGGGAGCCTCAGCCTGGGAGTCCCAAAATCACTCTCGCGAGATCTGAGGCTATGCTCTCGCGAGACGTGGCCGGGACTGCTCGCCTAAGAGCGCGCAGGCGTCACGGAGGGCCAAAGCCTGGGCGGTTAGGCTGAGCCGGCCGAGCGGGCCGAGCGGCCGGAGCGGGCGGAGCAGGCGGCGGGCGGCGGGCAGTGTAGGGATGAGCTACGGAGCAGGGAAAACTGCCGACTGAGCGGCCGCTTCGGGGCCCTCGCTTGTCGTTTCCGTCTTTATTCCGTCCAGAGTCCCTCCTGGCTCGCGGACCCGCCCACCCTTCCCATACCGTGGGAGGAAGCGCGGCTGCTTGACGAGTTAGGGGCTGAATGTTTAGCTCTCTTGCTCCCCTAGGTCCCCAGAGACAAGCTGGATTCCGAGGTCAAGGGCTCCCTCTCCTCCTGCGCCCCGGCCCGGGCCGAGGAGTCCGACCGTGGAGGGGCGAGCTCGGGAGGAAAGCAGATGAGGATGGCTCAGGTAGTTCCACCTGCCACTTTCCAGGGTTTTTCCGATTGGACATCTCTTTGTTTTGATGTCCGTTAAGCATCTTAGGGCTTCCGGTGAGGTCACTGATTTCTGAAATTCAGGTCCACGTTGACACTAGGTAACCCATCATTTTCTCTTTTCAGTCCAACATGCCCCACAAGTCTGATGTGTTGAGTCAAGATGAACTGCGCAAAAAGCTATACCAGACGTTTAAGGATCGGGGTGTACTGGACACACTTCAGGTATCAGATTTAGGCACAATCGTGTCGTTATACTTCCACAAGTGTAACCTTTAACCGCAGGTGGCTCCACATTTAAATTCATTCATTAAGGTAGCACATAACCTGTATAATGAACACATTGCCATAAAACTAAGCTGCTGTTACAAATCTTGTTCCCAGTCTCGCTTTGATCATGCTACGTCTATGTAGTGAGCAGGAGGGGGACTTGCGAGGAACGGACTGCAGAGGGTAATGTGAGCAGAGTACTGTGGTCTACATGTCTGAGAACAACAAAATGAAGCCCAGTCTGTTTCATGATACTCCCTAGAAAAAAATCTATAGTGGAATGGTACCAGGTGTCTTGTCACACGCCTTTATCCCAGTTCTTCGGAAGCAGAGGAAGGCACATCTCTTGTGAGGGTAGCTGGGCCAAATAGCCAGTTCCAGGTCAGCCAAGACTTCATAGTGATACCCTGTGTCAGTAATAGTAAGTACACATAAGATATTTTAGAGTGTGGATATTTTAAATGAATAGCAACTGTTTATTAGAACATCTTAAGTTTGGGTAGCAGCAAGGGATGGAGTTAGTTCAATGTGTTTCCTTACAATATACCTTTTAGACTATATTTTACATATAGAATTGGAAATTAAGGAAAGGTGAGCCCAATTTTTCCCACTCTTGTTTTACTACATACAAATATTTAAGACTTGTCCGGAAAATACAGAAAGGCAGAAGAGAGAAAAATCATATATTATAACTACAAACTGCTGTTAGGCGTGTATATCATTTTAAAATTTAGATTATATGAGGATCCTTTTCCTGTTTCCTCAGGTTGCCTGAAATCCTTATTTTCAGTGGCAGCAGATTCCTCCTGGTCAGTCAGAGGTCATGGAGGTCGCTGCCTCCTATTGACTGAGGCTTCTACCTAGGTCTCCACCTCATCTATTTGTTGTACCTGTCATTTTCTGCCTAGTATAGAGAACTCCCCTGTCTGAGGAAAAAGGCCTGAGCATGCTTGGGCCAGTTTGCAGGGTTCTGCTTCCTTCCTGAGTACTGGGGTGTTAGGCCAGGGCCATTATGTCTTGGGGTAAGAGCGTTTCTAGCAATGTGTCCATATGGCTAGGGAAGGATTGTTGGTGTGTATTTCACAGGCAGTTTGGGAATATTTGTTTCATCCTTCACGTCTCAGTTTGATTTGGTCTTAAGCAATGGATATCATTATCTGTAAGCCCTTTGTGCAAGTCTTGTTCCCAGTTTCAGCATGACTGCTTATTCAGTCCATTAGCCCAATTGGAGGAAAAGCAGGGCATGTTTTCATTTTCTCAAATTTAGATAATTTTTACTTTCTTAGTTCAATGACTGATAGAGGTGAGTTAATAATGTAAATTTTATGGAATTTAGTGCTTAATTTATACTCTCCTTTTATTTGAAATGAATTTGTACTTATAGTCAATTACAAAGTCATTTATGTCTAGGTACTTTTGTTCCCTTTGTGGGTCTTGTCATAACTTTTGTGGTTTTGAAACAGTGTCTCACTCTACTGCCTCAAGCTTAGGTGATGTCCTGACTCTACCTTCCTAGGATTAGCATTACAGGCATCTTCTACATCCAACTCAGTGATAAAATGAAACTTGTCAAATCATCTGTTTCTTTCTTTTTGCTCTAGTTAAGACCATTTCTGAGATGTGTGTTAAGATTGGCAAATTTTTGTCTCATGCTTTGAGTTTCACCAACTTTGTGAAAACTGTCCTTCCGTGCTATATATTTTTAAAAGATTTTATTTATGTCTGCCTGAGTGTGTGCACCTGTGTAGTTTGTGTGCCTGTACTTGCATGGAGGCCTGAACAGGCTGTCTGATTCCTCGTGTTAGCAGGACACCCAGCTGGCTTATTGCACAGCTCCTAGGATTTAAACTCTAATCCTCATGATTACGCAACAGATACTCTTAACCACTTTTTTTTTTTTTTTTGAGACAGGGTTTTTGTAGCCCAGACTGGCCTTGAACTATGTATAGAGCCAAGGGCTACCTTAAACTCCCCATTTTATTTGAATCACCTGTTTATTTGGTGCTGGAGATCAAACCTGAGGTCTTATGCATGAAAGGAAAACTACTCTACCAACTGAGATACATCACTAGCCCCCAAACTGTTTAGGAGCGTCATGTATATGGAGGGGGAGTGCGCTCTCTAATATATGGTGTGGAGGCCAGATGTTGATGTCAGGTGCCTTCCTCAGTTGCATTTTCCCTCAGTGTTTTGAGACAGGTTCCGCATTGAACCTGGAGCTCTCTTCTAATTCAGGTAGACTAGCTGGACTGTGAGCCCCAGGGATCTTCCTGTCTTTACCTTCTCAGCTCTGGGATAACAATTGTTCACCATTGTGCCTGGCTTTATGTGGGTTCTGGGGACCAAATTCAGGTCTTTTTGTTTGTAAGGCAAACTACTGACTGAGCTCTCTCTTCAGCCTGCAAAATTTAATTTTGAGTAGATTTCCCTAGTGTATTGGCTGTTGGGAAGCTCTAAGTCAATTTTGTGTCTCTACTAGTAAGTATTTTTTGTTTTTTGTGATTGTCAAGAGAGCAGTTCATTTATAATTGCCGTTTTAGTTTTTCTTGCTCTTATTTTCCTTTCAGCACACACCACCACTAATTTTTTCCTTTAGGCAAGTTATCGTAAATTCTTCTATTGGTTAAGCTAGGACTGAATAGACCATTTCCTCGGTGTATTACGCATTTAATTAAGCTACTTCTAAATTTGATTGGTGGAAGATGCTGCACTTTCCCTTTTTTTTCCTTCTTTCTTTTTTGCTTTACTATGTCAGGTTGTGAATGGTAGATAATGCCGAGTGTGTGTATTTTGTTCAGTGTAAATGTCTTTTTAAGTAGAGGGTTTTAGATATATGTTCTGTCATGGTGCTTATATATACCATGCCAAACTCCCACCATCTTTAGGAATTGAGCTGGATCTGCTTACAGAAGATCATCATAGCCACGCTTGTTGACTGTTGATATTCCTTCCTAACTGTTGGGTGGGTAGAATCATGGGACCTCCTCTGGAGTATCCAGTCACTCCTCCCTGATAGTTGTTTGCAGTTCTGCTCTGATTGTACATGGCCCCATTCTCAGGCAGGGGCTAGAGTATATAGATTGGGGAAGGAGTCGTCATAATGGGTGCGGAATTCATTTGTTGTGGCTGCTTGCTTTAAGGGCATCTACACTGATACACATAAAACCTCACTCATTTCTCTGTAAGCAAACCTAATAAGCTCAGTCGCTCCCAGAGTGAACTTCAATACGTCATATGTCCTTGGGACTGGAGCAGGAGGGTAGATGCTGTTTTTGTTTTCTAGGAAAGAGGTTTTAGCAGCATTCTCCCATACTCAAGGATAGCAGAAAGAGCTAAAGTAAAGACCCCTTTCGGTGCTTCCTTGTATTAAATAAGTTACTACATTTTGTTTCATCCAGAGCCTCAAGCAACTTGCTTCTAAGTTAAGCACAATTGTACATCTCCAAACTATATGTCAAAACTGTTTAAACGTTTAGTAGTCTCGTTAATTTAGGAGATTTTTTTCAAGTTCAAATGAATAGTGCCGGTGTTGTAATGTGAAGAAAATTATGTACTCTGACCCTTTATTTCATCATTTATCAATGGTGAAAAATCTATCTTCCAGTGACTTGACATATGAATGAATACCCTAAGTGATAGTGCATTGTTTTTTAAAGAATGCTTGGGTACACGAATGGCTGTGCACATTTCCATATGTGACCCTCAGAGACAACTTTTTGGGAGTGCATTCTCTCCCTCCATCTCTGATCCCAGGTGTCAGAAGACCCAGGTTATCTGGCCTACCTGGCAAGTGCCTTTTTTCTTTGAGCCATCTTGCCAACCCGAAAGTATATTTTTGATCATCTTCTTGGGATATACTAGTTTCCCTCCTGTATGTTATTTCTTTATTAAGAACTAAATTTTAAACTGAGTGTGGTGGCTCACACCTTTATTCCCAGCACTTGGGTGGTAGAGGCAGGTAGATCTCTGAGTTGGAGGCCAGCCTGATCCATCTATAGAGTGAGTTCCAGCACAACCAAGCCTGCACAGAGAAACCCTGTACTGGGAAACGAACAAGTGAAAAACAGCTAAACTTTATTTTGATCAGTATTATGCCCAAGAACTGGATTGAGCCAATACTTTCATAGACCACCACAATCCACAGTTGAAATGAAGTGGCAGAATATCCTCTTTGGCTTGATTTCCTGATAACAAGCAGTTGAAATTGCTTTTAGGGAAGTCAAGTTATAATCTGTGGACAGTGGTTTTGGGAGCTGGGAAAGAAAGCTTTTGCCCAAGTCTACTGAGGGGGTAAGAGAAATTGTGAAAGAAGTGGTTTCTACCTTCTGCCCCTAGACCCAGGGTCATTTTGAAAATTAGAAAGAATTCAGTGAATAGGACAGATGTGTGTATATTTCTATTCTGGTGAAATGTAACTCCTTTTGCCTTTTTTCCTGTTTTTACACTAGACCCAACTCCGAAACCAGCTAATTCATGAATTGATGCATCCTGTATTGAGTGGAGAAGTGAAGCCGCCATCCATTTCAGTGGAAGGGAGTGCCCTCCTAATAGGGGCTTCTAACTCGCTGGTGGCAGACCACTTACAAAGATGTGGCTATGAATATTCACTCTCTGTTTTCTTTCCAGAAAGTGGTTTGGCAAAAGAAAAGGTAAAGCCTGGTGGTTTGGAGTTTCCTTTGACAATTTCTTCCTCTAGTAACTCAAGTCCGACGTAATTACCCTGCTTGCCCCTTGACTGCATAGCTTCATTTCTTGTTCATCTTTGATGCAATGCCTGAACAAAACATATTTGTTAGATGACAAATGAGTACCAAAAGTGGCTGTTGTTAAGGCTTTGGTATTTCAGTCTTTTGTAAAATAGTGATAAGTGCAATCACTAAATATTTTGGAGCTAAAAGTAATGTTACATTCCATGTGGTTTAAATTAGACTGGTAACTGCCATTTCCGTAATGTTAACTGTGAAACTGATACTGTGCTAGGTACACTGCAGGGAGCACATGTGTTTCAAATGAAGACTCAGACTGTAGACAGGTGAAATGATTTTGATTTATACACAGTGAATAGCTTCTAAATAGCATTACAGGGCGGAACATTTTGATTTCTAATGTGTTAGATTGCTGCAGATATTTCTCTGCTTTATAGTTACATTAGAGAAGTGCAAAATGCATAATTTAAGAAAATCTATAAAGTTCCCAACTGTGAAAGCACATGTCTTAATCACTCTGATGATTTTAACTAGTTCTCATCACCACTGAACGTAATAATCCATTTTATTAATTACTTTAAAGTGATTCTTAACATTCTCAGTACTTGTCTTAGTTAGGGTTTTACTGCTGTGAACAGACACCATGACCAAGGCAAGTCTTATAAAAACAACTTTTAATTGGGGCTGGCTTACAGGTTCAGAGGTTCAGTCCATTATCATCAAGGTGGGAGCATGGCAGTATCCAGGCAGGCATGGCACAGGCAGAGCTGAGAGTTCTATGTCTTCATCCAAAGGCTGCTAGTGGAAGACTGACTTCCAGGCACCCAGGGTGTGATTGTTAAGCCCACACCCACAGTGACACGCCTACTCCAACCAGGTCACACCTATTCCAACCAAGTCACACCTCCAAATGGTGCCACTCCCTGGTCCAAGAATATACAAACCATGACATTCCACTCCCTGGCCCCCATAGACTTGTTCAAACACATGAGTCTATGGTGGGCCATACTTAAACATAGCATAATGCAAAATGCATTTAGTCCAACTTTCAAAGTCCTCATAGTCTATAGCAGTTGCAACAATGTTAAAAGTCCAAAGTTCAAGGTCTCTTCTGAGATTCATTCAACTTAATTAACTGTAATCCCCAAAGCAAAGCAGGAAACCAGCTGGGCAAACTCCAAACTCTGCATCTCCATGGCTGATGTCAAAGTGGTCTTCAGATCTCCACTCCTTTTTCATCTTTGTTGACTGCAACAAACTGCTTTCTCCTGGGCTGGTTCCACTCCCTGTTAGCAGCTTTCCTCAGCATGTATCCCATGGCTCTGGCATCTTTAACATCTTTGACTCTCCAAGGCAATTTCAATGTTACAGCTTCTTGTTTCAGTGTCTGGGATTCTACTTGATCTTTTGGACTCCTCCTAAGGGCTGGCATCACTTCTCCAGCTCTGCCCTCTGTAGCACTCTAAGCTTAGGTTGATCCACTTCACTGTTGTTGCTGTGAGTTCTACATCTTTATCCAAAGGCTGCTAGTGGAAGACTGACTTCCAGGCAACTAGGGTGAGGATCTTAAACTAGCACCCACAGTGACACACCTACTCTAACCAGGTCACACCTCCAAATGGTGCCACTCCCTGGTCCAAGAATATAAAAACCATCACAGTACTTGTATATTATCTAAGATAGAATTTTGTTTTTGGAATGGTTTTAGGTTTGCAGTAGAATTGAGTGTGGTTTTCGTAATACTCTCCTCCCCCCATGCAGAGTCCCACACTGTCAAGATCCCACATCTAGGGATATATTGGATGCAGTCAACTATCCCAAAATGACCCATAATTGTCAATCAAGTCTGTCTTTTACAATAGGGTTCATTCCTGGTGTTTTCTGTGTGTACGTGTTGTTTGTAATTGTCCAAAAGTTTTAAGAAATAAGAACAGTGTTGGTGTTCTAAAGGAAGATTGGACTTTGAATATGCTATACTTTATTAACAACTAGATTCAACTTGATAGCATAAATAATTTATTTTTTTAAACTAGGCATGGGGACACACATGTGTAATCTCAGCAATAGACAACAGACGAAAATCACAAGTTTTAGGTCAGCTTGGTGAGTCCTAGGCTAACCAGATATACATATATAACCAGATATAGATATACTGTCATTAAAAAGAATTCACTTTTAGCTCATCTTCTTTCTAATGATATGTTTTATAATTTTCTTTACTGTGTAATAGTTATATAGTTATAGTAATAATTAAACAAGTTCACATCACTAGTAGTTTCTAATAATATAAATGCCAACCAGAACTTTTTCTTTAAAAAGAAACCACTTGAAAATACATTGTATCAGTATTCTAAGGGTAGTTCTAGCACATAATACATAGAATAGCAGAAATACATTATATTAAGAATATTTGTGTGATTAAAAATATTCAGGCATGCAGTAGTCATTCATCATAAGAATAGTAAAACCTAGAGTTTGTTTACAGTTTTAAATAACTAAGGATCATGAAATTCATTCATATAGCCACTGGTTCACCAGATAGGTGAATGTTATCTATAAGGCATTAATCATTTCTTTCATTCCTGTTAGTATTTGGAGGTTAATTACTTCATTTAAGATATTTTATCTAGGCAGGGAAGATCACTTAGTAGATAAAGGGACTGGTTATGAAGGTTTGATGGCCTGAGTTGGAGTCCCAGGATCCATACAGTGGAAGGATTAAACTAATTTCTACAAATTGTCCTCTGATCTCCACATGTATATCATAGCATGTTCATACCCTCCTAACACATATACACTAAATAAATGTAATTTAAAAAATAACAAACTGTTTGATCTTTTGACCTCAATATATTTATTGTAATTTGTTAACAACATAAAAGCTTTACTTTTTCATTATTGGGTTAACTGTAATATTATTTTAAATCTGAAATGAGTTTTAGTTTTATATTCAGTAACATCTTAATCATTTAAACTTGTCCACAAGTTTGTCTTAGTTAGGATTTCCATTACTGTGAAGAGACACTGTGACACTGTGACGGAGGCAACTCTTAAAAACTACAACATTTCATTGGGGGCTGGATCACAGTTTCAGAGGTTCAGTCCATTATCATTATGGCAGGAGCATGGCAGCATCCAGGCAGACATAGTGCAGGAGAAGGAGTTGAGAGTCTTCTGTCTTGATCTGAAGGCAGCTAGGAGGGAACTTTGTTCAGCAGGAAGCTCTTTTCCTCCCTGGGTAGAGCTTAAGCATAGGACCTCAAAGCCCTTAGTGAGAAACTTCCTCCAGCAAGGCCACACCTACTCCAACAAGGCTATTACTCCTACTAGTGTCACTTCCCATGGGCCAAGCATATTCAAACCACCACAGCTACTTAATCTTTTTTTTCCTTTTTTTTCTCTTTAAGATATTTACTATGCAGGATCTACTACAACTCATTCGGATTAACCCCTCATCCAGTCTCTATAAATCATTGGTAAGATTGTTTTTATGATCTACTTTGATTTGCTACTTTTATAAATGAGCAGTTAATAAGAGTAAATATTTTCTTTTAACAGATTTCAGGATTTGATAAAGAAAATAAAAAAGGTAGGAGTCTTCATCTTTGTGGGGAATAGCAAGATATTTATATGTGCTGCTGCTTACAAAAATGCAAACCTTGTGCTTATCAGGGAGAAGAATTACATATTATCTTCATAAAGATGGGTTATTTCTCTTATATTTCTCTTTGTAATAAGTCTTAGATATTCAGGTATGAACACTGCAGACAGTAGTCAAGAGCCTAGCATATGAAAATGCTATTTACAGAATACCTGCTGTTTAGAACATTTATACAGTAACTCCCTCCCCTGAAAAACAACAAAACTAGTAACAGGAGCTCACTATCTTTTTTATATTAGATAGCCCCCTCAAATGGAACTTATGAAGGGGTACAAATGGAATTTATGAAGTGGTAAATGTATTAGTAGTTTCTTTAAACTATTAATGCTTTCTTATTAATTGAGTTTTTATACTTTCTTGATAAATTGCCGCACGCCTGGCCTTGATAACGGCCTTTTATATAGTATATTGTTACAGTTGCCAGACTGTATTTTAGACTTGGTAATGAGCTTTGTGTCCTAACCTGGCAACTTAGCTGCTAGTGATAGTTCCTTTGCTCTTTTTAAGTACTCTGTGACATGCTGCTGTGGTCCTTTTGTGTTTGAATTTTTGCCTTGCCATCCAGGCTAGGATGTTTATAAGTTGGTACTTAATGAACAAATATTTGCATGTCTACTTTCAACTAGCCATTAGTCTTTGACTTAATTGTCAGTTAATGCTCGTAGTTGGTAAGTAAATTGGCTTACAAGGTGTTGTAGGCTTCCTGCAACAGAGATCCTCCCTATTGAATTCCACTATGGCAACTGAGCCTACATTCCACAGTGAGACAGATTCCAAAGGCTAACGCTGGATCAGTCTGGACAACAAAATACAAGTGAATCATTACTCAAAATAAAAGATGGCTATCTTTTATTCCATTCTGCTAAGGAAATGAATAGATAAGACCCTACATTCTGAACTCTAAGGCAGTATGCTATTTAGTGTAAGTATGCTTTATTGGAAATGCCCATCTCTGCTGTCTCATGTGGTAGCCACTAAGGTCATGTGATGCTTAAATAGGGCTATTTACTCTGAACAGTGAACTTAATTTTTGTTGAATTTAAATTCAGTTACCCACATGGCTGCCATACTAGAAAGCACTGTTCCAAACTATATACCACTAATAGCTGTTGCCAAAATATTGAGAAGGAAATTTAGAGCTTGAAGTAATATTTAGGAATAATCCACTGTACTATAGCTTAAATAATATTGCCCATGTTTCCATATTTTCTTAAGTGTTTCTGGTACAAAAAACATCTGACTAACACTTGCTACCGGCTTACTGAGATAGCATTTCTGGGACATGGAGAAACTGAGTAGCAATTGTGTTAAGCATCCAAGTGCCAAAATTTGGGTAGAGCTCTGTGGATAACCAGTAATCTTTTGTTAATTTTGGCAAAAATGAGTACAAAGAGAACTACAGTTGAAATTTAGGAGATTAGGTGATCCCTGGATGGAATCTAGACTGTGGCCAAACAGTGTTACTGTTATGGTCTCCCGTGGGCTTGAGTGCTGAGCTTCTTAACTTTGAAAGTTAGTGGAGCCTAACAGTTGAATTGGACTGGACTGTGTTTGATAGTTATGTGCATAGTAGGACTTAGTAATTATTGTGAAGTTGCAGTTAAGTCTATAGGGAGCAGATAGTAAGAGCCAGCTTTCTTACTGTTGGAATGTTCCCATCTCACTGTTAGAATGACCCATCGAGATGGGTCAGCACATAAAGTTCCCTGTTGTCAATCCTGACCATGTGAGTTCCATTTCCAGGATCCACATGGTGGAAGGAGAAAACGGACTCCCATTATGATTGAGAGTTTACATAGTTAGTGTGTGATTTTTAGATAAGGGAGTAGTGTGTTTGGAAGGAGAAGTTAAAGGAAGCTACAGTTGTGGGAGTAGAATTTTAAAATCTTTAATAGAAAGGGATAAAAGGTTGTACTTAGGCTGATGAAGCAGGAGTCCTTTCAACTTGTTTACATCATTCTTGAAGAACATATTTAAATCCCTTTTTTTTTTTTGTTTTGTTTTCGAGACAGGGTTTCTCTGTGTAGCCCTTGCTGTCCTAGAACTCACTTTGTAGACCAGGCTGGCCTCAAACTCAGAAATCCGCCTTCCTCTGCCTCACGAGTGCTGGGATTAAAGGTGTGCGCCACCATGCCTGGCACATATTTAAATCCTTATTGAAGGAGATCAGTTGTTGCTTGCTTTTTGCTATAAGAAGCAATTAAGTGCGCATCATGTATACTTTGTGCCCTTACTTAAAGGTAGGATAGCGGTGTAAGCTGAAAATGACTAGGTTAAAATATGAGCACACTAACAAATTGCTCTCCTTGATTCCCATGTCAGCACTTGACATTATCATTGATTTAATCTTAATAGTGTTATGTGGAAAATATGGTCTCTCTTTTATTAATTTGCACTTATTTATGGGTTTTGTGTATTTGTTTAACATTTAAAAGGTATTCATTTTTTTCTATTTAAATTTTCTTCCTGTGAACTTTGTCCTTGTCTTTTCCTACTTTTTTTTTTTTTTTTTAAAGATTTATTTATTTATTATATGTAAGTACACTGTAGCTGTCCTCAGATACTCCAGAAGAGGGGATCAGATTTCGTTACGGATGGTTGTGAGCCACCATGTGGTTGCTGGGATTTGAACTCACGACCTTCGGAAGAGCAGTTGGCACTCTTAACCACTGAGCCATCTCGCCAGCCCCCCTTTTCCTACTTTTTTTTACTGATTTGTAAGAGTTCTTTGACATTACAATGAGACTTCTCCTTCTTTCCTGATATATCATTTGTCTTTTGAGTTTATCTTATGCCATATGTAAATTTATGTATTTTTTTTGTGGTTATAGTGATCTCTATTTCTTTTCAGGTTTATATCATGCTTGGAAAGACCTTCCCTTGGTAATCAAATGATGATGCTATAAATCAAGACTCATAAACAACAATAAAAAATAGCTGAATGATGTTCTTAAACAAAACTATGTATGTTACACTTTTAGGTTTTCTTATGAGTTTCTTAAAGGAGTTGGCAGAATATTATCAAGCTAAAGAGAGCTGTGATGCGGAAACTCAGACAAGCACCACATTTCCCAGCCAAGTGTCCCTAGGTAATTAGAGCTTTCTTCAATTCTGCTAGCTAGCTTGTTAATATTTTTGTGTTTGCCTGATTATTTTACAATCAGGGTCTCACTATTTAGCCCTGCCTGGATTTGAATTCACTGTGTAGATGGAACTGGCCTCAAACTGTTGATTGTCTTGCCTCTACCTCCTCTGAATGCTGGTATTTACAAATGCATACCACCTCACTTCCTTACTTGTGGAGGTTAACTTCTCTTAACTAGGAAACTCATGACTTCTCTGACTATATTTTTAGTCATTAAATTAGTATATGTTTTTGTTAGTGTTGTGTTGCTGTGAAGAAATGTATTTTACATGGGGCTTGCTTACCGTTTGAGAGGTTTAGTCCATTGTCATGGTGAGGAGGAGCATGGGAACATCCAGGCAGGCATTGTGCTGGAGAAGTAGTTGAGAATTCTACAGTAAGATCTGCAGGCAGTAGGAAGAGAGAGCTCCTGGGCCTGGCTTGGGTGTTTGCAACCATAAAGCCCATCCTCAGTGACACAATTGTGCCTGCCACAAACTCTCAATATTTTAATCTACTCCTGCTATCCCTTTCTTTCCCTGTGTACCCTTTGGTGATGTGTGTGTGTGTGTGTGTGTGTGTGTGTGTGTGTGCGCGTGCAGCTGTACTCCATGTTGAAGTTTCTTCTCTGCTTCACAGTTGGTTTGGCTCTCTGTTTGGTTTAAGGGCTAAGGGTCTTGGGAAAAGAGATCTGGTATGAGAAAGTTAGCAGGCCTCAACTTGAGCCTGGTTGTGCTATAGTCGCTTAACCCCCTGGAAGTCACTCAGACTCTGTGGCCATTTGTTCTTTATCTGTAGAAGGCAAGAATTAGAGTACATAGTTTTTATACTTTTAAAGTTCTTGTTTTGAATGTGTGTCAAGCTTAATTCAAGTCCAGTTCAAGCTTTCTGCACTTAAAAACCGAGAAGAGGATTACTTTGTATTTTTCCCCCTCCAATTTATTATCATTTTCAAACATGCAGAACAGTTGAAACAATGTTAACAGTGACTACATAGATGCTACTGTGGAATTTGCATTATACTTGTTCATCACTTATCTGTTCACTTATCTCAGGTTTTAAATATATTTCAAAGTAGGTAGCAGACATCTCTACACCTTTCTTTTAGTGTAGTCTGCTTTGGGCCTCTTGCATAGCTTACTGAGTTGATTTTATATTTCCTAATTGGCTGTGTTATTTTTTTAATAGCCGAGAAGTTTCAGCTTATTGACGCTCAATTTGCAGATGGTTTTCCTCACCGTTCCAAGCTAGAATCTTTAGAGACAAAGTTAAACGAGTATAAGAAAGAAGTACAACACCAGCTTCAGGTAGAAATGTGTCATAAGGTAAGCTGTAGTCCTTGCTGCTCTTGATGAGAGCCAGGCCCACTTATCTTCTACTAGCTTAACCTTGGCTATGTGGAGGCCAGCTACAGCCTTTTATTAAGAAATGAAGTGAATGAAGAGTGAATTTATACTGTTTTTAAGGAACTATTTTTAGTCTTTGTGCTCAATTCATAGCTGAAGTATTTTAGAGAAGCTGAAATAACAAAAGTTAAGATGGAAGAGAGAAGAAAGTATGAAAAGGAATTGGCTGAGTTCCAGAATGAATTTGAAAGAACTTGTCAAGCAAAAAATGAAGCCCTCATTTCTCAGGAGAAGAATTCTCTGGAAAGAATTAAAAAACACCGAGAGGTAATATATAGGCACAAGTTACTGGGTGTTTGTGTCCTGCTGCTGTTAGTAGCTTTGTGGAAGATCTAGATAGGACAGTGGATGGAACAAGGCTCTTGAGGGGCAGGTAGGGCTGCTATCAGGAATACAGACAAGCTCATGGAGACTTTGCTCAGCAGTGGTCAAAAAGAAAGCACTGGGGTGAATGTCCTCACTGATTAAGAGACACTCAGCACACAGGCTCAAAACTTGTCAGGCAAATTGGAGAGGACTTCAAGGAGAGGCTTGGAGGTAAGTAGTTTCTATGGATGAGGGGGAGTAGCAGAAAGGATGTTAACATTGTCACACCCAGCTGAAGCAGCAGTAGCCAGGAAGGGGCAGAGCAAGCCATGTGCTCTTGTGACAAGAGGTTTCTGTTCTGGCTCTGGGGAGGACTGAGGGGAGGACTGATCATCTATGAGCACCTGCTCACCCCTTTCTGTGGGATGAGAAAGTAGAAGGGATTGAGCAATGGTGTTTTGCTAAACTTCATTTGACCTGAGAAAGGCAGCCTCAGGAATTAAAGACCTTGGTGCTCTGCTCATGGATGAAGAAAGCAAAGAGAAGCAGGTAAAAACGGGAGTGGCCCCCATCCTGAAGGAAATGAAGGGATACATGGCAGTCTCAGAAGTAGGAGTAGGGTCTGAGTGGCTGTGTTCAGAGTTGCCCGTTTGTTTGCTAAGAGAATGTCTTCAGTCAAACAGGACTTGCAGCACTGTTTTCAGTGTTCATCCAGAGCAGTTGTTAGAAAATGTTCGAAATAGGAATCCTTCCCCTTAGATTTCATCCTTGCTGGCGCTTTTCAGTAAGAGCTGTTATCCAGCATGATATAGGACTCTTGTACTATGTATCTAGTGTATCTGGGAAATGAACTATTTTCATCTATGAAGACAGGCATAGATATTTAAGATACTGGTTATGTTTAGACTAATAACTTTATTTTTCATGTAGGTGACTGCCAAGGTCCCCATTTAGTTAATATTACCTGCAAGTATTAAAGATTATCATCATCTTTGCCTATACCATGCCTTTGGACGCTTGTCCATATCTGTCCCTGATAAGGCTGTATTGTTCTTCAAAGACCTAGCCATCTCAAGTGGCTTCTTACCCAGCTCACTGAGCGACTCATACATGTGCTATTCCTATATGTGCTCTTTGTATACTTCAGTTATGAAATCATTTCATCTTTTCGTGATTGTTTCTCTCTCCCTCAACCAAATTGTGAGCTCTGTAAAGATGAGGAACTTACCTACTCCTCGTGGTGTCTGTTCACGGATGGGGTGGCCCATTCACTGGGAGTTCACCTAAGCCTGTAACTGGACTCAGAATGATCTGGAAACAAACATTTAGGCATCACCATCAATCACCAAGGAGATTATCTTCTTTGGGAATTTTATTGCTGAATGTGCATATTTAAAGTTTTTCTTCCTGTACTTACAAATTTTTGAGTAAGGGAATATGAGGGATGCTAAAGAGCTAGATTCTATATTCCTAACAATGGCAATGTAGTTTACCATTCATTGAGGGACTCATTTTTTTGTGTGGACAGGAAGTATATTTTTGTGCAAAAGCAATCTTCATCGAAATATCTTCCAGGAGAAAGTGTTCCTCTAAGTATCTGTAGCTTTCATTGTGTTCTAGAATAAGGAAGCAATGTCTGAGTTCCAGGGTTTCATTTAACGTTGCTTGCTTGCTAAAAGTAAATGCTTTCCTATGCAGATGGAATCAAAAGAAATTTATGCTCAAAGACAGCTTCTACTAAATGATATAGCTTTGCTTAGAGGTAGAGAAGCAGAGCTGAAGGAGCGAATCGAAACTTTTGAATTGTAAGTAATAAATGTGTTCTTTTTGGACATGAAAAAGTTATACTAAGTATTATGTCTAAGTTTTCTAGCTTTTTCTAAATGTGTTCTTTTTGGATATGAAAAAGTTATACTAAGTATTATGTCTAAGTTTTCTAGCTTTTTCTAAGAGATTGTGTGTGTGTGGTCTGCAAGGTTACATGCAGGTGCCTTACCCATGTGTGTCTCTAAGGTCAGAGGTCAACGTGAGGTGGTTTCCTTTATCAGTCATCTCCATATTTTTGGGGGGGGGTGGTCTGTCTTACATTGGTAGGCTCAGTGATTGACTAGACTATCTGGACAGCAAGCTTTGGGCATCCAAGTGTCTCTGTCATCTCCCACACCATGCCTGGCTTTTTTGTGGTGCTGGGGATCTGAATGCAGGTCCTCATGCTTTCACAGCAAACACTTTATTTAGTGAGTTATCTCCCCAGGCAAAGAAAAGCCCAGTGTGGTAGTGCATGTCTCTAATCCCAGCACTCTGCGAGGGGGAGGCAGGATGGTAGTGCAGTGTGGTAGTGCATGTCTCTAATCCCAGCACTCTGGGAGGGGGAGGCAGGATGATTTCCAAGAGTTTGAGACCAGCTTAAGCTTCATGGTAAGTTCTAGGCCTGCCTAGATATTTGAATCAGGTGTTCAGACCTGCTACTATACTGAAAAAGAAAAAACCAAAATAGAATAGTCCACTTGACTTGTCATGGATGGAGCTATTTCTCATGGTGTTAATACCCTGTCTAAAAACAAAACAAAATTTCCAGGGAGAGTTCCTGGCTCTGAAGGTGATATCAACTGATTTAGAAGGTATAACTTGGGATTTTTCTTGTAAAGTATTAGATAATTAGTTGGAAACTATGGAAATATTTCTGTCAGACTGCCCTGAGGCTGGACAACTTGGCTATTCTCCTGATGTTTCTATAGCTCGTGTGCTTTGCTGCTCCCTTAGTTATCAGACCTGATAGTCTCATATACGTAGCTGAACACCAGGCACCCTGGCCTACTCCATTTACCTACTTTGTACTCCCGTAAGGAACTCTGTTCTAAGTTGGCTCATCTGCTATGGAGATATTTCTCATGATGGGGGCAGAGGTGCTACTTAATGTTTTCTAAGTGCTCAGGATGCTTCATCCTTCAGTTCTTACCTGGGACTGCTAGCAAACTCAGAATCTGTAGTGTATATATCCTTTTTTTCCTAATTAGAATTTGCTATTAGCATTCATATGTTCTTTAGAAGTCTTGCTACATTAAAGAAATTCTTTTTATTTGTTTTTGTTTTTTTTTTTTTTTTTGTTTTTGTTTTTTTGAGACAGGGTTTCTCTGTGTAGCCCTGGCTGTCCTGGAACTCACTCTGTAGACCAGGCTGGCCTCGAACTCAGAAATCCACCTACCTCTGTCTCCCAAGTGCTGGGATTAAAGGCGTGCGCCACCACTGCCCAGCATTTTTTTTTTTTACTTTTTTAAAGATTTATTTATTATTATATCTAAGTACACTGTAGCTGTCTTCAGATGCACTAGAAGAGGGCATCAGATCTCATTACAGACGGTTGTGAGCCACCATGTGGTTGCTGGGATTTGTACTCAGGACCTTTGGAAGAATAGTTGGTGCTCTTAACCACTGAGCCATCTCTCCAGCCCTAAAGAAATTCTTTATTGGTGTTTTCTCACTTCTGTACGCACAGTTCATTTGATTTCTTTTCTACTTAACTTTTAAATTTTTTATTAGATATTTACTTTATTTACATTTCAAATGTTGTCCCCTTTCCTGGTTTCCCGTCTGAAAACCCCCTATCCCTTCCCCTCTCCCCCTGCTCCTCAACCCACCCACTCCCACTTCCTGGCCCAGTCATTCCCCTACACTGGGGCATAGAGCCTTCAGAGGACCAAGGGCCTCTCCTCCCATTGATGACCAACTAGGCCATCCTCTGCTACATATGCAGCTAGAGCCATGAGTCCCACCATGTGTATTCTCTAGTCCCAGGGAGCTCTGGAGGTACTGGTTAGTTCATATTGTTGTTCCTACTGTGGAGCTGCAAACCCCTTCAGCTCCTTGGGTCCTTTCTCTAGCTCCTTCATTGGGGACCCTGTGCTCAGTCCAATGGTACATTTACACAATGGAGTACTTACTACTCAGCTATTAAAAACAATGATTTTATGAAATTTTTAGGCAAATTGATGGAACTAGAAAATATTATCCTGAGTGAGGTAACCCAATCACAAAGAACACACATGATATGCACTCTATTTAACTTTTTTTTCCCATTTTTTATTAGGTATTTAGCTCATTTACATTTCCAATGCTATACCAAAAGTCCCCCATATCCACCCACCCCCACTCCCCTGCCCACCCACTCCCCCTTTTTGGCCCTGGTGTTCCCCTGTACTGGGGCATATAAAGTTTGCAAGTCCAATGGGCCTCTCTTTCCAGTGATGGCCGACTAGGCCATCTTTTGATATATATGCAGCTAGAGTCAAGAGCTCCGGGGTACTGGTTAGTTCATAATGTTGTTCCACCTATAGGGTTGCAGATCCCTTTAGCTCCTTGGGTACTTTCTCTAGCTCCTCCATTGGGAGCCCTGTGATCCATCCATTAGCTGACTGTGAGCATCCACTTCTGTGTTTGCTAGGCCCCGGCATAGTCTCACAAGAGACAGCTACATCTGGGTCCTTTCAATAAAATCTTGCTAGTGTATGCAATGGTGTCAGCGTTTGGATGCTGATTATGGGGTGGATCCCTGGATATGGCAGTCTCTACATGGTCCATCCTTTCATCTCAGCTCCAAACTTTGTCTCTGTAACTCCTTCCATGGGTGTTTTGTTCCCAACTCTAAGGAGGGGCATAGTGTCCACACTTCAGTCTTCATTCTTCTTGAGTTTCATGTGTTTAGCAAACTATATCTTATATCTTGGGTATCCTAGGTTTGGGGCTAATATCCACTTATCAGTGAGTACATATTGTGTGAGTTACTTTGTGAATGTGTTACCTCACTCAGGATGATGCCCTCCAGGTCCATCCATTTGGCTAGGAATTTCATAAATTCATTCTTTTTAATAGCTGAGTAGTACTCCATTGTGTAGATGTACCACATTTTCTGTATCCATTCCTCTGTTGAGGGACATCTAGGTTCTTTCCAGCTTCTGGCTATTATAAATAAGGCTGCTATGAACATAGTGGAGCATGTGTCCTTCTTACCAGTTGGGGCATCTTCTGGATATATGCCCAGGAGAGGTATTGCTGGATCCTCCGGTAGTACTATGTCCAGTTTTCTGAGGAACCACCAGACTGATTTCCAGAGTGGTTGTACAAGCCTGCACTCCCACCAACAATGGAGGAGTGTTCCTCTTTCTCCACATCCACGCCAGCATCTGCTGTCACCTGAATTTTTGATCTTAGCCATTCTGACTGGTGTGAGGTGGAATCTCAGGGTTGTTTTGATTTGCATTTCCCTGATGATTAAGGATGTTGAACATTTTTTCAGGTGCTTCTCTGCCATTTGGTATTCCTCAGGTGAGAATTCTTTGTTCAGTTCTGAGCCCCATTTTTTAATGGGGTTATTTGATTTTCTGAAGTCCACCTTCTTGAGTTCTTTATATATGTTGGATATTAGTCCCCTATCTGATTTAGGATAGGTAAAGATCCTTTCCCAATCTGTTGGTGGTCTTTTTGTCTTATTGACGGTGTCTTTTGCCTTGCAGAAACTTTGGAGTTTCATTAGGTCCCATTTGTCAATTCTCGATCTTACAGCACAAGCCATTGCTGTTCTGTTCAGGAATTTTTCCTGTGCCCATATCTTCAAGGCTTTTCCCCACTTTCTCCTCTATAAGTTTCAGTGTCTCTGGTTTTATGTGAAGTTCCTTGATCCACTTAGATTTGACCTTAGTACAAGGAGATAAGTATGGATCGATTCGCATTCTTCTACACGATAACAACCAGTTGTGCCAGCACCAATTGTTGAAAATGCTGTCTTTCTTCCACTGGATGGTTTTAGCTCCCTTGTCGAAGATCAAGTGACCATAGGTGTGTGGGTTCATTTCTGGGTCTTCAATTCTATTCCATTGGTCTACTTGTCTGTCTCTATACCAGTACCATGCAGTTTTTATCACAATTGCTCTGTAGTAAAGCTTTAGGTCTGGCATGGTGATTCCGCCAGAAGTTCTTTTATCCTTGAGAAGACTTTTTGCTATCCTAGGTTTTTTGTTATTCCAGACAAATTTGCAAATTGCTCCTTCCAATTCGTTGAAGAATTGAGTTGGAATGTTGATGGGGATTGCATTGAATCTGTAGATTGCTTTTGGCAATATAGCCATTTTTACAATGTTGATCCTGCCAATCCATGAGCATGGGAGATCTTTCCATCTTCTGAGATCTTCCTTAATTTCTTTCTTCAGAGATTTGAAGTTTTTATCATACAGATCTTTCACTTCCTTAGTTAGAGTCGCACCAAGATATTTTATATTATTTGTGACTATTGAGAAGGGTGTTGTTTCCCTAATTTCTTTCTCAGCCTGTTTATTCTTGTATAGAGAAAGGCCATTGACTTGTTTGAGTTTATTTTATATCCAGCTACTTCACCGAAGCTGTTTATCAGGTTTAGGAGTTCTCTGGTAGAATTTTTAGGGTCACTTATATATACTATCATATCATCTGCAAAAAGTGATATTTTGACTTCCTCTTTTCCAATTTGTATCCCCTTGATCTCCTTTTGTTGTCGAATTGCTCTGGCTAATACTTCAAGTACTATGTTGAAAAGGTAGGGAGAAAGTGGGCACCCTTGTCTAGTCCCTGATTTTAGTGGGATTGCTTTCAGCTTCTCTCCATTTACTTTGATGTTGGCTACTGGTTTGCTGTAGATTGCTTTTATCATGTTTAGGTATGGGCCTTGAATTCCTGATCTTTCCAACACTTTTATCATGAATGGGTGTTGGATCTTGTCAAATGCTTTTTCTGCATCTAACGAGATGATCATGTGGTTTTTGTCTTTGAGTTTGTTTATATAATGGATTACATTGATGGATTTTCGTATATTAAACCATCCCTGCATCCCTGGAATAAAGCCTACTTGGTCAGGATGGATGATTGCTTTAATGTGTTCCTGGATTCGGTTAGCGAGAATTTTATTGAGGATTTTTGCATCGATATTCATAAGAGAAATTGGTCTGAAGTTCTCTATCTTTGTTGGGTCTTTCTGTGGTTTAGGTATCAGAGTAATAGTGGCTTCATAAAATGAGTTGGGTAGAGTACCTTCTACTTCTATTTTGTGAAATAGTTTGTGCAGAACTGGAATTAGATCTTCTTTGAAGGTCTGATAGAACTCTGCACTAAACCCATCTGGTCCTGGGCTTTTTTTGGTTGGGAGACTATTAATAACTGCTTCTATTTCTTTAGGTGATATGGGACTGTTTAGATGATCAACTTGATCCTGATTCAACTTTGGTACCTGGTATCTGTCCAGAAATTTGTCCATTTCGTCCAGGTTTTCCAGTTTCGTTGAGTATAGCCTTTTGTAGAAGGATCTGATGGTGTTTTGGATTTCTTCAGGATCTGTTGTTATGTCTCCCTTTTCATTTTTGATTTTGTTAATTAGGATTTTGTCCCTGTGCCCTTTAGTGAGTCTAGCTAAGGGTTTATCTATCTTGTTGATTTTCTCAAAGAACCAACTCCTCGTTTGGTTAATTCTTTGAATAGTTCTTCTTGTTTCCACTTGGTTGATTTCACCCCTGAGTTTGATTATTTCCTGCCGTCTACTCCTCTTGGGTGAATTTGCTTCCTTTTTTTCTAGGGCTTTTAGATGTGTTGTCAAGCTGCTAGTATGTGCTGTCTCCCGTTTCTTCTTGGAGGCACTCAGAGCTATGAGTTTCCCTCTTAGAAATGCTTTCATTGTGTCCCATAGGTTTGGGTACGTTGTGGCTTCATTTTCATTAAACTCTAAAAAGTCTTTAATTTCTTTCTTTATTCCTTCCTTGACCAAGGTATCATTGAGAAGAGTGTTATTCAGTTTCCACGTGAATGTTGGCTTTCCATTATTTATGTTGTTATTGAAGATCAGTCTTAGGCCATGGTGGTCTGATAGGATACATGGGACAATTTCTATATTTTTGTATCTATTGAGGCCTGTTTTGTGACCAATTATATGGTCAATTTTGGAGAAGGTCCCGTGAGGTGCTAAGAAGAAGGTATATCCTTTTGTTTTAGGATAAAATGTTCTGTAGATATCTGTCAGGTCCATTTGTTTCATAACTTCTGTTAGTTTCACTGTGTCCCTGTTTAGTTTCTGTTTCCACGATCTGTCCTTTGAAGAAAGTGGTGTGTTGAAGTCTCCCACTATTATTGTGTGAGGTGCAATGTATGCTTTGAGCTTTACTAAAGTGTCTCTAATGAATGTGGCTGCCCTTGCATTTGGTGCGTAGATATTCAGAATTGAGAGTTCCTCTTGGAGGATTTTACCTTTGATGAGTATGAAGTGTCCCTCCTTGTCTTTTTTGATAACTTTGGGTTGGAAGTCGATTTTATCCGATATTAAAATGGCTACTCCAGCTTGTTTCTTCAGTCTATTTGCTTGGAAAATTGTTTTCCAGCCTTTCACTCTGAGGTAGTGTCTGTCTTTTTCCCTGAGATGTGTTTCCTGTAAGCAGCAGAATGTTGGGTCCTGTTTGTGTAGCCAATCTGTAAGTCTATGTCTTTTTATTGGGGAATTGAGTCCATTGATATTAAGAGATATTAAGGAAAAATAGTTGTTGCTTCCTTTTATTTTTGTTGTTAGAGTTGGCATTCTGTTTTTGTGGCTGTCTCCTTTTTGGTTTGTTGAATGATTACTTTCTTGGTTGTTCTAGGGCGTGATTTCCGTCCTTGTATTGCTTCTTTTCTGTTATTATCCTTTGAAGGGCTGGATTCGTGGAAAGATATTGTGTGAATTTGGTTTTGTCGTGGAATACTTTGGTTTCTCCATCTATGGTAATTGAGAGTTTGGCCGGGTATAGTAGCCTGGGCTGGCATTTGTGTTCTCTTAGTGTCTGTATAACATCTGTCCAGGCTCTTCTGGCTTTCATAGTCTCTGGTGAAAAGTCTGGTGTAATTCTGATAGGCCTTCCTTTATATGTTACTTGACCTTTCTCCCTTACTGCTTTTAATATTCTATCTTTATTTAGTGCATTTGTTGTTCTGATTATTATGTGTCGGGAGGAATTTCTTTTCTGGTCCAGTCTATTTGGAGTTCTGTAGGCTTCTTGTATGATCATGGGCATCTCTTTTTTTATGTTTGGGAAGTTTTCTTCTATTATTTTGTTGAAGATATTAGCTGGCCCTTTAAGTTGAAAATCTTCATTCTCATCAATTCCTATTATCCGTAGGTTTGGTCTTCTCATTGTGTCCTGCATTACCTGGATGTTTTGAGTTAGGATCCTTTTGCATTTTGTATTTTCTTTGACTGTTGTGTCGATGTTCTCTATGGAATCTTCTGCACCTGAGATTCTCTCTTCCATTTCTTGTATTCTGTTGCTGATGCTCGCATCTATGGTTCCAGATCTCTTTCCTAGGGTTTCTATCTCCAGCGTTGCCTCGTTTTGGGTTTTCTTTATTGTGTCTACTTCCCCTTTTAGTTCTAATATGGTTTTGTTCATTTCCATCACCTGTTTGGATGTGTTTTCCTGTTTTTCTTTAATGATTTCTACCTGTTTGGCTGTGTTTTCCTGCTTTTCTGTAAGGGCCTGTAACTCTTTAGCAGTGCTCTCCTGTAATTCTTTAAGTGACTTATGAAAGTCCTTCTTGATGTCCTCTATCATCATCATGAGAAATGTTTTTAAATCTGGGTCTAGATTTTCGGTTGTGTTGGGGTGCCCAGGACTAGGTGGGGTGGGAGTGCTGCGTTCTGATGATGGTGAGTGGTCTTGATTTCTGTTAGTAGGATTCTTACGTTTGCCTTTCGCCATCTGGTAATCTCTGAAGCTAGCTGTTTTAGTTGTCACTGTTAAGAGCTTGTTCTTCAGGTGACTCTGTTAGCCTCTATAAGCAGACCTGGAGGGTAGCACTCTCCTTAGTTTCAGTGGGCAGAGTATTCTCTGCAGGCAAGCTCTCTTTTTGCAGGGCAGGTACCCAGATATCTGGTGTTCGAACCAGACTCCTGGCAGAAGTTGTGTTCCACTCACTAGAGGTCTTAGGATCTCGTGTGGAATCCTGTGTGGGCCCTTGCGGGTGTCAGGCGACTCCACTGGCAAGGTAGCCCGGGGCTCAAGTGGAGTGGAAGGGGTTTGTGCCCCAGATCAAGCCCGGGTAGCCTGCTTCCCTATGTACCGCAGTCTCAGGTTCCACGCGATTGGATTGGGGCAGGTGCTGTGTTCCACTCACTAGAGGTCTTAGGATCCCGTGGGGAGTCCCGTGTGGGCCCTTGCGGGTGTTGGGCAAGACTCTGCTGGCAAGGTAGCCCGGAGCTCGAGTCGAGCGGAAGGGACTTGTGCCCCAGATCAGGCCCGGGTAGCCTGCTTCCTCTATTTAACTTTTTAAATGCACTTCTCTCCCCTCCTTCTAAGCATTCATGTAAATTAAGTGTAATTTCCCAGCTCCATGCCTTTCCAGGTTAGCCAGCAGAGGGTGCTAGTGCTGATACCTGGAGCTTTTGCTTAATTCTTGAAGCAGTGAGCTTTAGGTAGTGGTTCTCAGAATGGCTTGTTCTCTGCAGTACCTGGGAGGTAGAGAACTGCTAGTACTACCCACTTAAATCTCACTAGGAAGGCCTTGTAGGCTCAATGTATAGAGGAATAGGACTTCTCCTCACCCCGTCCTTCCCTCCCTCTCTCCCTCTATTCCTTCCTTCTTAACTCCCTTCTGTCACCCCCTCTTTTGATTATTAAATGTTGAAAGCAGGTCTTAAGCCTTTATCTGTGAACTAGTGAATTAGATCCAGCAGTGGTAAAGAATATTATAGAACAAACAGTTATGTGTGTAAGCTAACTTGTTTGTGCTTTTGTAACTTTATTCTTTACTTCTAAATTGATTGTGGCCACTTACCATCTATAGCCAGGTTTTTGTTATGCTTTAGGGTTTGTTTTTTTTTTTTTTTTGGTTTTGTTGCTGCTGTTTTGTTTGTTTGTTTGTTTGACATATGTTTTCATTTTGTTTTTAACCCTGGCTGACCTCAAACTCACTATGTACACCAGGCTAGCCTTAGACTTGCAATGATTCTTCTGCCTGTCTAGTGTTAGAATTATAAGCATGGGCTCACGATGTAACTAGTTTGTTTTGTGTGTGTGTGTGTGTGTGTGTGTGTGTGTGTGTGTGTGTGTTTAATTTTAAAACTAGGGGTTGGAGAGATGGCTCAGCGGTTAAGAGCACTAGCTGCTCTTCTAGAGGTTCTGGGTTCAATGTGAGTAACCACATGGTGGCTCACAACCATTTGTAATGGGATCCGATGCCCTCTTGTGGTGCTGTCTGAAGACAGCTACAGTGTGCTCATAAAATAAATAACTCTTTTTTAAAAATTAAAAAAATAAAACTAATTAAAACTTATTGGTGTGTGATTGGGTTCATGCATGTCACAGCAGTGGAGGTTAGAGGACAACTTGTAAGAGTCAGTTCTTTTCCTTCTATCATGTGGATGTGGGTCCTGGGTATCAAACTCAGACTTGGCACCAACTGCAAAAAGCTGCCCTCCTAGGCAGTTTTGAAATGTTAGCTCTCTCCTGTAAGAAAGGACTATGGCGTTGGCTCCTTCCCACTTCTTTAGGCCAGGTACCCCTGTTCTGCTCCCTCTTCAGTCTGACATACAGTAACGAGGTCAGTTTGTAAAATACAGGGAGACTTTTTCCTTTACTTCCTAGTTAGGACAGTCACAGAAATTGTAGTCTGCTTTCTTACAAAATTTTTTTGGGTTAATTTCAGGACCCAGAAGCTCCAAGAAGAAAAAATTAAAAGTGAGGCTGAGGCACTTGAGAGACGGGAACAGAATCTGAAGAATATTGAAGACACCTATGATCAGAAACTCAAAACTGAACTGCTAAAGTAATTGTTGGGTGTTTTAAAAAGAGTAATATGTTTGAATTAAGTTGGTGAAAATGTAGCCAAAATTGATGAAGTAATAAGACGAATATTTACATGACAAAATTCAGTGTTTGAGAAAAACTATTTTCTTTGACAAATCATAGCTTTGTGATAAATATTTAAGAGGTTTCTAAAGCTTACAGTGTAGAGAATTACATCAGATACTCTTATTCATAACTCCTCGGGCTGTGAGGAATTGTGAGGACTTTAACCTTACATATGTAAGTGTGTATTAGATTATATAATTATTCCATTGTTTTAACCCTTGGATGTTATACACATTTTATTTTATTTTTGAGTCTCTTTTTTTTCTTTTTCCAATTTTTTATTAGGTGTTTTCTTCATTTACATTTCAAATGCTATCCCGAAAGTCCCCTATACCCTCCCCCTGCCCTGCTCCCCAACCCACCCACACCCACTTCTTAGCCCTGGTGCTCTTCTGTACTGGGCCATATAAGTAACCTTAGGGCACCATATGTCTTGCTTAGTTTGTGTAGCTGATCAACTGTAAAATTGGAATTCGGATTACTTTAGTCATCGTTGTCATGCTGCCACTGAGATGAATGTCAGTAACAATTGCAAGTTGTTTAAGGTAGAATTTGATTGAGAACTTGAGCTTTGTTCTCTCAAGACTCCATAAAGCCAGAATCAAAAGAAGGGAGCTAAAGTAAACTATATGAAGCAAAAGGTGATGCAGGGAAATGAAAAATGACAGCTACAGTTAATTTGGTCCACCCCCCTTCTCTTCTGCTTCTTGCTATGTAGCTCAGGTTGACCCAAAATTCTTGATTCTTTTGCTCTGTACTCCCAAGATCAGTGATAGCAAATGTGTGCCACCATATCTAGGTACTCTAGTCTGAATTTTATGGGCCAGTGACTAGAACCCCAGAGCAAGGATAATTGGATGGAAATTTTTCTCAATGGCAGGTGTATTTGTCCCATCTAATAACCTTTAATATTTGTCTTTGGTTTCAGCAATGGTAGGGGTGAGGGATATTTATTACAGGAGGGTTTGTCTTTCTTTTTGTCCATCTCTGACTAGTGATAACTGAAGAAAATAAGTAAAACTCCATGGTAACATCCCCTTTGCTATTGCTGATATGGATCTAATACCAGTAGGCTCTCAATTGTAATAAACCCTAAGAACAAAAGTTCTTGACTTGGTTGGAATTGGGGAGATTGCACAGGCAGATTACAAATGACTGAATGCCTTGCCATCTCTGGGGACACAGAATCTGTTGCATGTTAGGTAAGCTTTTCATTGTTTCCTTTTATACTCTCTGTATAAATTGAGACCAGTGGAAAAGTAGTTGTTTCCAGTAACCCCACGATAACATCCTTCATTTTGTGTAATTGAGTTTGGGACTATATTTTTATAGGATGGAGGGTTTATTGGACCTTTGATGTTTAAAGTTCTCTTGCCTGGCCTTAGAACTGAGACTTTGAAGTTTCTCCTAAGCCATGTTGGTAGTGGGGATGCTGGGCCACAGATAAGCTCCTCAGGATTAGTGGTCTCTCCAGGTAGATGGCAAGGACCTCATTTTAGTCATTCTGATTCTCAGGTACCAACTGGAGCTAAAGGATGACTACATCACTAGGACAAATAAACTCCTGGAAGAGGAAAGGAAGAATAAAGGTGATGTGGATGGATGGCTCATTGCAGTTCTGATACAGGCTACTAGCCTCCTAAGTTACATCTGTGCTATATTCTTTTTGGTTGTTTCTTGTTTTGGTTTCTCAAGATAGGGTTTCTGTATCCTGGTTGTCCTGAAACTCATTCTGTAGAACAGGTTGGTCTCGAATTCAGAGATCCATTTGCCTCTGCCTCCTATGTGCTGGGATTAAAGGTGTGTGCCACCACTCCCTGGCATCTCTTGTATATATCTCTTGTTCTTAAATTTGGCTTCCACTTATTATGAAACATTTATTTACATATTTATTTGTTAGGGGGCGTTGTATGTGTTAAATAGTGTGCATGTAGAGGTCACAGAACTTAATGGGACTTGGTTTTTGTCATTCTACAGTTGGGTCCCTAGCATTGAAATTGGGTTGTCAGACATAGCAGCAGGTGTTTTTACCCACTAGTCCATCTCACTGGCTCTTCATTTCTTTTTTAAAGATTTATTTATTTTGATTTTATGTGTGTGAGTGTTTTGCCTGCATATATGTCTGCACCATGTGCATGCAGTGTCCGTGAGGTCAGTAAAGCATATTGGATCCCCTGGAGCTGGAGTTACAGATTGTGAGCCGCCATGTGGGTGCTGGGAATTGAGCCCAGGTCCTCTGAAAGAACAGCCAGTGCTCTTAACTGCTGAGCCATCTCTCCACCTCCATTATAGAAAATGTTACTTTCTCTGTCCTGTGACCAGGTTTCATTGTCCTTTTTTTCTTACATATCTTTATACTTCCTAAGCTTCAAGTTTATGTTGATTTGAGTCTATGAAAATTGAATAAGTTTTTAATTTTCACATATTTTACTTTTTAGTATATTTGTAGGAAATTGTGAAAAGAGCATGATCTTTGGAAATTTCAAACATTTTTGAAGTAAACTAGAGCTGCTTATTTTATTGACTAGATACCAACTGTGTGGCTCCTTTTGCTCCTGTCTTACAGAAGCAGATGCATCTTATAGTTTAGTGCCCTGGTGTATTTAGATTTAGTAAATTTTCTTTTGATATATATCTGCATAGAGTTTTGTTACAGGAAGGAAAAACTACAGAAGGAAAACAGATCTTTGCTTTTAAGGAAAGTAGGCACTCTTAACATTAAGGTCTCATGCCCTTCTCAGAGAGAGTAACTGGTTAGCATGTAGTAGGAATTTTACCGCATATATGGCAGTTGTAATTTGGCATCACTCATGGGTAATGGAACTTACTTCTTATTTGCTCACTATGATTTTGGCTGATAAACTTGTTGCTTTAAACTATGAGACAGTGGTGATTAGGTCTCACAGAGTGGCCAAAAATTATTAAATGTCTTTTATGTTCAGTAGGAAATCATTATTTAATTGGTTCTTCTTTATTCTCCAGAAAAAACTATTCATTTGCAAGAGGAGCTCACAGTTATTAATTCAAAAAAGGAAGAACTCAGTAAATCTGTTAAGCATATGAAAGAAGTTGAGGTAATTGTTAAACCTTAACTTTCCTTAATGACATGTTAGGGTTAATGCTTTTTTATTTATAGAGAATATAGAGGTGTTTTAAGATGTATTTATTTTTATTTTATGTGTATGGGAGTTTTGTCTGCATGTATGTCTGTGCAACACACGTGTACAGTGTCTGTGGAGGGCAGGAGATCCCCTTGGACTGGAGCTACCCAGGGTTCTTAGCTGCCACGAGGGAATCTCCACTCTGGGAATGGAGCTCTGGTTCTTTGGAAGAACACTCAGTGCTCTTGACATTGAACTATGTCTCTACCTCCTTATGCCATCTTTTTCATCTGCTTGGACTGATTATTTTATCACTAAGAAGGTGATAGCTGAAGTTAGTAGAGTGGGTTCTAATTTTAAGCAAATAGAAAAAGAGCTTGGATCTAAGAATCCTGCTGCTTAAATTATCTCTCCCTTCTTAACTGCTTATGTGCCTTTAGGCAAGTTCTGTGACTAATCTTAGAGATATTACTAACAAAGCATGATCGTTGGGGGAGTTGGGTGATGTACCCATAACAAGTGACCAGTAGATCTTATTTTCTATCTTACCAGCAAGGGATAAGTGAGACCCCATCTAAAACAAAATGAAGTGGATTCTGTAGGTGAAGTTTACCTTTGCATCCTTGGGACACATTAGACTAAGAAAATGAAAGCACCTCACAACAGTAGAGACTGTATTCACCTTTTATCTGTTTAGGTTTTTTAAATGTCTTGTTATATCATGCAGTTGTATTGGTGGCATTTTGGAGTTGACTCCAAATTGCGTTCACCATATACCCTTCCCTCACTTCATAGGACAGATATCTATTGCTATAGGTTCTGAGCTGCTGGCCTACCACTAGTGCAGAAGAGATCCTGTTGCAGAGATCTTGTTACCCATGTCTGGTAGTCACTGTCATTCATTTGTAATGCTCAGATTCAGATAGCCTTCCAGCCTTAACTTTTGCAGTGCTGTGAACGTTTCAGATACAAGTTTTCCCTTTTCAATTTTAGCTGGAACTGGAGTCTGTGAAAGCTCAGTTTTTAGCAATATCAAAACAAAACCACTTGCTGAATGAAAAGGTGAGAGAGATGAGTGATTACTCACAACTGAAAGAAGAGAAAGTGGAGCTTCAGGCACAAAATAAACTACTTAAACTGCAACTGGAAGAGACTAGGAATGAAAACTTACGACTCCTAGACCGTAAGTCTTTTTCTGTGATCTGCATGTTTCTGTAATTTCGACTAGGTCAGGATTATAGAAGTACTACCTATCTGTAAGGGAGGCTTACATTGGGAGAATATTTTAATATCCTGACATTGAAGTTGCTTACGTTTTGTTTGCTATTGTATAGTTAGGAGTTTCATTTAAGTAATATTTGTTAAGTAACTGCCTCTGCGGGTATCTTCAGGGTTCATGCCCTCTGACTGTTGCCTCAGGAAGGCCAGTAAGCACTTGGAGCAAGGCAGGGAGAAGAGGTTAAAATTGTAATCATTTCTATTCCTAGCCTTGGCCTCCAGGTACAACAGTCTGGACTGCCTGCCTACTGTGATTCTCAACCAAGAGGGCTCATAGTCCCTTCTTGGTGCCTTCCACCAGTGCTCTGTGCCTTTGCTTACTCAGTGTACCTCTGGAAGTTGCTCCCTCTCCTAAGCCCCTAGTTCTAAGAGAGTCCTAACATTCTGACCCAGTTTCTACTACATTATCCTTTATGATTACCCTACATAAGGCACACTTTACGAAAGGGGCCTTTGGGTGACCCAGATGGAGAGCACCATCAACCTTATTTCTGGAGCTTAAATGCCATGGGCTGCTGTTCATATGACATGAAACCAAGGACCGCACTGACAGGTTGGCGAGCTCTTTGTTAGAATACCTTCTGCATGTGGTATGAGAAAGAGATAGGCTATTGGGTTAATTTAAGAATTTGAAAGAATTCTTTATCTTAGAGGGCTTTCAGAGGAATCCAATTATATTAACATGCATTAAATTATTCTGAAATTTGTGACTCAAGATGGTTCTTAGGTCACTTAATAGGATTAGTAGAATATTAATTGCATGAGTACAAAGAAAGAAAACTATTTTAAACCTCTCTAGCTGCTTTTTCTTTTTAGTGAGATAGGCAAATTGAAGATTGATAATGACTAGGAATTTTTTTCTTTTTCTTTTTTTTCCCTTAAACCTTCTTAGGCATAACTCAGCCACCTCCTGAGCTTGTGATTTTTCAGAAGGAATTACAGAAAACAGAAAAGGCTATGGAACTGGAGCACAAGGACTTTGAAACTCATAGGCAGGCTCTTGAGAAACAGCTGCAGAGTGAAGTGAGTGTTGGTCTTTATTCTTATGGGAATTATGCCAGGCTGGTTTATAGTAGTTATAGAAAGCTTATACGTATCGAGCCAGTGAAATCAGATTATTGGAGTACAAATAATTCCTTACCCCAACATTGCAAAAGAGCCTTTCTCATGTGAGGAAATTCTCTGGTGATTTTGACTTCATGTTCCTAATGATAATAGCACTGGAAGGGAAGCAAACTTATGTAGGTAGACCTAAACTTCTCAGAAATCCTGGTAATTCCCATTTGTGGCTTACACACATCTACTGTGTCACTGTAATTTCTTCCTGCGAGCAATAAATAGAATAGCTGATTTTAGACAGGTGGCACACACATTTAATCCCAGCACTCAGGAGGCAGAGGTAGATGAATCTCCTTGAGCTCTACAATAGAGAGAGACCTTGTCTCAAAAACACAAAACTTGTTTGGGTGGAGTTTTTTTGTTTGGTTGGTTTTTGGTTTTTATTTTGTTTTGTTTTTGTTTTTGAGGCAGGCTATTTCTCTGTGTAGCCCTGGCTGTCCTGGAATTCACTCTGTAGACCAGGCTGGCCTCGAACTCAGAAATCTGCCTGCCTCTGCCTCTGCCTCTGCCTCCCAAGTGCTGGGATTAAAGGTGTGCGCCACCATGCCCGGCTGGGTGTTGTTTTAGTAAGGGTCATCCTATTGATTGTTGGTGTAAAGGGTTCTTAGAATTGACAAAATAAAGAATATAAGTACAATAAAAGACATTTTCTTTTTAGAGCAAGCTGTAATTGTATGTATTTCTTTTTCAGATTGAAAATTCTGCACAGCTAAGGACCCAGATAGCAGAATATGATGCTTCTGTCAAAAGGTTAACTGTTCAGGTGGCTGAGTTAAAGTCACAACTAAAACAAACTCAGATAGGTTGGAGACTTTTTAAAAAAATAAATTGTTTATTATGTGTGCATGTGCATGTGTAAGAGAGAGAAACAGATACTGAGAACAGCAGAGCACTGTGGCACTCTGGTGGAGGTTATAGGACTTTTCAAGGCTTAGTTCTCTGCTTCTCCCTTAGTGGGACAGTGAGTCTCTTGTTTTAGTGTCTGCACTGCCTACTCCAGGCTAGCTAACCTGTGCAGTACTTACCCATTGTCCTGCTGCTCCTACCTCTAACTTGCCATAGGAATGCAGATGTGTGCGCCTACATGTAGCTTTTTTCTTTAATTCTTTGACTATTTCCTAGATGTATAAAGTATATCTTGATCATATCCACCCTTCTCTCTCTTTCTAGCTTCTGCCTCCCATCATTATATTTTCCTTTCAGCTTCAATCCTCTTTGTTCCTTATGTAACCCACTGAGTCCAGGTAGTGTTATCCATATGTACATGGTTATGAGGTCATTCCCTGTGGTATAGGCAGCCTGTCAATGCCACCACCCCAAAACAACTGCTAATCACTCCTCAGCTAGGAGTGCCCCACCCAGCCCCCAGTGCTGGTATTGTTAATTGTCTTGTTGTTGTGCAGATAATCATAGTTACTCTGAGTTTACATGTGCAACAGCTATGTCATGGTCCAGGAGACAGCATTTTACAGCACTTGTTGTCATCTGCCAGGGTTTACATTCTTTTCATACCCTCTTCCCTGAGCTTCTGGGATGTGCTGTTAGAGATGTCGCTCCTATGGGTCAGCATTTGCAATTGCTTATTCTTGGCACTTTGAACATTTATGAGTCTCTGCATTAACCATTACCCACTGCAATAGGAAACTTCTCTAACCAAGGTTGTGAGCAGAACAACTTTATGCTCATATTTAGATTGCAGTTTGACATCATAGCCGTTTAACCAACATCATAAGCAACATTAAAAGATTTCCTCTTGGACCTATGATTTCTCTACCCACTTTTTTTTTTTGAAATAAGGTCTCTCTACATCGTCCTGGCTGTCCTGGAACTTACTATGTAGACCAGGATGGCCTCAGACTCACATAGATCCCCTTGCCTCTGCCTCCATAGTGTTGGCATTAAAGGCATAAACCACCATATCTAGCTACCTGTTTTTGTTGATGTTTGTTTTTTGAAGATTTATTCTTTTTAATTTTTTATGATTATAATTATTTTAATTTTATGTATAGGGCCATTTCACCTTGTTCCTTACACCTTCACTAGTTTATTTCTAGGTCTTTATTCACTTCTAAACTCTTTTCCAATGCCTTGTTTTCTGTTAGCAGTTGTTTGCCAGACTGTCTGCCACTGAAGTTATAATGGTCTTGTAATGCGAAAGTCATTCAGTGAAGCTAGGCCCTCCTGCAGTCCTTCACATACGTGGCCTACCTCTAGCCCATTGTACACTTGGTTTTGTAGCATCATAAGGGGCTGTTGCAGGGTTAGAGGTGACATAGACACGTGCTAGGAAATTTCAGCAGCTCTAGGAATTGCTGACCATGTGGTTCCCATGTCAGGAAGACCCTGTCCCCTTTCCCAGCAGAGAGCAGTGGCATTTTTTGGCCAGTTTGGCCAGGTTATTTGACACTTGGGCTTGGCAAGAGACTAAATATATTGCAGTCAGATGTGTGAATATTCTCATGCTGGTTGGAATAAACAAAGATTAAATGTGTTTGCTATAGTTCAGCTCTGGCTAGACTGTATGTAGTAAATTATATATTTTCACTTCTCAGACGTAGTTATTGTAGACTCATGTGTAACAGATTATGAAATTTATCGTGTTTATAAAGGCTTGGTACATGAAGGCAGCTTTCAGTAAATATTAATGAGTATGACTATGGATTCAGAAACTGTTTAATATGTAGGCTTGTTTTTACCACTTGAAAAAATATTCCTAAGTATAATGTAATTTTATTCATAGCCTTTTTGCCCCATTTCTCAAATTTTCTTTTTGTGATCTGCAGCCCTAGAGAATGAAGTGTACCGAAATCCAAAACACTCTCTGATTCATTCCCTGAGTGGCCTCCTATTGAGCGGCAAGATGGCACCCCACAGTGAAGATAAAAGTGGGGATTTCTTGAATGTACCCCTTGAACAGAACAAGGTTATAGCAGGTGCAGTTATGTCAAGGGTCCCACCTTATGTAAATACAGCAACAGAAGCTAGTTCCCCAGAGTCTGACTTTGAGTTTATAGCCAGTAGTACTAAAGCCAAAGTAAGAGAGCTAGAGCAAGAGGCTGAACGCTTGGAAAAGGCATTCAGAACTTACTATCAAAGAGCTACTCAGAATCCTTCTACGAGCCCTCAGCCGGCAAAGAGTCCTCCATCTGTAAACTCGGTGGCAGCTCTCAGAAGCATAGCTTCCAGTTCCATGGACAGACCTGTTTCTGCAGAGGACAGAGTTGTCTCGGAACAGCCTCTTGGGGACATGCTGAAGGAAGAAATGAGTGATATGTCCAAAGCATTCATGGGCAGTGTGGTTTCACGGCCACGCAGGACCTCTTCCTCCACACGCCTCTCCTCTACACCCCATCCAAAATCGAGAAGAAGTCTTGATAATGAAATGTATCTGGAAGGTAAGCCACTGTGCAGAGGGTTGTGCCATAGATGCTTTAGACTTGGGCAGCCTGGGGAAGTGAGCTCCAGCACTGGTGGCTGTTCTCATCCTGCCATACTCTGGTCAACAGTACTAGCCCTTCCATGTCACAGGATAGCTGTGGAAGGGTGTGAAGGTCTAGTTTCTTTAGCACGCAGAAGTGTTGAGGGAGCACATGGCCCTTGTCTTGCTGCTGATTAGTTCTCTATGCTCCATGTTACTTGTACAGTTTGATTTTGGTGCTTGAACCTTTTTGGTTCTCATACATCAAGCTTGGCTATTTGCAAGGATTATGTAGAATTTATTTCAAATTAATAGAGCCTTAAAAAAACCACTTTGCTATCTTCTCTATGCAGTTTGTAATGCTTTTGCCCTGATTCATCCTTCCTCATAGGTCTCGGGAGATTACACATGACTTCCTCCAGCCCTCTTCTTGACAGAGTTTCTGCATCACCTGCTGCTTCCCCTAGTCCTTGTCCTGAGAGAACAGCCCAGGCGTCACCTGTTCCATCTAGGCACAGCTTCTCTGGTCTTCCAGAGCAAAATGCCTGGTAAGTTATTTTCCCCTCATCTTCTGTTGAATCAGGCTACTGACCTGCTCTTTTGACCTTTACTCCTTTGGTCTTTTTAAGGCAATGACAAAGATCATGTGACAGTCTGGAATTTACAGTTAGACTGTTGAGTCATTTGTGGTCTTTGAAAGGCATTTGAATTAGAGAGAGAGTGTGATAATTGTGTGAATAAATATCTTCCTGGGTCTGTGAATGGATTTGGTTCATAAAGATAAATAGTTGCTTATAAAGTTTGTCACAGCAAATAAATTGGGCTCATTTTGAGACTTGGAGAAATTTCACACATCAAAATGTCATTTAAAAATATGTTTTGAGGGTCAGGAGTGGTGGCACACAACTTTATTCCCAGCACTCATAAGGCAGAGGTAGATGGATCTCTGCGTTCAAGGCCAGCCTGGTCTACAGACTGAGTACCAGGACTGCCAGGGCTATATAGACAGACCCTGTCTCAAAAACAAACAATGACAAAAAATGTTTTGGCATTTAAATGTAAACAAGGTTTCAGTTCGTGTATCATTGAATCAAATTGTTCAGCAATGATGGACACTAGGGTATAACTGTCAATGTAGGAAGAAGTTGATCAGGCCAGCAGGCTGCCTGAGCTGTAATTCCCAGGCAGGACTACAGTAGAAGATTCTCAATCCCTACCTGTGGGCTCCAGTTGGGTACCTGATGCTTATAAATGCTGCCTGTACATACTTGAAAAACTGCTCTATGTGTCTACCATGGTCCTAGGGCATTTATATTCTTTAATATCTTTTAGATTGTAGTTTTATTTTGTTTTCAGACAGACTCATTTGCTATATTGCCTGGGCTGGCTTCAAACTTTCAGTGATCCTCCTGCCTGACTGCTTCTTGAACTCTGAGGTAGCAGGCATGAGACCCCACGCCCAGCTTGTATTGAATTTTCTTATGAGGAAGTCAAAAAGAGCATCAAGACCCATATTATGTAAAGTCAGTGTACGTTGATACATCGTTTGGCTGTGCAGTTGCATCTTTTTTGTGCTGATGGCATATGGAATGTGTCTTTAGAGAAAATGTTTTGTTGTTACTGGAAAACTACCCTAGGAATAGTATTGAGAGTATGTTATTCTTTGCAACAATGTCTTCTTCAGGGGATAGGGTGGTAACAAGGGAGATGACTGAGTAAATATAGACTAGTTGCCAAGAACAATGCCTGGTGGCAGGCTCTGTCCTCTGAAGCCATTCTCTCTCTCACACCACACACACACACACATTTTTCTTTTCATTTTTCTTCTCTTTTGAAATATATTGCAATAGAAACTAGGATCTCATACATGCTGGGCAAGCATTTAATGTGTATGGGTGTTTTGCTTCCATGTAAGTCTATACCACATGCCTTCCTGGTGTCTACAGAGGCCAGAAGAAGGTGTGAGATCCCCTAGAACTGGAGTTACAGGCTGTTGCGAGAAGCCATGTGGGTGCTGGGAATTGAACCAAGGTCCTCTAGTAGAGTGGCCAGTGCAACACGTAGAGAGCCATTCTTTATAAGCCAGTGAAAAAATGAGTGGCAAAGCCAAACATCCTTGCTTTCCATATAATCCCTATATTCGGGAGTCTGAGATAGAATTGCCAGGAGTTTGAGGTCACTTTGGTCTACCATAGTTCTAGTCCAGCCAAAGAGAACTATCTTTAATAAAAGCAGAACGTTCTATAAATTATTTTTAACAACTAGACAACCTATTCTCGGCTTTTTATGTTGTTATTAACACTTCATATTCATGTATTTATTCTTTCAATCTAGTTTATATCAGAGACAAACTGAAACGCAAGATAAAAGTGAGCTTTCAAATGTGGACAAGCAATCTTTGAAAGATGAGAAATTTGAACCACCTTTCAGATGTAAGTTTTGAATATTAGGTTTTGTGTATATATGTTCATGTTTACATATGTGCCAAGATACCTGTGTAGAGGTCAGAGGACAACTTCAGATGGCATATTTCATCTAGCACCTTTAAAGCAGGGTCTTATCATTCCATTGTATACCAGTATTCCAGGTTACCTGGCCTGTGAGTTAACTAATGGATACTCTCCTGTCTTAGCCCTCCATCGTGCTTTAGTCATGCTGGGATTACAGACACCTACTTTCATGACCCTTTTTATGTGGGTTCTGGGGATTCTAACTCAGGTGCTTCCTCCCCTTGCAAAGCAAGCATTTTATTCATGGAGCCAGTCTCCCTAAACACATAGCATTTTTTAAAAAACATATTTACTTTTATGTGTAGAGGTGTTTTGCCTGCCTGCATGTTTCTGTGTCTTGTGCCCATAGGGCCCAGAAGAGGGTGTCAGATATTCTGGGGCTAGAATTACAGATGATTGTTAACTGTCATGAGAGTGCTGGGTGCTAGGAATTGACCTTGGGTCCTCCTTAAGAGCAGCCAGTGTACTTTTTACTGATGAGCTGTCTCCCCGCCCCCCAACCCTAGCACACACCTATCCGTTTTTATAAGTAGAAATATAGGAACGCTTTCTTTTAGCAAAATACTCAAATGTTGGGACATGTCTATTTTGTGACATGGTACAGATGCATTGCTTGATTTTTTTCCTTTTAAACAGTTTTATTGCACTGTTATTATGTGTGTATGCACATGTAACATGTATGTGTATCTGTGTAGCACAGCACACATGTGAAAATGAGAGGACAACTTGCATGTGTCAGTTTTCTTGGTTCACTCTGTGTGTCCCAGGCATTGAACTCAGTAGTCAAGCTTAGTGGTAGGCACCTTTACTTGCTGAGCTGTCTTGACAGCCTTGCTTCATTTCATCTTTCTGTGACAGAATTTTAGGGTGCACTTGAATTTCCTTTGAAAACAATTGGTATAGCTCATAGTTTCCAAGTAAAGACTAATGCCATAAAGTGAATCTTTAATATTTCAAGGCTGGGGTTACTTCAATAAGTAAGTTTTTCATTGTTCACTCTTTTTCCTTTGTGTGGAATATGAAGATATTTTCTTTCAGTTATATTGACCTTGGTGATTCTTCAGATTTAAGCAAACTTCATCTTCATTGGTAGAATGGAGGTGAAGGAATGTTCAAATGAGGGGCTGGGGCAGTGGCTCAGTCTATAAAGCACACTCACGTAATAAAGGCTGGGTAAGTGGTGCACCCTGGAAGCAGAGGCAGGAGGATGCCCTGGGGGTTCACTAGCCAGCCAGCCTAGCCAAGTCAGTGAACTTTCAGGTTGAGTGATAAACTTTGTTACAAAACATAAGATGGATGACTGAGAAAGACACTGAGTGTTGACCTGACCTCCACATGACTACACAAAAATTAAGATGAGAGTCAAGACAATGGTGGCCTGGCTATATAGCCTTATATAGTATCACCCTACTTTATGAGTATAATAAGGATATAGGGTCCATTACCTCTGAGACACTTTCTAGCTTGAGAATCTTTTACATTTGTATATAATTTCAATGTCAGATCTGAAAGAATCATATTCTGCATAGTTAAATGAAACAACTTAGTACATTTTGTCAATTTTTTAACGCAACAGTTATGACTTTGTTAAATCATTATTTTTATTCTTTGAGAATTTCATACACGTATACAATGTATTTGGATCATAGCCACTGTCTGTTCCCCCTCACCTCCTTCTTTTTTTTTTTTTTTTTTTTAAGCAGTTCTTTTTTTTTTTAAGATTTATTTATTATTTATTATATGTAAGTACACTGTAGCTGTCTTCAGACACTCCAGAAGGAGTCAGATCTCGTTACAGATGGTTGTGAGCCACCATGTGGTTGCTGGGATTTGAACTCTGGACCTTCGGAAGAGCAGTCGGGTGCTCTTACCTGCTGAGCCATCTCACCAGCCCCCTCACCTCCTTCTTGACTCCCCTGCCACGACTCCCTCCAACCCCCAGGTCCAGTTAGAGCTGTCTACATGTGCACCAGTATACGGGTGTAGGATCAACTACTAGAGCAGCAGTAACCCAGTAGGAGTCTGTTTCCTTAAAAAATTACAAAAACTGACTCCCTACTCCAGTAGCTTTCAGCTACCAAAGTTCTCTGATAATGTACCAGAGTGCTGACTAGCTTTCCATTATTGATGTTTAAATTGATTCAAAGGGTTTTATCCACAAACCCAAATGAATTCTCTATTGCTCTATTGATTTATTTTTTGCAAACAAATATAATTCTTTAAAATATAAAGAAACTTGAGAGTTAAATACTTTGTAAGTGGTTGGATTTAGAACTCTGTAGGAAAGAGCAGTTTTAGTGTTCCATGGTCTATCCCTACCACTTCCTAACTCCCAAGCACTCCCCACTCCTGCACTGCATAGCACTCCCTACACTTGCTACTGTTACTAAGGACTCATGGCACAATTAATTGTACCTCATATGGATGCAGGGAACAAGACAGAACAGTTTGAAGCAGAAGGACTCCACCCTGCTGGTGACATGCCTGGAATAGATTTTGCTGTGGCTACTCAGTCTTCAAGACTCATTTCATACGACTACCCAAGTAAGTGGTTCCTTACTTAAACTAGCAATAAACAATAGCTACATATTGCATGCTGATCTATGTGCTCTGTAACTTATTTCCTACATGACTTCTATTATTACATTTATTTATTAAATTATATATATTGGTGTATGTCTGTATATATGCATGAGTGTGCCTGAGAGTACCTGGGGAGGCCAGAAGAAGACATTATATTCTTTGGTGTTACAGCTACAGGCAGTTGTGAGCTGCCTGGTCATAGGTTCTGGGACCCAAATGCTGGTCATCTGGAAGAGTAGCAAATACATTTAACCCCTGAGCCATCTCTCTAGGCCCAACATTAATTGTTTGTTTCGATTTTTGTTTTTGTGTGTTTGTCTATGGAGGTCAAAGGACAACTTGTGGCAGTCAGTTCTCATGGATCAAGCTGGGGTTTGTAGCAAGTGCTTTTATCTGCTGAGGCATCTCTGGTTCTATAGGACTTTCATAAATATAGATAGAGGCTTGGGCTAGTGGCATTATCATTCTTAAGGGACTTTCCCTGTGTGAACATGTACAAACTGCTAAGGAAAACCTCCAAGAGAAGACTTCTCATTTAGTCTTGATTGGAGTTGGACAGAGCACTTATACTTTTTGCTCCTCTTCTGCAAAATCTGTCCCATAAGGAACCTTATCATCTTTAGAAATTGTGTTAAAAACGTGAAGTAGGGGGACACAGCTACCCAGGAACTCTGCCCCACCAGTGGCACAGGTTTCTTCTGGTCTGGGCCGGTCCCCTGAGCAGACCTTGGGCTCGAACTCCAGCCAGTCCCACAACATCCAGAGGAAGATCTGTTCCCAGGTGCTCCAATACTCCCAGAATCATAGGATCAGAGCCAGTCCCACAACAGCCAGAGGAAGCTCCAATTCCAAATGTGCTACCACACCCAGGATCATAGGATCAGAGGTGAGGAAGATACAACATCTAACCTAACACCAGGAGTGACAGAAACCAGCAGGACCCAGGCACTCAGGTTCCTTCCAGTCTGAGCCAGTGCCCTGAGCAGACGTTGGGTATGAACTCTGCAGCCAGTCCCACAACACCCAGAGGAAGCTCCACTCCCAGGCGCTCCAACACTTCTAGGATCATAACACCCAGAGGAATATCCACTCTCAGATGCTCCAACACTCCCAGGATCATAGGATCAGAGGTGTTCTGAGCAGACCTTGGGCGCTAACTCCACAGCCAGTCCCACAACACCCAGAAGAAGCTGCACTCCCAGGGCCCTAACATGCCCAGGACCACGGGATCCCAGGAGTTTGACCAAACACCAGGATCTCAGGGTCCCAGAGGGATTCCTAGGAGCTCTGACACATCCAGGATCTCAGGATCACAGGATCACAGAGACAGCTGAACTCTGAGAAGTTCTGACACAACCAGGATCACAGGAAGGACAGTCCCCAGTCAGATGTAGCAAGGGCAGGCAGAACTAGGGATAATCAGATTGCAGGAGGCAAGCATAAGAACAGAAGCAACAGAAAACAAGGTTACTTGGCATCACCAGAACCCAATTCTCCCACCATAACAAGTCCTGGATACACCATCACATTAGAAAAGCAAGATTTGGATCTAAAAATCACTTCTCATGATGGTGATAGAGGACTTTAAGAAGGTCATAAATAACTCCCTTAAAGAAATACAAGAGAACCTAGGTAGACAGCTAGAAGACCTTAAAGAGGAAGCACAAAAATCACTTAAAGAACTACAGGAAAACACAATCAGAGAGGTGAAGGAAATGAACTAAACCATCCAAGATCTAAAAATGGAAATAGAAACAATAAAGAAATCACAAAGGGAGACAACCTTGGAGATAGAAATCCTAGGAAAGAGATCAGGAGTCATAGGTGCAAGCATCACTAACAGACTACAAGAGATAGAAGAGAGAATCGCAGGTGCAGAAGATACCATAGAAAACATTGACACAACAGTGAAAGAAAATGCAAAATGCAAAAAATCTAACCCAAAAACATCCAGGAAATCCAGGACACAATGAGAAGACCAAACCTAAGGATAATAGGTATAGAAGAGAGTGAAGATTCCCAAATTAAAGGGCCAGTAAATCCCTTCAACAAAAGTATAGAAGAAAACTTCCGTAACCTAAAGAAAGAGATATCCATGAACACACAAGAAGCCTACAGAACTCCAAATAGATTGGACCAGAAAAGAAATTCCTCCTGTCACATAATAATCAAAATACCAAATGCACTAGACAAAGAATATTAAAAGCAATAAGGGAAAATGGTCAAGTAACGTATAAAGGCAGACCTATCAGAATTACAACACACTTCTCACCAGAGACTATAAAATCCTGGGCAGATGTCATACAGACCCTAAGAGAACACAAATGCCAGCCCAGACGACTATATTCAGCAAAACTCTCAATTACCATAGATGGAGAAACCAAGATATTCCATGACAGAAACACACTTATACAATATCTTTACATAAATCCAACCCTACAAAGGATAATAGATAGAAAACACCAACACAAGGAGGGAAAGAACAAGAAAGTAATCTTTCAACAAACCTAAAAGAAGCCACATAAACATAATTCCACCTCTAACAACAAAAATAACAGGAAGTAACAATCACTTTTCCTTAATGTCTCTTAACATTAATGGACTCAATTCCCCAATAAAAACACATAGACTAACAAACAGACTGGATATGTAAACAGGACCCAGCATTTTGCTGCATACAGGAAATGCACCTCAGTGTCAAAGACAAACACTACCTCAGAGTAAAGGTCTGGAAATCAATTTTCCAAGCAAATGATTCCAAGAAACAAGCTGGAGTAGCCATTCTAATAATGGATAAAATCGACTTTCAACCAAAAGTCATCCAAAAAGATAAGGAAGAACACTTCATACTCATCAAAGGAAAAAAAAATGTACCAAGAATTCTCAATTCTTAACATCTATGCTTCAGATGCAAGGGCAGCCACATTCATAAAAGAAACTTTACTGAAGCTCAAAGCACACATCGCACCCCACACAATAATAGTGGGAGACTTCAACACGCAACTCTCAGCATTGGACAGATCATGGAAACAGAAACTAAACAGGGACACAGTGAAACTAACAGAAGTTATGAACCAAATGGATCTAGCAGGTATTTATAGAACATTTCATCCTAAAGCAAAATAATATACCTTCTTCTCAGCACCTCACGGGACCTTCTCCAAAATTGACCATATAATTGGTCACAAAACAGCCCTCAACAGATACAAGAAGATTGAAATAATCCCATGCATCCCATCAGATCACGACAGACTAAGGCTGCTCTTAAATACCAACAAAAACAATGGAAAGCACACATATACATAGAAGCTGAATAACGCTCTACTCAATGATAACTTGGTCAAGGAAGAAATATAGAAATTAAAAGCTTTTTAGAATTTAATGAAAATGAGGACAGTTCATACCCAAACTTATGGGACACAATGAAAGCAATGCTAAGAGGAAAACTCACAGCTCTAAGTGCCTCCAAAAAGAAACTGGAGAGAGCTTACACTAACAGCTTGACAGCACACCTGAAAGCTCTAGAACAAAAAGAAGCAAATTCACCCAAGAGGAGTAGACAGCAGGAAATAATCAAACTCAGGGCTGAAATCAACCAAGTGGAAACAAAAAGAACTATTCAAAGAATCAAGAAAACCAGGAGCTGATTCTTTGAGAAAATCAACAAGATAGATAAACCTTTTGCTAGACTAACCAGAGGGCACAGAGACAGTATCCAAATTAGTAAAATCAGAAATGAAAAGGGAGATATAACAACAGAAACCAGGAAATCCAAAAATCATATATATCTTAAAACAGTTATTCCTCTTGTTGAATATTAACAGTTGAAAATAATAAAATTATGTTCTACAAACATCATGGAAATATTATTGATAATTTGTCTCACTGCTTGAAATTAGCATTTTCTTAATGTTTAACTTCAAGGAGCTTTTGCTATTTTGAAAAATTTAAAATATACTTTCTGATAAAATAATTTCTCTCCTATAAACACTGATAATCTTTTTTAAATAAACTGATTGTTAGACAATGTACACAGATATATAATGTATTTTAAATACTCTCACTATGTCAGGTGGTATCATATAAGGGCTTTTGAATATATTTCTTAATGATTCATTTTTAATATTTTATGCTCTTTTACTGTGCTTAACTCCCAATGAATATTTTGTATGTTTTGAAACAATTTAGTATTCAACATTAGATATAGGATCCTCAGTTATGGGTAGTATTACATATTCATTAATGATATTTTTAGGATAAGGATATGAATATAAAAGCTGAACAATTTTTTACCTATTATTTGATTCTCAAAATACTCAATATTATTATGTTTGATGTATAAAATGCATTTAAATAAGAAAAAATAAGAAAAAAAACCCTGAAGTAATGGTCAAGCCCACTGTATAGCTTTACTGTTGCAACATTTTAGTATTTATTGTCTTACTGGCTTCATTTATTTCATAAATTAGGATAGAAAAACATATTTCAATCTTCAGAAAAGTCATATGTTATATTGTCACCGAAAGAAAGTGGTCATCAGACTTCTGCCTGGCTATGCTTTTTTCTCTTCTTCAGTTTATCTACTTCTCCCTCAGGTGGTAGAGGGAGCAGAGAGCAGAATTGAGAGGAAGTTTGTCCTTTCTTCCAGCCCAGTCAACAGCCAGGTCCCTTTCTTCTCAGCCACAAACTTGAGAGGAAATGTCTTACTTTAGGTTGCCTATCTGCCCAAATAGGAACACCATTAACATTCCTGTACTGACTGTTGTTGTGTGTCAACTTGACACAGCTGGAGTTACCACAGAGAAAGGAGCTTCAGTTGAGGAAATGCCTCCATGAGATCCAACTGTAAGGCATTTTCTCAATTAGTGATCAAGTGGGGAGGGCCCCTTGTGGGTGGTGCCATCTCTGGACTGGTAGTCTTGGTTCTATAAGAGAGCAGGCTGAGCAAGCCAGGGGAAGCAAGCCAGTAAAGAACATCCCTCCATGGCCTCTGCATCAGCTCCTGTTTCCTGACCTGCTTAGGTCCTAGTCCTGACTTCTTTTGTTGATGAACAGCAGTACGGAAGTGTAAGCTGAATAAACCCTTTCCTCTCCAACTTGCTTCTTAGTCATGATGTTTTGTGCAGGAATAGAAACTCTGACTAAGACAACCCCACACACAACATAACTCAAAGCCACTCCATAGTAGTTTCATGGTCTCTGGAAGTACTCTAGAAGTCACAGTACTCAGGAAGGAGAGGAGCTACTGAAAAGGAGCAAGAGATTTTGATTATACTTATTCCTGAGTAAGTAAGTGTGCTTTGGGAGACAATTCATTTAACTAGACCCAAGCAAGCACCTTCTCTCTGTTGGGCATTGCCTAAGGGCTAGGTATATTCATTGAGCCAAATCAAGCTCCTGCCTTCATGGAGAGTGTGGGTTAAGAAGGTGGGGCAATGAAGGAGTCTAAAGGCTATCACTGAGCAGACGGTGCACCTGGCCATGTTCAAAGCCGAAGGAAGTAGCCAAAATACTAGCTAAGGGAAATCAGTGAGTAGCTAGATGTTCTGCCTTGAGATGTATAAGCAATCATGGCTCTTGAAATAGTTGATAAGTAGCATTGGTTATGTTTTGGTCATTTGAGAAATGCTTATATATTCATTTCTGCCTCTTCATCTAAGAACAACCCCCCCCCAAAAAAAAAAACAAAAATAAACAAACAAGAAACAGTAAAAATGTGATGTCCTTGAGGTTCCTAATGCTTCTGGTCTTGGCTTTTGTGTCCAACACGTTTCTATATAATTCTGCCACTTCCTCTCTCTTCCCTCTTCCCACTTTTTTCATCCTGCTCTGCATCTTGTTTTTCTTCCTTTCCCTGCCTTTTTTCCTTTCTTCTTTTTCCTTTATCTCAACAATAATCTTATTTTGTCATTGCTCTTCCCTGTGGGAAAGTAGAGCCATTTGAAGTAATCTCTCCTCTACTGGAAGGGAGGGACAGGGTAAGTGTGTCTCTGGAAAGAAGTGTGACTTTTGGGTATTTTAATTGTATGAAAAACATATATTGAATGGCTGGCTGGCTGGATAGATAGATAGAGAGATGTGTGGCCTTTTTTCAGTAAAGCTAGTTCTTATTCCTGCTAAGCATCTGGGACAAGGCACAACACCAGAGTCTGAAATCCTTTGGTGAACCTGTGGCATTGTTGCTGATTAGCATTTTTTGAGTGAAAAAAAATGTAGGTCATGGGCTGGAGCTGAAAGAATGGCCAGCATCATCATCTGTGAAACTGAGACTTATTTAAAAGGCAGGGACCTGTGCCAAGAATGAAAGGGAACAACAGACAAATAAAACATGAAGCTTGCTAAGAAGAAATAGAAGTGGGAAAAATACGCACACATGATTTTTTTCTTTCTTTTCTTTTTTTTTTTTAGAGAGGGGGTATAATGTATTGGCAAATGATGTGCTGGCATATTTATGTATCACTTGGAGGGTAAGGAGGACCTCACAGAGGAACTGTCTGTAGCAGCAAGATGAATTGGATAAGCACACAAGTACTGGTGGCTCAGTGGATCTGGGATAAACTCTGATGCCTGGGCTGCTCTTTAACTTGTGGGCTCAGCCTCTTGAGTTGCTAACATCATAGATGTGTATTTCCATGGCTTACCTAGACAGAGATGATGAAAGAACCAGTGTAACCTGGGGAGGAGGCTAGCATTTTGGGATTTCTCCATTTCTGTGACCAGAATCCCATTAAAAACATGATTGTTAGGCTGGGGAAAATGGTCAGAAATGAAGAAAGACATGGAAATGATTAGGGGTTAGAGATGGGTTAGTGGCTAAGAGCACTAAATGCTCTTCTAGAAGACCCAGCTTCAATTCCTATCATCCATATGGCAGCTCACCACTGTCGGTAACTCTAGTCCCAAGTGATCTGATGCTCTCTACTGGCCTTCTCAGGCATTGCATGCATGTGGTGCAGATACACATGTAAGCAAAGCACCTGTACACATTGAGTAACAATGGAGAGAAAAAAAAGGATGACCCCTAGCAAGGACCAGGATCAGTATAGCTTGAACTGAATAGTGGTGGTAGTGCCAGAGGATAAAGGGGAGGAGGGAGAGTTTTGTTCTGTTTGGGGATAGGAATGTCTCGAGCATCTTTTTTAGGCGTAGGGAGAAAGGGTTTTGAAATTACTGTGTTTATGAAACCCCTATTGATGCGCTAATAGTTCTAAAGATAGGGGATGGATTGTAATGAAACATGAAGGCAGAACTGTAGAATTTGCTATGGAGAGGCTGAAGCATGGAGAGAAGAGATGAATGAAGAGGATATGGTATGGAAGGACGACTGTTGGGGTCATTCATCGTGTGGTGGCTTATATCCATCTCAGGAAAGTAAAAGTCTAGGAGGGTTGCTAGGTGTCAGTCTGTGAGCTAGAAGATAATAAAAATAGACCAGCAGCTTAGAGCAGGTCATTAGAATCAGTAGAAAATCAAGCAGGCCTGCAGAAGACTAGATTTGAAAAATCTGATGCTGGTAGCTACTCACTCACTCTGTTTTCTGTCCTTTAAGGTGCTGTTCAGAGCCAAACTGGAGAACAAGACGAACAGGAGCTATGGGAGCTTCACATGAAAGAACGCAGGCAGAGAGAAGAACAAAGGCATAATGAACGGCAAGAAGCTTTAGAGAGGGAAAGAAGAGAGCTGGGAAAACTAGAGCAGGAGCGGGTACGGTGTCCCTTAAATCTCTGTATACATTTTTCCAGTGGGCACGGCACCTTCAGCAGGTACCTTGAGCTCAAGGCTGGGAGCCAGTAATGCTGTGAGATCAGAGAAGCAGCAGGTGACCTCAAAGGCATTCTCTTTCCCTTCCTGTTGTGCTCCTTCTGAGCAACTTGGTTTTGAAAAGACATCCACATGTATTCTCATCTGTTGTATACCTTCCCTCTGTATGTGCACTCCAGGAGAGCCAGCTTGCCAGTTGGAAGAACTAGGGCAAGAAGGTGCATCTAGTCAATCTACAGTGACGTCTAGGCACATACAGCTTTTCTACCTCTCTCCTTGCCGTTTTTGTTCTGATTTTAGTGCTAGGCAGATGGATTACTCTTGGCTAGTTAACATGCCTTAAAAATGTTCCTTGGCCTCCTGGTTAATCCCTTCCTTCCTTGAAATGACATGTTTGTCTGATGATAGCAATGACTTTAATTTTAAGCACTTTCTCTGGTATGCAAGTTATGCTACCAGAATAAGGATCTTATTAGTATGATTTTTAAGACTGAGAAGCTTATAAACTATGTTCATATATTTCTTCTTTTGCCGCTGGTCTGTTTCTAGAGGATGATTGAAGAGTCACTGAAGATGGAGATGGAAGAAGAATTAGAAAAGAGTGTTCAAGACCAGAAAGACAAATCAGCTCATTGTGAAAATACTTTAGAAAAATACATGAAAATTATCCAGCAGAGACAGGAAGAATCAAATGCAGATAAGGTGCCTATGCTGTGGCTAGCAGTCAGATGGCAGAGGAGAGGGGAGGCACTGGGAGCCTTATTCTGACACCTTGGGACATGTATTCTTTATTGAAGACACAAAGATTAAAGGCCATAAAGTGAATACTTGAAATAGAACCAGGATTCTGTAAAATATATACACTGTTGACAAAATTTCAGCCTTAGTTTAGGTAAAACATTGAAGAGATTCTAATTTTTAATTTTGTACCTAATAGGATATTTTATTGAGTTATAGATTGTGAAACATTTTTTCTGTCTGAATTATGAATACTGAAAATACATGCTATGTGTTATTTTGATGTACTTGCTAAGTTTCACTTTAAAGTGGCTCTTAAATATGTTTCCAAAATAATTATTAGAGAAATCAAAGTGTACTATTTCTTGGCCTTTTTCTGAAGTTAACTTGTTTCAAAATTTTTCTTTCTCCATTCTGTGTCAGAGCTCCAAAAAATCGGGCAAAGAATGCTCACTAGTGGACATGATGATGCCTAGTGACAAGGATGAAAGGTATGGCTTCCTTCAAACATGTCCCTCAGGCAAATCAGTATTGCTCATGTTACCAGATAAAAATGATCAGATACTTGAGCTTGCCTTAAAGAAACCATTGGATTAGTAAAAATTACTCCTTTTGAAAGTTAGTATATGATAGTATATTCTGGTAATTCCAGCACTCTGCTGCCTGAGACAGGAAGATCAAGAGTTTGAAGCTACCTTGGGCTACATAGTAAGACTCTCAAAAGTTATGAATTTAAAAGGGATGGAGGTTTACTTCAGTTAGCAGAGTGTTGAACTAAAAGGTAGAAGTCCCTGGGTTCAATCCCAGACACTCATAAACAGGGCATGGTGCCACATGCCTGTAATTCCATTACTCAGGTAGAAGCAGGAGGTATTTAAAAATTTAAGGTAAGTTTTGTTTACATAGGCCAGCCTGAGGCACAGGAGGCCTTTATTAAAAAATAAAACAGAACAAAATAAAAAGCCACTGGCCTCAAAAAGTCGATTGTGATTTGACTTGTGAAATTGACCCTAATACTAATTGTAAGTGAGAGCAAAAACACGACAAGAAAGGAGGAGGACCATTCTGAAGATGTAGAGCAGTGCTTCTTAGCCTTCCCAATGCCGTGACCCTTTAATACAGTGCCTCATGCTGTGGTCACCCCAACCAGGAAGTTATTTTCATTGCTACTTCTTAACTGTAATTTTGCTACTGTAGGAATTGTAAATATATGTTTTCCGATGGTCTTAGGTGACCCCTGTGAAGGGTTGTGACCTACAGATTAAGAACCTGATGATGTAGAAGTTGGCATGAATTTTTTAAACATCTAATTTTTCTCTTTAGTTCTCCAGGATTTTCTCATGAAGAACCAGATGACATGTGGTAATAACATTAGCTGTCTAGTTTCTCACAAGAAGTCACGTAATATGTGTTCTTGTTTTTCTGGAATTAAAGTTGTCAAAAAAACTTTGTGTATTTTTTTAACATTGTTTTAATTTTATACCATAATGTCTGAGACAACAGTAACAGAGTCAGCTGAACCCTTCCCCCCTCCCCTTTTATTTTTGGAGACAAGATCTCTGTGAAGCCCTGGCTGGCCTTGAAGTCACAGATTCGCCTGCCTCTGCCTCCCTTTGAAGGCATGCACCACCACACTTGGCCCATGTAGTCCTCTAGCCATGGCATGTATTCATTGTTTTAAAATGACATTCCTCTCTCTGGCTTTGTCTTAAGTTACATCTATTTGAAAACTTATCTTGTCACCTTCCAGGCTTGCATTTGCTAAGTTTAAGCTGTGTGCCTCCTGCTCCACACTTGGGCTATAATGTGTAAAACAGGAAGCCATCCTCCCAGCACAGTTTTGTCCCTGGACATGAACACAAATCTTTTCATTGTAATGTCTATAAATAATATTTTGCATCTGGTGTGGTTAAACTTGTAGGTTCTCCAGTATTCATATGTTTGAACCCTAGTGTGATGGTATTAGCTGGTGGGCCTCTGGGGCGTGATGCCATGAAAGCAGACCCTCCTACATAGAATGAATGAGAGCGCAGTCATCCCTTTCAGAAGTACCAAGAACTTGACACTGTACAAACCAAGGCCTGACCCTTACCAGGCACTGAACTTGCCAGCACTTTGTTACTGAGATTCTCAGTCTCCAGAACTGTAAAAATGAAACAAAAACTCCAAAGTTCTATTCTTTACTCCCTACCTTGTCTAAGATTATTTTTGTAGCAGGAGTAAGCCAGCATCTTTACTGTAGAATCCTTTAATCTTATTTATAATGGATAATGGGTGAACTTGTTGATTTTTAAATATTTAGGTTACTAAATATTTTAAATATTTTAAAATATAATAAAAAGGTAACTTATAACTCTGACTTCTTTTTTTTTTTTAACCCTCCAAGACAGGGTTTCTTGGTCTAGCAGTCATGGCTGTCCTGAAACTCACTTTGTAGGTCAGATTGGCTTCAAACTTATAGAGATCTGCCTGTCTCTGCTGCTCAAGTGGTGGGACTAAAGGTGTGTGCCACCACCTGGCTCATTTCATCCTTTAAAGTGTGTGTGTGTGTGTGTGTGTGTGTGTGTGTTTAAACCAGAGGTAATTGGAAAAACCTGTGTCCCCCAGAGGTTCCTATGTTTGATGGTAGAATTACTGTCAAGGTTACTTGTGGTTGTGTTAAAGCACTCTAGTATTTATTCAGGAGGCTTATCCAGTGACACAGTGCAGCCTGAGCAGACGGTGTTAAGTGAGACAAGCTTCATTACATTGGAGCTCCTGCTCATTTCCCTGCAGTGCGTGAGTGAAGGGGAATGATCCAGAGGCAAGTCCTCATTTAGAGGTGCTGTGCCCAGAATGCTAAAGGCACGGCCTCACATGGAGAGCAAATGCATAGGCACCCTGACAGGGTTCTTTCAAGTTAGACAAGGAAATCCCCACACAAATTTAGTGCTGCTGCTTAAAGAATCAACTTAGACTTAGCTTTCATTATATCCCCAAATATACCTTTCCCCCTAGACTTTGGCTTATAAGTCAACAGTTTATAGACCCTTATTCAAGTTCCCCATTTTTTCCTTTGCCCAAGATTAAACTATGTATGTGTCAATCCTGTAGGTAGATGGCTTTTTATTGGAGAAACTAGTTGGGAAAATTCTGTGCGTTTCACACTCAAGTGCTAGTAGCATTTTATACAAAGTACAGCTCAGTGGGCTACAGTATTTTCTCAATTTGCTCTTGCTAAAAACATTTTGCTTGTGTTTGTGTGCACGTGCAAAATGAAACCAGTAGCAGTCTTCCATGGACTATATGTCTCTACCTATGTAAAATCTTGATGATGTATATTATTTAAAAAAAATGACACCATACCGCGAACAGAGAAAGATAGGATTTATGTATGGTAAAAAGGCAAGCGAATGAAGCTATAATTTTATTTCATTATTCTTTAGTACATCCACAACTATTTCCACCTAAATAGATCTTTAAAATAAGCATACACAAGTATTGACTATTATCTACAAATATTTATTGTAACACTTGAATAGAACTACAGGAAGCCCTTGGCACTGATAGAAAATATTGATTCACTGTTAGGTTACAAAAATTTATACATAGCAAAATTTAATGCTCTTTACATAAAAAATATTAGACTACTTCAACAAAACTTTCAAAAGTTCCTGGCAATAGCTACCAGAATTAGAAAAGTAAAATTAGGCTTTAGACACCGCCTCTTCTAGAACACTGGACTCTTAACAGCACCTCCACTGCTGGAAACAATAATTCTGTCATGCAACAGGAAAACAAAACACTAAGCTATCTTGGAACAACTGTTCTACACAGAAGAGAGCGTCTCCCAATTAAAAGGAATCCAATTAGGCGTTTCTCGGCATTATCCAAAAGAAAAAAAATCCAAATGAAATATTATAGTTGATGTTCAGTTTTACTAGCATCTTGATAAAGATATGCTTCCTTTCATTTGAATACATCTCTGCACATGTATATGTTTTAAAATCCAGGAAACAGCCAAACCACAAGTTAACTCTTAACATGAATATACATAGTTAACCCTATAGTATGCAGCCCCTTTGAAAAGCACTGATGCACCCCACAGTTATATGGATCATTCCAGAAAGAAGAACACAAAACTTACCATCACTAATACCCAGTACCTATTAGTCACTTAATGTTCTGGAACACAATGAGTTAGAAGGCAAGTTTCTTTTGAAAATGGCTTAAACTCAAGCAGTTTTCTTGCTGAATATCAAACATTATTATTCCAGGAAATTAAGATTTAGATAGGAAAACAGTGAAATAAATACCAACCCTAATTTAAATTACTTATGTATTAAAGTCTATAAAAGTAGAAGGTCAGAGGTCTGTGGTCAATTTGCAGTTAGGTTTTAGATAGTTGATATGAAACTGTAAACTCACTGTCCAGACCACTTAAAAATGGTTTAGAATGGTAGTCACTTTAACAAGGTAACACTTCTTAAGAAAGATATTCATGGAACAAAATAATCTATGTAGGAATTTTGGGTTTCTGGTTACAATATAAATGATTAGAAATTGAAAGCAAATATTAAGGCAGAGCTGACATTTATTTCCAAACAATAGTGATCACCAAATCCTCAGTCCCATTTTGTTCCGATGTGATCAACTGGGAAGCTCATTTTGCAGAGCTCGGGTCAGAATCCAGCTTCTGCACTGATACATTTAGCACACTTGCAGCTCATTTTCCTATTACTAGAAGATAGGTTTCTCAGTGGCTTGGGAAACATTCGAATGTGTGAGACCGTGAGGGTGCTGAGTTTTAAGTTTGGAAGAATCACATTATCTTTGATGAGCCAAAGGTTAATAAAGGTCAGTTATCAAAAATGAACTTGACACTGATTCTATTTTGATAACACTTGAAGACAGGTGGCATATGTAAATCTAGGGTCATATCCTTTGATTCTGGCATGCCATAGGTCCCCAGTAAGGAACGTGATGTGATTCTATCCCGTGTTAAAACTGCTCTAGCAGTTAACTGGACATGCCACGACTTTGCAAAGGATGAACGGTCATTCTGTCAAAAGTGTTGCCTTTTAAAATGGCTAAAGTGAAACCTCCAATATTTGTTCTAAAGAAACTGATTTACCCACTGGAAGGTTTTCCTAGAGATCCACCCCAGCAGTTTGAGACAGACAGTGAAATGTTGGTACGTCTACATTAGTTTGGTGGGATACACATCTGTACTGCAGAGCAGCTGTCTGATGATGTGTCAGAGCTGTGAATTCATTGGCTGACACGCTCTGGCAAACACTTTTAAGTGTAAGAATTGAGTTGTTCTTTTGAGCGAGACTGGATATCTTGCAGTTCCTGCTCTTCCTTTGCTTTGATATCCTGGTAAGCCTGCATTTTGCTTGCATCCTTTAAGTAAGCCCAGTTAGAAGACAGTATCATGAGGAAGTGGATCTGGAAAAGAAGGGTGAGCATGATGGCTAGTGAGCATGTGAGAAGGCAAAGCGAGCTGCTAGTCACATTAGACGGATCAGCTGGAGAAGGGCGAGGGTTATTCGCTATTAATACTCTTCTGCTGGCAGAGCTGGCAGACACGGAGCATGCTCTACTAGTTTGCTTCATAGTAGGTTGAAGAAACGTTAGTATGCACATATAGTGAACTTGGGAATAAAATGACCAAGTTATTGTTAAGAAGTAAAAATGAAATATATGACAGTGTTTTTCACCATTTTGAGAGTAATTTTAAAAGACAAATGCAAAAGTTCAGAAACATGTTGCTTTTTATGTTTAAAAATGTGGAGCAAAGACTTATCTGTGGGTAAAAAAAAAAAAATCCCCCCAAAGGCCTACAAAGTGTGAAAAATGTTCATTTTGAGTAAATGACTATAGAAGTATATATTTACCATGAAGAAATTAAATGAATGTCAAAACCAAAATTAAAAGCTAAGTATGAAGTCTATATGTTAACAATTTTTTAGCAATGAAAACTATTTTCTCCCTTTTATAACTGCCAGTATTTCATTTCCTCTAAGTTCATTTCACATAAAAATCCTTATCATTCTTTACAGTTCCTGTGGCATACACATCCTTCCCATGTATTTTCCCATTGCCCGAAGCAAATCTACACAGCTCAGTTTCCTTAAAGGCCACATTCCCTTCTCATACCATACTTCCTTCTCAACGTAGATGAGACCTTCAACTCTGGGCCCAACTTCTCTTCCCATTAAAATCTTACATGTAATTTAAGAACCTAGTTATGAGGGAACAGTTGCTATGCAGCAAGACAATTTAAAGTTACCAGTTTTGTGGGTTCTAAAGAAGTGATGGTGTTGTATCAAAAATATGTAATCTTTTTTTTTTTTTTTTCAGAAAAATCAAATGGGTGATACCCTTCAAATTTTTATCTGGCCTAACTTGGCATCTATTTGGTAAGGAGCCAACCATGTGTTATAAAAATCTTTAAACTTAATTTTAACTATACTTGCAAAATCTTGTCTAGAAAGGTGTGACAAAATGAAAGCTAGGTTCTAACTTTCCTCCTTTGGCACTCGTTCTCTTTCCCGTCACTAAGGCTGGTTATCAAGCAAGCAAAACTAACGGAAAAGACAGGTGTGTCAAGGTATTAATATTCCATTGAGAGATACTGACTGCTCAGAGTTTAAGTTCAAGAAAATTATTTTTCAAAGGATGCTTACCGGAGTCAGTAAATAACAATCCTTTTCAAACTGTGGGAATAGCCAGACCCCATTCTTTTGTAATTCACATACAGTAAGTCCTATTTAGTCTACCATGCAAAGTGAGTTAACTGAAGCTATTTACAAACTACTGTAGCAAAACTGCAGAAACCTAGGCTCCGCTTTAGTCTGGAGTGTCAGTGGTGTTCATGCTACAGAATTGAGCTCCTAAATCAAGCTCCTTATTGACCTTATGCGATTTAGAACTTAGTGCAGCAGTCTTCCCGACTCTTAAACTTCAAAACCGCATAGTTATATGTAGTAGCCATCATGTAGATCAGCTGGTGGAAGAGAACAAAACAGAGCGGTAAGATACAGGCAGTGAGGGTGATGGTGTGACACCTCTAAAACTGGACAGGGCTAAGTGCCAGCTCAGTCTGAGGGGTTTCTCCCCACCTTCTCCTCAAAGCAGAAGAGTTCTCTCGTCTAGCACATGCCTCTTTTCTGAGCACACATACATAATGGAAACCTTTGGCTCTGCCCTCAGTAAGCTTATTAAAAAGCCTTGGATGGATTTCAAGAATAACAAGATAGCAAGCTGGGTCAGCAGTATAAGAGATGAAGCTCAGGGCCCTATTTCTTCCCATCTGTCCCAAACTGCCTGCTCAGCAGCAATTAGTCTTCCTGCCTGTTGCTCAGCCAAGAGAACAGGTCACGGCCATGGTGAGTTCATGGGAAGGAATGACTTAATGCTTAGGAAAACGGAGAATGGGTCATCCCCAAGCAGCTGAAATCTCTTTAGTCTCCCAACCTCAAACTAGTTTTCTACAAATCATAAACCAAGCAAAACAAACATGCATGCAAGCCTGTTTGCTTATAAGTTGATTCTCATTATGTGCAGATTCCAAGTTTGGCAACTTGTAAAATATGTAATCACCAAACCAGTATTTTCTCACCCATGACTAGGCACGTTCAAAGCACTTAAGGATTTGAGTGCCCTTATGTGCACAGTCCCAGCTGAGGTCTACTGAAGTGATACTTTGCTGCACTTGTTTTGCACCCACAGTAAACAAGCATCCAGTGTCACATTTGCTAAAATAGTTCCCAAGAAAAGGGTACAAGTGCCTTCCAGAGCTAATGTGCATGACAGAACCTTTAGGTAGGCATGGGTGATAGTGATGTTGCCCATGAACTCACTAGTAATATATCAACAGTATTCGCTAAGGTGTCTTACACTGAAATCTACATGGGAGGACATGACCAAGAACCTCCTCTATTTTCTCCAGCAGGCTGTGTTCAATATATACAACTTAGCATTTATATTGCCTTTATAGAAGATTATTTCTGCACATAAGGAGATCAACTATATATTACCTTTCTATTTGGAAGTCAATATTTCTTTGCAGAGAATGGGCAGTGCCTCACAAGAGTCTCTGTCCCTGAATGAAATCATGGAACTAATTGCTAAGTGCAATAAGGCAACATGCTATGCCTAGTCAGCAGGTGTTGGTACCCTCTCTTCTTTCCAGTGTCCAAATTGCATCAGTCGGTGCCAAGACAGCCACTAGTACTTCCTGCAAACTAGACATTCGGTAAGTTTACAGAGGGAACAGTTAACCACAGCAGAATACACAGATCCTTTGCTTCATCTGCTGGTAAAAGCTGAAAGGGAAACCTGTGGTTCGGAGGTAGGGAAGGAATGCTACACTAGGGTGGTTCTGGGATACTCACCAGGGCAATGACGGTGGCACCAGCTCCAGCACAAGCCACAATGAACAGGTGATAGGACATGTAGAACTAGGAAAGAATAGGGCTCCATGAGCATTTTGTGGGGCAGGAAGGGCCTTAAATGTGTTCTGGAATGATGCTTCACTGTCCTTCACAGTTACTGGCTGCCAGCCTGGGCACAGACCCACATGCCCTTTGAGCCTTGGATGCATGTTACAATCACTGTGGGAACTTCGAGCCTTTCTGATGCTCAATCTGCACCCCAGACCAATCACATCAGATTACCTTGGCCTCAACCATGGATATAGTGTAGTCCCTTGATGACTGCAATGTGCACCCAAGGTTAGGAGGCTCTGCTCTGAGCCAACAGTCCATGTTATGATTATACAAACTGACAAGCCAGATACTGTAGATGCAGATCATTTATATAAGTTGATGCTTTCTAAAAGCAGATCATTGTCTTAAATGTACATACTCCCACCAGTGCATTGAAGACTTTTGTTTCAGAAACAGTTATAAGCCTACAGCTGATGAATATTTTAGTGTTAAGAAAGTTTGATTTCAAAGTGTTAGGGCATATTGCCAAATAAGGACTAAAAAGAAAAAAAAAGCACTTATCACAAGTTGTTCTGGAAATATGAATGATTAGCTCTGGCCTCTTACTAAAAAAAATTGACATATGCACATATTAAGAATACCTTTTTACTCTATTATCGTTTTTAATTGTATTTGTGGGTATGGATGTTTTGTATGCATATAAAATATATGTGTACCACATATGTGCCTGGTGTCCTTGGAAGACAGAAGACCATTTTGGGTCCCCTGGGACTGGAGTTAACAGGTGGTCATGAGTTGCTATATGTTGCTATATGGGTGGTGTGAATGGAACATGGGTCTTCCTGAATAGCACCAAGTGTTCTTAACTGCTAAGTCATCTCTCTTCTTTCCAGTCCCAGACCTTTGTTTGTTTTTCGAGGCAGGGTTTCTCTGTGTAGCCATAGCTATTCTAGAACTCACTCTGTAGACCATGATATCCTTGAGCTCACAGAGATCCACTTGCCTCTGTCCCTGGAGTGCTGGGATTAAAGGCAAGTGCTACCATGCCCAGCCAGCCCCAGACTTTAAAAAACAAAAAACAAAATAACTTGGAATTAACTTTCTTTTGCCTGTGAGACGTGTTCTTTGTGAAAACATTGCCAAAAATCATGTCTCAGATTTTTAGATTTGGGATCACAAACTATTGCAGAGAGGAAGAGCCCATTGCCTTAAGGATGCTTCCTAAATGGGCTAGACCATCCGAAATGGATATCGTTATTGTAGGTGGGAAATGAAGAGTGATGATTACATAGTGTTTCACTGTTCCACAGTTTACATGGAAGCCCTTCCTTTTAGAGCACGTTGGCCATTATCTAGAGCCCTGTTTCTCAGCTTAGGTTGTAAGTCACCAAGTGTGTGAGTCCTCAGCTCTGCGGCATGGTTACCTCATTCGTGTTGCAGATGTTCTCCAAGGCCGAGCCACAGATTTTGCCTGGGAAAGCATTCCAAGGAATGATACCTGCAAAGTGAACCCCAACAGAATATGAGTGAAAGCTGTAGTGCCCAGTGGCTTGGCTTCAGTTTAGGTTGTGTTTTGTGGTGCTGGTGGTCCATCCCACCACAAATACTAGGGCTTTTGCATATGCTAAATACACATTGTTACAATCCCAGCCCACCTCATATTCTTAGCAGAGCTTTCCATTCTAGATTTCAATTACAGTTGTTAGCTATGTTCCTTTTCAATCGAGATACCCAGTGTCTACAGTTCGGGCAAGGCAGGACAAAGAATAAGCAAGAGCAAAGTCATTCTAGTTCATGTGAGATTTCAACAGTTGGGCATCTTTTTTCTCGCCTCTACACTGTATGTTGTTCAGTGGAGTTTGGTATTTGTACATGTCAGATTTGATTTATTTATTTATTTATTTATTTATTTTAGAAAAGGTTTCACTATATAGCCCTAGCTGGCCAGGAACTAGCTTTGTAGACCAGTCTGGTCTTGAAGAGATCTGATGCCTTTGCACCTCCTGAATGCTGGGATTCAACATGTGCATTGCAGTGCCTGGCCCACATTTTCAAGGCTAGTTGTGCCTGGCCCACATTTTCAAGGCTAGTTGTTATTGTTGTTGCTGTTGTTGTTTGCCTGCAGTGAGTTTATTAACTTGCAGGGGAAGCCCCTCATGAAGCATGCTAGTGGTGCTTAGGCCACAAGACTCTGGGACCTGTGTCTGAGTCCTAGCCAGAGAAGCACAGCTTGCAGTCTTTTCCTAGCCAGAACTCTTAAGTTCTCTCTACAGTGACAGTTGTATACTGGACTGCTGGTCTTTCCCCTCTTTAATGCATGGGGATGTGCTCAATTTACACAATTACCAGGAAAAAAGGAAGTAAGGAAGAGAGGCAGGGAGGGAGGAAGGGAAGAAAAGAATTTTAAGTCTACATTTTCTCCTATCTCTAACATCAACTCAAACAAGTAATCTCAAAAAATAACCAGCTGGGCAGAGACAGGATTTAAAAAAAAAAGTATTATCATGGCAACAAGAGTTATTTGTAAGGAACCCAGAGATTATTTGTACATATTCTTTTATGGAAACTTTTTGTTTTGAGGCCCGGTCTGACTCTGGCCCAGGCAGGCAGGGAAGCGGCAGTGTGACTGCCTCAATGTCTTGACTCCTTTGAGTGCCACCACATGTGGCATGTGCCACCACACCCAGCTTTCCAAGTACTTTAAAAACTATCCCAGGGCCCTTTCAATCTGTTTTAATGCCAAGCCTTTGTGAAAAGAGATCTACTGTGGGCAGTTTTAGGCTGGTTTTATACCATGCTATAAGATAACACACTGAGAACAAGCCACATAAGAAAATCTATGTAGGAATGAAAGAGCCATCCTTGCTCAGGAGAACTCTGGAAGGACCCATTCCATCTTCATTTCTAGAGGAAAGCTCTCTTCTCTGTTTTCTGGCAAGAACACATTTCCTACTATGCTAGTTGGAGCAGTAATTACACTCCCTCTTTAAAATATGACTTTCCCTTAGCAAGGAAGTCAATTCCCATCCAAATTAATTGTCTGGAGGCCCTAGTGGCTCCTTCTATGGCTGGTCACAGGAACTGTGTTTTGAGGATGCCATTTGTGAGAATAAAATGTCTGAGCCAGCTTCTGACGGTGGGGACCGTTCTCCCCAGAGTCTATCGTGATGGCTTTTGAAATCCATCTGCAGTTTATGTTGAGTTTTTCAGTACAGATAAGTTGAAGCAATTGGTCATTTTTGAAAAGACCCCCTTCAAAGAGGCAGGCATGCAAGTGAAAAGTCCCCAAGGACCTGAGAAGAGCTGGCCATGGGAGCACATGCCAGGATCGCAGCACTCAAGAGGCTGAAGCAGGGTCAGCCTGGACTACATGGTGAGAAATACAAATGAAGCCTGGACTACATGGTAAAAATACAAATGAAGAAGAGAAAGGGGGCAAAAAGGAAAAACTGAAAAAATAAATATATAAATTCTTATGGTGGCTATCTAGAAGTCTTTTTTTTTAAAATCGAACTGCACTATAAAGTAGTTTTGTATTATAAAAGACTTATTTTTTAACTATATGCCTAACTTGAAAAACACTTTAATAAATCTCAAATAACATCCTCTAGCAAGTACAAGGGCCCAGAGATGCTTACCTCCAGGAAATAGAGAAGAGCATGAACTAGTCATGAAGAAGGTAGGAAGTGTGTTGTGATGACTAGAGAGAGATCTATGTGTTAATTACAACCCAGACCCAGGTAGAAGACGATAACAAAGTAATAGGGGCAGGATTGAAAGGAGGTACCATATTGCCGGACATCCACACAGATCTGCTCCACACCCGAGGTCCCGTTGCTTTGTGGGGACTTGATGACTTCACAGGTTGACCAGATGTTGTAGAACATAAACACTGGCACTGCGGAAAAGCCGAACACACCCAGCCAGGCCACTCCCAGCACATAGGTGAGGAACACGAACTAGGCAGAGAATGAGAGGAGGGGAAAAGCAGCTCACTGAAATAGGTAGCTTGATCTCAGAGGGACAGCTGTACTTCTCTGCCCTGCATGGACCTGTGGGATGCAGGATGCATATACCCGGGACCTGGCTTGCCTATGCATGTGGGGGAAGAAACACCTGCTCAGAGGCTTTCTTGGGCACTGATTTATTTAGTGTGTGTGTGCTTGTGGGTGTGTGTCTTTGTATGGACCTGTGTGTGTGAATTGTGGAGGCCAGAAGATAACCTGATTGATTCTGAGGAGCTTTCTACTTTGTTGTTGTTGCTGCTGCAGTTTGTCTGTGTCCTGAAAGAGACCAAATAGGCTAGGCTAGCTGGCCTCTGAACCCTAAGGCTCCACTTTTCTCTGCCTCCCCAGTAGCGGAATTCTAAGCTGGGCCACCATGCCTATCTGTCTTTTCCACGTTGAGTTCTGAGGATAAAACTCAAGACCTCCTAGCCATCTCTCCTGCCCTTGGTGTTCCTCTTTTAGCCCAAGAGGTAACCTTAATCCCCCAACTAATTAGTCACAGGGTCTGAATGATGATTAGTTATTGTTATTGTTATTTATTTTGTTCTGTGTTTTGTACTGGGGATCATATCTAGGGTCTTCTGCATGCTAAGCAAATGTTCTGAAGTTGCTTCAACTTTGGATTTCCCTACCTCAACCTTGCATAAAGCTAGGATCACAGGCCCACACACTTAAGCCAGTCTAGGAGATATTCTTTCTAAATATCAGTTCTGAAAACTCCCAGGTCAAACTCCTACTAAACATGGGATAGGTCCAGGATGTCTCTCCAGGTCTTTGAATCCTAACATCATGTTGACTTCTTAATACTTCCCTTTGGTTTACCTTCCATGTGGGGATGGAAGAATAGCAGCTGCCACAGGAAGCCTTCTCTCAAAAGGAACTCTGCCAGTTTCCTCATCCTGGGAACTTACCAGAAGCATTCAATGCTTGAACCTTGACCAAAATTTTCAGTCACAAGCACAAGGACTCTGTCAAGATTCTCATTTTCTTCTTATATGTCATCGTCACATAAACATTATGCTGTAGGAAATGTCTGTCCAGAGGAAGGCTGACCTGGACATTAAGTTCGTATTGCTGCCCCTTACTGGTCACCTTGGGGGAACTGCAGATACCAGGTTACCCTCCTGTTCTTTTCAAGGACCTTCACAATACCAGAAACACTTGAATTGCTGAAATTATTCAAAGGTCCCCACCTCTGTCCCTCCCCAAAGCTTCCAAGGTGGCGGTTCCAGAATAGGTTTGCTCGTTCTTTCCCTATCCATGGAAAACGGATGCCCTTAATGGCAGTTCTAATAACACCGCAGGGACTTGAGAAGGGGCTAGTGATTCTTGGCCTTGGTGAGCCTTTACTTCTTACGGAGGGTCTGGGTCCCAGAGGTCAGGCCAGAAAGCAAACCCCGGTCCTCCTAACACTATGAATCTGATGTTCAGAGCCTTCCTCAGTAGCATCTCCCTGCACCCCAGGCAGATAAGTATTTAGCTCCCACAAAGGCCTGAGAAAAAGCAAGGTCTCCCTGAACAAGGCACAGGTCTCATCTTCTTCCCCACAATGGCATGCTGCTGCGGTACTAGTAACCCTGGGCTTTGGGGTGTTTTTGTTTTTTGTTTTTTTCTAAATTTTACCTTGTCAATCAAACCTTTAAAAACCGAATTGGGGGCCATTGAGATGGCATTTGCTACCAAGCCTGATGACAACCTATTCGATCCCTAGAGTGCACGAAGTAGATGATTCCTGCAACTTGTCCTCTGACATCCATCCATACATCATATGTGTGTGCTATGTGATGTTCTATTATGGTCCTCACCCCACTAAATAAATATAAAAAAATTTAAAGTCAAAGTGGGGGTTCAGTTGGTAAAGTGCTACAAGTAGGAGGCCTGGGAGTTCAGTTCCCAGTTGCCACGTAAAAAGCAGAGTGTGCTGGTACATGCCTGCAATCCAAGTGCTGAGGAAGCAGAGCCAGGTACATCTCTGAAGCTCACTATCTACCCAGTGTGATCTACTCAGCAAGTCCCAGCTCCCAGACCTGCCAGGAGAGACTGGTGGTGTGAAGCGACAGGCATATGGTCCCTAACAGGAATGAATGGTGGCCACAGTGGGTATTTTCTTTTAGTAAGATTGTTTATGGCACTGTCCTTCTTATGCTGAGGGAAGTAAGGCCTGGCCAGTCCCTGTGGGAGGACAGTGGGACGAGAGACAGCAGGATCCTGAGGCACAGCCATTCAACTGTGGCACCACTTGGACAGATCTAGCAGAGTGGAGGTCAGGGCAAGGTTATAGGTCCCCGGGTATCTTCAGGCACCATGTGCCATAGCCTTCAGGATGTGGGTTCCTGGAATGGCAAGGAGGCCACGGATGGGAGGAATGACATGTACACTAGACCTGATACATGAAATGAGCTGGATCCTTTGCAGGAATTTGTCTCTAGGTGGTTTCTGAACCTACACAGCAGATAAAGATGTGCCTCAGGATTCCTCCACAAGCTTCGGTGGACACTTGCTCATAGTTACTACCCCTTAGCAGGCAACGGCCAGCCATCTCAGCCCAGAGCATCCTCAGGAACTCTAGCCCCAAGTGTGTATATGACACACTGGTTAACTGTGCATGGTTCTCCAAGGCTTAGCAAGCCCCCGTGGTTCAAACTGAATCCACCTGAATTCTCTATCTCCTAATAGGACACAGCTCCTCAGCACAGTACTGGAGCCGACTTGTCACTCACTGCTTCCTCTCACTGTCCCACCCACGGTCACCACCACAGCCCCTCCTCGACTCAACTGTCTGGGCCTGGATCACATCTCCAGTCTGCCTCACTTGGGTCTTAAGATGGCCTCTTGCAACTCTACTTCCCCAAATTCATCCTCCATACCGCTAGGTGATTGGCCAAAGCTTATGATCACTGAGTTGCTCTGGTCACTGCCCCCTTTGTCTTAGCCTCCCAATGGCGTTCCTAGCCTTAGATCAAGGCTCACCTTGATTGGGTCCCTCCCACTATTCTTTCGTGCTACCTCCAGTCTTCCTGTTTAGCCTATCCACACGACTGGACTTTTCTAGGCCTCCCCTGCTCACACTAGTTCCTCTTTCCTGGTTTCCTGTGAGGCGAGTGCCTCTGTTTTGGTCTGGCATAAAGCCATTCTTAATTCTGCACACTTCAGTGCCCCCTGTCCCTTGGCCTGCTGGGCCTGCTGGCACTTGTGCCCATCATCATCACAACTCTCCTGCCCTTAACTTTTCTCTTTTGTCTGTGCAGCCAAGGACACAGAAACCCAGGGCCAGGCAGAGCAGCAGCTGGTGCAGCCAAAATCCCCATGATTTTCCCAGGCCTTTCCAAGGATTGTAATATTTCTGCCCAAGGCAGGATCATATTTATCTTGGTAATTTTTAAGATTCCAATGACTGTGTAAGCATTGTGTATATACAGCTGCATGGGTGCCAAGTCACCACAGACACAAAGACTTCTATCCCAATCAGCAAACCTCTTTCATGGAAACTAAACAGTGGTCTCTCCTGGTGCTGGATGGCACACCCATGGCCCTCCTTTCTGGTATTATCTTTCCCCTCTTTTACAGTGGGAGCGTGGTCACTGCTATACACTAGGAAGCCACAGCCCTGGCCTGAGGATGCCTTCTTCCTGGGCAGGCCCATGCCATGCCTCACATTTCTTCCTCAGCATTTCTACTTTTCTCAGACTTCCGGATATTTTTTTCTACACCTGACTGTTCTTTCAATGAATAGCAATCTGTCCAGCTGTCTGTACAACATCTTGATAGGGATATATCATGTACAAAGCCTGTACAAGGGCTGTGATGTTGCCTAGTATGCAGAAGGCCCTGGGTTTGATTGCTAGTGCTACGTACACATGTATAACATGTCATGGTTTCATGGTTTTCCTTTGTGATTGAGCAGTTTTTAACCCTGTCTTTTTAAGATTTACCTTCCTCTAGGATAGAGTCCAACAAAAAGGAGACATTTGGTTTAATACTATCAGTCACAAATTTTATCAACAACACAATGATTTTCAACTTCTTAGAGCCATGTTGGTAAGAGCAGTGTTTGTGTCAAAGGACTCTGCATGAATAGCTCCTAGCTTCACTGAGTAGGAAGAAACACAGCCACGCATGGCTCTGCTGCACACCTGAGGTTTGTACTCACCATTCCACTGATGCATCGGCCACAGGCAGTTGTTTTAAACTCACCGTGCAGCTCTTTCACTGCACTTGTGGTGTAGAAGCCTTCTGCCAGAAGAATGATGCCATACAGGAAGAAAAAGGAGGCGATTCCATAGATAACATACTGCATCAGTTGGATCCTGTGAAAAGAAGACAGCTCTGCGAATGTGAGAGGCACTATGGAGTGGGGGTATGATATAACCTTACTGTTCCATTTCCCGTAGTCTCAGCAGGTTCATAGGACAGCCAAAGGGGATATCTGTGTCCATTTGAACAGTCCATAGTAGGTTGAGATACACAACCTTCTCAAGTAACAGTCGAGAGTTTCTTTTAATCATGGACAAGGTCCACTTGTGGTATATTGCTACTTATCCAAGTCTTGTGCAGTTGAGATTTGTAATCTCCACTTTGCATGTAGCATGACCATTGAGGAATTAAGCTACCTATTCAAAGCTACATAGTGCCAGAATAGGCATTTGAGCTCTGTTTCAAAAGGCACCATGCTTTTCCCAACATACCAAAATGCTTCTCAACCAGACGTGCTGGTTGATGGTATTCTGAGAAAACACCCAAGTCAGCCCTCAGGGTATCTTCAAGGAGAAGCTTGTGCAGATCCTTGTCCACAAGTGATGGGACACCAACTTACATGTAAGTTATAAAAAGCTTCTGCTCAGCTGAGTTTGTGCTTTGAAGGCAGATCTTCAGGCTTTGGCTGCCCAGAGAAATCATCTAGGTTGTTTTAGAAAATGTTAATACTTAGATAACACTTCCAAGAGATTTAGTTAACTGGCCTGCAGTAAGACTTGAACATATTTTAAAGTTTCTCGGAAGTTTGAGAGCCATGGACTAAGAGACTAAGATCACTAGTTAATTAAGTTAACATACCTTCCATGGTATTTCTTCCCTGCGTATTTCTGTCTTCCTTCCTTCCTTCCTTCCTTCCTTCCTTTCTTTCTTTCTTTCTTTCTTTCTTTCTTTCTTTCTTTCTTTCTTTCTTTCTTTCTTTCATTTAAGAAAAGACAGAGTGTCATATATCCCAGATTGGCTTGCAAGGCCCATTAACTGGTTAGAACTTAATGACTGTGGACAGGTCCAGAGCCTAATTACAATTCAGCTTGGGCTATCTTTAATCCCTTAAATAGCCATTTCTCGTCCACCTCTGTGTCAGACCTAACATCCTGTGAGTAACAGATAAAAAATCTTTAGAATATATTAATTTAGTAGAGCACTAGCACCCATCAACCAAAATCAATGGTGTCATCAGACAGCATCTGAGGCCATCAACAGAGGTTTCTTGCTTTGCCATAACCTGCCTCTCTGATCTTTCCATCAATATATTTGAAGAATGTCTTGTTTTGTGGCTTTCTTTATTGTTACTGTAAAAACATTAAACTGCTTCTATGTTGGAGCATGGAATTTCAGGTGACCTAAATCTGTGTTCCCGGGCCATGGTCACTCTCATTTGACTCCAACACATATTTTTGTATCAACACTAAGGCTGACTTTAAACTTCTGGTCCTCTTGCCTCTACCTGCTTGAGTTTTGGGACTACAGTTATGAGTCAACACATTCAGTTTGTGTAGTGCTGTGAGTCCAACCCAGAGCTTCATAGATATTAGGCAAGCACACTGCTGATCAGGGTGCCCCAGCCTTCTGCATATACATTTCTTCTGCACTTCCATACTAGTTGATTCCCCCATTTTGTAGCCTTCTTATCCTCTCTCATTTCTTTAGACACCATTTGTGAACAGATTTTAAAACGTGATTCCCCCTCCCACCTCAGGCATGTTCACTGACACCTGTAATTCTAAGCAGTTGGGAGGCAGAAACAGGAGAATCACTTAAAGTTCAAAGGCAGCCAGGACCAGAGCAAGACCCTCAACAACCCAGCAAAAAGCCAGTTCATCATAATTCCACATTCATTTATACCTTTTCTACTCCAATGGTGATGTTTCTTCACAATTACAACCCACCAGCACTGAAGCTCCACAACAAAACAAACCCCGAATGCCCAAGGAATCAAGCAAGGGCAAGCTGCTTAAAAGGAGTACCAATGGCAGTGGGGCTTGCAGTTAGAGATCAAGCTTGAGAACTGTTGGGATTCTGCTGAGAATCCTTGAGAAATAGGAAGATAGAGAGCTGGGACTATGTTTCCAGGGCTTCCTCTTTGCTGTATCAGGATGCTCTGGGCTTATTAGTTCTCCTGCCAGAAAAATGAATGTGGGAATCCCATTCCTGTCAACTTCGACTTGAGTGAGTCCTCCATAGAGGATCCATACCGGGGTGCAATCTAGAGAATCCTTGTTACTTAGGAACAATGAGAACTGTCTAGTGAGATGCTCTGCAACATCGACCTGTCACCATGGATGTCTAGCACACCCACCATCACTGTGAGCAGTATGCACACCTTTCATGCTCAAATGAGATTTTAACCTGGGCCTCAAGGACCCCCACCGCCCTCTTGGCATTTTCTTTTTTGTTGTATCATAGACTTCCCCAACTCCCTTTTCCTTTCTTTTTCATGAAACAAAGTCTCATATCCCATATTGGCCTCAAGTTTATTATGACTCTGAACATTTAACATTTTTATTAAAAATTATTCTTTGAGAACTTCTTGTTTGTATATAATTAAATATGACCATGCCTATGAACATTTGATCCTTCCGCTTTTACCTCCCAAGTGTTGAGAATACAGGCATGTCCAATTTATGCAGTGCTGGGGATAGATCTCAGGACTTTGTACACAGGAGGCAAGCACTCTATCACCTATGCTACCTCCCCATCCCTCATAGACTTTTTCTATCTGAATATAGCTTTAATCAAAGGATTTGACTTTCTGCCAGAAAAGGACAAGGCAGTCTGTCAAAAAACAAACAAACAAATAAACAAAAAACCTTTGTGAGGTAGCTGCATCTTCAATATATTTGGAAAAGGAAGCAGATACTCACACTTCACTCAGCAAGGCATGGTCACTGGTGTTGGTGGAGAAGTGTTGCTCAAGAATTGCCACGGTGCCTGCAAGAGCCACATGCCCACAGCCACAGAACAAGGCCACTCCAGAGAAACATAGGATGGTGGCCACCAGGGAGGCATAGGGAACTCCTCCCAGACACTTGATGCAGCATTCGAAGCAACCTAGATCAAAGGAGGAAAAGGCAGCCATGATGGGCAGGAATGCTTCAGGTCTTCATGATCACTAACATTTGCACATCTATTTCGACTGTACCACCCTTCTCAGCTCTAAAGCCACAGGGGTAGTTTCTAGGGTCTCGGATTCCATGAGTGAGGACCCTGGCACTTCAAAGGGGAGTGTAGCTGACTTTCCTTAGATTCTCCAAAGGTAGTGAGTGACAGCCATCAACTGTCACTTATGAGATGTAACTAAATTTGAGAGCTTCCCAACTGACTGGGAGGCAAAGGGGCAGCTGCCCAAGTGACAATGGCTTGATAAAGGAAAAGGAGAGGACCTCAGAGCCATTGTAGCTCCATAAAGAAAAGCTATAGTCAGGTTTCCTCCAAAGCCAGCTTTATGAGGTTTCAAATAAAAATTCCCCCTCCCCAACATGGGCAGCAGAAGCACTTCCTTCATAGTCCTCCTCCTCCTCCTCCTTCTTCCCAGCTTCCATCTTAATATACATGCTACATGCTCAGAGTCAGAACCCAAACCCAGTAGGTGATATTTAAGTAGTTGAAGGGAAAAGAAACAAGGTGAGGAGAAAAGGGACAAAATGAGACTCCATGGAGTGAAATGAAGGAGACAGAGCCAGACTTCACACCTGCTCTTGAGAAGATGAGACATTATCTACTTGTTGAAAATATTTATTTTTATTTTATATGTGTGAGTGTTTTGCCCGCAATTACATACATCTGTGTACCACATGCATGCCTCATGCCCAAGGAGGTGGTGAGCCTCCTTGTGGGTGCTGGGAATTGAACCCAGAGCACAAGAAGTGCTCTGAATCACTGAGACAACTCTCCATCCCCTTTATCTACTTTTAAAGAAACGTTTCCTTGAAATGTCCATAAAGGTCTGCCTGACCTCCACAGCCAAGTGACATTTCCAGCTTAGAGACTTTTATTTTCCACTTACCACAGTGCTGTTCCTGGGGATAATGCCTTTAGCTCTCCTGACCTCTCAGCCATGCTTATAACATCCAGACCCTTCAGTATATGGCCTATCAGGGAAAATCTAACTTTAAATGCATTAACGTGTTTAATGGCAATCAAAGGCAATTCATTAGCTTAGGGTAAACACACTAAGCCGGTTGAAAGTCTTTCTCTCTAATGGTCTTCATAGGAGTCAGGGATTGGAAGCCTAGCAGAACAAGCCAGTGATGAACTCTTCTTAGATGAGCATCCTATGCGAAGGCAACATTCCTTTTAGTCTACTGCAGAAAGTGACTGGATTCTCTGCTTCTTGCAAATGGTCTTTAGCTCATTGGAAAAAGGCAAAATATCAGGGTTTCCCAAGGAGCCTGTGTATCCTTCTATTTCCAAAAGGTGACCAGCTATATTTGGGAAGGTCTGCCTCATTGAAACAGATGTGTAAATGCTCATAAAATAGACCCGGTGCACAATATGGTTCCAAGTTCATTAGCAAGTTAGTACCTTAAAGAAGCTTTGGACACTTGACATTTGTAAGTGTGGAAGCTGGAGCTCAGCTTTATCTTGCTACATAGCTTTCTGAGGACTGAGTAGAACGAATGAAACTAAATTCCACATTCTCTCCAGGCGCCCATCCTAAGAAAAACCAACATCCTTGCTCTTGATCTGTCCCATCAGATAAAGGTGTGTGTGTGTGTGTGTGTGTGTGTGTGTGTGTGTGTGTGTGTGTGTGTGTTTGTGTGTGTATCAGTTGTGACCTCCTCCTTTCCCCATTCTCAGTGTTTATGATAATACGAAGAACAGGATGGATGCTTGCTGGTGCATCTGATCTTTATTAAACAGCAGTGTGGCTCCAGGACTGTGCTATCTGGTCAAGAAGTCACTAGTACATGTGGCTCTTGAAATTTAAGTTATTTTAAGATGAAGTAGAAAGAACAATTCATTTCCTCAGTACCACTGTCCACACACACACACAGCTAGTGGCTGCCATGATGGATATTGTCCATAAACACTGTTTCATTATCACAAAACTCAGACTTACCATTTATTTGCTTGCCAGTAATATGAACTGGGTTCTAACTGAACCCAATGAAATCACCTTGGATACCATTCATGAGGTACTTTTGAAGGCCTACTGGGTGAATGTCAAGCACTGTGCTTAGCACCTGCTAAGCACTGTGCTTAGCAGGGACATACATCTGAAACAAGACACTTTCACCTTCCAGATCAGTCTGACGCTGCATCAAAGACTAGACTTCACCCAAGCATATCCACTGTTTTAACACTGCAACACAACACTGTCATTTACAACGCTCACACTCAAGAACTGCACAATTGAGTCATCGCAAACTACATCACAAACTAAATGTAAAAAGCAAACAAACATGTGTTTAGAAACTTTATTATTTTATGTTGAACCACATTCATAGCTATCTGGTGGTGCATAAAATCTCAGACTACAGATTAGGAATACCTAGTATCATGATGAAGGTCAGGATCCAGACCATCAGAAAACCAGTGGAGGAAATCAAAGAACAAGGAGGAGGGTGTGGCAGAAGGGAATGTAATTCGTGCTGGAGATGGGACAGGAAGGCTCTGTGCAGAAAGACATAGCAACCAATGCCTTGCTGATGTGCTGACCATGGTATGTATGTATATATATATATAACCTGATAAAGTGCTCTTTCATTTCAGGACATTTTGGGTGCATATATACTTTTAACAATCCATATCTCGTCATTTGGAGCTAGGGTTAAGTGTTACAGTATAGCACATTCATCCATCCTCTAACAATGGAACGCATCCTTCCAAATCCACAGTGGCTGCTTTGAAAGGCTCTTTTATCCAGAGGGTTAGAGTATTCTGCTTCTTTTCAAAGGAACTATCACAGCTGCTCCCAGGCTCAAAAACACAAGTGCAGTTAAAAGAACAATGATGTACAGTTCCACATTCAACACTTGATCAAGGCTGATGTTTCTCTCCAATTTCTCACTCTTACAGACACCATATACTGCATGCTGTGGATCTAGTCCGGTAACAGCAGGGCAAACTAGGGATTCAGGAACTTGGGGAAATCACAACCACATCAGTGAATTCCAGTCTGGACTAACATACATTTTCAGCAGATGGCTTCATTTGTGGCTGGGAACCTAACTGAAACCACACAGTGGTCATCTTCGTTGTGTGCACACACGCACACACACAGCTCTTACAGATCCTACAACAATATGACTAGAAGCTTGTGATATGTAATATAGAAAAAAAGCTGATTAGGAAATAGTACTACCAGGTGGACCTAGACCTAGTGGACCTAGTGGCTTTGTTAGCCAGTTATCTAAAGAGCTAAAATTCTATGTGTGGTGATTATTCAGATATCTACAAATGGACTGCTCTCTTTCATATCTATGTCACTGTAGATAGCCCCAACTCCCATATAAGCTCTACTTTGAGATCAACTGCCCTGATACAAGTTCCTTACTAGTCCAGTTGCAACTGCTTTCCTTTTTCTATGACAAGTCACATTCCAGTAGAATTAAATCTCTGCAAAACAGTTCTTACTTTTGGCTAGGGTGGAGGAGGAGCAAAAACCAAATTTAACTTCGTGCCTGAAACAGTCAAACAAACAAAAACTGGACAGATTACATGAAACAATATACATGTAAAGATAATACCAGTTATGAAGAACTATCCTTGGCTAATGATTAAATTACTAAATCATAGTGAAAAAGCAGTCATGACAGCACAAGTCTTCATGAAATCACGGCTTGGGCCTTGCTCAAGCTAAAGATGCCATTTCCCTTAACCATTATTACACATGTTGGGGTCTTTTGCAAGATAGTCTTATTCATTGGAGCTGCTGTGAGGCAGGATAACGGGTCAAAGCAAGCATGGCCAGACATTCTATTCCTTTCACAGAGTAACCATTGTGTACTGAGTGCCTTTTGTGTCCTGTGCTAGGTACTGGGGACCCAATGATGAGCTAAGATATGTACGATCTGTTGACATTTGCAGGTTATGGAGGGTGAGGGGAGACATTAAACTATTTGAAACTCAAAAATGTAAAGAGAATTAACAGTGGGGGGCAACTCAAGTTTCTGGAGGTGACTGAGGAAGACATCCTAAGCTTAAATCCAAGACTGAATGAGTTAGGCAAAGGGGGTAAAGGAGGGAGGAGAAGAGTGAACAAGGCAGCGAGAATAACATGACTGGAAACCTTGTGGTGGGGGAGACCAGGATGCACTCAAAGATCACCTGAAGCATGAAAGAAGCCAGGGACAGGTCAACGTGAGGGTGGCGTGGTGAAGCAGGAAGGTCTATAGGTGTTTAGTCATGTCATGTAGGGTTTATCTGGTCACTTTACCAATTCTGGAATATGTTAAAGGTTCTTGCTGGCTGTGGTGGTGCATGTCTTTGATTGTGGCACTTGGAAGGCAGAGGCAGGTGGATCTCTGTGAGTTCAAGGCCAACCTTGTCTTTAAAGTGAGTTCTAGTCATAGATTAGGTACTGAGATCTTGTCTCAGCTCCACCCAGCCCCCCCCCCCCCCAGCAAGAAAAAGATTCTACTGACTGATTAGAATTTCCCTGATTGTGGAGAGATGGAATGTTGCAGGTCCTGAGCCAAATAATCTTGCTCTATCTTTAGCCCTCTTAACATAAAGACAATCATTGCCCACCTGTGTTATGACTTACTAGGTAGATCCTTTTGGAATATACAAATAGACTCTAGCCTTTACCAGCCCAAAGTACTAAGAATGACATCAGATAGCTTCTCAGGTCTGCAGCATGGGTTTCGTTGCTTTCTGCAATCTGTGCATCTGATGCTCTCACCTATGTATTTTACAAAAACACTCAGATTTATGCCTTTCTGTCTTCTGTCACTCTAAGAAATATAATGAAAACTATTACCATGTTGGAACATGGTGCTTAGGGGTCTGGATTTGTGTTCCTGGGACATGGTCACTCATATTGGGCTCTAGGATGGACTACAAGTTTGAAGTAACAACTGTTTGTTTGTGTCAACAAATGCATCCCTCAGAATCATGCAACATTCTATTAGACATTTTAAAGCAGGGGAACAGATAGCGCTGATGAGAGGAAACACATGGGCTTGCAGCTCAGCAAAGGTAAACATGAAGCCAACAGCAGCTACTGGACGGCAACAAAAACTTTGAGGGGTCAAGAAGAGATATAAGCCAGGCCTGGCGGTGGACATCTCTAATTCCAGCGGTCAGTCAGGAGGCTGGAGTAGGAAGAGTGTGAGTTCAAAACCAGGCCAGGCTGCACCCAGTTTCCATTTGATCTTAGCCAAAAAGCCAAGAATGGGTAGAAGATCACAGGGGAGATGGAGAAAAGAGGTGTTACTTGGAAGTGCCTTACACAGGGTAGTTCTGGGAGGAACCAGCTGAGGCTTCAAGAACTAGGGAGTTTGTGAGCTATACAGCTGTGTAGAATCTTGGCCATAGTCTCTACCGAGCAGCTGAGTATGTACCTACACTGTAGCAAGGACTGTCTTCCCAGAGCGATATGCACAGGTTGGAGAAGCCACTCTAGTTAGCAGTCCCATCTTCCCAGGCTCAGGTGTGGCATCCTGAATCTATTTGCAATGCCTGCTTTCGCAAGGTGCTTGGCATTTTTACTCCCTAAAAAAAAAAAAAAAAATGAAGATCCTCTAGGATTCAGCTACAACATTCTAGCTACTTGAAAACCAAATAGCTAGTTTCGGGGCTATAAGGAAGAAAATATAAGAACCAGAGTGTTCCAAATTGTTCTGCTGTCTTGAAAGGCTGCAACTTTAGCGCTTTCTCAGAGACAAGGAAGCACGGATAACCTCAACACATTTCACAACTAAGATACCATTTGCCCCAATATGGGCAGGGGCTGAGAAAACAGATATGGGACCACTGAAGAAAGTTGATTTGTTTGTACCCCTCATTCACCCCCCCCAAGATGCTAGGAGTGTATGTACTGGCAAAAATAGTGAGTCTCACATATAGACTAGCTCTAGTGTAGGGAGTCCCAGGCAAGTGATGTGTTTTTTTTTAAGTATGGGGTGGTGCTTCAAATCAGCAGAGCACTGGGTTGCTAAAAGCCAATGCTTATTAAGGAAGGAGGGATGCTTTGCTTCAATGCACTCGCAAACTTGCAGACTTGAGTTTTCCCAAGCTTCAAGCCAGCAATCATAATATTGGTTACCACAAACCAGGGGAACAAGGAAAAATACTTTTCCCCCAGTTCTCCCCCCTCACCCCTGCTCTTATTACCGTGATCTTAAATCAAAATGGAAAAAAAAAATCAATGCCGGGGTTTCAAACATATTTTTACTAGTAATTCTCACTCTCTCACCAAATTCCCAAACCTCTTTTGAGCTAATAGCTTAAGCCTTCATTTAGCTGGGCTCTGTGTAAAGATAGTTTTAGGTTTGACTCACACAAAAGCTCCAGTGTGTATTAGCCTAAGACAGTTTAAATATAAACCACATAGTAGGGAGAAAAAAAGTACACATCAATGCCTATAACTGTCAATGGCCATTTTGTCCCCAGCATCCCTAGAACCTTTTGTGCAGAACAACAGAATAAAACACCTTTTGTCCTCAGACTTGGGGATGACCGTTGCCATGGCTGTGAGTTCATAATGGCCAAGTGATTTGCCCAAGTCATCCATGATTTTGGCTGCAGATTTAATGCTGGCTCAGAAGGAGGGCCAGCGGGAACAAGGGCTCAGATTCTTCCTCAGGGAATGAATGTCACACGAATGCATGCACTACACTCCCTTCTACCCAGGGCATGTCTTACCCCTTCATCAAGCTACAAAATCAAAAAAAGGAAAGGAGGTTTTGCAATGGTCAGACTACTATCTACAGAGGAATGGGAATCCTACTTAAGAGAAGCCAAAGTAAACGACAGTACACAGAAGCTCCGGGAGATGCTAAGTAGAGTTCTCAAGAAGCAACGGTTGTACGCCATGGTGACCTCTGGCAAAGTTGATTGGTATTTTTAGTTGTCACAGCTGGGGTAAACGGTGCTACTGGCATCTAGTGGGTACAGGCCAGAGATGTTCTAAATATCCTACAGTGTGCATGACAGCTCCTCCCAACAAAGACTTACTAGACCCCAAATGTCAATAGAGTCCAAGAGGAGAATTTCTGAGATGCATAAACAAAAACTGTTTAGACTAGTGGTTCTCAAGCAGGTGCCATCTGGCTCCTCAGGAGAGACTGGGCAGTGTCTAGAGATAGTTTAGGATCAATAATACTTGGAGGATGGTGTTTATATTTGTGCTAAGGAACCCTGCTCTGAGGTTACAGTATTCAACCTTGGTCTTAGAATTTGGCTTTGCCACCAGGTTATTTTAAAATAAAAAGGGATTGTGTGTGTGTGTGTGTGTGTGTGTGTGTCTGTGGATATATGCACGTGAGAGAAGGTGTCCCTGGAGACTAGAGGCATTTGATCCCGAGCTGGAGTTACAGGTCCTTGTAGACTGCCTGATCTATGTGCTTAGGAGCTGGACTAGGATCTTCTGAAAGATTGGCACATGTTCTTAATTGTAGAGCCATTTCGTCAGGCTCCCAATTCTAAATTTGTTTTAAAAGAAATGTTTAAGACAACATCCACTTAAAAAACATGCTAGAACAGAAGGTCTCTATCACATTAGAAATATCTGAAAATTCTGACATCAAAGCTCCACTAACTTGGATCAATTAGATTGAAATTTTCAGTTGACAAGTGGTAGTATTAAGAAACGAGAGAGTCTGGGGCCTAGCAAACACATAAGTGGATGTGTTCACAGTCAGCTATTGCATAGATCACAGGGCCCCCAATGGAGGAGCTATAGAAAGTATCCAAGGAGCTAAAGGGTTCTGCAACCCTATAGGTGCAACAACATTATGAACTAACCAGTACCCCGGAGCTCTTGACTCTAGCTGCATATGTATCAAAAGATGGCCTAGTCGGCCATCACTGGAAAGAGAGGCCCATTGGACACGCAAACTTTATATGCCTCAGTACAGGGGAATGCGAGGGCCAAAAAGTGGGAGTGGGTGGGTAGGGGAGTGGGGGGGAGGGTATGGGGGACTTTTGGGATAGCATTGGAAATGTAATTGAGGAAAATACCTAATAAAAAATATTTAAAAAAAAAAAGAAATGAGAGTTTGTTGTCTAAGCCTGTAAGCTTTCCTGGTGAATTCAATGGAGGCTCAAGTTGGAAAACCATGGATACAGATCAACACCCTGGTCCTTGGGGACAAATCAGGTTTGCTCTCCATATAGCTATGAACAAAGAGTGTTTTTTTGTTTTTGTTTTTCACAAGTTCAATGCCAGCTTGGGCTATTTCTTTAGTCTGTGTTTATTCCATCCTTAAGTGAGCCCAATCTTGTCTAAATGGGGCAGGTGGAGGGAGGCTTGAAGAATACATTGTGACATTTGGAAAGCATATGAAATTCAAACTTCTGTGTCTGTAAATAAAGCTTTATTAGCACATGGCCACCCACGTTCATTTCCATATCATCTAAGGTTATAGTCAAGTTCCTAAGGCAGAGCTGAGTGAGTAGTTGGCCACAGATAATTACATCAGACCCTTTACAGGAAAAGCCTTCAGAGCTCCACTGGAGAAGAAAGGTGGTTCACATATTTTACCATGGAGAACACTGTCTAGGGGCTAAAGAGCTCAGTCACGAAAGTGCTTGCTGCTCACCCATGAGAACTCGAGCTAGATCCTCAGAGCCCATGGAAAATTGGAGGTTTTATAATTTCAGTGCTGTGGGGGTAGAGATAGACCCCTGGGGCTTGCTGGCTAGCCAGTATAGCCTACAAGGAGAGTTCCAGGCTGATTGAAACACCCCTTTTCAAATAACAAGATAGACGGTACCTGAGGAATGAAAGCTGAGATTATTCTCTGGCCTCTACAAGTGTGTGTGTGTGTGTGTGTGTGTGTGTGTGTATGTGTGTGTGTGCTTTCGCGCATGCTCGAGACCCCCTACCCCTCCCCCCCCCCCCCCCCCAGTCTGGAGAGGACCAAGCTGTTGCTTTTCTTACTAACTCTGATGCTTTTATTACTAACTCCCAGAAAATTCTACGGTGCAAGTCTGGGATGTAGAATGGAGGGAAATTGGTTTAGCCCCAGGAGACTGCAATGCCCCTTTAGGAGGCCCGTGAGGTCCAAACTGTCACTCTAACAGCACTAAGGCGTTATTTACTTTTGCCACTGTAGTGACATTTGCACAGTAAAAGTGCTGATGCCATAGCACAAAGCAGACAGTGGCTCTAAAGTGCAGTGAGCGCATTCTTCAGCACTAAGCTTTGCAGCAAAGAGAAAGAAAACTGCAGAGCTGGTTTCATGTCACAACATCTTCAGTACAAAGGAGACATCCATCCATCTTCAGTGCCACATATACTACTATACGGGACTTCTTTTTAAGTCACAATCCTGAGACTGTGTCTTTGAATATTCTGTGTAATGAGAGTGGGGGAAGTGCAGAATACTCGAACTGCACATCAATAGATGGCCATAACCTTTAGGAAAGTCCTGCTTCAGGTGTGTGACAAGCCCACCTATCACCTTTTCTCATGGAACACTATTTTTTTTTCTAGAAAGCAGCTCTGACAGGCTATAGTTACTCAGACATAGCCGTTGAGAAGAGATGTTCTCAGTCATGAACTAAGTGAACAGCTTGTCATTTCAAAGAAAACAACTGGTGGTATCCGTTGCCAGTGAACTTGGAGAAACGTGTACCTGCCGCAGTGAGACTGACAGCTTCCCCAGTTCTTATGACTTCTTGATGAAGTCTTAGTAGTGATATAAAGACATAGGACTTTATATGGCTTAATAAAATGTGTCAGTATTGGGAATTCAGACATAGGTCCCCACTCACTGCTAGTGTTTTCCAAATAATCAGTGTGTAACTTTACAGAATCATTTCTGAATATAAGAGCCAATCAACATTCAGGCTACACCAACGGATTTTAATACCTCAGAGTACCAAAGGATCATCGATTGGTCTTTAAGAGACCACTACTTGGGGCAGCTTAGTTGGTAAAGTGCTTGCTGCTAAACTTGATGACCTGAGTTTATCCTTGGGACCCACATGGTGGAATGAGAGAATGGCTTCTGGGAGTTGTCCTCTGACCCCTCCCCCAAAGTATAATAGAATATCTTTTCAAAAATGAAACTATTACTTGCTGAATCTTGCCATTGGCAGAAAGGGTTTTCTTATTCTGCAATTATTTTTAAAGACCATTGAAAATCTCCTCAAACCTCATACCTGTGAGAGATGGGATTTTCTTCATATATCTCAACTAAAGTAGGACAAGCCAAGATACCACTGAATGAATACAGAGGCAGAGGCAGAGGCAGAGGCAGAGGCAGAGGCAGAGGCAGAGGCAGAGGCAGAGGCAGAGGCAGAGGCAGAGGCAGAGGCAGAGGCAGAGGCAGAAGCAGAGGCAGAATCCGGATGCCTCAAATTAAGATCTATATTATAAGGAGATTTAAAAGTAGAAAATGGTATTTACTCTTCTCACTAAAGCATTATTTTGATTTGGAAAGAATTTCGCTTTTTGAAGATGCTATTTAGGATAATATAGGATGGGTTTATTATTATTTTAAGATGTAAGTTGAACTGAGGATGTAGCTAAGTGGGAGAACAATGGCCTAGCATTGGGTTTCATTCTGACAAAACCAAAAGTTTACTATTAATTATAATTTCTTATAATGCATTTATATCTCTATCTATCTATATATCATCAATATTGTTGAAAGGGGCCGCTAATTTTAAGGGTATAAAGAGGCCTAACATCCCAAAGTCCGAGAGTCACCAATTCAGAGCACTATACGGTATTATGAAGTCAATTTATGGCAGCGAGGCTTTCCTTAAAGACTAAGCGCAGACACACAGTAACTCACCGTCCAGTCCTTTTGACTCTTATAGACCCAGACATGAATGTTCGTTCACCCATGTAATGATAGGAATGCTGAAACTATTTCTAATGTCGTAGAAGGAATTATTTCTCAGCAGACCCTTTAAAAAGCTTGTCCTAAAACCTGTTTAACACAGAACTTCCAGTTCTGTGGCATACCATGAAAATCTTGAAGTAGAATAATCGCCAACAGTTTTAAAATAATATGTGTGCAATAGAAGCTAGGTGACCACATAAAAGTTAGACACTTACATGGCTGGGAATAAAGAAATTTAAGTAGACACTTGCTAGTCCTTTCTTTTGCTTTCTATAGGTAGGACTGACTGCCTTTGTATTTCCTAAAGATCACTTTAAAGTGCTTCACACTTTGCCTAGTCAAATAGGGGAGCAGGTGACTGCAGAAACTGACCCTGAGAAGGGAAAACTAGCTCTAAGTCCAAATAATACTGATATTCAGAGCAGGAAGATCTTTAGGAAGTGAGTCTGGGGTCTACCAACCTTCAGCATTCTTGACAATTTTGGGGTCAGAATCTTTGCTTTCCTGGATCCACTCATTGACTCTCTTGAATTGATGCTATGTGTGAGACATTGTGCCAGGGCTTGCAGGTGTTCCCTTCCCAACACTGATCCTTGTAGGGGATGGTGAGGGAGCAATATACAAGTATATAACTTTTAGTTAGAATGAGAAGAGCGACAACATAGGGATATGGGGGGTGAGGTAGGACAGATGCCCTTGGTTAGTGTGAGATACTGACAAAAAGGTATGGATCCATCTATGGATGGACTGAGTGTAAATAAGCCTTGGAGTACACACATCTTCCCATGATAGGCACTGGGGAAAGAATGCTGAATCAATGTGGTGTGGGGGCCAAGGTTTAGCTGAGTTGCTCAAGGACACAGGGGTAGAGTTAGGAGAAGTAAGAAAAGAAAAGCAGGTGGGCCCTCCTCCAACCGTAGGAGGCAGTCAAGCCATCTTGAGCCTCTGTGCTTCATTTGCAAGCAGGAGTGGGGGCAGGTTTATGTGCAGGAGAGTGACATGATTGGGGATGTGCTTGTGAGATTCATCTGGTGCTGGTGTGTAGGCTGGACCAGAGTGGGTGCAAGCTACAGTCTTCAGCTGTGGGCGGAGGCAGAACCAGCCTTTCTGAGTTTTATTCAAAGGGGACAGGGGCGTTGTCAAGGGAAGCAGGAAGGATAAAAATCAGACAAAGCCACAGAGCTATTAAGCAATCAGTGTCACATGCCGGTTTTTAGAAATGAATAAATGAGAAAGGGCAAGAAAACTTATGTGAAGCCATCTTCATAAGGCCATTCTAGAAAAAGCACAGAAACCCAGAGAGAAGGCAAAGTCAAGGTTGTTTTGGGAAGGGAACAACAAAGAATGGCTTAAAGAGGGCGTGGTGATCTCTGGGCATGACAAACACATCATCATACTTGGTACACAAGGAAGCCAAGACTTAAACCTTTGAAATCAATGCAGGGTGATGCTAATTCTGACTGTCAACTTGACAAAAATCTAAAATCTCCTGGGAGGTAAACCTCTGGGCATGTCTGTGGGACAGCATCTAGATTGGGCTACCTGAAGTGGGCGGGCCTAACCTATGTGTGGGTAGCACCATCCCATGTGCTAAGGTACTGGATTGAAAAGGGGAAGTGTGCAATATCTGTTTTAAACTCTATATGATCCTTGACTGTGGATTCAATGTGACCAGCTGCTTCATAACTGTAATTTTGCTACTATTATAAATCATAATGTAAATATCTGTGTTTGCCAATGGTCTTAAGTGATCCTTATGAATGACCCCCAAAGGGTCCCAATGCACAGGTTGAGAACCACTGGTCACATCTGTAATGCTCATGGTGACTTCTTCCCCATGATGGTCTACACCAGTAGTTCTCAACCATCCTAATGCTGTGACACTTTAATACATACAGTTTCTCATGTTGTGCTGACCCACCAACCATAAAATTATTTTTGTTGCTACCTCATAACTGTAATTTGGCTGCTGTTTTGATTCACAATGTAAATACTGATGTTTTCCAATGGTCTTAAGTGACTGCTGTGAGAGAGTCATTCTACTCCCAAAGAGGTCGAGACCCACAGGTTGAGGATCACTGTTCCACACCTTCAAACCATGAGCCCAAATAAACCTTTTCTTTCTTAAGATGCCTTTATCATGTATTTTGTAGCATCAATTTACTGCCACTTCAAAACAAGGTATTTATTTGGTTTACAGGAAATTACCATAGGTCACCTGTAAGTGAATGGGTGTGGCTGGTTTGCATAAAGTTTTATTAAAACACAGTGGGTGAGATCACAAACACCCATAGGAATTTCCACTAATTACCTCCAGGAAAAAAACCACAAAGCACAGGAATGTGAGAGTTTCAGTCCTTGTTTCTCCTTCTGGGAGACATTTCATCATTGGCACTATTCTCCTTAGAGCAAAAAGCATTGTCTGTGCAAGTTTATAGATAAAATCCAAGCATAACTTCAGAGAGAGGCTTAACCTATTTAAACAGCAACTGTCTATGAGTATAGGGCTTGTTTGGAAGTGAACCTGGATGACCAGAAGGACAGAACCTGAAGAAGTGGGGGGCCACACAAGCTGCCAATGTCGTCTTCCCTGCCATGCCAAAGTATGTCCACTTACCTCTAAGAGGGCCAAAAGATGCCAAGGCAAAATTAAGTGGTCATCACTGAAAATAATGCAAAGAAGTGATCAGACATCACCATTAGACCTCACCAATTGCAAAAGACCGAGAATTACTCATTCTGGAACAATCCAAGCTTTGTTCCTAAAAACTTTTGTGACTGGCAAATAGCTCCAGCTCGGCATCCAGGGCTGATGGACTCTCTCCTCTTCTCCACTTTCTTTGCTTGCCTGCGGTGAGCTAAGGAACCTATACAAGAGCAAGTGGCCAGGTAAGCTGATGCAGTGGGCAGACAACTGGGCCATTGTGACACAAAGCTGCACCACTCGAGTACCTGCAGAAGAGCAGCCCCAAACTGGAATGCTTGTAAACAAACCAGAGATGTTTTCTGGATATATAAGATAGTTGATTATCATTTGTGCTAAGGAAGGTAGAAACAGTTACTCTACAGTAGACTACATTTTATAAAAGCAAGAGAAGAAAAGACCCAGGAATACTGAGACTTAACAGTATGAGTCTAGACTTTGGTATGCTCACATTGTATTTACTTCCATGGAACCAGAAAATCCCAAATGGCTGGAAGCATACTGTAGAGTGAGAGCTTCTCTGACTTGAACTCTATATACTCAGAAAGCTGCCACTGAATGTAGACTCTAGGGATCAGAATGACAAGGGCCATCAGAACCTACACCATGACTACCCCTTTAATGATAGAGGAAACCCCACCACAGACACAGGCGACATGTTCCTGGTACATGTCCAAATAGGAACAAGGGGATTTCTCTCTTGAGATACATTTCAAGTGTTTGAAGATATGACCCTAAAACATAGTGGCCATACATCCTTAAGTTCCGAAAGAGCGACCCTAAGGGACAATAGCACTTGGGAAGCAGAGGAAGGTGGATTCCTAAGAGTTTGAGGCCAGGACACCCAAGGCTACATGGTAAGACCCTGTCTCAAAAGAACATTAAACAGAACAAAACAAAACACAAGTGTAACAGCACTTGGAAGGAAGAAGCAGGTTATTCTTATCTACATAGAGAGATCAGGTTCAACATGGGCTACATGAGACCCTGTCTAGGCATGTGGGTGGGCAATGGCCAGAGTAACTATCAAGTCTTACAGTGAAAAAAAAAAGTTATGTGTTTTGGGGCAATCAAGGAAAAAGACACTGGACCAACACTGACCTTTCTGGTGGGGGACAGTGAAGTTGGGGTAAAGTAGTCTCTGATAGTGGCTGCACAGTGAGAGAGGCATTTTTTCTTTGTCAAAGGCTTCCTGGTCAGCTAGTATCAACACCCCTATGGAAAGAAACTGAGAACTATATCGGGGCGGGCCGGGGGGGGGGGGGGAGACATACAAGCCATATGGAATTCTCTATTTTTTCCCACCACACCATCTGGTTTAGAATCTAAGTACAGAATGGCAACTGTGTTGATTTTAGAGCAGAAAAAAAAAAACCCAACCCTAAACCAAAAAACCCGGGGAGACAATGACATGGCTGGGGCAGGTCTCACTCTGTGACCAAATCTACCATCTTTATACTAGTGGTCTGGTGTAACATTGTTCCAAATACAAAAGGGACTTCAGACATACATTTGGTGCCCGAGAGACCAAGGATTGAGGTGAATTCATACAAAAGTCAGAACGTATGTCCATATAAACTGCTTCAGGATTTCTTAAAAAATCTACAATTTCAAATCAAGTACAAAGACTTTCTTTCCTCCAGGCAAGACCCTGATAGCTCCTAGAATTTTTTCCTTATAAAACCACCAGCAATTTGGATACCATAGGCAGCCTGGATCTCTCATTATCCCTAGAATTTCAACCCCCCTGAAAATGTAAGTTTTAAATTGGGGCAGGGAGGGCAGAGTGGACTCACCTTCCTTGGTGCTGAACTTAAAGTGATTGGCCAATGGGCCGGGCTTTCTCAGAACAGAGCTGGGCTCTTAAGAAAGGTGAGTGCACGGCATGTGGTGTTGGCGCCCTGGACAAGCTGTATCACCTTCAAAAACTCATGTTCCTCAGGGCTCCCAAACAAACTGATGCTAGCAAAGTCTTTGAAGTATTACCGTTTTTGTTTGTATTTTTGTTTTCATTTACTTCTCAGCCATGACTGCAGCTTCAAATGTCTCACATTCCGAGGTTTGGCTGTCAGGTGGAAAGCACACACATCTTACTCCAATGCTTTTCTATGAAACTGCTTGATGCCTGGAGCCACAGACAGACTTATGGTTTCCTCTAGGAAGATGACAGTGTTTCTTCTTTACCACACGGTCTAGTGTCTGGGGTTCAAAAATGACTCAAAGCTCTTTCTAGATTTCCAAGTACCCTGGTATCATTAATTTTTATTACATTTATTTATTTACTTATAACTGTATATTTATCACACATGCACATGCACACACTCACATGTACACACACACACACACACACACACACACACACACACACACACACACCATGGTTGGAGTATCTCCTACCATATGCGTCCTAGGTATTGAACTTAGGCTATCAGGCTTGGTAGCGAATGCATTTATTCACTGAGCAATCTTGCCAATCCCAACACTTGTTGTTAATAGAAGCAGTATCCTGTCTCAAGAGTGGCAGTTTCGGGTTCCTAGTCAGTAACATACTCCCTTCCTCTTTCTGCCATGGATTGCATATATGTAATGGGATGGTGTGTGTGTGGTAAAACAGACAAGCAACCAAAAATGGCTTTAAGATATAACTTATAAACCAGAAAATTCATTTTTTAAAGGTAGGGTCTTACTATGTATCACTAGCTCAAGTTATCCTCCTGCTTCTGCCTCCCAGGTACTGGGGTTGGTTATGGGTATGAGTTCCAGGGCCAGGCTCTCATCTGCTCTAAATGTTACAATTCAATGGTTTGGAATGAATATAGAGTTGTGTGATTATCCCCAGAATCTACTTTTAGAACAGGTTTATCACCCCAAGAGATTCTTGGTTCTCATCTGTGGTAAATCTCTGTTCCATGCTTCTCTCGGCCTCTGGCAACCAACTCTCTAAGAACTGTCTCTATGGAGTCACCAGTTCTGCAAACTCAATACAAATGGAGTGTTATAACACTTGGGTTCCTATGTCTGTCTTCTTTTACATAGGTTCCTGCCTTTAATGTATATCTATGCCACAGCATGTGATAGTACTTCATGCCGTTTCATTGCTGAACAGGAATCCATTGGACAATTGTATCACAGGGAATGGAAACAGCAATTTTTAAATCAAGATTCCACCCCTCACCACCACATTCTTTGAAGGATCTTTGCTAAAGAATGCTCAGTCCATCCTTGCTCACCTTATAGGCACACACAGAACAAGCACCTATGGGCAGAGGGAAGCAGCTCTGTTGGTAGAAGCTTTCATAGCATACATGAAGCCCTGGGTTTGATCCCTAGCACCACAGAAACTGAATATGGTGGTATGCACCTTTAATCTCAGCATTGGGTCATCTTTCAGATGTTCACAAACAACCTGGGATACACGACTTTGTCAAGAAGAAGAGTTGAGAACCACTACCACCACCACCACCACCAGCAGCAGCAGCAGCAGCAGCAGCAAATCGAAGACCTGCGTGAAAGGGCCTTAGCAGGCTCTGGCCTGGCAAACATGGTGTTAGCAAGCCATGCCTTTCCCCTTTTCCTTAGCTAGCTATCAGGGTCTATTTCCTTATTTGGACACTTTCTTATTCCAGACTTGTTTCTGAGGATGACTACCAAAGTTCAACAATCAAAAATTCCCTTTAGTTCACCTGACAACATGCCAAATCAAAATCTACCACCACATCCTAGCCCATTTTAACACAAACATCTCCTTTTTCTCTTCTTAAAAATTACACCTGCAAGGTCATTGGCTGCTGTTTTTCTGCCTGAGTCAGAAGACACTCACTTTAACTTTCCTTCCCTGCTCAATAAAGGATCCCTCTGGGAAAACAGATGTTTGGGCATGGGTTGTGCCTTATCTGGAGTCTGGGAGGGAGCCCAGAGTGTGTAGGGCTTTCTTCACTATCAGCCCTATGTGGAATGCCCGAGCACATGACCCAAGACACAGAACTAAATCCAAGTTGGATTTTATGATAATTAACCTCATGGTTCCATTTTAGGTCTTAAAGGAAAAAGGGCAGATCTGCCATTCAACAGGATATTTTGTACTGTCCCTCAAGACTTCTATATCTAATGTCATTTACCATACTGTTATTTCTTTGTTCTTTTAGAGGTATGTATATGTGTACCTGCATGTACATATGGAGACCAAAGGTTAATGCTGGATATCTTCCTTTATTGATATTTCCCTTATTTTTTATTTTTTTGAGACAGGGCCTTTCACTTAACCCAGAACTCATCAGTGGGCTATGAGCTCCAGTGATCCACCTGTCTTTATGCCCCTTATGCTGGGTTTACAGATATACACTGCCATCTGCTTCTACATGGGTGCTGAGGGTTGGAACTCTAGACTTCGTGCTTGTGAAACAAAACCCCTTTACATTGAGATACCTCCCCAGCTCCTATCACTGCCATCTTTGGTTGGTCCCTGAAAACAACTCAGTTGGGAGAAATGGCATCACAGATTGAGACAAAATGATAGTAGTATTTTAAGCTTACTGATGAGTTTATCTGACCCATCATCAGTCCTTTGTATCACATTTTACATGACTTGAGCTACCATCTTACACTGAGCTAAGTGAGAAGAACACTAAGACATATTCCGACTTTGGGGCTAGAGAATGAGGAGAGGCATACTGCTTAGCATCTTTTCCACCTCAAATCCACCAAATGACTCATACATATATTTTGCTCAGACCTAACCCCTTAATGGTCATAGAGACGAGTGTCCTTCCTAAGCAAGGAAAATGGAAACTGAACTCAAAGGACCTACCTGCCCAATGTGTAGCTATCTTATCTTAATTTCACTGGCTTTGCTTTCTTGAAGATATAGATTGATACTAAATGAGAGTGGTACAAAGCTGTACCACTGAAGAGGTATGTAGACATGCTCAATACTTTCATAGGTGAGGCTCCTTGAAATCTCTGACTCAGTTCTGAGCCCTGTAGTGGATATGTACATACCCCTGCCACCATTATTGATTCAGACATCTGAAAATCTGTGGTTAACCCAAGGGCATAGCTTACTGCACACTGTTCCCTTTGATACAAAGAAGTGGGTTGAGGAAAGCGAGGGAAGGTGGGAAGAAGGTGGAGAAAGATGGGGTGGAATGGAAAGGGGGAGGAAAAATGAAAATGATTTAAAAATTATTAAAGGGCTGTTTCCACCCACACCCATGTCAACAAATGAATGCATCAAGAAAAACATAAAATATCACCAAACTGAAAAAATCCATTATAAATCCCAATCAAGATAACAGTCGAGTTGCTTGTGGAATTCACCCCAAGGCTGTATTTACCTGGACTGCTCAAGGGGCCAGCCCTGTCCCCCAGGGTTGGCACAGGACGGTACTGATGGTTCTTTGAGCCTGGGTACATCCAGTGGTACCTGCCAATTTCCATTTCAGCTCTGCTGTTCACTGCCAATTTCAGTGGCAAAGAGTCAGTGTCTTTCTCCAGCAAAGATTCTATAATCAGCATTTCTATTTATTCTCTTACCATACAGTAAAGGAAAACTGGGAGTTAAAAAAATATGCTATCAAAATGCAACTTTTCAGTACCAATCTATCAATTGAACATGAGAAATTTCAGAATCAGTTGGACTTTTGTCTTCCATTTTTGAATTTAAGTTTATACAAATTACCAATATTTTTTTGGTTTCTATTTCTGCATTATCTCATACTCTAAAATGTTCATTTGGGGATGGTACTGTTCATGTTAAAATGTGACTTCTCATAATGTGTTTCTTTGGATTTATTTCCTTTTCAGACAAGCAGAGACCTGTAATTATTGCCAGCTGCATGAGCAACGGTGAGCAGAGTGCCTTACTTTCTGTCACGGTGCCTGGTTTCCATTCTAGAAGTTTGGCAAATTATTCTATGGCCTGTTGAGTTCAGAATGTGACTCCCACTTCCGCATGGACACCTGAAATAATCTTGGTCACTTCATCTTCAAATCAGGATCATTACATGGTCCTGAATATTCTGAATTGAATCCCATTTCAATAATCTTTCTGTCTGTCCTAGAGAAGGAACTGCTTACTCGAATGGCAACAAATAACCTCCCAGGAACTCAGGTCACTATCTGGTAATACATTTCCCACTTCTTAGGTGGTTGGAGAAGCAGTAATACTTCTCAATTTGTCTGGCATAGAATATAGGCTTCTAGTCATTCTTAATGGAATTCTAATCCTGAGGTTCTTAGGAAATTAAAAATGTCACTATGAGCCATCCATGCCTATAAATTCCATAAAATGAAGGAAGCAATGATGTACTCTATGATACTACAGAAACTTAAGTATTAAAAAAGATACCTTTGGCATTGATATGGGTAATCATTCCATCAGAAGATGAGGCTCTAATTTTCCATGTGGCACCTCAATCATTGAAGACCAGATAAATAAGCACATTGTGGAGCTAGTGAATGCCCATTCTTACCAGGTACACCAGGAACCTTAATCCACCTTAGAAATACCCCAGTTCTACTTGCCAATCTCTGAAAGTCCTCAAGATATTTGAGACTGGGACACACTGGGTAGTAGTGTTTTATAGAAGACCCTTTCTGGCTTCAAGGTCAGATAAAAATATCTTATTTCAAAGGAAAAAGAACAGCTAGGTGTGTACGCTACAGGGATAGAGCAACTGTGTAGCATATATAAGACCCTGGGTTAAATTTCTAACACCAAAAAAATTAAGTAAATAAGGGCAAATAAAGGCTCTCGAGTGAAAACAGAAGTGTACCATGAAGCGATTTTTGTTGCTTCTGTTTGGGTTCTCAATAAGGATGCTAACTATAATTTATGGAGTCCTCAGTGCGCTAGCCTTAGTGTTATGCACATGATGCCTGCTGTTTCACTAGCTATAACCACCGTAGGAAATTATCACTCAGTCTTGACGACAGACAGAATTCTATTCGAATTCAAGAAGAGACCTATTACTTGCCCAGCCTGGAGGTGGAGTCTGGCTATGCAGCTGAAAAATCAGCCTCCAGAGGGCACCCTTTCAAAAGCCTAGCATCATCCTCACTGGGGCCTAGAGAAGTACCGCCTTTTCCTCTTTTTTCAAGTTGTTAAGGCCATTGAGAGCTGGTCTAAGGTCCCCGTGGAAGTGATCAGTACTTCTGAGGTTCCTAAAGAAATGATCCTGGTCCTCTGTTAATTCAGGGTTCATAAAATGTAACTCTATTTCCCTTGGAATGAGATGTTTGCCTCCTGGTTTTTGGGCAAAGGTTACATATGGCTATCACCTGTGGGGCCCTAGATTTGGTTCTTGGGACCACTCAAACCAAACCAAACCAAACCAAATAAACAAAAACGTTCATTATATTTAAAAAAAACACACATTCTTTTAGACAAAGGTTACGCTATATTCTCTGCAAGAAAGAAACCCAGGCAGACTGATGCAAAGAACCAAATGGTCAAATCACCTCACAGTATACACTGATCTCCTTTTGGTGAAGCTGACTGTGAGTCCTTCACATTCACCTCTCAAGTAAAAAGATTTTAAGCAGTTGAATATCTTCTGATATGAGTTTTTTCTTTTCTTTCCTTTTTGTGAGTATAGGGAAGGTGTTAGAGATGGAACCTCATGCATACTAGGCAGGTCCTATACCATTGATGTACCTCCACAACCCTCATCTTGTTCTAATAAGCTTATTGCTCTATGTACAGCACATAATAGGTGCTCAATAAGTTGCTGGATCTAGTATTTTATTGAAAGCAAAGGACCACCCTAGGGCCCTATGGACCCCTACCATGCTGCCTTTCCTCTTAGTAAAGTCTGACTGGTACACTGTCACTTCCACACATAATACATTGATGCACATAATATCTATCTATGGTTGCAGTTCAGAAGGTCGATTGCTGTCCTGTCCTCATCTCCTCACATGGATGGGAATGTCTGCAGATATCTGGGCAGCCAGGCACCAGCTACTGATTAAAGAGAATGGAAATGCACGGATTATCCAAGTGTGGTATTTAAAAAAAAATTATCCTCCCTCTCTCTCCCTTCCTGTGTGTGTGTGTGTGTGTGTGTGCCTGAGTGTATGTTTGTGCACCACATGCAAGTTAGAGCCCATAGATATTGGAAGAGGCTACTATGTGGGTACTGAGAACCAAACCCTGGTCTTCTGCAAAAGCAGAAAGTGCTCATAAGCACAGTGCCATCTCTCTGGGCCTGCAACTGTGACACTTTCTCAGAGTAAAATACGGCGGCTATGCATTCACGAAATGCTTCCCAGAATGTGAGAATATGATGAGAGCGGCAGATCTGGGGATGAGATTGGACAACTACACAGTCATTCTCCAGTCCTTTGGGCTAATACTGGAGAGGCCTTTCTCCAACAGTAAATCTTTAGGTATAAAAAAAAAGAGAGAGAGAAAAATGATCAATTCTATGCTGTAATTTTGAGCCAAACTTAAACAGAGACATTAAACACAGAGTTATCTTCAGTGTCTATGACATCAGACTACACACTTTAATCCTGAGGACAGGCTCCAGATACCTAAAAGGAGTTAAACACCTTGCTGATTCTAGGCATGGACAAGAATGAGGAAATGATTACAAAAACAGATGACAACATTCTCTCCCTCTTAGATGACAGAGGAAAAGTAGCTGTGCTGGCTCATAGAGACACATACAACTGTGAGTGGTCATCACCAAAAAGGGGCATGACCTAAATCATGGGAAATTGTAAGGAAAAAGGAAAACAATGCCTTGGCCTCCTTCCACATCCCCCATTCCTTTGATAATATGATGTGGGTACAAGTGACTACTAGGCTGGAAAGCTCTTCAACATTTAATAATTATCACTCGGAACAACCAAGTAATAACTATGGCTGGCAAAAAAAGACCACATTTACTGAACAAGGTCTTTCAAAACTGTGTTTGTCATAGTCTGTTTGTATCCATTAGCTAAAATGTGAAGGGAAAGACTTAAGGTTCCAACAGAGTACAGGACAGCCCTGCAGACCTTCTCATTTGGTAAATAAAATCTGATTGGAACATTGTCACATGCCCTTGTGCACATATATCTGTGGCTGTTTCTTCATGCTAGGATGGTAGCTGTATCAGTGGCCCGGAAGGGTAAATTATGTGCTACCCGATTATTTACAGGAAAAGTGCATTGTGCCCTGGTATCAAGTGGTAGGTAGGGCTTGGTAAACAAAATGGTTAATGGAATTAATAAAATCAGCCTGTGAAACAAGGCGTTCTTTTATTTTCTCTCATTCACTCTCTGAAGAAATGTATCATGGAGCTGGCTGAGGATCAAAAGTCTCTGTCCCTGCAATTGCTTATTTGCCACCAACCAGCACAATATGGCCCAAACCCCTATGATACTACTTCCAATGATGCCTGAATAGCATCCCTCCTTCAACGGAAGGGAGGGGAAGGATGACATTTCAAAGGAGCATATTTTTAAATGAAGAAATGACTGACAAATGACGAGTAACAAAGGACACTTGTAAAACTAGGAGTGGAGCCTCCCTGTCTCAAAAGCCAGTGTGTGTCCCATTCTTCTGCTATCCTGTGGCCACCCCTTTCTCCTAGCAGATTAGATCATGTGTCTGTGTATTTGATCTAAAGGGGGCAAAAAAAGGGAAAGGGTGTCTTTGGAATAATGCAACTCATCAGCAGTCCCAGTGAAAGGGAATGGACATCATGTAGACACTGGATGTTCATTCTGCATGTTCGTGGATGCAGGAGGACTAAGAAATGGTGTCACTAATTAAAATCTTTCACCCTCAACTGACCTGTATTTCCAAGTACCAGAAAAACACACAAGCTTACAATGTACTGCTATAATGCTACAATGAAGGTTTATGTTCAATTTCAAGGAAGACAAAACTGATTTTTCAAAAAAGGGTTCCCTATTTTAAAATATTTATTTATTTATTTATTTATTTATTTATTTATTTCTAATGAAATAACATGGCCAGGTTGTAAAAAGTGTGCTCATGGAAATTGTAACAGAAAAGGAACAGCTAGACCAACTCACTCAGATTGTTCTTCACATTTAAATTTTCTTAAAAAAAAAACCCAACAACTCCCTTCCCCCCAAACCATCACAGGATGCCATGTCATACCTACCACATATGTCCCCCACCATCTGGCCAGCCACTCTTTGCTACAGCCTATATCCCCCAGGCACTGTCACTTCAGATGCTCACCTTGGCAAAGTCTTACAAAGAAGAACCGCAGTTCAAACTCTCCCTGGGCCACCTTCATATAACCAAGTTAGTAAATGTCAGTAAGAATGTCATGGCTCCTTCAGAATAATGTAACACGTTAAATGTTCCCGAGAAGTGCTTTCTCCCCCTTCTAAACAAGCACTGATTCAAATTCATCTCGCATTCCAACTCTCTCCTCCAATTTATTTTCAGTCAACATTATTTCCAATTTAACCACATTTTTTCCTTCCAACGTGGCTAGAAACTTAATTTGATACTTGGATTCTGGAATTTGTTTCAGCAATGATTTACAGGAAGTAAACTAGCCTGCTTATGATTATTCTAGTAGATTCCAATTTTCTACATGTAATAAAAATAATTTTCATTAGAGATTCTGCTGCTCCCCCTGTAACAGAGCTTTAGAGTTATTCGGGGGTTCAATTGTCATCGAACCCATGATGACATGCTGCCAGCAATTCCAGACGCATCTGTTTTCACAAACGACACTAAGTGATACTCCACAGAAACAAATGGAAACCCAGCTTTCCATCTTTTCATTAGCAGAGCCATCATCCACTTCCTTTAATTGCCTTATTCATTTTCTCCGCTCATTCTGCCTTTGCTGATTCGGTTTACTCCTGCCACTTTAATTCTACTCTCCCACTTAAAAAAACTGTCACTTGTAATAATTTTGCATTTGCTATACTCATCAGAGAAAACCCACTGGCTTTCAAAAAAAAAACCCAAAAACCCCAAACAACAACAACAACAAAAACCCCAACCGCCCCCCCCCCACACACACCAAAGCACACAATCCCTGTATAGTGTGAATTTTGGTTGCTCAGCAGCATGCTGGGATAACACTATGAGAACACTGCGAAGCCACAAACCCTTCCCCTTTTGTTAAGATTTTCATCATTTCTGTCTGAAATAAGAACAAAGCTATTCTGATTGAGTTTCTAAAGAAAAAGACCTCTTGGTGGCAGTTAGTGAATTGCAATAGCTCACTTGTGTCCCCCTATGTAAACTCCCTATGGGAACAGACACTAACCAGAAAGCTGGGGTCAATTTATAAATCTTAGTTTAATTTACATTCTTCATAGACACTATAATAACTATCCAAAGCTATTCATTCACAAGATGTTGGATGCTAGCCACTGAGCACCAATACCCCTAATTAACAGACAGGAATTGCCTCTGCCATCAACTGAAAACCAGTGGGAATATATGCATACAAACCTCTGTGAAGTAACAAAAATGTAGAGGATTACATTTAGGAACTAAAAAGTCTTGAAAGAAGAGGGAAGGGGGGGGGAAGGAAGAATAAGAGGGGAGGAATAGGAGGAAGAAGAGGAAGAGGAGGAGGATGAAGAGGAGAAGGAAGAGGAGGAAGAAGAGGAAGAGGAGGAGGATGAAGAGGAGAAGGAAGAGGAGGAAGAAGAGGAAGAGGAGGAGATTCTTTAAGTTCCCAAATTACGATTCATTTTATAAATAATAATGCTAAAATTGTAAATGTTAATGTCCGTAAACTAAGCATAGGTTTTATACACTTATCATTATATCTTAAGAAATACAGAAGTAATAGGTGTACAGGACCATTCATGGTTACTGTTTTAGGGCAATGGGCCAGTGAACTAGGGAATGACAAAGATACGTGTGAGAGTTTGGACTTTGTGCAGCTAGAATATGAACTTGGTCATCCAAATTAAGATGCATACATAAGTCACCTTCCCTTTGGGTGGGTGGGTGGGGTGTCCATGATCACAATCCTTGCTGCAGATTGAGGATAAATTTTCTGGCCCAGATCCATACCAAAACATGTATCATACATGTGACCTTAGCTTAGTAGCATTTTATTTTTTAATTAGTGTTTATGAATCCTGGTCATCTTCAAAGTTCCTCTAAAAATTGTATTTGCTTCTAATTTTGCCTCTATAATAATAGCTAGCTACTTTTTGTATACTGGAGATGTAGAGGCAACCTGTAGACCTGCCATTAAAATGTGTAAATAATGCAAAATAACAGAAGTCTATGAGAGACAAAATTAAAATAAGATACACAGTTGTGTAGTAAAAATTGTGTGCCTTTTGTTTTTGAGAGGAAAACCAAAAGGTACATTTCTGCAGACCTAGATGGTCTTGCAGAAGTCACACTGGTTTTATCCGCCACAGGCAAATGTGACATTAATAAAAAGCATGTATAAAGCAAAAAAAAAAAAAAAAAAAAGCACCCATTTAGGAGAGAAATGCTATAAACTGTGGTAAGTTTCTTCCAGGATACTAGTATATTATCAGACATGCAATTGACTTAGTACTAACTGAGACGGAAATGAAACCTGAGAAATAGTCCCAAGAGTTTCTCTTATTGTTATTTGATCATTCACACAGATTAGAAAAAAAAATGTGAAAGAAAAAAAATCACATGCAAGAAAAGACAGAGTGTCTTTTGTTGGGGGAGAGGTAGACTTTGTATCAGGATTAAACTAAAGTACCAACATTCGAATTAAATTGCTATGTACTTGTTGCCTCTGAATTGTCCATTTCAAAGAGGTTAAATGGCAAAACGGTAGATTGTATCATGCTTCTAAAAAACAAATTTTGAAAATGAAATTGGTCTGTTTAAGATGGAATGTTAATATAGGCAGAAAAAAATTCTATAGGAAAATAAGCAGCTTTTACCCAAATGTGCTGTAAAGTTGAACCACATATAGATGTGTTTTTTCATATTTAAAATGTTTGATGGCAGCAATTTCATATGGCTCAATCCACATATTCATAAAGAAAACATGCCTGAAGAATTACTATTATTTAGTATCTGCTATTGTGTGTAAAAGTCATGAAAAAGAGCCTTAGCATGACGGTTTTTATTTTTTTAAACGGAGCCAGTGTAGTTATAAAGCATGTTGGTGCATTTTATGATGGTTTCTATCTTGGAGTGAAGAGATCAATTATAGCGCATCTAGATGCCGTTAACCTAGCACTGGCTGCGCTGTTTCTATGGGGCATCAAACTTGACCTTAGAGGCATAGCGTCTCTTTTCTGCCATTTTCTTGGTGCAATAATGATAATTTCTCCAAAATCTAAATATCAAAATTGTGACATGCTCTGAGACTTCCTTTAAGGATGGAGCCCTTAGACAGTTTTCCTGTCCCCAAATCCTTTAAGTCTCAATTAGCAAAAGATCTCTTCCCTTCTGTCAATGCTGGTAGACAAAACTTTAAGCTTCCGTTACTAACGATTATTACATGTCATAGTCTGATACATGGAAAGAGCAATCATGTTAGAATAAAAATAATAGAGCATGTCTAAATCACTCCAGTATTACTGGGATCAAAGCATATTTAGCATGCATGTCCCTCTAGTTCTTCTTTAGCGTTAGTACAGAATAGTGCATCCCCTAATCCCTGAACCTAGCATGCAGAGCAGAGGACTTAAGTTATGATTAATTATTTTAGTTAAAAAAAAAGGAGAGACGGTTTTCCTCATCCAGAAGCTCAAGGTGACAAACTACAAACATCCTTCTATGAAATACGGTATTACATAGAAATACTTGCAACAGAAATAGAAGAGAGGCTACACTATTAATAATTTAATATTAGCCCCCAGGATAAAGAAAAAACCCACCCAAAACAAGACCATACCACCCGAGATTGTTTTAGAACCGTTTTTGGCTAACCCCTTTCAAGAACCCTCAGTCAAAAGCTTTAAAACAGGCTATTGTCAGAGCGCTGGGTACCTTTTCTCTCTTGGCTTTGTTCAGTATTTTCCTCGGCTGCAGTTTCCATGGCTGGCTTCATACCATCCACCAAAAATGCTTTTTCCCTGCTTCCCCACAACACACAATTTCCCCCCTCCTCTTCCTTTTCTTTTGGACTCCCCTCTGTCTCTCTTCTTTACACCCGCCTGATTGAGAGGCTCTGTTCTTCACTACAGTAGATTACAGTGCCTTCCAAGATGCAAAAGTCTTGTCAGCGTCAATTTCGCTCTGCCTACTGGTCCATAAAGACAGCTGCCAAGGAGCAGGCGACCATACGTCACCGAGGATCCCAGTTATAAAACAGCCACTCTGTGCCCCCACTCCCAGTGCACCCCGGGAAGCTCCTGCTCTCCCACCAAGCTCCTTTTCCTCCCTGCTGTCTTCTCTCTCTCTCTCTCTCTCTCTCTCTCTCTCTCTCTCTCTCTCTCTCCACCAAGCTCCTTTTTCTCCCTGCTGTCTTCTCTCTCTCTCTCTCTCTCTCTCTCTCTCTCTCTCTCTCTCTCTCTCCTTCTCACCTCCCTCTCTCCCTCCCTCCTCTCTCTCCCTCTGTCTCTCCCTCCCCTCCCTTTTTTCTTCTTGCCAACTGCAACCCAATGAATACTAATTAATTCTCCCAGGAAATAATAGACTTGTGACATCAGAGGAAGGGATGTGGAGGAGAAAGAAAGGAGCCCCCTCCCACCACGTGACTTGGTCAGACCACACTATATGTTATCTCTCAGGAGAAAGCCCGTTTCCCTTTGCTTTCCCTTTCTGGGCCATCGATTTTGTTTATTCTATTTATCCCTAAGCCCTGGAAAAGTATCTTCAAAAGATATACCCTTGCTCTATTTAAAACAAAAAAAAACAAAACCCAAAAAACTTCTGTTTCACAAATCTCTAGACAAGCTGACTTAAAAAAATACTAACGACAAAAGAATAAAGGTACTCAAGAGGGAAGAAACTTCAAATAGATTTCACAATGGTGACAGCAATTCAGCATTAGATTCTACTTTTTGTATTAAAATATGAGAAATTTTAGCTCAAACACAATTTCCAAAAGGGGCTAATGCTTATTCAACAATCAGTATATCGAAAGTATATCTATCTGATATTTTGGTGGTTTCTAATATGAAAATCAAGTTTTTTGATAGGATATGATTACATTTGCATACAGTATTATTTGTTAGATGTCCTCAGTCAAAATCCCAAGTGGGTACTTTTTAACGGCACTCTAACCATCTGGCTTTAAGACTATTGTGCCAACAGGGACTCCGATGATTCTGATGGCTGTTTTCACAAACCCCTTTGTACAATTGAGATCAACGTTCTTAACTCACATTAAGCATTTAAATCTTTACTTTGATTATGAGCCGAAATTTTCAAGTATCACCAATTTCATAGACATTTAATAATTGCATCTAGCTCACTCACCTTCATTGACCTTATTGAAAAAATTCTATAGACTGAAGTCACATACAAAGATAACTATCGATAACCACAGGATAAAGGATTTCAGGAGCTGCCATAGCTACGTGGCACCCATACTGGGAGTAAACATTAAAGAAATGTTGGGGGGGCAGTGAAATGGTTCAGCAGGTAAAATTGTCTGCTGCCAAGTCTAGCCACTAGAGAGTTCCATTCCTGGGATCCACATGGTAGAAAGAGACAATAGATTGCTGCAAGCTGTCCTCTGACCACACACACATACACACACATCACACACAGAGATACACAGAGACACACACAGACACACACACCAACACATACACACACACACACACACGCATTTTTAAAAAGACAAGTTGGCAACCACCTCTCCTAAAAACATTCTCCAAAGTTTTATGGGGTTTTTACACAATACCTCAAAACAATGTGGGAAGATCCCAAATCAAAATCCTTTACCAGCCTGATCTTTTAATGCTTTGGTTTTAGATAATCTCTCACGCCCACTTATATTCAACATTTCTGCTGTGTTAAACAAGAAAACACCTTGAAAACCTGTTTGGCCTGCTTCGACACTTTCTTTTAATTTTCCATCTCACTTTCCACTTTACCCATTGTCCCTGAAGACCACGCCCACAGCCAGTTCTCCCCCACCCCCCCGGAAATATGGCTTCAGCCTATTTTATTGTCTCTTGGTGAAGGGATTGGGAGGGCACCACCTAAAACTTCAGCCTCTAGAAAAAAGTGTGTGTGTGTGTGTGTGTGTGTGTGTGTGTGTGTGTGTGTGTGTGTGATAACTATCTCCATGGGAAAACTTATAGTGTGCCTTAATTGGACAATTTTTTAAAGGCCATGTTTGAACAACTTAGGTCCATTCAGACATAAAGGTATAAAATTTTACTTGTGCACTGGCAAGATGGCTCTTGCTATCAAGTATGATCCGAGCTTCATCCTCAGGACTTGAATGAGAAGCGAATACCAACTTCCACAGTTATTCTCTGACATATATATATTACAGTGAAACAAATGAATATAATTTAAAAATTGTGATTAACTATGTTAGTGGGTTTTTATGGAGTGTCTAAGAAAATCATTTAATTCTAGAAATATCAGAGGAGCCCAATTTTGTTGGCTCTCCTATTAGACAAATTAGTTTATTTACATAAGAGACAGGGTCTGGCTATGGTGAGGTACCCACCACTGAACTTAGTTTGAAACATTATTTTAATATGAATACAGTGAAAGGCAAAATATGAAAGGCATTCTAGATTTCCTTAAACAGCTCTTGTCTATAATATAGTGACAAATCAAAGCAACTGGACAAAATGCTGATGCAAGAATAAGAGATGTTGACCGAAAATGGATGTATTACATTGAACCTTATGGAACTGCTGGTACTGCCTTAAAAGAGTGCAGTTTCATCTACATGCCAAGCTTATGTCCTCCACCATGCACATCTGCTAGAGTACCACAGCGAGGTCTGTAAACAAGCACATGCTTGGAAGAGCTTCCCAAGGGCTAATGTCTACCAGGATGTCCACGAGCAAGCCAGGGCGCCTTCTCTAGGTAGTCGTCAGGCTAATGGGCCACAGAGAACTTGCTTAACCAGAGCGCTCCTTCCTGCCAGCGATATCACAAGATGAAGAGAGGAAAATTCATTAAGTTGCAAAGTCATCTCCCTATACTTAGCCTAACCACATGATCATAAAACAATTTTGCCCACTGCCTCCTGTCCACAGCTTTCTGGAATATATCTTAGGGGTTTTGTTTGTTTGAGGAGCAGGGCTCAAAATGAGTGAAGTCAAAAGAAAAATGAAAACACCAGGAATAGATTTTTTTTTTCAATTCATTCTAACTGCAAATTCCTCTACAAGCCTTCTTGGCTCATAGAACATTTATGTCACATGAAATACACTTGGCCATAATCCTTCCTCAGTGTCTGATACGTGAAATGCTGTCTAATAAGAAATACAAACTAGAAAAACAGAATAGTGCTAGGAATTCAGAATATGATTGCTAAGAATTGGTTTTTATCCATAACTAGACTGTATTAAAACTTTTTAAAAATCAGTTTGGGGAAGCCTTTGTCTTGCAGGATAATTAAATTTCTAATTTTTGTCTTTTTAAGCCAGAAGGATTTTAAAAAGCACGAGGCCAGTCTGTGCTATATAGTGAGTTCTTAGCCAGCCTCAGCTACCAGTGTGATGCCCCACCCCACCCCTGCCCAACATAAACAAATCAAAAGAGGGCTGGTATACCAGTCCAGTGAGTAAGATACTTGCTGTCAACCATGACAATCTGACTTAGATCCCTGGGACCCACATGGTGAGAGAAAACTATCCTCTGACCTCCACATGTATGCTATGGCACATGAGAGCTGACAAACACAAAAGAAGTAACAATGTCATTAAATGATAAATAAAAATAATAGAATTTCTAAGTTTTCATGAAATGTGAGTTTTGAAAAATGCCTGTGGATTCAGTACTTACTATTCTTTTCCTTCCTTGATGGCTTTACTCCATATCTTCTGCATATCTGCTATAGTTTACAAGAAATGACACCTTATATTGAACTGAAAGTGAAGATCAAGTCAGACGATGTTTATGAATACTCTTTAGAAATGGTAGAGCTAAGGGCTGGAGAGATGACTCAGTAGTTAAGAGAAAGAGCCCTGGCTGTTATTCTAGAGGACCTGAGTTTGATTCCCAACACCTACATGGCAGCTCACAATCATTTGTAATTTCAGTTCTAGGGGAGCTGACCCCCTCTTCTGACCTCTGAGGGCACTAGGAATGCATGTGGTATTCAGACATACAGGCAGGCAAAACACCCATATACATAAAATAATGGCGAAATTATTTTTAAATTGTGAAGTTTTGGTTGAAAATGTAGCTCAGTGGCAGAGTGCTTGCCTAGCATACAAGAAACCCTGGGTTCAATTATTAATGCCACAAAAAATGATGAATCTCCATAAGGGTGAGCCATCATCCATAGTCGTTGTCTTTAATGGCAGAGTTTGTTCCCAAGTAGATCCTGGCTAATGCCCACAAATATGATGAGCACAAGAGACTTTTTTCCCCTTTCTTTCCAGCCTCGTCAGCTATTTACTTAGTTCCAGGCAGTAACCTCATTAGAAAATTCAGGAGCTGCCAAAACAGCAATTGTTGAGTTTAGCAACAGCCAGCCTGAGGTGTGCCCAGCTCCTCTGCACCCTGCCTCAAACAAACAAACAAACAAACAAACAAACAAACAAACAAGCAAGCAAACAATTCACAGAACCAAATGTTCAGAGAGTGAGAACAAGTTTGGTAGGCATAAACTAGGGCTTGACATGATAGCAACAGGGGCAACGTGGACTGTTTCCACATTCCCAGCTGAGATATGGGCTCAGCACAGAGGCACTGTGCGATCAAGTAGCATGTTCATTTTCCCAAGCAGGGTGGGCCACACGTATCTCAAAGTCAATGTGAATACTGTGGCTTCCTTCCTCTCTCTCTCTTGTATCATGCTTGCACAATGTCAGCATATGCCACACTCAGCATGTGGCCATTCTTCACTGGCCAGGACATGTGGGTGTTTGAGAATGTTCCTGGCCTCCACTCACTAGACACATGAGGGAGGAAACTCATTCCCAGCTGAGAACCATTGCCTTCAGTCTAGTTTTCTACGGTTGCTAGAACTTTCTCTTGTTAGCCAATGGCTCTAGAGCCTGGCTGTACCCTGGAGTCAGCTGGAAAGGTTTTACTATATGTCCTATGCCCTGATATTGTGAATGGGTAGTGACCAGCTTGTGTGGTGTGAAAACTTTAAAATATGTACACCCCCCACCCCCAGTTTGTTTGAACACATAACATGCCATGTAGGCAGCTGGAACACAATTGGCTACTTTTAGAAGGGTACAAAGAGAGGAATTTGATGGACCTATAGGAAAGTATAGTTGGGGGAATAATGTCCAACAGGAAAAGTTGGAGGATCTATACCCAGCAGAAAAGACCAACTGATCATCAAGACAAGAGATGGGGGAGGCAGTGCTGACGCCCATGGGGAGCATAAAATCAGGGGACAGACTGGTTTCCTAGGGCCACTGTAATAAAGGAGCATAAACTTGACAGTTTTAAATCACAGAAATTAGTCTCTCACAGTTCTGGAAGCTAAAAATCCAAAGCCAAGGTGAGGAAAGGGCTGCAGTTTCTCTGACAGGATCATGAGGCAGGTTCATTTTTGCCTCTACCAGCTTCCAGCAGTCATTAGTAGTCCTTGATGTTTAGTCCTTGGCTTGGTTCTGTGCTCCAGCCTCCACCCATGTCACCATATGGTGTTCTCTCTGTGTGTCTCATAAGGACACCGATAGATCAAGTTGGACTCAGGCCTACGCTAGTCAACCAAGGCCTCACCCCCACTTCCTTATATCTACAAAGACTACTTCCAAGTAATGGCACCTTCACAGGTACTAGAAGTTAAGATTTTACTATATTGGCACCTGAGAGGCAATATATGACTCAACTCCCACCAGGTGAGGGAGACTGAGAAAGACAATCACATTTGGAAGCCATGTGAGCTATGCTTGTAAAATTGCTCAGTCTAGGCAGAATTTGGAACTGAAGAATTGGGTGCTAGCAGCACGGAGGAACAAATTTGAGCGGGGGTGGGTGTGATGCCAGAGCAGAAGGCGCAAAGGAGAACACCATGCACGTACCACCTAAGCTCAGGGGGCCTTGGTAGAAGTACTCTCAAAGGAGGCCGAGAATATTGGAGAAGATCCAGGTCAGGGGCTTGTCACAGAGGAGAGAATTTTGAGAAGCGGGGGACGTGACACAGTGAAAGCAGTTAGGCAGGGAGGATATAGCAAAGACCACTAAAACAGAAAATTCCAACTTCCTTGCCAGTGTCATCACAGAGACTAGAATGGAAACCACCAGTTTTTAGAAGGACCACCGGAGGACTGGGAAAGTGAGGAAGAGGAGGAAAGGATGGGCCGAATACTGCAGAAATGTAGCGAGATAAGGCGAGGGAATGATGTAGCAGATAAAGGAGAAAATCACAGCCAAGAGCAAGTCTGCCAAATGTTGGATCCTGCAAAGGCATCTGGGATGGAAAGAGATTAAGATGTAAGTGGAGGTGGATGAGTGGCAAGGAATCAAGAGGCCAGGAGAGTAGGCACCAGATACAGAGAGCAAGTTGGGACAGCTCCTGTTACCATTTGGTCTAAGCTCCGCCCCACAGTTACCTGGCAACAGCCAGGTGTGCCTGACTCACTATAAAAGGGGTTGCTTGCCCCCTCTGCTCTCTCTTGCTCTTGACTTCTTGTTCCCTCTCTACCTTCTTGCCCCTTCCCACTTCTCTCCCCATTCCTCTACCCACCCTCCACATGCTCATGTCCTGCCTCTACTTCTCTACTTCTCTTTTCTCTCTCTCTCTCTCTCTCTCTCTCTCTCTCTCTCTCTCTCTCTCTCTCTCTGTCTCTACTACCATCTCAACTCCCTTCCCCATGCCCTAAATAACCTAAATAAACACTGTTCTATACTATACTGTCCTGTGGCTGGTCCCCCTTCCCCCATACCTGACTACACATCCACCAAAACATTCTTCTCTTTATCTTTGTATAAAATACAACAGCTCCCTTAACATGGAAGTGAGGAAAGAGGAACTAGAGGAAAACAGATGTCTATCCAACTCCAAGACAAAAAACACTCAAAAGATATGGTGATGACTGGCAGGTTACAGGTACAGCCTGTCCTGCCTGGAAAGGGGGACATACAACCATTACCTGATGGTATCCATGTTAACAAGCTTAAGAGGCATAACTGGTAGATGACATAGTAAAAGGGTGATGGTCTTGGCCTTATTAAGACAAGAAGCTTGCCCCAAGTCTGAGTTGCTTGAGGATATTAGTAGACTTTAAATTTTTAGAATATCAGAGGCCCCAGGGGGTAGAGGAGAGGGAGGGGAGGGAGAAGGAGGAAAGGAGGAAGGGAGGGAGGGAGAGAGGGAGGGAGGGAGAGAGAGAGAGCTTTTACTATACACTGTTTCACTGGGGAATGGACTCTGGCACAACAGTCACACCTAAAAAATGAAAAAAAAAATTGGGAGTCAGATGATTTGTCTTTTGTTATAGGTTTGTTTGTTTGTTTGTTAAAAATTGAGATGGGGTTTCTTATACCCAAAGCTGCCCTTAAACTTGCTATACAGCCAAGGATAAACTTACACTCCTGATACGGATACTACTTCCACCTCCTGAGTATGGGGATTGTAGGTGTTCAGTACCACACCCAGTTTCCTTAGAACATGGGTTGGTTTTTTTTTTTTTTTGGGGGGGGGCGGTTGTTTGTTTTGGTTTTTGGTTTTTTGAGACAGGGTTTTTCTGTGTATCCCTGGCTGTCCTGGAACTCACTTTGTAGACCAGGCTGGCCTGGAAATTTACCTGCCTCTGCCTCCCAAGTGCTGGGATTAAAGGTATGAGCCACCACACCCTGCGAACATGGGGTTTTGTGTATGCTAGGCAAACACTCTCCCAACTGAGATACATTCCTTGTCCCCATTTTTATTTCTTTTAATTTTTTACTTTAAAAAAAGCATGCACATGAGTGTTTTGCATTTGAGTGCTTTGCATATGAGTGCTTTGCATATGAGTGCTTTGTCTGTGTACATGTACATGTGCCACATGCTTGCCTACAGAAAATCAAAAGCGGATCCAATGCCTTGGAACTAGAGTTATAAATGATTGTGAGCCACCATGTGAGTTCTGCGAACTGAATCCAGGTCCTCTACAAGAGCAGTAAGTGCTGTTTAACTGCTGAGCTATCCTTCCAGCCCATCTTTCTAATGATTTTGATAAAAGAAAATGTCTGCTTCTGTGTACACAAGGCATACATCAGGAGACAGACAGCTGATCTAATGAGAAGATGCTTCTTGGTTCATTATCATATTCCACAGGGATTTTGGATTCCCTCAATAAGAGTCTTACACCACCAACAGGCTCTTCCTGAAGGGCCTGGTTAACACATCTATGATACATGTACCACATCAGTATGAACAAGGGGCAGACCTTCAGAGTCTCTTTGTTAGGCCTCCACTGCAGCTTTTCAAATTCCAGTCGTTACTTTGTTGTGGCTCATTCTTATGTCACCAGAAATCCCAGAGGGTAGAGTATTCTCCTAAGAGTGAGCCATTCAATTTTATAACTGGGAGAACCTGGGGTGCTCTGCTAAGGTTGTGCCTAATACCATCTGTCAAAACCCCACCCCAGTGCCAGCCTTCCCAGCTCTGACTCTGTTCCAAGAGCTCCAGGTCCCTTTCCTTTAGGTGGCTTCCTGGGTAATGTCTCTGTCTCTGTTTGCAGAAGTCAGGTTAACTCTCTTTCAATCTCTCTCACTGATAAGTGCCCACTTTCTCCACTAGAGTACAGCCATGCACATTTACCTGCTGTCCACTTGACTTGGAAACAGTCACTTGGGGCAACCCCAACTTTCAGTACGGTGTGCCCAAGGAAGGCAACCCAGAGCAGATGTGTCTCTGTATCTTTGGCCAGCTTTGCCAAATAGAGACAATTTGAAGTTAAATCACAAGACATTTGGATGGTAAAGTATCTTACAAGTTGAAAGGAAGAAAGATGATGTGACTCTTTTAATATCCCCTTTGAGAACTCAGGTGCACCAAAGAAACCCCCCCCCCTTTTCCCGATTTTTGCCTAGAAGTTACTTCAGCCCTCAAACACACATTTTCCCCAGACTTGAGTCAATGTAAGGATTAATGAGCTTCTGTCTAGGGAAAGGCACATTCTCGGACAGGCACATGGACCCTTCCCCCATTCCTCTTGGACCCATCCAGGCCTACTCACAACACTGCTCATTTCATACTCATCTGGGAGACAGAAAGCATCAAATACTAAGAGCTGGCTGACTTTGTATATATGCACCACAAACACTAGGCCACATGATTTCATGTGGAATGCAGTGACTGGGCTCAACACTGTCTCTGTAGAACCATAGCTGCCCACCTGTGAAATGTCTGACACAGTCCCTCTCTCAAGGACAAGGATGGCAGATTTCATGAATCCTGTGCACCAGCATTGCCAAGGAGAGTTGACCATGTTCGTTCGTTCTTTCTCTCTCATTCTCTCTCTCCCTCTCCCTCTCCCTCTCCCTCTCCCTCTCCCTCTCCCTCTCTTTCTTTTTTTATCTGCAGGACAATATTGAGAGCAGGTCTTTCCATCTTCCTTGGACAGAGACACCAAGCAGAAGAAACTAAAGGGACTTGGGCTATGGCCCGAGTTTGAGCAGAGTCTTGGCTATCAGATGAGATTGCTGGGAGCTCAGGAATCAGGCAGTTAGAATGGAAAGACACAAAGCTATACAAGGACTCCTGCATAAAAGGCATTCAACACCATCAACTATTTAAACTTCAAGAGTTCAGGTCAGCACCTGTGATTTTTTTTTTCAAATCAGCTCACTAGGGCTGAAAATGTAGCTCAGTTAATAGGGTACTTACTTAGTACAGATGAAGCCCTGAATTCAATCCCCTGTACCTCATAAAGTAGCTATGGTGTGCACCCCTGTAGTCCTAGCATTTGGGAGGTGGAGGCAGAGAGAGCAGAAGTTCAAGGTCATCCTTAGCTACCAACTGGAATACTTGAGACTGTCTCAAAGAAAGAGAGACAAAGAAAAAGCGAAAGAGAAAGCACTCTCTTATACTTTCTCCCCGAAACATAGTGATTCAGACAACTCTGCCTGCCCTTACTCTCTGTAGAACCCAGAGCTCTTAATCTCCCTGACAGAATGAGACTCTCATGGCCGCATCCTCACCCACCATCTGGTCTAGCCAGCTTTCTGGTGACCAGCATACTGACGTCACCTGACCTTGCATGAACCTTGACTTCATTAGCTATGGGAAGAACTCATGCAGGAGCATCCTTCACTGGGCTATTGCTGCAAAGCCTCAACATGCCTCCTACTTTGTACTGACAAAATGCTATTTCTATTTTGGAAGCTTTTCATGCTCCCACTACTGCCATACAGTCCCATGGAAGAGTGAAGCCGAGAAAGGACTAGTGGGTGATTGCATATTCTACTATGCCTTTCCCTGTCCTTGAGAGCCCCCGCATACTTTTCAATTTAGATTTTTAATTCTGAGACAGACTATCACTCTGTAGTCTGAGATGACCTGGAACTCATAGCAATAATCTTGCTTCAGCTTTTTGAGTGTTGACATTACAGGCGTGAGCCATTATGCCTGGCTTCACTTCTGCATCCCTGTCTAGCTTGATTAGATTCTTAGGGCACTTCTGTCCTCTCTACTTGCCCTAGACCTCTCTCTGACCTTGTTCTAACTTTCTCCCAAGCACTCCCAAGGACGGTACCCTGAAGAGGATGTCCAAGGGTATAATACCTCATAAATAAGAGGAGGTGATATGAATAAAGCAACAAGATTACAGAAAGTATGTCTCTTGAACAGATGGATGAAATTTGTTTCTGGAAGTTGATGGGGGTGGGAGTGAGGGTGAGGGTTAACACCTGAGTATCTGAGATAAAATTAGCTTTGCCTCTAGTTTCAATTTTTTTAAAAACACAATTGAATTTCTTCACGTCAGAGACCACACAAACATAACTACCTGCATGGTCATAGAACATGTATCCTTATCTCAAAAGAACCTTTGATATCAAGGTCTTGAACTCCTTTCTTTAGAGATGAGGTCTTATATATCCTACCCTGGTATGATATAATTACAGGTATGCACCATGCACAGATAATTTAGGCAATACTAGGGATCAAACCTATGGCTTTGTACACTGCCAGGCAAACAGTCTACCAACTGAGCTGCCATTCCCAACATGTTGAAACAAACAGACCACATTTTCAGTTTGCTCTGAAAATTCTATAGCTAGCCCTACCTGTGAGTTCTAACCTAGTAAGTTGTCAACCTCCACATTTATAACAATGGGATTATGAGATCAGGAAGATGCTAACATCTGTGTTGACTTCAAAGCATTTGGCAAAAATCCCATCACATGTTTGGGGGAGGGTTGCTTGGTATTAGCAGCATCACTCCAGTGCAATCAGAATGGGCGAATGTGTCTTCAAAGTGGCTACTAGGTGGTAGCTGTCATCCTAGAGAGTAAGGTGTCTAGTTCTCCACTACACACCTCTGCACTTGGTCTATGCCATGGACATGGGAAAGCTACCTACAGCCCCAAGAAGACAAGCTATCATTTTGCCACCTACTCGTGTGAAATAAAGACACAGGAGTCAATCTAGAACTTCCTCATAGAAAACTAGAAGAATTTTGTTCAAGTCTCCTGATCTTATTTTAAACAAATGTGATGTACAAACAATTCCAAAACAGGAAAGAAAATTTAAGAGCATTTAGCTGCTTCTCTCCTTTTTCAATCTGGAATCAGGACAAGACAGGACTAGAGGGTTCAATTCTCTTGACCCCAGTCCAAATGTTCTTGTTTTCATCTGATGCATAGTTTGCAAATATTCTCTTATAATGAGGCATAAATACCAAATCTACAATGTATATGTCAGTAAAGATAATTCTTCCCATAATATACATCTTTGCATAAAACAGGTTTTGTGTATTTTTATAAAATACTTCTCAAAAATAAAACCCTGTTGGGCCAAAGCAGAGTATAGTAGAAAAGACAGCATATATCTTTGGAAATATTCATAATGTTAACTTATCTTTGTTTTGTTGTTGTTGTTTTCAAGACAGTGCCTCACTGTATAGCTGTCCTGGAACTCACTATGTTTACGAGGAGGGCTTCAAACTCACAGAGACCCACCTTCCTTTGCCTCCTGAGTGCTGGGATTAAAGGCATGCACCACTACAGCTGGACAATTTATCTTTTAAATGAAACTCCTCTGGTAAACCATGCCATAGGGTTAAGTAAACAAATGTGCATCACAGGTTTTCAAGTAGACCTAGGGACCCTTCATGAGAAGCAGGTGCTGTGTTGACTATGTGGGACCAGAGCTGGGTGTGAAATGCTTTTTAACAAAGGCAATAAGTGCTAGGACCAAAGTTGTCAACCTGCCTCCACCATGATAGCTGCCTCTGTCCATGATAGATGGATAATGGTCACCTGCTCCACCTACTCTTGGAGGACAAACTTGGATTATGGACAAGTCTCAGCTCCTAAGCTGAGAGCCTGCTTATTTCTGCCCACTCAGGAAAACCAAAGCCAAGTGCAAGTGGAATATGAGCAGAAATAGTGGAATATGAACAGAATGAATGCATAAGTTTAAGAAAGGGTCAGTATGCACCTTTGCACGCCCTTCTGTATAACAAATGATTAGAAAGTCTAATGACCTTACTGAAATACCCAGGGGTTAACATGCTCATAGCTGTGAATGGCTGCTTTAGGAGAATATGAAGTACTCTAAGCACTTAAAAATGATGAAGTGCTCAAAGAATCTAAGCTGCTGTAATTATACAGCCCAAGAAACACTCACTGATACTTGGGCTAATGGAACAAAAGGCAAATTCTTGATTTGGGCTATTCTTCAAATCCTCCACTCAAAGAAGAGTTTGAAGTCATTTTTTGTTTTCTTTTAAAGCACCTGATCCTAAGGATTGACAGAGAAAGGAGTAATTAAACACAACACTGTGCTGAAAAACGAACTTCAAATATATTTAGAGAATTTAAGGTGTTTTCTTTCTTCTTTGTTTTGGTTTTATGAGATATGATTTCACTGTACAGCCCAAACTGGTCTTCAGTTTTGTGACAATCACACCTCTTAGCCTCTTAAGGCCTGGATATTCCGATGATTAAAACATCTTTAATCAATTTTACCTCTAGGTAGATAGATGTTCAGGCACCTTGTTTGTGTTAAACAGGAATGGTAGTTAGAAGCCTTGCTGTGTACCCTCTTTGCCAGTTTCACAGATAGAAACCCTGGATAATTCATATTCACATCCAAGGGCAGATCAGTCAACACATGAATTATATATTTATTATTAGTTGTGAAAATGTAGCTTCTTTTCCACTAATTTTTGCTAGTGCTAGTGAAAATATCAAAAAGAAATTTGATGACTTTCAAACCTGTTATCCTCATACTGAATACATCTTATAGTGGGAAAGTCAGAAATTAATTCACAGAAATAAATGCTTATCATTTCATTGCATTTACTTATTTTTACTTTTATTTTGACACAGGGTCTGTCTCCCTACGAAACCCTGGCTAAGCTGGAATGTGTTATATGATCAGTTTGACCTTGCGTTTGGAGGAATCCCTCCTACCTCTGCCTTCTGAGCACTGGGATTACACCCTTGGGCCACCATACCTGGCTACTACCCCCAGGCTTCTGAGATCTGAACAGAGCAGTGGTATAGAGCCATGCCAAAGCTGACTCAGAAACAAATGCACGATGCTACTTAGATTAATATGGCTCTTAAACCTGGCCCTTATGCCATCCACCCCCCCCCCCTCTCTCTCACACACACACACACTGGCTGGTGGTGCTCTGTATCTTTGTATCCATAACTTGCTTCTTTAACTTTGATTTCCTTGACCTGCTACAATTTCAACCATTTAAGAAAATTGATTGCTGTTCACAGGCTGTCATTCTAAAAGCTAAAGTATGCTGACCATGCCTGTAAACAGACCACCAAACAGAAGAGTCCAGACTTAACTTAAGGTAAAAAAAAAAAAAAACCTAACAAATCCATAGTCTCAACCAATTAACACCTACATGCAGCATGCATGAGATAAGTGAGCTGCTTCTTTGTAGTGTGAAGTAGGGTGGCTTGAACAAGCTCCAATCCTTATTTCTACCTATGAAATTTTGTGGAGATAAATGCAGCTGTGTATTGCTCAAAGAAGAGCTATATTCTGAGAAACACATGACTAAGTAATTCCTTTGTTGAGAGAACAAGTGTACTTATAAAAACTAAGATAACTAAACAGTCACTATGCAATGTAATCTTATGGGACCAATGTCATTCATGTGACCCATTAACCAAAACAACATTGTACAGCCCATGACTGCAGCGTCACATTTCTTCAGTGCAAAGAGTTATCGTGCTTTTAACTCGTTAGAATATATAACCCAAGGAAAAAAGATACAGTCAAGTGCTTTACTTTAAAAATAATTATGTTCAATTATGTGTACATGTGTGCTATGGGGTGCTGTGTCTGAGTTGAAGTACCCATGGAGCTCCAGAAGAAGGCATCAAATTACCTGGAGCTGGAATTATAGATGCTTATGACCCACCCAACATGGAAGCTGGGAACCAAACTTGGGTCCTCTGGAAGAACAGTACATCCTCTTAGTACCTGAGCCATCTCTCCAGCATTCATTTTAAAAAGAATAATAACAGTAACAGCTACTGCAATAAAGACTATAAGCCTATATTTTTGTTTCATACATAAAGCATACTGCTATCAATATTTCCCAAAACAAACCTAGAATTTAGCTAACATTTGTGACCTACATAGAATATGCCACAAGTACAACAACAAATATATAAACTACCTCCAGTGAATTATGCAAAATTTCAATTTAGAAGCACTTTTGCCTATTTTAATGGCTGCTTGCCTAATTAATGCATACACACACACACACACACACACACACACACACACACACACACTCCACACATTTAAAAAGCAGCTCAGCTAAAATGTGCCCACAAGGAATTAAATCAATGCACTTTCACACATAAAAATCAGCCACTCTGAGCAACAAGGAAACATGTTTGTTTTCTATTGTGGAGTATGAATCTCCACATCTAATATTGTTGTCTTACTTTGCCGAATCCTGGTAAAATTTGCCTCATAAAAATAAAATAAAAACCTAAGCCAGATGTGATCGGACATAGCTGTAATCTGTATCACTGCTGAAGCAGAGGCAGGAGGATTGCCATGAATTTGAGGCCAGCTTGATATACATAGTTCCATGCCAGACTCTGTCTCAAAATAAAAGAATAAAAGTGAAAGTACAGAATATAAAATTTAATGTATGTATGTATGTATGTATCTGTCTATATAGCTATCATCTATCTATCTATTGTTATCTGGTAAGAAAACTGCATAAATTGACAATGAAAATAAATATAACTCACAACATTAAACCATGACAAACTAAGGCTTTAAAGGCCTAAGTTGCCGTAGCATTATTAGGTCTGTGGTGCCATTTCAAAACACTGATTCTTTTTTTCTTTTTTCCCTTTGGCAATGCCTTGTCGAGGGCATGGAAGCTCAACCCGGGTCTCTCTCCCATCCCCCCGCATCCTGGCTTGTTTATTCATTTGAAGCACACAGTCTGTCTTGAAGGAAGTTGGACAGTCCCCTAGAGGATGATGCCATGGAGCTAAGATAACAAGAGGCAGCCATCTGGGGAGGCAGGGCCAAACACAGTCATGAGAGCCCACCGGGTGCTGGGCAGCCTGCAGACCTGAGGGGTTTCATGGGTGACCGGAGCTGCCACCCTATTGGTCTCTTTTCTCTGGGTACAATAAGAGGCGTCCAAGCCCTCGGAATGCTGTCCTCTCCTCTCTATCATCATTCATATCTCAGCTATGACAGGACTAAAAAAGACTCTGATGGGAAATGTGCCACCAATTAGCATATCCCCCACCCCCACCCCCGCACACAAAAGAGGCTTTTAAGCTTCTGCTTTTTAAAAACCAAGGGCTGGGGGTGGCGGTTGGGGGGAGGGGAACAGCCAGGCAGCTCTTAGCAACAGTGTCTGAAATTCAATGATCTGCACTCCCTCAAAGCTGTTTGTATGGTTTTCAATTTTCTTCAGGCAAGCCTCCTCTCAAATGGCTTAGGAACTTATTAGAAAGTATGTATTCGGCCACTAGGTAATGAACAGCTTCCCTCTTGTCATTAAACTGCAATTCAATTCTTTGATTAAAAAAATAGTAATTAGAAACCTGCAGCCCTTCCTCCACAATCCTGTTACAGGGTATGGCATCCTCAGCCCAGAAGAATTGACAGAAACAAGGAATCTACTAATTGTAAATAAAGGCAACTACTCTGAGGGGACAGCCCTGTCACATTTATTTACTTGTTTCCCATCTCCATGAATAATGAGGGGAAAAGATAACAGAAAGCAACATGGCTGTGTTAGCCTGGGGTTTGCCTGTGGGGATGCCAGCAATCATTTCCTGCTCACTTTCACCTAAGGAGGCTCCCAAAACACAACCCGCCTAACCCATCTGAAAGGTCATAAAAATGTCCATTGAGGAGCTGCAGAGAGCCTGCATTGAGCCAGAGTGCTGGCTGCTCAAGCATGAGGACCTGAGTTCAGATAACAGAACCCATGCAAAAGAAGCCAGTGCTGGGATGGGCTTCAGGGTCAGTGAGAGACCTGGTTTCAAAGGAATATGACAAAGGCTGATAGAGGAGGGTACCTGATTTCTTCCTCTAGCTCCTGCACTTGGGTGTGAACAACCCCCGCACATGTGCATCTAAGGTCCTCTCTCCCACCACACACACACACACAATCAAGTACATTTCTAGGGACTAGCAAAAGAAATGAGGCATGGCCCATGCCATGAAATATTAATTCTCTCAAATACGGATCCTCAACTTGAAAAGGAAAAAAATGGAGATTTATCTGGCTCTGAATGAATTCTTTAAAGGGCTCCAAGCCTTTAATGACAGCTCAAAACCACTAGGGAGTCATTAAATGGGTGGCTTTCTTTACCCGGCTCCAGTTGCTCAGCTACTTAAAGGACAATTCCACCATAGTTCAGCTTGGGGAACCCCTGAGTTTATTAGGCATCCTTACAGAGCATGTGTGACGGGTTACTTACAGGGACATTAGTAACCTCAAAGCAGCTGCACAACCAGAGAGTTTCAACTGAACATGGAGACTTCCTCATTGCTGCATAATTGAGCTAGCTTTATATACACTAACGTGTCCAGAGACCATGAGGAACACATATATTTAGAGCAAAGCACATACAAATGGCTCAGAGGCGCATGAGGGAGAGGCTGGAGTCACACGTGAGGGTCTAATGATCTTCTGTACCCTCTCTATGGGACAGTGTCAATGGTTTTTGTCTGTTGCTTGGTACAGAGTAGAGACAACTTAAACATCAAAAACCAAACCAGCCCCCACCCCCACCCCCCCAAAGAACATTGACAAACATTCAGATGCTGGCCCTTGGGCTCCTACTTCTAGCTGAGATATGCCTGGAACAGCTACCAAGGGAAAGACAATTCTGCCCCACCCCCACTCATAGCTGTCTTCCCTGGTTGGACAACCTACTTTATTTTCCCTAGGGCCCATCTATGAATGTGTGAAACATACAAAGTCACTTTTACTTATAGAGTCAAACAATTCTTCCTGGCCCTAAAGCCTCCACTCAAAATCTGAGAAAAAGATTTTTTGTTTTGTCTAAACTCCAATCTTTTGTTTACCAAACAGCCACATTTATGTAGGTATATGCACACACACATTCACATACACGCATCAGTTTACTTGTGAAAGGGAAGGTAGAGAGTCTAATGAGAACAGGGAAGATACATTGAACTTGCAATATGTTGAATTTAGATTTAAAAGATTTTCCATTTGGTTGTTGTCTCTTGGAGGCTGCTCTTTGTTGAAGGGAAACGGAAGGGTGTGGATCTGAGGGAGAGGGGAGGTGGGAGGGAGGTGGGAGAAGTAGAAGCGGGGGAATGTGGTAGAAATGTATGAAGGAAGAATATATTTTCAATATATATTTAAATGAAAGTATATATATATATATATATATATATATATATATATATGTTGGCACATGCATTGCATATGCATGCATTGATACATATATATAGGCATAATATATGACTGATGTATAATAAACACATATGAATGCATATGCACTCCTATATATATAAAATCATGGAAACATGCTGTACACACATGCATATACTTAAACATATACTTTCATTTAAATATATCCTTATAAAATCAAAATATGCAAAGTTGGATTTCCTTAAATTTTTAAAAATATTTACTGTACAACTGTTTTGCCTGTATACATATATGTGCACCAGATGCATGCCTGGTATCTGTGGAGGTCATAAGAGGACATTGGATGACCTGGAACTGGAGTTACAGACAATTGTGAACTGCTATGTGGGTGTTCTATGAGAGCAACAAGGGCTTTTATCTGAGAAACCATCTCTCCAGCCCCCAATTTTTCTTTCTTCATTTTGGTTAAAAACAAGTTTTTATAATGTCTATTTATTTAGGTATGTGTGTTCACAGCGCCCACATGGAGGTCAGAAGACACTTTGTGGGAACTGGTTCTCTCTTTCTATTATGTGGGTCCCAGCATTTGAACTCAGATCAGCAGGCTTGGTGGCAAGTGACTTTACCTGCAGAACCATCTTGTTGGTTCCCACTTTGGGATTTTGAGACAGAGCCTTGTTACATAGTTAGTCCTTGCTGACATGTAACAAGTTATGTAGAGCAGGCTGGCCTTAGGTTTATAAGGCTCTTCCTGCCTCTACCTCTTTAGTGCTGGGATTACATTCCTTTTCTTTACCCCTAACCCCATCAGATTCCTCCCATATACCCTAGCCCCAATGCTCTTCTCATCCAAGGCATCTTTACTTCTAATACTTCAGAAAACCACTCTGCCATTTACCAGCTAAGCCACTTTGGGAAACTAGGAAGCTAGCTAACTTCTACTTCTCTGGATGCCTTTTTGCATCCACACAGTGGTTGTAATAATATATTCATATACCAGTGTATACCACACAGTTTGGGTCCACCATTCATGATAGACAAAGTCCCCCTATATAACGTGCATAAAATGTATATATATATATATATATACTATTAGTCATTCACATTAGGCTAGTTACTAAATAGATGTGAACCAGGAGGTCAAATCCCTCATTACAGCTTTCTTTAATCTTTTCTGACTACAGACTTGTAACATTAACAGTGGCCAGTTACACCCTCCATAGTCTCCCACCTGAAACAACAACAACAACAACAACAACAACCAAGCTTTCTTTGCCTGAAATGAGAAATTTCCCTAAGCCTTTCCCCTCATCTGCAATGAAAATATTCCCTAGTAGACCAGGCTGGCTTTCAGTGACCCACATGAATTTCCCTCCTCTTTTACGAACCAAGGCACCTCCAGGCTCCCCACACTTAACCTTCATGTATCCCCTTGCCTCTGCTTCTTGGGCCAGTTATTTTTCCTCACTTCTCCTTGCCTTCCATCTTAATAAATGTCTCTTTATTTTCAAGGTACAACTCAAGGGTCATGACATGTGAGGACTCGTGATTTGTTTCTCGTCACCTATGTTCCCCCAAGTTATTCTATTATAACACCTTATCTTTTCTTCTAAAGTATCCACATACAGCTTCTCCTCTGGTGTCATGTCATAACAACTGCCTGAGGACACGAATTATGTCCTTTGATTTTAAAATTAGGGTATAATTTCTCTATCTTACAAAAATAACTACCTTACCAAAATAACCATGGAGTATAATGTCTATCATGGAGTATAATGTTTATCATGAGTATCATGTTAAGTATCCAGGCATGTACCTGGTTGCAGATACTTCTGAGGCTGAGGCAGGACAATCACTTGAATCCAGGAGTTCAGTAATAGCCTGGGTAATGTAGCGTAATTGTTGATCTCCGGGTCAAAGAGGACATTGTCTCAAATGAGGTAGATGGTGTTCCTGAGGATGGTACCCAAAGTTGTCCTCCAGTCTACACCTGTGTTCCCCCTCTCCCTCCTCTCTTACACACACACACACACACACACACACACATTCATACACCTCAAACAAAACCAAAACCAAAATATGTTAAGCAAATGGCATTACCAGAAGGAATCTGGCAAACAACACGGTGGAAATTTATGCATCTAATGCATTGTATCCCTAGAGCTCAATACATAGACATGCTGCTAAGTAGCTTTCATTTTCCACCTATGGTTTGTGAAGCCCAGGGGCCACATGACCTCACTGCAGAACAGGAGACACATCCGTCTGTCAGCAGCAATTGTTTTATTGACCTGATTAAAGAACAACTATTTCCATGGTCAACAAGATCTATCCAAACATACCAGCCTCAGCTACACAATAGCAGTAATTACAGATTCATTATTCCTGGATTAAAATATGAGTCAGTGGGCACAGCACAGAATCGTGTGTTATTAACATTTACCCAACCTATTTCTTTTGCTGGTTGTAATGTATGATTAGAGTCAGAGCCTTCATTCCTTCAACAAAAGTACCCAAACCCAGCTTTTCTAAGAGAATACAGACATGCCTTACCATTCACCTAATTACTCCAATTGTCTTAAACATCTTCTCATTCTTCTGCTTACTGCAGCTGTCGCTGCAGCCTGATTTTGATTGGTTTTCTTCCCCCTAAAAGAAAGCCTAATGCCATCAGCACGTGGTCCCTATTCTTGCCAACTCTGGTACAGGGAAGCAATATACTTTATAAAGTTGCCTTTTCTGGATACCTAACATAGAATTTTTAAAAAAACCCACTTATTTATATATATATTTTTAAATCTGTGTGAGTGCTTTGCCCAACACGCATGTAAGTGTACCACATGTATAAAGTGCCCACAGAGGCCAGAAGAGGGTGTCAGATCCCGGAGACAAGCTTTAAAGAGAGTTGTGCATTGCTATGTGTGTGTCAGGACCTGGAACCTCTGGAAGAGTAGCCGTACTCCTAACTGTGAAACCATTTCTGTGATCCCAATATGTGATCCTTTTTTTTTTATTAGTTATTTTCTTCATTTACATTTCAAATGCTATCCCGAAAGGCTCCTATACCGCCTCCTGCCCTGCTCTCCAACACACCCACTCCTGCTTCCTGGCCCTGGCATTTCCCTGTATTGGGGCATATGATCTTCGCAAGACCAAGGGCCTCTCCTCCCATTGATAGCCGACTAGGCCATCCTCTGCTACAATATGTGATCTTTTATGGCAAGCTTTTGTTTTCACCTAGCACAATGATTCTAAAGGTCACCCACACTGGCCACGTTTCTTTTGTTTGCTGAGTCACATTCCTTTGTAGAAATGTAGCAAATTTTGTTCCTTCATTTGAGTTTTAGCTTTTTGGGCCATCGTTAATATGAACGTTAGGGATTAGCCTTTGTGTGAAACAAGTTTTTAGTTCTCCTGGTTGGATATACCTAGGAGTGGGAGGAAGAGCGGGGCCATATGGGAACTCTATGTTTAGCCATTTGTGACTCTGCCAGGCTGTTTTCCAAAGTGGCTAGCCTACACATTTTTCCATTCCCACCAGCAGTGTGAGAGCTTTGAATTTTCCACACCCTTATCAACACTTCTTTTCTGTCTCTTTGATTCTGGCAGGTGTGATATAGTGTCTCCTTGTGGTTTTCATTTGTGGGTCCCAAAAGCCATGTTTTCATACATTTTTCTGGGTATCTTTTTTTTTTCTTTTTTTGAGAGATGTTCTTGTTAAATCTTTTACTTTCATTCTGAGTTGTCAGTTGTGAGCTCATTTTATATGTTCTGGATGTAAGTCTCTTATATTCTAGTCTACTGAGACGAGGCCTCACAACGTAGACCAGGCTGGCCTAGACCTCACAGAGACCTGCCTGCCTCTGCTTCCTGAGTATTGGCATTAAATGCCAGGTTCTACACTCTCACTTAAATATTTCCTTTCATTCTACTGATTGCATTTTTATTTTTCTGATGGTATTTTTTTGCAATGCAAAAGTGTTCCCTCTTTGTTCATTACATTTCTGGTATTGTACCTAAGAAACGTGTGTGTGTGTGTGTGTGTGTGTGTGTGTGTGTGTGTGTGTGTGTGTGTGTGTACACATTGGTGCACATGTATATGCGTAGGAGTCAATTCTCACCTTCCACTATTTGAACCCCAAGAATGGAAATCAGGTTGTGAGGCATACAGACAAGTACCTTTACCCACCGAGCCATCTCACCAGTCTATTTAAGTTCTTTTCACTGTTGTTTTAACATGAAGTGAAGCCAAGAGAGCTGGGAGTTAGCCTCCGTTTGCTCAAGTGTCTCCCATTATTTGCCAGGACAGTTTCTTTCTTACAGTAGAAATCCGAGCACCCAGAAAGCTTCCAACTTGAACTATTTATTTAGGAAAAATTGCCAAGTTCCATCTCACAGAATATTTGTTCATTGGAAAGAAATAGCCTTCCTCTCGAACAGTCCAAATGCTTCCAAATCATACAGAAGGTAGAGTTTGTTTTTCCCTGCAAAGGTTGAGAGTAGAAATCTGATTTTTTTTTTTTGTACAGATGTTTAGATCACAGGTGCCTAATAGCTACAACTGTTTTATTTACTTTATGAGCTTTCTACCACTTGTTTTGAGACAGTGTCTTAAGTAGCCCAGGCCCCCATCAGAATACACTTTTAGAAGGGCAGAGGATGTAGGTTGGTGGTTGAGCTCTTGACTCTCAGGCATAAGGGCTTGGGTTCAATCCGAAATGATGCTAAAAATGAGGGGAAGATGAAGACAAGGTAAATTTCCAAAACTTAATGATCACCAACAATACATTAAATTACCATGATTAAAATTTAGGAACTCAGCCGGCCAGTGGTGGCACACACCTTTAATCCCAGCACTTGGGAGGCAGAGGCAGGCAGATTTCTGAGTTTGAGGCCAGCCTGGTCTACTGAGTGAGTTCTAGGACAGCCAGGACTACACAGAGAAACCCTGTCTCGAAAAAAAAAAAATTAGGAACTCACTTTGCAGTATTCTCCATTGACTTTGTCGCTCTTCTCAAAATCTTTTAACAAATAAGGATCTCTGGTCGTTATGAATTCCAGCATATGGTTCCTCAAAGAAATGTAGAAATACCCTTATCTAAATTCTAAGTCAGTACTAATCCCATTTACATTGCATTTCACATAGACTGAATATATGAATTATACTTCTATTCGGCTCCCTTGTCAGCGTTACTCAGGCCTTCCCCATAGTCATCCCTTTTACAGGAAACATGTTTGCTAATCCACTAGCCACTCAGTTGCAAGGAGATTAATGGTTGCTGCATTAGAAAATGGCCCCCATAGATCATGCCAAGTGAGTAATTCCCAATATGGGACTTTGTAGTAAGGCCAAAGGGGCACTCCAAATGATGGCTTTAACACTCACTGTTTATTCTTTTACAAGTAACTGTACTAAAACAGTGTTTTAACTATTAATTAAAATTCTCCATCACTCTGTGTTTAAATGGTGTTGAGGATGGAACCCCAGGCCTTCTACATACTTGGCAAGAACACCACCACTAAGCTACACCCCCAGCCTTCGCTGTCACTCTTGAAGCTCCTTTGTTTCAAGATATCAAAGGTGAAATAGAAAAGAAACACCTACATTTTCTTTCTATATCTAAGTCTAGAACTACATGAATATTCAGTGGCCATTACAAAGATATTAAGGAAGCTGCCAAAAAAAAAAAAATCAAGAACTTTAAACACATTTCCTGCACTCCCAAGTTCTGTTACACATCATAAATGTCCCTCATCTAGTCCTCTACACCCCAAACACCCTCCCTCCCATAATTTCACTTTAGGATCTCACTTTTTTTTCCAGTTGGGGAGGCTAACATAGTCTTATGATCACTATTTAAACAGGCTTCACAAAGGACACTCACTTGGTATGGAAGTGCTTTGTAAAAAGGTCAAGACTACAGAATCCTTCCATAAAGGTTCAAAGGTGCAGGGGAGCTGGCTCACTTGGTACAGCTTGTAATGGGATCATGGAGGCCCCAAGGTCAGACTTCAGTACCCATGTAAAAAGCCTGGACTGGCAGGCATTGGCCTGAAATCTTCTTGCTGTAGTGGCAGAGTCAGGAGGACCCCTGGGGCCTTGTCGGTGAGCTAATCTGGCTAAACTGATGGGCTCCTTATTCAGTAAGAAACCTTGTCTCAAAAAAATGATAATAATTAGGTGGGGGTCCAGCAAGATGGCTAAGTGGGTAAACGAGCTTGCTGTGCAGGATTGCTACCTCAATTCAACACGGGAGCCTTTATTGGAAAGCCAGATGTAGTGGCATAAAGCTGTAATTGCAGCACTTCTAAGGTTAGATGGGAGGCAGAGACAAGAGAATCAGCTGGAAGCTCACTGTCTAGCTAGTCTAGAGTACACGGCAAGGCAGAGACAAGAGAGAGCCTGCCTTGAAAAACCAAACAAAAGCAAGGTAGGAGGAGAGAATCCACTATTCTAACCTCCAAAGGCAAAGAACAATAAACAAGAATTTTAAAATATGATTGGAGGTGTTGAAAAAGGGATCCATCGTGGACTTCTGGAGCATACACATGCATGTCCCACCCCTCAAAATTAAAAAGTGACAAGAAATGTTGAAAGTTAGAAGAATATAAAGGGAAGGACTTTGGGCATGGTGGTTCATACCTGTAGTCCTAGCACTCGGGAGGCAGAGGCAAACACACACACACTCACATACACACACACACACACACACACACATACACACACACACACACACACACACACACACATGCAAGCATGGCGGTGTACAACTATAATTTCACCAGGAAGCTTGCTATGAGTATGAGTTTGGGGTCAGTCTGGACTACATAAAAAAATACAAAGATATCCAGGGCTGTATAACAACTGAAGTACAAATTAAATAGAGATAGAGGAAACAAGTAAAGAGCTAGTGTAGTGATGAGATTATCCTTTCTTGGAACACATTGGAACAGGACTAGACACAAGAGGACTGATCAGAAAGATGGTAAGGAACCAAGCTGTCTGAATGTCCAGTCCTTTCCATAAAACGTCAACACTCTGTAAACTCTTGGAGCACTGCTAATCTCCTGCCCTATTTGCTTGGATACAATCTTGTATTGCTGTGCACGCTCAGTTGTTTGGGGCACACAGTCATTGCCTGGAGTCGCATGTATACATAGCTGCACTGTAAATACAAACCAATGTATGGTGGAACAATTGAGTATAATCAGCCTAAGGCTAAATCCAATCGAGGAGTCTGGATTCTCCTAATAATAATCAGAACACTAAGACAATAAATCTACCAATTCCCCTTGTATAAAAGCTGCAAAAGTCTGTGGGGCGGTGGTGGTACATGTCTTTAAACCCAGCACTTTGAAGATAGAGGCAGATCTCTGAGTTAATGCCAGCCAGGTCTACAGAGTGAGTTCTAGGACAGCCAAAGCTACATAGAGAAACCCTGGCTTGAAAAAACAAGCTGTAAAATTCATCAATACCTGGTTGAATTTAAAATGCTCTCCCCTGCATGTCCATGGGGTTGAACACTGGGTTAGCAGCTGGTAGCCCTGCTTTGGAAGGTTGTGGAACCTGTAGGAGGTGGGGCCTAACTGAAGGAAGTAGTCCCAGAAGGGTGGATCTTGAAGGTTATAGCCCAGCTCCACTTCCTACTTCAGTGCTCCCCAACACACACAATCACACACACACACACACACACACACACACACACACACACACACACACAGAGAGAGAGAGAGAGAGAGAGAGAGAGAGAGAGAGAGAGAGAGATGAAAAATAGCCTAAGAGATGCCTCCATGGGTAAAGGCAATCATGCTGTCCTGAGTTCAATCCCCAGCACCCACATGATGGGAAGAAAGAACTCATACTCATAGCAAGCTTCCTGGTGAAATTATAGTTGTACACCACCATGCTTGCATGTGTGTGTGTGTGTGTGTGTGTGTGTGTGTGTGTGTGTGTGTGTGTGTGTTTGCCTCTGCCTCCCTAGTGCTAGGACTACAGGTATGAACCACCATGTCCAAAGTCCTCCCACAAGCTGTCCTCTGAACTTCATGTGCATGCAGTGGCACATGTCTCTACATATACATAGAAATGATTTAAAAGTGTAAAGAAATGCTCCTAACATTAAAGTAAGTAATGTTCAAAATACAATCAGATATCTAATAATGATGCTTCTGTTAACAATGGACCACATATATTTCTTATTTAAGAAAAGGCAAAAACAAATAAAAAAAACAGGTAGTAAATATTTTAAACTTTGCTGTCCATATATATGACCTTTATTATAATTTCTCATTTCTACCATTAATTATAGTACAAAAGCAGCCATGAGCAATATATAAAGAGTGGTCATGGCTAAATTTTAGTGAAACTTTATGAAGACAGGTGACTGAATCATGGGCTGTAATTACTACAAGCAAAGGTAACAATTGGGAGAATGTACACCTCTTTATTTTTGAGACAGAGTTTACTGTGTAGCTCTGGTTGTCCTGCAACTCATTATGTAGACCAGACTGGTCTTGAACTCACACACACACACACACACACACACACACACACACACACACACACACACCAAACCAAACCAAACAAAAACAAAACTTGCTTCTACCTCCCAAGTACTGGCATTAAAGGTTTGCACCACCACACCTGATGTATGTATACTTCTTATCTCCAGGAATGATAGTTTGATGTCAATACAAATGTCATCTACATTTAAGCATTTTCATCTGTCCCTTGGAATACACCTGTAATGCTAGCACTTGCAAGGTTGAGACAGGAAAATAGCACTGCTATAACGACTACATCATGAGGCCCTGTCTCAGAGAGAAAGAAAAGTTATTTGCATACACAAATCAGATACTAGATTTATTACTTGGTATTTTAAGTTCGATTTGCCTTTGCTTTTTATTGCTTGCTTGCGTTTTTGTTTTGTCTTCTGAGACAAGTCTCACTATATAGCCTCAAACTGACAGGGATTCTGGGTGGGTATCACCATGCTTTGGTGTATATCTTGCTTTTTATTGTTTTATCCCCTACCCCACTGCAGCTGTACCTTTCAAAATCCTAATAACATCCCACAGGGCACACAGAATTCTGGTGTTTTGTTCCTATAGTTTGGGGATGGGGACTGCAAGTGCAAGTTTTATGTGTGTCACATGGTCCGGTCAATATTTATGACTGCTCCAAAGGGATCCTTCCACACCTTGTTCTAGCCCCTCTAGCAGCACACCTGAGGACCTTCTGCCACATTTGTACTAGGAGAAAGAAAGGCTAAAACCTTGTATTCTATACTTGTCCCCAAGACTACCGTATGCCCCAAAATTCCATAGAAGGCCTCACAGGACTCAGTGCCTTGAACATTCAGACAGTGTTTATTACAGCAAAAGCAGAAGGGCACAAAACAGATCCTAAGGGGGAAAGATGGCACAGAGCCTAGGAGAATCTACATGCAGACTTCCTTCTGTTCTTTCCCTCCCAGGAGAGGCTGACACCTGGCACACTCTGCCAAGCAATGAAAGCTTGTCTCCTGTGTAAAATTTCTCCCCAGGAAAGCCCATTTAAGAGGCAGGCTGGAGCCACAGGTATCTGCTGCCTATCCACAGTAAAGAAAGGAACACCAGTGCTCAGCATCAACTATGTCCACACAATTAGGCAACCTGAAGCAGCTTGATGAGGGGGTTAGGAGGAGGATGTCATAGTCCCTAGAGAGTGGCTCATCACCTAAATTCTCTATGTAAAGGAGACAGGCAGTCTCTCTCTCTCTCTCTCTCTCTCTCTCTCTCTCTCTCTCTCTCTCTCACACACACACACACACACACACACACACTTCATTCCCTTTTAGTGATGGCTTCACCATGCCAATTCTTCCCTTCACTGTCTAGCAAGTCTTTTCAGATTAGTCAGCCAGCTAGTTTGAATGCGTACCACCAAAGACAGGAAGTGGATGTGGTTTTGGGCAAACCGTGGCTCCATGGGATTGGCTTTGATTGGCCAGCTGCTTGCCTTGAATCACTTCACACCATTTGAACCGAACCGTAGCTCTCTCCAGGCTGCCGCAGGGAAATGTGCCTGGCATGACAAAACTGTCTCCTAACAAAATTACTATTTATCACGAGCTGCTGCTTGTGGAAAAAAAAATGACCCCATTCTTTCATTCTTCTGCACTACAAAGGGCCAAAAGGGAACAGGGCTGATACTGGCTTCAGGGATTTTCATCAAAGACTGTACCAGCTCAGTGAGAAAGCAGGCTACAGAATAGATGGCATTTGGTTTGGAAGTAGGGGCTTAAATACACAAATTCCTTAATAGGCGTTTTTCTTCTCTGGGGCAAGTATTTTTCTAGGGATTCTGTATTGGTACAGCTATTTTGAATGCATAGTTCTCCCAAATCATCAAGGCTTAATAGACGACACGGAAAGAAAATGCTAGGGTTACAGGCAAACACAACAAATGCTTGCTGGGTTTTATTTGTGCTGGGGATTCAAACTTAGATACTCATGCTTGCCCAGGGTCTCTCACCCAGGGAGCCATTTTCCCAACCGCTCATACCTGACTTGGAATGCCACTAATGAGCCTGCTCAGTTTTGACTTTTCTAGAAATGGAACTCTATGGAATATTCTCTTGAGATATTTTTCTGCCTTGATGCCCATTCTAGTAGCTTACTCACTCTCGGGGCTGCATAGACATCTGTGACAGGAATAAACCATGGCTTATTTAGCCAGAGTACTTCAAAAGGCATCTGGGTTGTTTTGTTATTTGCTGTTAGGAGGAAGAGCTCAATACATTCATTTTCGAAAATGCTAGCAAGAATTTTCAAAGTAGCTAAATGGCAGGCGCACGATCAAATACACAAATTCTTGGTATTCAACTTGATGAGTTTGGCATCCAACCCATCAGTATAAACCATGTGACCGAAGCTAAGAGCAGGCCACTTTTCAGGGGACAATTTCTATTTTAAATTACTCCACAGCCAGGAGCAGCCCCTGAGTCTTTGTGCATACAGCACAGCTTCCAACTGAGGTGGTACACTGCAGAGGACTAAGCCCCATTTTTTAGGCCATCCTTTGGCAGTGCTTGGTAACGTCCTGGGGGTCATTCTTGGCTTTGGTTTCAAAGTCTATCAAATGAGAGGATGCAACAAGGCGGACACCAGGGTCCTTCACAGTTCCTGTCTGTCAAAGAAACCTGCAGGCAGTGTTTCCTTCCTATGCCAGACTCCTTCTTGTGGGGATCTCTAGTTGGCTCCCTAAAAAGAAAAAGCAGCTAATCACTGTTTTCCTACTAGTTACCTGTCCAGTTTCTTCCATATCCCCATTATTCATCCTTCAGCCATCTCTACTTATAGTTGAATAATTGCAGCTTTTGTTCCCTTTCCCCAAACTGGCTCTCCCCCAAGTTTCTGTGACTTCTCTGGAAACATCTTCTAATTCTCTACATGCTTCTAGAAAGGAGCCCCGGTGAAATCTAATATTTTAGTCAAGTTGCTCAAAGGTAATTAAAGAGAGAGAAGCCAGCCAAAGATGAGATCATCCAGAGCCTCCCTATTTAAAGTCTGGGAGGGGGCAGCAGCAGCCAGCCTGGCAGCAACAGCAGACCACTTTGCATCCTGCTCCTTCACCATTCCCCTTCCCTGAAATCCTACTCATCAACAACATCCCCAGATGAGCCCAGTGTATGAATGCAAGGATCTTCACATCTTAGGAAGATACACATTGCCAGTTTCCTTCAGCCGCTCCTCCTTCCTAAGGACTCTTGTGACAGTTCATCCAGCTAGATGCTTAATCACATTCCAGCAGTCTCTTTTACCCTGTCAGATAGGAAAGTCACAGGTTCTGAGGTGAAGGACCAAGGAAGGCATCTACAGGAGTCATGCATTATTCTGCCTTGCATAGCGAGGCAAAATAAGCTAGATCAAGGTAATTATTAGCTAACATCTCTTTTGTTTGTTTATTGTTTTTGAGAAAAGATCTCACTATGTAGCCCTGGCTGTCCTAAAATTCACTCTGTAAACCAGGCTGGCCTCAAAATCAAAGATCTGATTGACTTTGCCTCACAAGTGCTGACTAAAGGTATGAGTCACCATGTCTAGCCAAAAGTCTTAATTTATGATTTTCTTGATTTGTTAATACGAAAACTTCATGAAGTATTACCACATTGGAACATGGAAGTTACATCTAGTTCCTGCGCCATGGATATCCATATCTGGCTCTAGAATAAACTAACTTATCTTGCTTATGGTGAGAACTGTATTTTAGCAATGACACTATCACCCAATATAGTGCCTTTTTTCTAACCTTTGAGGAAAGGCTTAAATTTATTTTATAAAGCTGATCCGATAATTGCATGTCATCTACAATGAAAACTGTCTAAACTCATTATTTCAGCAAGCATTTCTTGAGTACCTACTGGACAGTAGTAGAGTCCAAGGACACTGAGAGATTCATAATGCCAGCCTCTTCTGGAATCTGTGCCTTAATGAGACAGACAGTGCACAGATAAGGTGTTTATTCTCTTCTATGCGTGCGTATGTAAATGTATACACTGCAAGTACACAGTATGGGCAATAGCATAAGAAATAGTTCATGAATCGGGGCTCAGGACATAGCTTAGTTGGTATAATGTTTTCGTAACATGCAGGGGGCCATAGGTTCAATTCCCAGGACCACATAAGGCAATAATTGTAGTCCATGTCTATAATCCCAGCACTGGATGGTAGAGACAAGAGGATCAGAAAATTCTAGCACATATTCAACTACATAGCTACTTTGAGGCCAGCCTGGGCTACATAAGATCCTGTCTCAAAGAATGATAACTCAAACAAACTAATAATCAATGGAAACAAAGCATAATGAACAAAAACTCCTGAAAAGCTGTGTCTGCAGAAAGTGAGTAATTAGGACTATAGTACTTTGGAGAGACTAGGATGTTATGGGTCCAGAGGTTATTGCCTTATCTTTGGTTAGTTCCTGTCCTCCAACACAGCCATTCCTTGCCCACGTCTGTGCTGGAATTAACATCTTGAGACTAATAGACAGAAACCTATTAGCATAGCAGAATACTAGCCTCCACCAATAAGAATGCCATCAGATAGCATCTTGGGACTTATAGAAAAGCTTCCCCCATCTTGCTGTATGTGCCCACTGTATTTTAAATTTGCCTTGATCCATGACTTTCTTTGTTCTTTAAAACTACAAAACCCTCAAGAAACTACTCCCATGTTGGAACACAGAATTTGGGGAAGCCTGAATCTGTATTCCCAGGACATGGTCACTTAAAATGGCCCTAGAATAAACCATCTCTTACTCCCTTTAAAACGGGAGCTGTGTTTTTGTGTCAGCAATATGAAAACGCCACAAGGGAACCTGATAAGTTGTAGACTATTTTCTTAAAGAACATACAAAATAAATAAATAAAGGAAGGAAGGAAGGAAGGAAGGAAGGAAGGAAGAAAGAAAGAAAGAAAGAAAGAAAGAAAGAAAGAAAGAAAGAAAACTTCTATTCATTCAGTGACTATATTTACCTTCTATGTTCCAGAAGCTGGAAGAATACCAGAAGGCATAAAGAAAGGATTTCATTTGACCTATGGGAAAAGCTTCATATATCTCAAAAGAAGTCACGAAGAGAGGGAGCATATTTACTGAAGGTCTGCAAACCTATTTGTGTGAGATGCTCATTACAGCCATTGCTTTAGTTCTTGAGGGCACTTACACAAAACCACCCTACTCTTTCCTACTTTAGCATGAGATCATTGTACCTTTTCATTTTCCCACATGAGTATCTCTGTGCAGTATCCACAATCATTCTGTTTCCTTTCTTCCCTGAAATTCAGAGCTATTTAGGATTGCAATCCCTTTTCTGCCATTTCTTTTTGGACCTAATGCATCCCCTTCCCCTCACCCACACCCCTGCTCAGTAACAACACATCTTAAATTCTCATGGGATTTCATGATAGCTTTTATGTAACTTCCTTACAATCTCTGAAAGGATACAGATTAGCCTAAGTCCCCCTCCTTTGAACCTTTGACAGTATGCAGGTACATGGAGAGGTCCCAATGACATCTGTGTCAATTCCCCCTTTGAAATATTCCTATTGGGTTGGAGAAATAGTTCAGCTGTTAAGTGTGCATACTACTCTTATAGAGGACCCATGTTTGGTTCTTAGTACCCACATCAGGTAGCTCACAACTGCCTGTAACTCCAGCTTCAGGGAATCCAACCCCCTCCTGTGGTCTCCATAGGTACCTTATTAAAATGCAGAGGTGCTTGTGCACACACACACACACACACACACACACACACACACACACACACACACCACACACACACAATTAAAAATAAATAATTTTTAAAAATGTAAACAGTCTTTAAAAAATCTGTTCTAAGAGTTTTCATTCACCTTTTCCAAAATACATGAAAATCTATGCCAAGCAGTTTTATAATTTGCAGCAACTTCTAGCTTTGGGGTATAATTTACATACATTAAATTTCCCCTATTTTTAAGTGTATACTTTTATGAAATTTAGAACTTCTCTGCAGTTGTATAATTACAATAATCAAGATACAAAACAGCTCCCTCCACTCATGGCACTCTAGTACCTTTCTGCAACTCATCTCCTCTCCCTGATCCCTGACCTTTTTCTTTTCATCCATCAGTAACAATCCATAGAATACATATGCCATGGTGACAGCTATACCTTTTGAGTCACATTTGGATTGTTTCAAGTTTGGGGCAATAATAAATTATGCCTTTCTGAGCACTGATGTATAAGTCTCAGTGCAGAGAGGGTTTTACCTTCTGTGCCAGTCAGTGAGTTCTCTTAGATAGTAAGCCCAATTATAAATGCTTTCTATTCCATGCTAACATCAAGCCTCAGGAATAGTTTCAACTCACCTAAAACAGTGAAGTTGCACAACTTTATACAATGAGGAAGTGGAGGAGTTAGGATTTGAACTCTGCTAATCCATATGGTTGTCATGGGGATCAAATGAGTTAATACATATAATGTGCTTAGAATAGCAGGCGTTCAATAAATGTCAGCTATTATAACTAAGCTCTTTCCCACACACGATCCTACCACCCACGGAGTACTCAACAGTATTTGAAATAACATTGTACAGCTACTGGAATAAATGAATAATGCCTCATCGTTACTTTTTTCCTCTGTTTTAACCCTGTCCTTCACTTGGGTCCCAGGTTACAAAAGTAATCCTTGTCTCCTCACCTCCACAACTGATACCACAACAATAGTGACAACAGTTATCACTCCGTGCTAACACCTAAAACAAAACTATTTCACAGACAGGTGGAAGAAGAGCCTACTAGTTGGGACAGGTGGACTTGGTATCTTGAGTTTGACAAGAAAAACAAGACAATATTAGCATTCCCTCACCTCCATCATCATCCATTTTCTATTGCTTGGATCATGTGAGTCCTGTGGATTTTAAGAATGCTTCTCAAAAATCTTAGAGCACCTTTGTTGGGAAGAGTAAAAGATGACTTCTCATTTAAAATAGAAAGCAATCTGGGAGTCCAAGGTTTATGTCCATGTTTGGGTGCAAATATACATATATGTAGATATGTACACACAGAGGACTCTTACAATAACGTCTGGGATGGCATATAGGAACCCAGTAACAAAGCACGCCTATAAATCCCCCAAGACGACTTTGTTGAGTCAGAGAGTTGTTTTTGTTTTCATTTTGTTTTGTTTTTGAGACAGAGTCTCAACTATATAGTTAGTCTTGGCTAGCTTGACATGCACTGTATAGACCAGGTCAGCCTTGAACTCAAAGAGATTCACTTGCTTCTGGCTTCTGCTGGGATTAAAGGTGTGCACCACCATGTCTGCCTTAGTCTTTTGTTCTCAAAAACAGCCACTTAAGAGAAACATATATGAACACCCTAGGGGAAGGGTCTTAAGTATTGTTTTCTTAGTGTGGTAATTATTCACTCTTGCCCTTTTCATCTTAACAGGTAAGCAATGTTGGCAACTGTTAAGTTTTTGCCTAACCAGATAGGAAACCAGTAAAATGACCTGTACCCTAACATATTTCTATGTCTCTGGGTAAAGTGGAGCTTTTGCTTCATTTTAGCGGGCAGCCTTTGGTACGTGCCTTAGTCTCAGCTACTGGGGTGGCTAAGGGAGGAGCATAGCACTTCAACACTAGCCTAAGTACCAGAGTGACTCTTTGTCTTAAATAAATACATATGCCTTGGTTTTAGATTCTGTCTTCAAAATCACTCAGAAAATTAACTGTTAAGGAAGAAGCTAAAGAGATAGCTCAGTGGTTAAGAACACTTACTGCTCTTACAGAGGACCTGGGTTCAGTCACCAGCACCCACACGGTGGCTCACAAACACCTATAACTTCAGCTCCAGGGCATCCCTCACCCTACCGGCTTCTGCACTATACACATGTGGTGCACATATATACAGACATACATGTACGCAAATACGCATATGCATTAAATAACAAATTTTAAATATTTAACTAATGAATATCTATTATTTTGGCTCTCAACACTGGCTTTGGCAACCATGCTGATAAATATTACAGTATATTAAAAGTCAATACTAAATATTGTGCTTCCCAATTCACCCTCAGGACTCAATATTATGTCTCACCAAGTAAGAGAAATCTATTTTTAGCCTAATGGCATTCTAATTATCTTGTTAATTAAAAATAACCTGAACAGAGTTAATTAACTAATATAATATCTGCAAATAGTAATATCAAAATAAAACAGAAAGTCCTTCAGTATAGCTTTCATGGCTAAAAATCCCTCAAAAAACTGTAGCCAAACTCTGTTTACATTTGTGCTAACAGTTTTCAAGAGAAGAGGAATCAGTAGATTCTTGAGGAGTCAGTGACATGGTGACAATCATTTGTCAAGTGGTAGATAATGATAGGGTTCTCAGGTTATGACCTCAAGTCAGTAGATGAAGCAAAATGATACATGGCCCAAAACAAAGTGCCTACTGGTACTTAGAAGTTAAAAAGCCACAGAAATAGGCTGGGGTTGTAGATCAATTGGTATAGAACTCGCTTAGCATGCATCAAGCCCTGGGTTCGATAATTCCAGTGCTTAGGACATAGAGTCTTTAAAGCTTAAGCCTATTTTCATAGCATTAAATCATGAGAGTGACCTGGTGGGCAATATAAATGTTGTGAAGCACTAGCAATAAATACAAATACAGCCAGTCCCCTGTATTCATGTATAGATTCCACAAGCAGTGATTGAGAATATTTTTTTAAAAAAATTCTGTCTGTACTGAATGTGTACAGGATTTTTTTTTTCTAGAGCTAGGGATGTAGCTCAGTTGATAGAGTGGTTGCCTAGCATGCAAAGGTACTAGGTTTTCTCCCCACCACTACATACCATAACTAAGGGTAAAAGCTTGTAGTCCTATGGGAAGATGGACATGTACTAAATGTAGATATCCTTTCCTTCATGCTAGGAAGTGAACCGAGGGCTATGCATTGGTATAGTACTTTGTTATAGAGTAATATGCTTTCCCAGTGAGAAATCAGTTCTCACACCTAGAGATTAATAGAGGAAAAAAGTGTGTGGTCAGCAGTGGCTACTGTCCAAGAAGAAGCTGGCCTTGAATAGAAGATTTTACTAACTTGTAGACACCTTAGGCATATGCATTCCACATAAGCTGTTATCCTTAAATCTGTTTTAGGTCCAGACCCCAGGTTACTTTGAACAATTTAAACAGACAAGAGATTGCAAGTCTGGGCGTTTGGACAGATGAGAGATTTACACAGTGAAGAGATTGCCAGAATGATTTCTTTAGTCCACCAGTGTTGTTCTTTTCAGAAGAACAACGTGTGTTACCTCACTCATCTTGCCCATCTGGCAGAATTATGATTTTCCTGATAAAAGGGAACTTCATGACAGAGCAGACAGGACTTAATGGCATTTGGAACCCTATGCTGCCCCCTTGAGCTGACTATCAAAGGAATATTCTTTGGGGATTGGCCTAATGGCTGGTCAATCCTAGGGCACAAGCATTTACATCCTAGCCCAGTAAGGTTCCCTTTTCTCTAAAAGCCCTGGTTAGCACACTATTTATCTTTGGGGTATTTTGGAGTCAGCACTCCCTTAGTGGTTCTACTTGACACCAATTCTATTACTTTGAGTTTCTTCTACATCACTTGAACGGAATCTCAACCTTTTATACTACAGATGTGAATGTGCTGTTATATAAAGGCGACATGGACATCTATGGATATTGGTACCTAAGAGGATGCCAAGAACATTACCCTGCAGATATCAAGGGCTGACAGCACTATAGAGCTACTGGAAGATATTCAATGAAAAATTATGACTATCCCTTCCAAGACCTATTTGTCTTACTTTGGATTTATTAGAAGAAACACACTTTAAGAGTTGGCATAATCGTGAAAAGCCATTGAGCCATAATGTAATCACTCTCTCCCATGTTTAACCCCACCAGTACTGTGGATCTTGCTTTGGCCGACAGCAGTCATGGCCTCTGCTCTGATCTAATGATCAAGGAGCGTGCATATTTTCTCCCACTACATAATTAGTTTCACCAAAACATCCTCCAGGGGTGACCCTTGAAAAGGGAGCTGCAAAAAGTAGATAGTTTCACACTGACATAGTTAGTCTCATTTCTAGATTTAAAGCAAATGTTCTCTCCATGTGCTATAGTCATTTGAAATCAAAATGTATCAAGCTACATTTCAGTTGCTCAGTCCATAACAATATCCATCTCTCAGAAAAATGGTGGATCACAGTGCGACAATGCAGGGATTTTGCTTGCAGACTACAAGGAACAGTCCCAGAGTCGGGGGGTGGGGGGGACCAGGAGCCCTAATGCCACATGCAAAAGCAAGCTGGTTGTGTATTCTGATGCCAACCAAGCTGGCCATTGTGTGCCCCTTTTCCATGCTGGCTGCTGCCCAGTGCTCATTACCACAAAGGTTGTTCTTTCTCCTTTCTCAATGAATGCAGCTTTTGAACACACTTTCTAGTTCTATTTGGTCCCAGCTCCGATAGGTTATTTTAACCATGATCTCCTAATGGGAAATTCACTCACTTTCTTCCCAGAGAATGAGCTGCCTTGTGACAATTATAGCAGTTTTCAAAACTCCAGGATATGTGGCGTTTTTTGAAAGGAAAGTGATGGAGTCCTTGGCAAAACAACAAAGAAATCATTTCCCTTTGGTCTATCCTTGTCTGTTTTGGAGCTGTGGTGAAAGGGTAAAAGACACGGGAAGTGCTTGGGTTGCAGTTTTGTAGGTGATACTCATATTTTTACTAAAATGGGTTTTCCCCCCTTTGTGTGTACATGGAGGGGTGTGGGTGTGTATAAATGTGTGCAGGCAGAGATTAAAGGTGTCATTCCTTGCTGTCTACCTTGTTTGAGCCAGGGTCTATTGCTCACAACTACATACACCGGACTAGCTGGCCTATGAGCCCCTGGGGCTTTCCCGACTCCACCTTCCATCTCACCACAGAGTGATTACAGACCCTAGTTACCATGCTCAGCTTTACATAGGTTCTGGGGATCCGAACTCAGGTCCTCACAGTGGTGCAGCAACTGCTTTACCCACCAACCTATCTCCTGAGCACCCAAGGCAATTAGTTGTGGTAACTTACTATTTCCCAGAAAACTAGTGGACTAGGGCCAATTTCTTTCTAGAAAGCAATGCAAGGTCAATAAAAGGATGAAAACATTAAGTGGAACCAGCAAGGTGATATTATAAAGGTTGTCTATCTCTTGGCACTTTATGGCACAAGGGACCTACCATAGGAAATCAGTGAGAGACTTGACAAAAGCTAGAAGATTTGATGCTGACCCTTAACCTTCAGCTCTTCTCCCCAAGGGCATGCATAGTAATGTCAATAAACCAGTGGAATAGGCTGGTAGAAGGTCTCATTTAGCAAAAAGGCAGAGTATCGGATCTGGTACCATTTCCTCCTGCTAGAGGGCACACAAAAGGGGCTGCTATATTAGAACAAATACTGCCTTGGGCACTGTTTGGGAGGAAACAGACATATTTCTTATGCTAGGTTGTATGGGAAAAATTATTCTGAAGAGAATAATTTTGACTTTACAATCTTCCAAAGGTTCTTTTAAAAAGCAAATTTGTTTCTTGGATGGAGGTCTCTCCATATATGTGTACACGTACAAGCAGAGGACAATAGTTGATAGATTTTTTTAAAAAATCATTACCTCCCCGTCTTTATAATTTTTTTTTCATTTATTTTAAGACAGGGTCTCACTTTGTATCCCTGGCTAGCCTGAACTTGTTCTATAGACCAGGCTGGCCTGGAACTCACAGAGATCCATTTGCCTCGCCTGTTGAGTGCTGGGATTAAAGGCAGGCACCACCATACCCAGCCACCCTAATTTTTTTTCCTAATTTTTGACATAAACTCTCTCCCCAAACCTAGAGATCATCAGTTAGGCTAAATTGGCTGACTAGACCAAGGGATCTTCTTGCCTCTGCCCACCTTGGGGTTAGATTCCAGGTATATGCTACCATGAGTAACCTTTCACATGGGTGCTAGGGATCTAAACTCAGGTCTCCATGCAAGCATGGCAAGCACTTGACCCACGTAGCCAACTTCCTGGTCCCCTGGGATCATTCTCCTTAATTTTCTTTTCACATTTACCTTTTCTCCTGTCCTTTACTCAGGTCTCAGGTTAAAAAAAGAAACCCATGTCTCCTCACCCTGACGACTGATATTCCAGTAATAGTCAGTGTTAACATATATGGCAAGGCAATTTCATAGTGAGGTGGACGAGGAGCCTATTGTTGGAAGGGGCAGCTGGATTTTCTAACTGGAATTTGTACCTGAAATGTATGTCTTTCTTTAGTGAAGAGAGAGCACGTGCGCTTGTACATTGGTACACTTAGGACACACAGAGCTCAGAGAGCAAACCAGGGTCATTAGCTTTCTCCTTCTACCATGTGGGTCCCAGGGATGGAATGGATGGGCTAGTCAAGCATGGCAGCAGGTGGCTTTACTTGCTGGGCCATCTGTCTGGCCCCGGATCAATTTCTTAAAGGACAGCTGCTTTAGAGAGCTGGGATTATCACAGAAGGGATGCTCTGGACATCTTAGCATCAAAGAGCCCCACAGAAAAGCAAATGGGAAGGGGAGAGTTGGAGTGGCTGATGGGAATGACCCTTTCCACACTGTGTTTCTGGGAGTGGCAGCAAGGAAAGGTCAAATGAATTTTAGGGGATAAAGACGGAAAGGTGAGCTTCAGAAACCATTGCCAGTAAAGTATAGCGGCAAAGGCTGTGTGGCAAAAATGCCAGCAGGCATTGGGCTTTCTCACAAAAAGGCCTCCCGACTTAGATGAGCCCCCTTGAGCCCCGATGTCATTAAGTACTGGTTCAATTCTGCTTCCTCATTATTAAATTGCAGGCCACAAACCAGTGAGTCACAGGGTGATTATAAAGATCATATGCATGTGAGAGCTTCTTGGAAACTGTAAAGCAGCTCAGGACTTTGTGAACAAAAAGAACCAACAGCCCAGTGAGATGGTTTCCAGGCTGAAGATGTCTGCTGTTAAGCCCAGTGACCTGAGTTTGATCCCAGAGACTCAGATAATGGAAAGAGAAAATTCGTACAAATTGTCTTCTGGCCTGTATATGTCACAATGGAAATCCCCTAATAAACAAACAAACAAGTGTAATTATAAACAGTCAAACAAGGGCTCGGGATGTAGCTCAACTGATAGACAAGTTGCCTAGCATGATGAAACCCTGGGCTCCACCCTCCAACACTGTGGAAACTGGATATGGGTGGTGGTAGATGCCTGTCAAACCAGTGCTTCCTAGGATGAGACAGGAGATTCAGAACTTCAAGGTAAAGCTTAAGGCTACCCTGGGCTCTACGAGGCCCCCTCTCACAAAACGAGATAAGACAAAACAAAGAACAAAGGCATTGTCTTCACTTGCTTTCAAGGTGAATTTTATGAACTGAGCTACCTTCCTACCCTTCCTAGGTATATCTTCATCCAATCAAGATTAAGTACCACAAGGGATTTGCCAAAGCTTCAAGCTCCCTTGTTCAAAAGGGAATGTAGAAGCAAAGTTCTTTAGTGGGATTGTTTCTTGAAAGATCTTAAAGCTGTGCCTGGAAGTAGTAAGGTATGAAGTGGCTGAGTGGGATGTAGATATTTCTCCATGATTATTATCTCAGTTGTTGTCTTGTTGCTATGATATAATACCCTGACAAGCAATTTAAAGGGACAGAGGGTTTAGTCTAGCTCACAGTTCCAGTAGGTTACATACCATCATGGCAGGGAAGACATCGGTAGCAGAGGCCTGACAGCAGGAGCAAGAGGTTGGCTAGCCACATTGCATCTGCACTCAGGAAATAGAAAGTGAACAGGAAGTGGCATTGGACTGGAAAACATCAGTGCTCAACTCCAGTGACACACTTCCTCCAGCAAGGCTAAGGACCTTCTAAAAGCAGTGCCACCAGTTGGGCACCAGGTGTTAAAATATATGGACATTTCACATCCAAACCACAACATTTATCAATGCCTAAAATTACATTATTGATATTTTCTTGCTTAATTGTGTAGGTGATTCGAAGGCAAGAATGAAGGCCAATCCATCCAATGACAAAATTAATCAGGCACCTAAAGGAACCTGGAAAGCCAGAAAAATGGGGAGACTAGAAAGACTGAATATCATCAGGACAAATGTTTGGGTCTTTGGAACTAAATAACTAAATGCATGATTTCAAGAAGGGGGAAAAGAAGGTGTGGTTGTTTGAATGAGATAGTTTCAGGCATTTGAATACTTGATCCTCAGTTGGTTACACTGTTTGGGGGAGATTAAGAAGGTATGGCTTTGCTGGAGGAAGTATGTCACTGGCAAGTAGCTTTGGGAGTTTTAAGACCACCATTTAGAGTTTACTATCTCTGCATCCTGCTTGTGGTTGAAGAGTGTTCAGCTTGCTGCATTAGCCACCATGCTTGCTTGCTGCCACCATCCCCACCAAGACAGACACTTTCTCCCTTTAAAACCAAAGCCAAACAAAAGTATCCTTCTGTAAGTAGTTGCCTTGATTATGGTGTTTTTATCATAGTGATAGAAAAGTAACTAATGTAGAAGATTTGGGGCAGACTCAACAGCAACAGAAAACAATTGAATGGGCTGATTTTGCATAAACATCCCCAATGTTAATAATAAGTTCAAATGGTGTGGTCTCTCAAAAAATCTAAGCAAAGCTTACATTGAAGCCAAAATAAGAACTCTGATCTCTGTGTGCCATTCTAGATGTGTATTTTCTGTAACAAGGAGTCTAGTGGGTGGATTAGATGTACCTAGCACACGTCATCTCCCAAACTCCACATTCTGCAAAAATGCTTCCAGTTTGTTCACAAGTGAAACGTCAGCACTGAGGAAAATTCAAGCAGGATGACAGATTTTCCAGGAAGTGAGAAGTTCTTCATGGAAATTGAAATCACTTTCCAGTATGTTTTAAAGTACTATTGGAACAAGTCATCAAGATGATGGGAAATGCTTTGTGGTAAAAAAAAAAAAAAAAAAACAAAAAACCAAAAAACCAAAAAAACAAAAAACTCTTTTAGACAATAGCTGAAAATTCTAGATTTTTCAAATAAAAGCCCAACACTTAAATGGAGTTAGGTTTACAAGGTTTATTCCATTTTGACTTTAGAAGGTTGTCTTCACAACCGAACGGAAGTGAATGGAACTGTGAAACTTTTAACTCAGCTCCAAAGCAAGTCTAGGCTTCTCCCCATCCCCATCTATTTCATTTATTTCTGTTAATAGAACATGAATTAGATATGTAAATCAGTTCTTACTAAAAGGAAAATACAGGCTCTTAGTCATCTCTCCTTAGATAAAATTGTCTGGTGTTGGTTATTAACCAGCCCACAAGTAAAAGATTAACTTTTAAAATATGACGGTTGCATAAGAGTTTTCCTTACCCCTTGGGTCAAACGAGGGGAAATTCCATGACCTAGAAAGCAATGTATGCTGTTTCCACAGAAAACATTCTGTTTCCACAGTTTGGCAATAAGCATTCTTGGACAACTAATATCTTTCCATTCTCACATTTATTCAATAAAGCAATTCACTGCATAATTCCCCAAAGTGATTATTGATTTACACATAAAATAAGACATCCAACCCCCCTCCCATTTCTGTGACCCCTGGGAAACATTTCTTACTTTAATTCTAAAGACATTCCAAAGTGGTTAATCACATGTATAAGTAAACAGTATGCTTGGAAATGTGGAAAATAGAAAGATGCTTGATTCCCAAAATGCTGTCTTCAGAAGCAACAGATACAGTGTTTGGGAGGCCAGCAGATGACTCTCCAGATGGATTTGACCAAAAGTCATGGTGGTCATGGTCCCAAAGACATTAGGAATTCATCACATGGTTAGGGCATAAACTAAACATGGTACATACATACCCACACAATGCAATACTGCACCACAGGAAGGAATGAAATAGAAGCTACTGTGCAAACAAACCTCAAAACTGCTGTGCCAAGTGAAGGAAGTCAGACACAAAAGATCACCTATGATATCATTTAAAATAAACATCCTGAATAAGAAAACCTATAGAAACAGAAATAAAATGAGTGATTGCTTAGAAGCAGGGAGAAGACACGATGGATGCCAGTGAGTGAGGATAGTTTTTCTTTTTTTGAGGTACTGGAGATAGAACCCAGGGCCTCAAGACTATCAGACAAGTACTCTACCACTGAGCCATACTCCCAGTCCTTTCTTTTAGGAGAAAAAAAAGTTCTAAAATTAGCCTGTGGTGGGGCTTGGTAGAATGAGCTTAGTGGTCAAGAGCTCATAGCACTCTTGAGGACCTGAGCTGGAGTCCCCAGCACCTGCATCAGTAAGCTTACAACAAACTACAACATCAGCCCCAGGAGAGTCTGACACTTCTCAGCTCCGTGAGCACTTACATTCATGTGCATGCACCCTTACCCCCCCACATTATTAAAATGATAAAAATAAATCTTAAGAAAGTAAAATTAAACCATGATGATAGTGACACAACCTTGTGAAAATCATCAAACCCAGGGAGTTGTACACCTTAAATGGGTGAATTATGTGGTGTATAAATTCCATTTTAATTGTTTAAAAAATGGAGTTGTGACAAAATGGGGGACCCTCAGTTTGTAATTTCTAGTTTTCTGATTAATTTTCATGTTGAAACAATTGTTCTTTTTTTTTAACTCCTCTCAAGACATAGTAACCTTCTAAGATTTAAAACAAAACAAACAAACAAACAAACAAACAAACAAATCCTTTTGCTGTTTTGAGGTTACTTTAGCCTTTAAGAGGGGATGCCAAAATGTGATAGAGCCAGGCACTGTAATTACAGCATCTGAGAGCAAGAGGGATCCAAATTCAAGGACAAACTGGGCTACAAAGTGAGACCTTGTCTCAAGGGGGCAGGAAGTGCTAAATGTCATTATAGTTCTGATAAATGCTTCACCAACTGAGCTAAATGTCATTATAGTTCTGATAAATGCTTGTCCTCACAACTGGACAGCCAAGGTTGGTACAATGTTATTAACCCACATGATGTGCATGTGTGAGTTGGCAGCTGGGGAAGGTTCTGATGATGTACTTGTAGAGATCCCAGGGGCGGACACAGGATGTCCTGCTCTACTTCCTTAGGAGAGAGGGATTGCACTACTACTTTCTACTGTATTCCCTCAAGACAGGGCCTCTCACTGAACCTGAAGCTAGGCTGATGATTGGCAAGCCCCATCAATCCTCTTGTCTCTACCACCGCTTGGATTACAGGCATGCACATGACCTTTGTCTTCATTTAGTAGGTCAGAAGAGGGCATCATATTCTGTGGAACTGGAATTACAGATGGTTGTATGGGCACTGGCAACTGTACTTAGGTCCTATGTAAGAGCAGCGAGTGTTCTTAATTGCTGAGCCATCTCTCCAGTTCACTATGTGTCAGTTTTGAGAGTGACAGGAATATTTGCAATAATGATTCCAAAGAAATAGGAATAAATTTGGACTTTCCAGGCTAACCAGAATGCATGGCCACAAGGGCTAAGGCTGAGAGAGAAAACAGCGCTAGAATTGTATGGATATGGAACACAAAACTGAGGGAACGCAGACTGGATGGGAAGATCAGAGGATGGGAGGGGGATCTGTACAGAAAGGAAAACAGGGAGGTAAGCACAAATTGTCCACATTTAGGGTGCTAGTAGAGCAGGAGGGATGCCATAGAGGACTGGAATAAGGGAAAAGCAGAACAAAGAAGTAGAAGTAAACAGGATGCTAGAATTCACAGAGAGAAGAGAGGAATGGGATGAGAAGTGGTAAGACTTTGATGTGACCTTGAGGAGAAGTCCAGGATAAAGCCAAGACCAGGTAAGGGAAGCAAGTACTCTCAGCTTATACAACTCAACGTACACAGTCCTTTAGGACTTTCTTCCACACTGACTTGGCCCCAGCCATGGTAAAGGTACCGAATCTTTGACAAATATGCATGGTGAAGTCATAATGGAGACAGATGTGAAGACAAACCATCAGAAACTGGAGAATCACTATCCCATATGACATTTGCAGAATGAGGGTCTGAAGGAAAACAGGGAGAAATGGGTTTGCCTGGTTTCCCTAGGGAAACAGAATAAGAAATTTTGTGTTAGCAACTACAAGATATGCTACCTGCTTTTTATTGAAGTAAAGTACTTTTCTGAGATATAAGGGAGAGCTTAGTTTTGAGTGTGATGATTTTCAATTTTAAAAAATGTTGTGTGTATGGGTGTTTTGCCTATATGCAGACCTATGGAGCATAAGCATGCCTGGTGCCGTTGAAGGCCAGAAGAGGGCATCTGATGCCCTGGCACTAGAGTTACATACTGCTGTGACCTACCATGTGGGAGGTGGGTCCTTTAGAAGAGCAGCTAGTGAGTGCTCTTAACCACAGAACCATCTCTCTAGGGCAAGCTCGATGGTTTTAAAGTGGTACAGGGTGGCTCAGGTTCCTACCTGGACTCCATCCCCCAGGCATAGAAGTCGATTGGCTGATCTACTCAATGTGTTTCCTCAGCCTTAAGAATACTGATAGTGAGCTTGGCAGTGGTGGCACAAGCCTTTGATCCCAGCACTTGGGAGGCAGAGGCAGGTGGATTTCTGAATTCAAGGCCAGCCTGATCTACAGAGTGAGTTCCAGGACAGCCAGGGCTATACAGAGAAACCCTGTCTCGAAAAACCAAAATAAATAGATAAATAAATAAAATACGGATAGTGTTTCTCTTGTGGGTGATGAAAATGTCTTGGAACTTGGGTAGTACAAGACTGACAAAGTGCTACTTAACACAACTTAACTTTATATTTCAACATGATCCACTTTGTTATATAAGCTCAATTTTTCTTTTTCTTTTTTATATCTTTATTAGTTGCAGATAGCCCTGGGGCTAATGGTATTTGATGTTAATTCTGTTTTCCTGTGAGGGGTTGAGAACAAGGAATGAGTCAGCACTCAGGTGATTTCCTGTAAACCTGTTTCCCACCTTAATTTATAAATAAAGGCTAGAGTCAGTGATTGGGCAGAGAAAGAGGGGAAGGTGGAGCTGAAGTTTTTGGGAGCAAAGGAGAGAGAGAGAGAGGAGGAAAAAGGAGAGTGGAGTAGAAGCACCTGGCCTGGAGAAACCACAAGTTCTAAGGGGTCTCTTATATGGGGAAGATGGTAGTGCAGTGGTAGATCTGCCCAAACTAGGTACACAGCATGGATTCATAATAATTGAGTTGTGTTTTCATTGCCCGGGCTTATATGGGTTGGAAGCTTACCACAATATTTATTTATAGCATGTGAATGTTTATGCATGTATATCTGTTCACCACTTGTGTGCCTGGTCTCTGTGGAGGTCAGAATTAGGCATCAGATCTCCTGGAACAGGTGTTACAGGTGGCTGTGAGCTACCAGGTGGGTGCTAGGAATAGAACCCTGGTCCTCCTCAAGAGCAGCCAGTGCTCTTAACCACTGAGCCACTGAGCCACTTCTGCATTCCCCTCATTTTTATTTTGAAAAATGTGTGATGGTATCCACTTTATAAAGCAATCTCAGGATTAAAAGGACCAATTAGAACAATGCCTGTCATGTGTTAAGACCTCAACTGACATAGATTAAAAAGGGATGCTTCATTTCATGTAAGAGCCATGAAAATATTCTCAAGAGATCCATAAGCTTTCAAGGTAGCAATTGTTGCCTAATAAATGCTTAAAGACCAAACATATTTTAAAAATGTAGTTCCTAAGGTAAGCATGGTGCTGAGTGCTTGTAATCTTAGCAGTTGGGAAGTAGAGGCAAGAAGGCTGAAGAGGGAATTTGAGACCAGCCTGGATTATATGAGATCTTCTTTCAGAAACATGAAATAAAATAATAGTAATAAATGCATTTGTTTTAATAACATCTCTGCTGTATCCTATCCTTCACAATTTCCCTCGTTAAAATAGCAAGTTCTTCTTTCATTAAGCTGATCTTTGTCTTTTAAAAATTAAACACAGCATTTAAAAGACTGGGCTGCTTTAAATAACAAAGCCCACCATGTCATCTTTTCTTACCCTGAGCAACAACACATGAGACTACTCAATAGCTCATATTATGCAGAAAGACACATCTCAACTTAAGCTGTCAGCAAGTTACAACAGATATATTAATGCTATTCTTATTCAAAAAGTGAGATTAAGAAAGATATTGTGAGAGAGTCAAAATCTTTGTTTTAATGGCTTGTAAACAGATATAAAGAATAAGGTTCCTGTCTAAGAATAAAATAAAACTTTTTCCTAAAGAAAAGGCCTACACTTTCCCAGGGTTTAATGAGAACAACTTAAAAATCTATGTTGGGGAAAATAAAGACTAAAAATGCTATATTCCTTGGTTAATTAGATTTGACAAAGACTTGCAGAACACTAAGTATATGCTGAATATATGCAACACGGTCTGAAGGTTCAAGGGGGTGAGTACAACTTTTGAATTTCGGAGCTTGAGCTACAACCCCAGCCCCCACAAACTATTTTTGCAATTTCCAGTTGTTACTAGAATAGCCCAACAATAGAAAGACAAAAATAGCAAGAAATGCCTGTGAGTGCAGAGAACTGATATCCATTCCTATCTTCGAAAAGCAGAGTGCAGGTACAAAAGCAAATACCACCCAAACCCAAATGTTGATTCGGAGATGTGAGAAGGCACATGTGGACTCTATCTAGTAAGAGCTAGCTGAGCAAGTGGCCTTCACAGAGCTACTAGGGAAAGAACCAAAAGATTCAAGGTACAGTCAAGCTCCAACAGCAGTTTCAAAGCGGATGAACCTGACATTGCAGAGGGAAACTGGCATGAGCAAAAGACCTTGAGCAGTTCTTCAGTATGTTTAACATGCTATTACTGTATGGCACAGTGCTTCCACTTCTAGTTAGACATTCCAAAGAACTGAAAACAGGTACCCCAAGGGAAACTGAGATGTGCATGCTCATGGCAGCATTCTTTACAGCAGTCAAAAGACAGCAAGTGCCCTAATCACTACCATCTGATGAGTGGACGGACTGAGATCTACCCATTCGATGTAAGCAGACAGCCAGGAGAGTGAATTATGAACAGATCATAAATGGGCTTTGAAACACAATGCTGAGTAAAAGGTGTATGAATTTACTTATGAATCTATTCATGTGAAATATCAAGAAATGAGAAATTCATTGAAACAAATTTAGAGGTCACCAAGATTAGGAGGAAAGAGAGGAAGACAAGAATAAGTGAGTATCAGGTTTCCTTTGGTGATAAAAATGTCTTAGAACTAGATGGTAGTGATATTTATACAATATTATTAATGTACTAAATGCTATTTCAGATGGCTCCAATGGAAAGCTTTATTAATGTCATATATATGCATATATATATATATATATATATATATATATCACATTATATATGTGTGTGTGCGTGCGTGTTTGTGTGTGTGTACTTGCTGCTCTTGCAGATGGCTTGGGTTTGGTCCCCAGTAACCACATGGTAGCTCGCAAACATCTATAAATCCAGTTCCAGGAGATCTGATTCCTCTTCTGGCCTCTATGGGCACTGCATACACATATGGTAGACATACATACACATAAAATAAAAATAAAACATTTAAAAAGTAAAAATGAATAAGCAAAAGGGAAAATTCCGCAAGAACAACATCATAGTGACTACACTAGTTACTTCTCCCTTTGCTATGACAGAAAACCTGACAGAAACAACTTAAAGGAGGGAGGGTGTACTTTGGCTCATAGTTTGAGGGGATACAGTCCATCATAGCAGACTATAGCAGGAGGCAGCTCCATGGTCATAGAAATGTGTAGCTAGGACTCCTCACCTCCTCACATCTTGAGATGGTTCAGTCAGTAAAATACTTGTAAGGCAAACATGAGGACTCAGAACTCATGAAAAAACAAAAGGCAATTGTATGCTTGTAATCTCAGAACTGGGGAGGGGGAGACAGGAGGATCTATTGTGATTGCTGGAAAACCAACTTAGGCTACTCAGTGAGTTCCAGACCAGTGAGACTCCTTGTCTCAAAAAATAAGGTGGACAGCATCTGAGGAACAAGCACCAAAGTTGTCCCCTGGCCTCCTCATGCACACATGTGAGTATGCACAGGCATGCATGCACATGGGCACACAGAGCAATGACATATGGTCAGATAGATTATGCAACATCCAAACAGATGTTTCAGGGTAATCTTAAACAATCTACTGTTTGTCAAGGTGGCCTGTGGGCTGACTCGAAGAGCAGCAGGAATCTTCTGCCAGTTTCTGCAAGCTCAAGTCACAAAATATCCACCTAAAACTACCAGTGATAGTGAACAAGAGAAGAGTTGTTTCCAAGGCAAGTAAGTGGCCATGATAGAATACTACATATCTAACACTGAGTGTGGCTGTTGTCTGGTAACATTGGAGGTGACATCATGTACATGCCATGATGTTGTCTCACCCCTTTGGAATAATGGACAAACCCCGGGGCTAATTTCAGAACACCATCTTTACTCCCAAATTGGAAAGCGGGTTGGAGCTCATGTGTGTGAATAGGCAAGACCATTCTTTGGATCCCAAAGTTCCAGCTGTGCATTTCAGTGTCATTGAAAGGCCTGGGTCACAGGGCAGGAGAGGACACTTCCTCCAGCATACCCTTTCCTAAAGAAACCCCTTCCCCAGTCTCCAGGAAGCTAAAAGAAACACGCACCAATCCAGAGCTGCTTTTGACTGGCTTTCTGTTCTCTTTGGCATGCTGTTCTCTTAGAAGGAAGAAGCCCCTTTAAGATTTTAACAACTTATTGAGATATTCAAGAAAGAAAATGTAACAGGATCCAAAGATTGTCTCTAGGGTCATGGAAACTTGACAGAAACCCTGAATTAGTTTCATAAGAGCATCTAGTAAGCTGGGAAAGAGTGAACAGAGCAGAGCTCTGTGGCTGTCTTTGCTACTTTGTGGTTCTTTTTCTTCATACCCTTTATTTCTTCCATACTACCATTTTGTCCCCTATCACTAGAGAGAGAGAGAGAGAGAGAGAGAGAGAGAGGAGAGAGAGAGAATCCCTGAATCTAATTTCTTTCCTTTTGTTTCTTTTTTAACAAAACACAACCAACTGTCCCCCCACCCACCCCCCGAACTATCACCACCAACCCCTCCTATTGGGGCTCTAGCATGTATAGACCCTCTGAAAAGTTCCCAGAATTCCAAACATCACACAATCACAGAAACTATCTGCAGATGGCAAAACCACACCTCTGCTAGAGCACGAGAAAAATCAGTCAGCTGCTGTGGACAGTCTGAAGCAGCCCCATAGTCCCACACCTGGGGTTTAAGAAAACCCCAAATCCCATAATATTTCTGTATTTCCAAAGAAACCAAAGAAGACAGGGTCTTTTGTATTCCTTGGCTACATAGTGAGTTCAAAGCCAGCCTGGAATACAAAAGACCTTGTCTCAAAACTAAAGTTTCAAAAAATCTTCCTTAGCACAATGACTTGTTTTCCAGCCATGCAAATGTTATACTCCTGATCCTCCTGTCTGACAAGTGCTGGGATTACAGGCACTTGCAACCATGTCCCGCTTATTATGCAAGTTCTTGGGATCTAAACTCTGGTCCTTCATGTTTCTATCATAAGCACTTTTTTCCCACATGCCATTTCTCTAGCCACAGATTCCTCTTGACATTGAATATCAAGTAAATTCAGCCCGTTTTCTTTAATTTGTCAAATGTACAGAACAACAACAAAAACCAATGTTCTATTTTTCATCTGTTTGAAGCACAGAACACCAAGTTGCCTAAATAGAATTCTGTACTGTTTTTAAATATAGGGAACTATTTTTAAGGGTCTTCCAAGTGGTACAGAAAATTCCTAAAGCTAGGGTCTGTAGATTTTTACCTTATCTTTGTTCACTGCCATTAAGATATTTGGGGACTGGAGTTGAAGAGATAGCTCTGTCAGTAAAGTGTCTGTCATGCCGGCACATTTGACCCCTAGAACCAATATAAAAGGCTGGGTACCTGGGCAAGTGGAGACTTGCTGGAAAGACAGTATAGTCAAGTAGGTGAGCTCGAGGTTCAGTGAGAGACCCTGTCTCAGAAAATAAGGTGGAAATTGACTGAGGAAGATATCGGTTATCAGTCTCTAGGTACATGGGGGTACACCTGTACACGTGTACACGTGCACATACACACACAGAGAAGATCTGGAAAACACAGTATAAGAAATAGCGTCTCTATATTGTCACATTTTTCCTCCTCAGAGCTATAAACTTTAATATACCATATTAGGAAGTAGTTTTCTCCATAGATGTTAGATAACTGAAGCTACACTTGACCAAAGACTCTAAATCAGAAATATGTAAATCGGTGAGAAGGAAATATACGTTGTCTAACCTGAATAGTGTTCAAAATATGAAAGGATACAAGTGGGAGAAAGGCTTATGTGCCATGATTCAGGAAAACATTAGGTCTGCCCTGAAATTTATTAGAAAAGGAAATGGAGAAAAGCAGGGGGCGGCAGGAAGCAACATCTGTAGAGAATGAAAACATAGTTTGTCATCTCACGTAAGGAGACATTGAGTAATTGGTTTGCAAAGGAACTTAGTTCTCCAGCTTTGAGTTTCCAAAACAGGGTATTCAGAAGCCTATTTGTACCACTTAAAAACATTTAAAAATGATGTGTACATGTGCATGTGGGTGGGAGTGTAGGCTTTGCACACAGGAATGCAGTCAGTGCATATGAGTGCAGTGCCTGGGAAGGCCAGAAGAGGGTATCAGATTCCCCGCAACTTGAGATACAGGCAGTTGTGACCCAACTGGTCTGGATGCTGAGAATCAAATAGGCCTCATTAAAAAAATGTGTATATGGAGGTAAATTATGTATGTATACCACATGTGTACATGTAACCAAGAAATCTAGAAAAGAGTGTCGGACACCCCCTTCTGGGGCTAGAATTACAGGTGGTTGTGAGCCACAAACATAGGTGCTAGGGAACCAAACATAGGTCCTCTACAAGAGCAGTGAATATTCTTCCTCATTGAGCCATCTCTCCAGCTCCTGTACCATTTTTATAACTCTTCAAAGCATGCATAAGTAAACTATCACTAGCACATACTGAAGACTGCCTTATTAAAATATATGGCATCACCAAAATATGAAATTTCATTGACTTTCATCTCAAACTGACATATTAGTTAACTCAAGTGCCAAAGAACCTATTAGTTATTCTGTTTGCTACCTCAGAAAAAGGAATGCTTGGGAGAGAGGTGTAGCTCAATTGCAGAGCACTTGATTAGAAAAAAGAACTATTTACTGTTCAAATAGATGCCCAGGCCTACACTGCATGTAGGGTGACCTTGAGTACAGCCAACATCACTGGGAAGAATCAGAACAAAAACCAGTCAAACAGGAGAAAAGGCATAGATGTCTAGAAGTTTAGGCCAGTTCTAGTTTTCTTTCTAGTGCTTTGATAAACATCATCACCAAAAGTAACTTGGGAGGAAAGGGGTTTGCATCATCTTACAGTTTATAGTTCATCATCAAGGGAAAGCCAGTGCAGGATCTTAAGGTGGGGACTTGAAGCAGGAACTGAAGTAGAACCATGGATGAATGCTGCTTACTGGCTTGCTCTTCATGGCTTGCTCAGCCCGTTTTCTTATGTAGCCCATGATTACTGGCCAGAGGAAGGTACCAGTACCAGTGGGTTGGGTACTCCCACATCAGTTCCTAATGAAGAAAATGCCCCTGCAGATATGCATATGCACCAATCTGATAGAAGCAATTCCAGGAGAGTCCCTCTTCCTGGGTGACTCTTGTTTTTGTCAGCATGGCAAAAACCTGCCAGCACCACAGTAAAACAAATATACTTGATTTCTTGGAAGTTTCAAACTAGCTAGATGGAAGAATTTTGAGTGTTCATAACACAAAAACATAAAACTGTCTGTGAGATGGTATAGATGCTAACCTTGGTTAAATCACTATATACTATGAACTTCTATCAAGATAGCACTCCACCCATAAATATATACAACTATGGATCCAAAACCTTCACACCCTTCAGTAAAGTCAGGGTGTTCACCTGACTACAATGAACCAGTAGAGAAGACGTTAACCTTATACTAGAAAGTCAAACATGATTTTCTTTTATTTGAGTTTTTGAGTTGGGAGTGGTTTGAATTCTCACCCCCACTTCTTTCAAATATTACAAGTGAAGTTTGTGAGCTAAGCGTGATGTACACTTCTCTGTATCCAGCACTCAGGAGGAAGAAGCAAGAATATTAGGAGTTCCAGGCTAGCATGGGCTGTCAGTCGAATTCTAAGCCAGCCTGGGCTACAAGAGACCTTGTTCCTAAAGAAAAACAAACCCCAGTCCATAAATATACAAAGGCTTGAGTTTTCTGTAAACTAAAACCGATCAGAAAATGAGTACAGAGCAAAGAATTTACATTTGTGTATCTGTACTATATTTGCAATGGGTTAAAGCAGCCACAGAAGTGAAATTCTGACCTTGCTTTCTACCCTGGTCTCCTGATTTTCTGACTCGTGAGCATAAAATAGCTCTTGATTCCTGGGTTAGGAACTGCAAAGACTCTGCTGAATTAGTATTCAACATATGCGAGGAGACAATTTATTCAAATTTCAGCTAATGAATTAGCAAGCAAAAGCTCACCCTGAAGTTCCACGATTAATCAATGATTAATTTAACCTAATGCCTTTCGGAGCTCAATTGATCTCTTTGTAGTCCACGACATTTTTCTCTCGAGAAATGTGCAAACATTGCCCATGACTGGTACATTCCTTCATCTTTATGTTTACAGTGGAGTATGTATCAGGATGTGGCTGCATTGCCAGAGCATGTGAAAAATGCTTGCAAGCATAGGCACTATTTATAAGTTCCCAGCACTGTTGACATTACAGGGCCAGGAATGGATAGCTTCCCTATATAATCCTGTCATCCCCAGGCCTCTGCCCTGGAAACTTACATTTCCTGTTTTGCCTACACGAAAAGACGCCAGGCCAGTCTCAGCAGTCACTTTCCTGGTGACATCACTGCCACCACCAAACTCTCAACATGGATGCTGGCTCCTCCTTCTCTCTGCCTTTCAGTCCCTACCCCAGCCATTATCATGGAAGAAAATGATGTCAAACTGGAGACATTTTCCCTCCTATTGTTTAAGATGTGGAGTTGGGCATTGGGCTACTAGTGTCCCCAGAAATGGTGCACTTCATCTTCTAGATACATTAGTGTGGTTCCATCCATGCCTGTCACTGATGAAGGCTTTTTGGGTTCTCACAAAACCTAATGGCATGTGCACTGGGGAAAGAGTTCAGCCCTTGGGGCTTCTCCTTCCAGGGGACTTTGGGGCTACCCTGAGGGAAGACAGAGGCAAAGCTGCTAGAAGGGAGCGACAACACAGAATCCTCTCAGTCTTTGTTATATCACACCCCTCTCCCGGTGGGTGGTGGCTGTGAAGACAGCTGGGGTTGAGGCAAGTATCAGAATGCCAGTAGGCACTCTCTATCACTAGCCTTCACTTCATAGCCTTACTTCCCCAGTAACTGAGAATGGAGGGTGAGAAGGGCAGTGTTATGTAAGGGAGTCTCAATACTGGCTGGATTGGAATCACTTGGGGAGTAGTCTGTTGCTGCTGCTGCTTCTGGAGTATCCCTAGGTCCAATCAATCAGACCCTGTAGAGGTGGAACCAGAGGACAGTAAGCTGGCCTCATTGACAGTATAGCTCAAGAGCCAGCGTTCAACTGCGGCGGTTTTGCTCCAAAGTCACCTCTTCTTGAGCAACCCTGTGATTCTGCCATGGCCCATCAGGCCTAAAGACCCAAATTTGGAAGCTGATGCGAGTTGCAGGCTTTACATTTCACACGTGTGGTTGGGAGAGAAAAACAGATGGAGTGATGCGGAATTAGAGGACGTCTTTCAGCATTCAGGGGCCGCTTTTCCGTGGCTGTAATCCCACGTCTCATCATCTCCTGATGGGAGTCAGCATTAAGGAAAAGTGGTGAGCTGTGCTTGTAGTTTAATGTTTCCCCATGGGTATACCTGTGAGTGTATGGGCATGGTATATGTGGAGGCCTGGACATGTGAGTGTATGGGCATGGTATATGTGGAGGCCTGGACCTGTGAGTGTATGGGCATGGTGTATGTGGAGGCCTGGACCTGTGAGTGTATGGGTATGGTATATGTGGAGGCCTGGAATCAACCTCAGTGTCATTCCCTAGGAGAAATCCACTTTGTTTATTGAGATAGGCTCATCTACTAGGACTCTCTGGGTTTGGCAATTAGCTCTACTGCCTGGCTAGCCAAGGGAACCCCAGTGATCCACCTGTCTCCACCATATCAGCATTTCGATTACAAGCTCACAGCCATGTGCTCAGCTTTTTGCGTGGTTGCTAAGGATGGTATTTAAGTCCTCCTGCTTGTGCAGCAAGCACTTTTACCAATGGAGCCATCTCTCCAGCCCCCTGGAGTCTTGAAATATTTCTTTAAGCAGCCAGGGATTACTGTAAAGCCGGCTTTCCGTAAGAAAGCCATTGGTTACAAGGTTGGACTAGAAAAACATTCTCAGTCGTTACAGAGCTTCTAATGTACGTGCAGAAAGGCTTCATGGGTAAAACTCATTCCCTTCCATTTTCTTTCATGGGAACCCACAAATGACAGAAACATGCGCACATTGCCCTTTCGCCCTGGTAAATGAAATCAAGATCTCCATTTGTCACATGGTCTCTAACGGAGCCAATACTTGGCATGTCCACCTCGGGCCTCTCAGCTATTTCTTGACAGTCTTGGTTCAGGAGCAGTGCATGCACTAAAGACTTATACTCAGGTCTCTGGTAAAGACAAACAGGAAGGGCATTTTATTCTCCAGGGGAAAAAGATGTAACTTTTTCCTAAGGTTATTATGTTTCATCTATTTGAGTTCTCCCTCCCCTCCCCTCCCTTCTCTTCCCCTGTTCTGTTTCCTGGTGGTGTTATAGGCAGGCTAAGACTACAAATGAAAATAGGGTAAAACAGTTTTTTTTAAATACTGTTTGCCTTTTGTCTTCAAAACCAATGATTTAAGAATAGATTCGAGGCTGCTTCAGATGGCAACAGTATCTCTCTCTCTCTGGATTTTTAAATTTTGCTTTGCCCGCGTCTGTGGTCTCCAGAAGCACACACCATTTTCCTTCGTGGTGCAGCAAACTGCTCTCCAGCTCACAGGGCCAACTCAAACAGTGTCGTGGAGACACCAAAGGAAGCTGGAGGTCTCTCTGATGTAACATGAAAACAAGTCACCTGAGGCTGCTTGTTAAGCAGTTTCTGACTGCTGGACTCCAGTGTTTCAAAGAAGCCCTGAGGTGTTCCTGATGCCACAGGTCTTGAGACCTCCCTCTGGGAAGCAGGGACCTAGATGCTAGGTGGAAACCCTGGTGTGTGTTGAGTTCCTTTCTAAAGGCTGCAGAGTTGGCAGGTCTTCAGGTCAATGGAATGAGACTCTGTGGCCTGTGACTTGGGCATTAATGGGCATAAACTGCTCCAGGTGAGTCAATTCTATGCTAATCTCCAGAGAATAACATCGCAAAACCTGTACTGAACCACAAGTTGTCCATCTCACAACTCCTCCTGCAGCCAGAGGGCTAGAAGAGAGAAGATATTAAATATGAATGCATGGGTAAGTGAGTTGCTCTCCCCAGGGAGGTTAACAGATGTACTACTAGATTCATCCAGCCAGCAAATATTTGTGAGGCAGTTGCTACATCCCAGGAATGCTCCTGGGTACCAGAGATTCTGGGACAAACAAAGCAGTCTTGGTCTTTACTGTCAAAAAGTGACAATTTGGTGAGGAAGAGGACCACTCAGTAGCACAAAGCCATGTGATTTCAGCCCATAAGTGCTAGCAAGCCAAGACACTGAGTGTAGTGAGTGGAGAGGGCAACCTGATGCTTTCAGATTAGAACCAGGAAAATATATGGTTTATGGCTCAGTCCACAAAATTACAGGATTCTCCTCATTCCTTCATTCCAGGGTATCATTTGGCTAAACTGCCTTTAAACTTGCTATGTAACCAAGGATGACCTTGAAATTCCTGATTCCCACTACTTGGGTTTACAGGTGCACACCATCACATCCCGCACACCATCACATCCTGTTTTTGTGGGGGACTGAACATAGAGCTAGTTATCCAGCTCCATTCCTAGACCCGACCTGAAGCACTTCTAAGCCAGCTTTTGCTCAGGTTATGCTCAAGAGCAATGGTTCTCGACCTGTGGGTCGTGACCCCTTTGGGCTTGCATATCAGATATCCTGTATAGCAGATGTTCACAATACCATTCATCGTAATGGCAAAATAACAGTTATGGAGTATCAACAAAAATAATTTTATGGTTGGGAGTCACCACAACATGAGGAACTGTATTAAAGAAGTCACAACGTTAGGAAGATTGAAAACCACTGATCTACAGAATTTAAATAATGTAGAATCCCTGAGGGCGGAGCTGGGCCAGGAGTTGTTCTTTATACTTTTAAAAATCACATGTGTGTGCATGCGTGTGCTTTTAGGCACAAGTGCGGAGGCCAGAAGACAACTTTAAGAAAGCAGTTGGCTCTCACCTTTTACCATATGAGTTCCTGGAATCACACCCAGGCTGTGTGACTGGCTTGGCAGCAAGCACATTTACCTACCTACTGTCCTACTGGGACAGTCAGCTTGCTGTCCCAGGAGTAGATCTTAGAATTCCCCAGGTGATCCCACCTATTACCAAGGTCAAGACCCATTGATGGGGCACCAAGGTCCACAAGTATATGGATCCTTCTACAGCAGCCTCCCATCGGACCTGGAAAGCAGTTACAAACTTGCAGAGTGCTCAGCAGTGGTCAGACGCCAGCTGACTCAATTGCGAGTAACTACTGCAGAAATGACAGCTCTAGAATTCATAAGAAGAACCTGACGGGCATGCTAATCTCGCTTTCCAGGTACAGAAAAACAACTCCGATAAAAACAACAACAGCAGCAATTGGCAACTGTGGAAGAGCAGGCTTGTTAATTTCCTTTTGAGCTCAGGAGGCCACTCTTTGGCTGGTGGAAACTCCCGATGGTAAACTGTGCTGTGTTTACCATTTGTCTGAGCTTGCAGCCCCCCATAGGGGGCCCAATACACTGCTATGAGCTCCGTGGGTGCTTAATAAATATTTGCTGGCTGTCTAGCTCACCCAAATGGGGGAGAACAGAGTGTGTTTTCTTTGCAGTTGGAGAAAATATAGCTACCTAACTACCGCCTATGACCTCATGAAGGCAGGTACAAGTCAGCTTGTGGCCAGGTTTTGAAAAGCAGCAGGGCAGAAGGTGCTGGAGGGGAGAGGGAAGAGGCCATGCAAGAAGCTTCGGCATCTCTGTACCCCTGGCATGAAATAAACAGAAGAAAACTATGCCAATAGCTGCATAATGAATTTGCTTCTGACTGCCAAAGTAGGGGGCCTCTGAACAATGAACAATTTGAACGGCTTCTGTTTCCACAATGCAGCCTTGTGAATGTCCACAGGCAAGAATTTCTGCCTACCAAGCAGTGTGCATTTTTCCTGTCAGGGGCTGTGCTCTAGACCTGGGCAGCAAATTGTGGACCAAAGACACATTTCCTGTCCAGGGCGGGGAAAGGAACAGTTGCGCCTGCTGTCTGGCGTAGCTCTCAGGTATGATAGACACAGTTTCTTTTTCTCCAAGCCATTTTTTTTTCCTGAAGCAAAGACAAATGTTCTAGATAGCTGCAGTGGCCTGGCTTCAGGCAGATGGCACACCGATAGGGTTTCAAGAACGTCCCTGCCGTTACGACCATCCTCTAGCTTCAGCAGCATCAGAGGATGTAGTGAGTTATGTGGCAAGTCACGGCAGGATCCTTTGTAACTAAGCCCTCACAAAAATTAGAGACCACATTCAACACCCTCTCCTGGCATGCCAGCTGGCCTACCAACAGTGTTCCCAATCTGGATTTTCTTTGTAAACAGTTGAGAATAATCATTGCTTCTGACAAACTCTGAGGCCTAAGTAGATAATATTTACCTAGCATGTATAGAATAAAGTTTCCCTTCCTTCCTGTTCTCAGAAAGCCCTTCGGTCAGACCAAATCTCTAGTCACAGACTCACACAGTTACTGGTGTTACAGTGTTACAGTCACAGTGTTTCTGGTGCCTGTGTCCATTGTGCGCTCAGCATCTGAGGACAAGCTTAATACAAATATGGCTGTTTAAACAGAATGTTTTTGTCCTCCAATAGCAAAAGCATGTGACATTCTGGATGCACCTTACCTACTATGATGCAGAGGAGTGAAAAATTACCAAGAAAAGTACCAAGGGTTAGCCAAGATATGTGTAGTACCCATCCCTACAGAGGTCATCAAGAAATGATCCCTGAGCCAGAGCCAGGGTAGCACACGCCTGAAATCCTAGCGCTTGGGAAACTGAGGCAGGAGGATTGAGAATTATGGACTAGCCTGAGCTACAGAAGGAGACCCTGTCTTAATAGTAATTACTATTGCTTCCTGGGAAAACAGATATTTTTTTAAAAAAACACAACACTTAAGGATTTTAGTTCATGACAAAGACACTGGGATCTATAAGGGACAGCATCTACCTCCCAGAAGTTCTCAGGATGCCTAGAAGAATGGAATCATCATGCAATTCCCTCAAGCTTAAGACTGAACATAATAAATACCCAAATAGAAAAAGCAAAACAAAACCCTTCCTGCCAAACACTGCTTCTTACCTTTTCTTTGACCTTAGTAATGGAGGGAAGCCATGATATTCCAACTTTGTACTGTGTGTGTGTGTGTGTGTGTGTGTGTGTGTGTGAATGCCATCACAGTATATCAAGAGGAGACAAGTTTTAAACAAAGTGTGTGGTAAGTGTGTTAGTGAGGAGGGCCTGGGTATTGAGTATTAAGCTTGAATAATTAGAGGCTGGGGAGAGAGCTCAGTCACTAGAGTGCTTGCCTTGCAAGCATGAGAAACCCGGGCCAATCTTAACTGAGTTCAATTCCCAGAAGCCACATAAAAGAAGCTGGGCATGGCCATGTATGGGCATAAGTCTAGTGTTGTGCATGACAGGCACAAAGTGATCACTGGGACTTTCTAGTCACCAGTCTAACTCTATTTTGTGAGAGATACAGTCTCAAAGGAATAGGTGATGAAGCAGGACACCTGATGTCCTGCTACAGATTCTATACTCATGTGGGTATATAAGCCCCCTCCCCACCTACATACACACTACACATTCATACACATACATACAGTACATCTTTTTTTTTTAATCTACGATGTACAGCTTCTGAGAGCAACACTGGAGGTAGATCTCTAGCTTTCCTAATGTGCACACATACATATGCATTCATACTTGTAAACAGGCATGCACGGGTGCGCATGTGCGCGCGCGCGCACACACACACACACACACACACACACACACACACACACAATTTAATAACTCAAGGCTGAAGTTGTTGTCATGTTTTGGTGTGGCTTTGTTCAGAGCAAGCTTTTATGTTTCATCACAGAGAACCACCAGTTGTCCACAAGAACCGTTAACTTGTGATTGCCTTTAGAGAATTATCTAACAAAACATAAAGCAATCACAAACCGGATCAGTTAACTCAAGGACCAGCAAACTGTTTCAGTAAAGGGCCACAACGTAATGATGCCTGGATTTTGTGGGCCACATATGGACTGTATTCCAAAGAGTCGACTTTCTCATTTTGACAAAAACACAGCTTAAGATAGATAATACACACATAAATGGCCCTGGCCAGGCTTGCTTCATCTGTAGGTCCAACTACTTACAAGGCTGAAGCAGGATGATCGCTTCAGTTTGAGTTCAAGGCCAGACCAGGCAGTGTAGGGTGATCCTAATGATTCCATAAAAAAGAAAAAGGCCTGAACTGGAAAAAAAAGACTTGTGTTGTTGGAACAAAACTTTACAATGGACACTGGGTTTTGAATTTCTTAAAACTTATGCTTCATAAATATTCTTTTAGTTTTCTTTTGAAAATGTTTATTACTTTGTTTATTTAGTGTGTGTGTATGTATGTATGTATGTATGTATGTATGTGTGTTTGTAGGTGCAGATATGCCACAGTATGCTTGTGGAGGCCAGAGTATGACTTTTAGAAGTTATTTTTGTCTTTCTATGATGTAGGTCCTGTGGCTCAAATTCAGGTGATTAGTCTTGGTAGCAAGATCCTTTCCCTAAAGCCCCTTATATTTTTCAATCATTTAAAAAGGTAAAAATCATTTTTAGTTTATGGGCCATCCAGAAAATGATGGTGTCCCAGATTATGTGTCCATGGGTTACAGTTTTCCAAATTCTAATATGAAATGATCGTTTTATAATAAAGCTTTGTTCCTAAACTATACACCTGAATTGGTGGGATGTTCACTAGAATGTACACAGACTTAAACTGTCCTCTGACCTCCACGAATTTGCTGTGACATCATCACATATAAACATACATAGGAACATACACTCGTGAATAAATAAATGTACTTATTTTTTTCTTTTAAAAAGAATTCAATAGATCCAGGAGGTGAGTGTAAACAAGGCAGGGCACGTAGCTACAGAAACACCCTGCTTTTATTTTTGGCGTCTGGAACAAAGGGATCTGCTACTTTGAATCCATCTGCAGGATAAAGCAGAAATTGGCTCAAATATGGGAGGTTTTGTATATGCAGAGAACCAAAGTGGGCATCTCTCCCTCTCCCTTCTCCTCTCTGACAACTGCTCAGCCCTAGGAAATAGAAATGACAAATAATAAGTTACTCACACTCACTATTTTCTTTTGGGTGAGAATGAGCTTGTCATTTGTTGCTATGCAAGGATTTTCATTTGGGGTTTTCTTTTCATCATGGGCGAGATCTTAATTTGAGAGTGCCTACTGGGACCTCTTGCCTGGTGCTTTGCCTTCTTTAGGGCTTCTGACTTTATCCACACAATCACAACACCCAGGGGTATCCATTAGCTCTTCGGCATCCCTTGCTATGATCCTGCGTCTCAGTATCATATTGACCAAAGCCACCGGAAAAGGAATGAGTCCAATGTTTCCCCAGAGCATAATGCTGTGGCACTTGTTTTTCTTCATTTATAGTTGATTTAAGGAGTTCTAAACTTGTGTTGAAACAGGCAGCTTTCATTTCCCCAGAGAAGGATAATATTCTTTTAGCAAAACTCCTGGGTCAACTCCATGTGTATTTTGGAATGGACCATAAACTGAGGGGGGAAAATCCAACCCAACAGATTATCATTCTGGGAGAAAAAAAATGATAGCCAATTACTAACAACTCCTTCTGGAACATGACTAAGAACAAAAAGGATTTTCCAGACCTCAAAACCCCCGTTTCTCCAGATGCAATAGCAGCCAAAAGCTTGCAATATGTGGCTAATGGGACAGAAAGGCTGAGATACAAATAGGGGTTTAAAAAACATTAAAATCAGAAATTAAAAAGTAACCTTAAACTGGGCATGTAGCCTTACACCTATAATCAAGACTCAGGAAGCACTGGCAGAGATAGTACCATGAATTCAAGGCCAGCCTGGGCTACATAGTGAATTCTAGGCAAACCTGGCTTATAGAAGGAGACCCCGGCTCAAACGAAACAAAATGAGACAAAAAAAATCCCTTTAAAATGTTGCTTATGAAAAATTAAATAGTCAGAAAATATAAATTAAATCAATTTATCTTAAAAGTGGAAGAGAAATGCCATTTCTGTAGAGCTGGAAGACAATGGGAAAAGCCACCGTTCCTGGAATCTTGGAGTGAGAAAGAGCCCCTTTCTATAAGGGAAAAGGACATAGCAACTCTGTCCTGTAGGGACAAAGACTACAGCAGACCAAACCAACTGTTCAGAAAGCAGTCATTTCACCCCATTCTCGTGAAAGGTACTTTTAACTGAAGAAGGAAAATAAAGTGGAGTTTCCTAGGTAGAAAATGGTTGTACACTGTCAGTTTGATATGGTTTACTCTAACAGAAATTATTAAGAGGTAAGTAAAGCTAGGGTGATATAGAGTTTTAAATATTAAATAAGGACAACTGTGACAAGTCAGCTAATTAAATTGACTTTACTTGTGGGAACAAAAAATAAGAAACACTTAATCCACATGATGAAATCAATGGTTAAGAGATTATTATTTTTTAAATAATGGAACATTAGCCCAAACCTTAAGTGTTCTATTTCCTTTTTTTTTTTTAATTTTAAAACATTACAACAACTTTGTAGAGTCTGTTCTCTCCTTTTTTTTTTTTTAACCTGGGTGTCAAGGACTGAGCTCAAGTTGTTAAGATGTGTGCATAAGAGATATCTTGCCAGTCTCAGAGATGCATTCTTTATTCGTAGGAAAAGGTTAGATTTTCTTAAGGCTCCATACATTTTTGCCTTGTCTCTAAAATTCTACTGGCCTTAAGAGATGTTGAAATTGTGCATTTCACTTTATCTTTTAAAGTTTTATTTGCATTAGTCTTCTTTTTGGTATATTGTGTGTGTGTGTGTGTGTGTGTGTGTGTGTGTGTGTGTGTGTGTGTGTATGCACGTACATTTTCCTATGGGTGCGAGATACTGACTTCAGGATGCCTTCTTCTCCACCTTAGTTTTTTTTAGCAGGGTCTCTCACAGAACTAGAGCTCACAATTTTGGCTTGCCTGGCTAGCCAGTGAGCCTCTAGGTTGGCTTGTTTGTGCACTTCCAGGGCTAATGTTACAGGTATGCACTGCTTAGCTCAACTTTTATATGGTTATTGGAAAGAATTAGTCTTTGAAATTTAATTTTTTTGAGAACATCATACATCAGTACTATATTTACATTATTTCCATCACTCATCCCTACAATTCCTCTCCACTCAAATTAATTATTGCTATAGATATTATATATAAATTATTTGATTATTGTTTCATACCCACACCCCCTGCTGTGTCCATTTACTGTTGCTCATATGGTTTTGTATTTAGTGCTGACCCCTTGGGATTAGATAACCTATTGGAATGGCCTGTCCCTGGAGAAGAATAATTCTCCCTCTATAGCTATATAAAAAGTTGAGATTGTAGTTCTCTCTGAGGCTCTTCACCTACGGGTGAAGCCTTGATTTCCTTGATCCGTGTTGGTCTGTCAACTGGCGTCAGCATTATATGGGTCTTGTTTATGTGACTGTAGTTTTGAGATTTCATAGGTGCAGCTTCCCTGCCATAATGTGGAAGACACTATCTCAGGACAGATGTCCTTGCCCTCTGGCTCTTACAGTCATTTTTTCCCCCTTTTCTGTGATGTTCCCTGAGCCTTGAGTGTAAGGGTTGGGTATAGATATATCCACTGGGGCTGGGTATCTTATGGTCACTTTGTTGCATTTTGACCAGCTGTGGATTTCTATAATAATCTTCATCTACCATAAAAAGGAAGCTAGGGATGAGAGAGCTACACTCATCTGCAGCTATGAGAACAAGGACTATCTGACAGCTAGAAATTATACTGGTTTAGGAAAGTGACAAGAATAGGGTCTCTTCTAGGGCCCATGGCCTCACCAGGCATGGATAATCATAGTCAACAAATCTTAAAGACACCTTGAATGATCCAAAAGATCTTTCCTCCTTTCCACAAATGGATCTGTACATTATTATTATATTGTCTTCTAGTGTCTCTACTGTAGTTAGCTTACAAAGGTATTTAGGAGCAAGTTATAGAATATTAAATTTCTTTTGTTGTGGATTTCTGTTTTGTTCTGAGACATGGTCTCATGTAGTTTAGGCTGCCCTTGAATTTGTTGTGAAGCTGAAGATGACTTTGAACTTCTGGTACTTTGAGCAACTACCTTCCAAGTACCAGGATTACAGGTGTGTGCCACTATGCCTAGCTTTTTACAAAGCTGGGCTTTGGATCCAGGCTTTCATGGATGCTATGAAAACTGCACCCACCAAAGCCCCTTAAATTTATCCTCGCACCTACTAGAAGTGACACTTAACAGAAGACAGCTTTCAAGCAAATCATTTTCAGATAAGCAACTCCAACATGTTGTTGCCGCTGTTGTTTTAAATGATCCAACTACAAAGTGATTATAACAATGCATGGAAAAATCCAGATGCTGTCATATGTATGTCCTGGGGAACAAAAGTGGTTTGTTAACAAGCATATGAACTTCTGTGTATCAGTCTGTATTTGTTGTTTCCGGGAAGGGAAAGCTCTTCCCTGGAAGATTCTGGAGTTTTTCTATCATTGCAGAGAATCTGAGGTCTGCAGATCATAATACTGCAACACTTTGTTACCCAGCTGCAAGTCACAGTCAAGAAAGAGTCCAAGGAATGTCCTAAACTTGTTCCAAAAATGTCCAGCTGGACTCACTCACAAACCACTCCAGTAACAGCTCTGATGGACATTCAGAGTTCAGTTAGTTCACCACATGCAAATTCTGCAAGGCAGAGGCATCCACCTTTAGCAAAGACATCCAAAGGGTCTCTTCAGTATACATATGTCTCTCTGTAGATCTCATGTTGCCCAGATTGGTTTCCTTTTAATGTAATTAGCCATGTTTATTTAGATTGTAGTTAACATACGCTCTCTCACTTTAAATCATTGGAGGATATCTTGTCACAGCAACTGCCAAGTTTCACCACTATAAACTATGTGGGACCAACAGGTTGACCAAAGACAGTGCATTTATGTCAGTACTTCAAATAAGTATGTGATCTTTTCAAAAGAGAGTTTCCAGCATCAGTATTGCTGACACTTGGGGCCACATCATTCTATGGTGGAGGCTATCTTGGCACTGTAGTATATTCCCAGCTTACTTTCCATCACTAATTGCCAATACCACCAGATGGTACCAAATGGTCCTGGGCAACAAACTGTACTCAGCTGAGAACTACTGCTTTAGACTTTGTGGAATTCTAAAAAGAAGTTTTAAGGGCTGAAGATATCTCCACTGGTAGGGCACTTGCCAAGCATGTAGGAGGTTTGGGGTTCAGTCCCCAGTACCTCATAAACCAGGCATGCTTTTAATCCAGTGAAGCACTTGGAAGGGAGACACAGGAGGATCAAAAGCTCAAAGTCATCTTTGGCTACATAGTGAGTTCAAAGGCAGCCTGGGACACATGAGACCCTCTTTAATTTTTTTTTAAAAGAAGAATCAATGATAATAAAATAATATTTGCCTTCATGCTTTCTTAGGATAGTGCTACTTAAAGTGTAGTTAAAAGGCCGGTAGTGTGGCTTAGTGCCTTGATTAGCAAGCATGATGCCCTGGTTTCCATTTACAGCCCCACAAAAGAAACAAAGATTGACATAAAAAGAAGTGGCTTTAAAAAATATAATAAAAAGCTGGGAGATGATGGCACACACCTTTAATCCCAGCACTCTGGAGGCAGAAGCAGGTGGGTCCCTGAATTCAAAGGCTAGCTAGGCCTATAGAGTGAGTTTCATAACAGCTAGGACTACACAGAGAGACCCTGTCTCAAAACAACAACAACAACAACAAAAATTTGATAAGATGATAAATTTTCCAAGATGCCAATTTAAAGTCATCAAGATGGCTTAGAGCAGTAGTTGTCATTTTCAACCTTTGTAATATTGAGACTCTTAAATACAGTTCCTCATGTTGTGGTGACCTCCCCAACCATAAAATTATTTTTATTGCTACATAATAACTTATTTTGCTACTGTTATGAATTATGATATAAATATCCGTGTTTTCTGATGGTTTTAGGTGACCCCTGTGAAAGGGTCATTCAACCTCTGCAAAGGATTAAGACCCACAAGTTGAGAAACACTAGCTTAGAAGTTAAAGTTGCTATCTCCAAACCCGAGGACCTGAGTTTGATCCATAGGACCCACAGGATAGAAGGAGAAATCTAATTCACAGAAGTTGTCCTCTGGCCTCCACAGGTGCCTGAAGATAGATGAGGTCCCCCAAATAAAATCTTAAATAAAGTTTAAAAAAATTTTAACATGCCAGCTTAGCCTTGCTGAATGAATGCACTGTGATCAACAACATATAGAGAACACACACACACACACACACACACACACACACACACACACACACGTATAGAATGAGAAAGCCAGTCAACAGTGGGACAGAGGATAGTCTGGGGATCACTACTGCTCTGGAGCCATGACTTGAAGCAGATCACTTTTGATCTTCAGTTTCTTACCACTTGAGAGGGTTGCCATGAAGACACAGCATAGCAACTACATCCAAGGAGACCTGGCACCCAGGAAGCAATTGATTTTCTTTCTTCATTAGTCATCTCCAGCTACAGGCTTTAAATGTCATTAATTTTGTTCCTTTGGCAAAGAAAGCTATTCTTTCTTGTGCACAATTTGGAGAAATTACAAATGGAACTTTACCATATTATAAAGTAGCAATAACAAGATGAGTCTCTTTTATCTCATCTAGAAAAATAACAGTAAATTGCATGAAGCTACATGGAAAGATAAGAGCAAACAACCTGTATACTCACTTATGCTATAAGGTGTCCAACATAGATTGGCCCCAGTAGAAGGCTCGGAAAGGCAAGAGGGTTTCTGTACAAGCTGGTGAGCTGACTGTGATACTCAGAACCCATAGATCAGTGCAAGGTGAGAACTGACTTCAAAACATTGTCTTCTGACCTCCAAACCTTTGCTGTGGCTAAGCTAGGGATGAAGCTAAGTTGGTAGAGTGCTTGCCTAGTGTACACGGAATCCTGGAGTTCATTCCTAGCACACCATAAACTGAATGTGGTAGAACCAAATGAATATGGTAAAGCTCACTTATAATCCCAGCACTTACGAAGTAGAAGCAAGACGTTCTGGAGTTTCAAGGTCACCTGCATCTATATATTGAGTTTCAAGCTTACCCGGGATAACCTTATCAAGACCTCCTCTAAATTAATTAATTAAAAAATAAGACTGCAATGTAGTATTGAGGTAAGTGCTGTCAGTACTCTGAATACACAGGAAGTAGCAATAAAACTACAAAAGGCTCACATATTAATGAGGGTGAGGGGACCTCGAAATGCTCATTATATAATGTTCAAATCAAGGGAAACATGTTCATCTCCTCAAACTTGTATTCTTTGTGATAAAAAAAAAACGCTAAAGTCTTCTAGGCATTTCATTTTTTTTTTCTCCCTTTCTCCTTTCCCTCCCTCCCCGTCCCTCCCCATCCCTTCCTCCCTTTCCTCTGTGTAGTCCTGGCTATCCTGGAACTCACGTTGAACAACAGGCTGGCCTTGAACTCAGAGATATCTCTGTCTCTGCCTTTCATGTGATTAAAGGAGATGCCACCAAGCCTGGCTTAATTTCTTAATCTCAGATACAGTATTTTTAAAAAGACTCTTTTTTTCTGAAGGGTATTTTAGCTGATAATCAGATCCAACTGTAGCCTGAAGCCCCAAACAGAGCTTTCTAGAAGCTCTGTTCCCTCTATGACAATTCCAATACATAATATTACATTCCACTCCTCAGTTTCCATAGGCCCAAAAATTCACCCAGTCATGAAATGAGCTGAATACTAGAGGCAGTTGAAGAGAAAGTTCGAGGCAGACCCCTGCATGACCTGCTCCGAGCCTCATTATCTAACTCTCCGTTAAAGAGGCTGTTTTGAGGACTAGATGAGATAACAGTTTGAAATTACCTGAGCCAGGCTTAGAAACACAGGCATTGAATGTAAATGGGGATGTGGTTCTTAACTCTAACCTGTCTCTTTGGAGGCAATGTCCTAGACGGCCTCAGCATAAAATGCTCACTGAGATAGCTGGGAAAACACAGACAGAATAGAAGAGAACAAACACGCCAGGCACTGAGGGAGAGGAGAGACACAGGAAAGCATGAGGAGCGCGGGCTGCTTCTACAGAGCCACAGAAAATTTCATTTCATCCTGGAGTTCTCATTAACTTTTGATGTGTGTGTGTGTGTGTGTGTGTGTGTGTGTGTGTGTGTGTGTGCATGTGCATATGTGTATCCATCTGGAATGTCCCACTTTGTCTAAAAATCAGATTCATTCTCCGGAGTCTGAAATACAGTTCTTGGTGAACCTTTTCATTTTTTTCCTTATATCTGTCAGGAGTGAGGACCATTTGTTCAGACAGATAGACAAGGAGGTCACGAGGCATCCTCCAGAGACTTGGGCTTGCTTATTGTGGGGATTCTGGGAAGTCCCTTCTGAACCAGATTTGGGGATCCTGACTTGAAGCCCTTTGGTGGCTTCCACTTATTATTTCTTCCTGCTCAACTAGATACTGATTTAGACAGCCCTCACCCAAACACTATCTAGAGTTCAGAACATACACTGCACAGTAGACCAGCCATTTTGCTTAGAACCAGGAAACTTTCCCAGACAGGAAAGGGATTAGCAAGCCTAAATCTATCTGCCTGTTTATTATTATTTATTACAAATTCATTAGATGACCTCTGACTTTAACGGCTTTTTGATACATGTTTTATTATTATTATTATTGAATTTAGGACCTCTGCTCGCTCACCCCCTGTTCACTCCAGTCCAAAGATTTATTAGTTATTATACATAAGTACACTGTAGCTGTTTTCAGACACACCAGAAGAGGGCGTCAGATCTCATCACAGGTGGTTGTGAGCCACCATGTGATTGCTGGGATTTGAACTCAGGACCATTGGAAGAGTAGTCAGTGCTCTTACCCGATGAGCCATCTCGCCAGCCCAGATACATGAAAATTTTAAAGAGTTGTCACATAGAAGTCAAAGGTGACAATGCCAATGGCAGCTCGCACTACAAGTCTGTGCTGCTCACACAGAGACTCATTTGTCTCCTTTGTTAGTTTGAGTTCAGAATTGTGACCTGCTCACCAGAGCAGAAAGGTGGCTGACCATGTCACATAGGTGTGTGTGGTTTTTCCTGTGCCACTCAGGACCGTCATTGCTGTGGTCATGTATTAATATAGATTGTCAACTTGACAGGGTATAGAATTAAGGAGGAGAGACATGATTTAGATTACGTTAACTGAGGGAAGGAGCTACCTAGCTGGAGGGCTGGGTTGAATAAAAGGAGTGAGCTGAGGAGCACCCTTCACTGCTCTCTCCTTCCTGACTATGGATGCCATGGGAGCAGCTGCGCCCACTTACATTCTTCTGCCATGCCTTCCCTGTCACGGTGGACTTCCTCTCTGCCAGTAGGCTAAAATAAACCCTTCCTTCCTTATGTCACGTAAAGAACTTGCTTTGTTCTTGTAGCAGCAATCAGCAACAACATGTTAATACAAACAGGATCTTTAACAGAGCCCCTCAATGAGGAAATACAAATAGAGATCCTGTTGAACTGTTGCTGTTTTCTGATAATGGATACCTTCAAAGGTAAGTGGGAGATACTGCGGCCCCCAAAAGATTAATTTTTACTTTCACTTAATTTCTTCCTAAGGGTGACTGCATGAATATAGATTGACTTTTTTTTTTCACTGTCTCAGATCTCTGAGCTAGACACAACAGATTTCCCTTTCCCATACCATTAATGCAAGTGGTTTGCTCATACAATGACCTCATATCAATGTTCCCCTTACTGCTCAGGGAGGGGGATTGCTCTATTTTTGACAGTCACTTAACACAGAGGAGTTTAGAGATGGGAGAGGTAGTAGAGGTCCCGGGTCTCAGATGCTTAGTCTACACTCCTTATATTCTGTCACAGTAGCTGGGATTGCAGGGGCTTCAGAAAAGACCAAGAACAAATTACTGAGAATCTCAGGCTCCTCCTGGCTGAACTTGTCAAGACCCATGACCTACACACAGAGCTCCTGCTGAGCCACGACTGTGAGACCCAGCCATCCATCTCTCCTCATTCTAGTGGCCATGACAACTCCTGTGAACCATTGCTGCCTGGACGCACAGGAAGTCCACAGGACTCAGGCCAGACAACACAGTGAATATATAGCTTCATTAAGATAAAAGGAGGTTTGTGTGATGTATACTTAGAGGGACATGTCCTTGTGTGTCCGTGAGCATTTGTGTATAGGTACATATCACAACCACAGGTCAACCCTAGGCACCTCTTCTCAAATATCATCCCCCTTATCTTCTGAGACAGGGTCTGTCAGTGGTCTGGAATTTGCTGAGTTGGCTAAGCTAGATGGCCAACAAGCCCAGGGCTCTGCCTGTCTCAGTCTTCCCAGATCTGGGGTTACAGGCATGAATAGCTGTGCCTGGCTTATTTTTACAGGAGTTCTGAAACTCCAACTCAGGCCCTCATGCTTTCAAGGCAAGTGGTTTACCAATGGATCCATCTCCCCAGCCCCCTTCCCCAACTGGGACCTTTCTAGGCTTAGTCTACCAGGTGCTTGTGGAGCCATTTAAGGACTCTATGACTGAATACTAAGTCCCATAAATGACCAAGCTAGATATCAGGATCATTAGAGTATTGGGCAGACTTATTTCATGCTTTGTCATATCATACCAGTCAGTCTGTCCCAGGGGATCCTCTCCGGGCCCCACCACTGTCCACTGTTACTCTGTCAGGTGAGTTCTCTAATATAGAAACCTCCACCCGATTTTGTTGTTATTGTTATTGTTTTTGTTTTTGTTTTGTTTTTGTTTTTGTTTTGCATTGCGATCTCAGGGCATCCCTGGGTATACATAGTTCAGAACTTAGATTAGCACCAAGCCAACCTCACGATAACCAGGCCATCTAACCATTGACCAGCCAAGGCAAATACTACGTTTCGAATACTGAACATGTTCTGTGCACCAAGCCAACTGCTTTTCCTTGAGTCAGTCTCTCATTTAGTCTTGACTGCATCCTATCAAGTAAGTATAATCCCCAATTCGCAGACAAGGAAACTGAAGTTCAGAGAGAATAAAGAAAGGCCCTAAGCACATAGTTAGTGGAATGGACACATCAGCAACCTGCCCCTAAGCTCCTGCTCATTATGGTTTTGCTGTGCAGGCTCTTGGACCTTCTCCAATATGAGGTCAGCCTCCAGAAAGAGACCCCGACATAGTCAGGGTGGTTCAAGGTCATCTTTATGGTCAAGGCTATTCAACACCAATGTGTCATTGCGCATGAGAAGGGACTCTTTTCATTAACCAATCACAAACCTGTGAGGTTTCAGAGCTGACTTTCTCATTGGGGCCTCAGTATTAAATGTAAGCAAGTAATGACATTTTAACCAGGATGGGCTGGGGTGAGTATCTGTGACTGGCACCACAGGTAATAGAGCCAGAGGAAGATGAGTGGAACCCATATAGTCCTTTTTTTAAACGCTGAGTGGGTGGTCATACACGGGGTGGGGTTGGGGGTTTAGGGGACAGTCAGTGAGCTGGAACTTTCTGAAACCCAGGGACTAGGTGAGGCATTGTGAACTTTCAACCTACTCATACCATCGAGAAAAATCAGATTACTTGTGTGGCCTGGTAGTGTAGCAGAGCAGCAGCCTAACATGCAGGAGGCCCTGGGATCAGCCCTCAGCACTACAGGTAAAACAAGTCAAATTCTTTGCTACACAAAGCCGTGCCATGCCCTTCGCTAGATCTGCCTGTGCGCAGATGTGATTCTATTAAGAATTCATTCTCATTGCCTACCGTTTATTTAGCCCCAGTGGCAACATGCCAGGAGACAATTTCCATTCCCTTATAAAATGAAGGACTCTGCACTGCTAGGAAGAATAGTGACAGAAGAATTACATACAGTCGAGCCGTCTGTAACCTTGGAAGTGAGGACTTCCAAGAAGAGCCAGCTAGCCTTGCTTTTGCCATGGTCCTCAGGTAACTCTGGCTTTATTTTATTTGAGGTAGGGTCACATGTGGCCCAGGCTGGACTCAAACTTCATATGTAGATGAGGATGACTTTGGATTTCTGACTCTCCTGCCTCAACTTACCGAGTGTTGAGACCATAGGCATTGCACCACCATGCCAGGTTTATGCCTGGGACATCCTGGACACTCTACTAAAGCCAGTACTTTGGATTATTCCTTCTAATAGATTGACATTAAAATAAGGGTGTAACCATGCAGCCTGACCTCCCAGTTTGCCCAACTTATACCACGTTGTCCTTTGACTGAGATAATATTTTCAAACTCCTATTTGGGGCTGAAGAGACGGCTCAGTGGTTATGAGCACTTCCTGCTCTTGCAGATGACCTGGATTTGATTTCTAGCACGTCTTAGAAGGCTTGGGTCACAATCTTCTGTAACTCTAGTTCCAGGGGACCTGAAACTCTCTTCGGGCTTCTACAGTCCTTAGGTGTACATGCATGCAGGTAAAACACTCAGTCATCCACATAAAATAAAAGTAAAATTAAAACCCTTTTGGCCTCAGACTTGAGAGGACTTGGCTTGGACCATCTATACCCTTTATTGAGGAAATAATGGGATCACATTTAAGAAAATAAATAAGAAGAAAAACCACAACCATAATTGCCTTCAGAAGCCCTGCCTTCATATTTCATAGTAAACACAAGCCCAGAATTTCAAAACCAGGTAAAGGCTGTGTTGATCTAACAGCCACTGGTCTCTTAGAGCAGTTTCATCTCCGTGTTAATTCACCCTCTTCCTTCCCAGACTGCATTTCATCTCTCCCCTGATAAAGAACATCCTCAAAGTGTCAGAATCATCAGAGTGATCCAGCATAAATCCATGGCTGCTTGCTTCTTTGAGAATCTGCACAGCTGCTGTGAGAGAATTGTTTTTCTTCTCCCCCTTGGCTGCTTTTGTCTTTTGTTCAACTGCCTCCTCCCACTTCCCCTCCCCTAACCACTTACAAAGTTGGGGGCCAGGGCATGCTGGATACAAAGCTGAGCTTGTTACAAATTTGAGTAAATCTGGGCTAATAGCCAAATTTAATTCTAAAGACCCTTTCTAGAGGCTTAGCTTCAACTGGAATCTAGTTATAGGTCCGGCTGTTTCAAGGACACCATGTCCCTATTGCTAAGGGGGAAGGGAGTCAAATTAGCTTTGATTGGCTACTGGGTTTTGAAAATTTGATCCATATTTTTAAAATCAACAGTTTCTCAGAGCTAGGCTTATAAAGAGACTCCGGTGAATTATCAACTTCTAACTAGAGAAAAATTTACACTCAGTGGATATATATATGGATTATGTGATATATATATGTATATATATATATATATATATATATATATATATATATATGTATGTATGTATATATCCTATCTTTCAAACTATAACCAAACTAGACAGAGTCAATCTAGCCTTTTTATTGTATTGTTTTTTTTGTCACTAATGGGACTTGAATCTAGAACCCTATGTGTGGAAGTCAAGAGTTCTACTATCAAGTGGTCTTTTTTTTTAAGATTTTATTTTGTAAGAAATACCCAACTATTGAACTTCATATTTTGGGAAGCAATTTATCAGGAATATCTAGCATTAAAAAATCCAGAGTGTCTCTTCGAAAAGGAATTTTGCCCAAATTTATGTGCCTTTTCTCCCAGTGATGAGAATATTCCCACATCAACTCCAAAGACCAATTTTAATAAGCTTTTAAAACATCACACAGGAAGCTAGAGAGATGGCTCAGTGTTTAAGATCACTTGCTGCTCTTCCAGAAACCACAGTTCACTTTCCAGCATCCTGGGTGGATCAGAAATTGCTGTGACTCTAGCTCTAGGGGATCTGATATTTTATACTGGCCTCTGACAGACACACACACACACACACACACACACACACACACAGAAAGAGAGAGAGAGAGAGAGAGAGAGAGAGAGAGAGAGAGAGAGAATAAATTCACACAGATGAACACACATACATAAATATCAATTTAAAAAAGTTTGAATACTTCAGATATGACTCCTATACTAAGTTATATCATAAGGGGATTTGAGAGGAAGGGTTTAAGATAATCTTAATATGTAGCCTAGGCTGACATGGAACTCCTTATTAAGCCCAGGTTGGTCTTGAACTCAAGGGATCCTCCTTGGCTCCTGAGAGCTAGGATTACAGACATGAGTTCCCACAGTCAAGTTCTGTGGTACTTATGGGGTGATGGTCAGGGAGTACTCTTTTGTGTTCTGAAGTTATGGCCACAAAGGCAAGATGACCAAGTCGAGAATGTGCCTGGCACAACGTTTTACAGCGAATTTCATGCTGTATAAGGAGAAGGAATATTCTGTAAAATGATGACTAAAACTATAGTCAATAAATAAAACTAACAGCCAGCAAAACCCAGTGAGTCTCTCGTCTCTCTGCCCTCATTCCCCTGCCCCTGTAACTGGGGTTAGAGGCATGCACAGAAGACCCAGTCTACATAGATGATGAAATCTGAACTCCGTTCTAACAAGTGCTCTTAACCAATGCTACGATGCCCCACAAACTTCCTTATACCAGCCTTACCACAAACAGGAGTGATGCATTGCTGTATATATTCTGTCACCAGGTGACAGGAATTTCTCATCTCCATCACTTTCTTTGTTGTTTGTTTTAAGATGGGGTAACCCAATGTGGCCTCCAATTCTCTCTCTGTACCTCAGGATGATCTTGAATGACAAATCTTCCTGTTTTCCAAGTGTTGAGATTCCAAACATGCCATTATACCCTACACCAGATCCATTATAATCTTGTCAAACCACTGAAGTATATGCAGACTCGCACTGATGAAAGCATCACCATGTGGCACGCAGCTCACCATTCACACCCCAGGGAGCTTTTTCTGGAGAAGCTAAGGAACTTGATAGCAGTAGGTAAAGTCACAATTTTAATCTAGGTTGGACTGGCTCAATTCATTTTGTTTGCTTGCTTTTGAGGCAGACTCTCATGTAGCTCCGGATAGCCTTGAATCTCTGAACTCCTGATTCTCTTGTCTCCATCTTCCAAGTGATGGCATTACAAGTCTGTACCTCCATGCCTGGCTTACTCGCCATGTATCCTTAGTCAGATTCCAGTTTAGGTTTGTGAAACTTAAAAATGTGCAGTAACTGAGTATGGTTTAATCCTGCCTTTAATCCCAGCATTTGGGAGAGAGAGGCAGACAGATCTCTGTGAGTTCAAGGCCATCTTGGACTAAATAGTAAATTCTAGAAAAGTTAAAGCTACAATGAGACTATCTCGAAATAATTACTACTACTACTACTACTACTACTACTATAAAATGGGCTATAAATAGTGTATGTACTCCTTTTAAAAGCCAGCAAAACCAAAGTGCTTCTAGGAATATGCTAAAAATTTAACATACTTCTTCCCCTGAGCTCTGTGTCAAGTCTGGCTTCCAAGCCTGTTCCCTCTACACAAAATTCTAACAGCTTGGTGAGCTGTTTGCCAGCCACTGCCAACAGTAGAACTCTAGAACCTTTGAGCAATTATATTGAGAGTAAACATGAGATCAAAAAAGCAAATTATGAAAAGGACACACAGAAAGTCTGAAACATAGGTTATTTGGAACCATTTTAAATGTGGACATAATATTTTCCATATGATTTTTATATTGTAACATGGCACACAAATGATGTCTGTTATTAAAGCTATTTATGACAATAGAGCCCAAATTGAATCTATAGACCTCTTCTTCATTTTGCTGTGAATCCCAAATGCTCTAAAAAACATAGTCTTTAATAAAACAAACACTAGTTCAAAACTATAGATGTGCTCTTAAGTAAACTATCAGGATTAGAAGTGCCAGTAATGAGATATACTGATATGACATATTCCCTGATAGTATATGTGTGACATTTATACCCCAAATCTACTCTTCAAATCATGAGAAAACACTGGACAAATCCAACTTGAGGGACTTGCTCCAAAATACTTGATCTGTACCCTTTAAAACAGTGGGGATCAAGGGCTAGGGATGTAGCACATTTGGTAGCATGCTTGCCTACCATGTGTGAGACCCTGAGTTCTGTCCTCAGCATGGCATAAAACTGAGCAGAGTATTTGCACACCTGTAACCCCAGCACTGAAGAAGGTAGAGGAAAGAGGATCAGAAGTTCAAGGTGAGCTTTGGTTATCTACTGAGTCTGAGGCCAGCATGACTATGCCAGATCCTGTCCATTTTTTTCTTTCTTGCACTTTGTTTTGTTGTTTTATTGTTGTTGTTGTTGTATTTGAGTTGAAGTTGAAAGCCATAGAAAGAGTAAGGAACTATGATGGGGAGGGAGGCTAAGGGACTACGACAAGTAAATGTCATGTGGGTTACTGCACAGCGTTCTGCTACACAAAGGCTGGGGCCTAGCAAACAAAGAAGTGGATGTTCACAGTCAGCTATTGGATGGATCACAGGGCCCCCAATGGAGGAACTAGAGAAAGCACCCAAGGAACTAAAGGGAACTGCAACCCTATAGGTGAAACAAAAATATGAACTAACCAGTACCCCGGAGCTCTTGTCTCTAGCTGCATATGTATCAAAAGATGGCCTAGTCGGCCATCACTGGAAAGAGAGGCCCATTGGACTTGCAAACTTTATATGCCCCAGTACAGGGGAACGCCAGGGCCAAAAAGGGGGAGTGGGTGGGTAGAGGAGTGGGGGGAGGGTATGGGGGACTTTTGGGATAGCATTGGGAAATGTAAATGAGGAAAATACCTAATAAAATAAAAGAAAGGCCCTTGGAAGAAAAGCTAGTGAGGTTTGAACAAACAGCTTAGCTTAGTTAACAGCACTGTTCTGGTGCCAGTTTGCTGGTTTTAATCACTGAGCTATGATTATGCAAACGAATGTTAGGGGAAGCTTGGTGAAGGGTTGGCAGCAAGTTTGTGTTGTTTTTATGGCATTTCTCTATCTAAAAGGATTATTATTACTTTGTTGTTATTCCTTCTCCTCCTCCCCCTCCCCTCCCCCTCCTCCTCCTCTTCCTCTTCCTCCTCCTCTCCTTCTTCTTGGCTTGTTTGTTTGTTTTTTTTCCGTTTGAGACCAGGGTCTCATGTAGCCCACACTTGCCTTAAACTCCTGACCCTCCTGCTCCCCTCTCGCAAGTATTGGGATTATAGACATTCACCATCACTCCTGACTTTTTCTGCACACAATTATTTTTGGAGGAAACAGAAATTTTTACATGAGTCAAGTCTGGTTAAGCATACACAAAAAATATGTATCTTAGAAATGGCTGTTCCAGAAATATACAAAATAAAATTGTTGGTTCTAGCAACCGGAAGGGTTAGCATCAGATTTACTATGCATATTGCTGGTATATAAATATTTGTTAAGTAATAGATACATGAATTGGGACGGAGTTGGAGTTGCTAAGATGACCAAAATAAAGGTCGCTCATGGGAGCTCATAAAATTGCAAAGCTTCTGCAAGGCAAAAGACACCGTCAGATTGGGAAAGGATCTTTATCTATCCCAAATCGGACAGGGGACTAATATCCAATATATATAAAGAACTCAAGAAGGTAGACTCCAGAAAATCAAATAACCCCATTAAAAATGGGGCTCAGAACTGAACAAAGAATTCTCACCTGAGGAATACCGAATGGTAGAGAAGCACCTGAAAAAATGTTCAACATCCTTAATCATCAGGGAAATGCAAATCAAAACAACCCTGAGATTCCACCTCACACCAGTCAGAAGGGCTAAGATCAAAAATTCAGGTGACAGCAGATGCTGGCGAGGATGTGGAGAAAGAGGAACACTCCTCCATTGTTGGTGGGATTTCAAGCTTGTACAACCACTCTGGAAATCAGTCTGGCGGTTCCTCAGAAAATTGGACATAGTACTACCGGAAGATCCAGCAATACCTCTTCTGGGCATATATCCAGAAGATGCCCCAACCGGTAAGAAGGACACATGCTCCACTATGTTCATAGCAGCCTTATTTATAATAGCCAGAAGCTGGAAAGAACCCAGATGCCCCTCAACAGAGGAATGGATACAGAAAATGTGGTACATTTACACAATGGAGTACTACTCAGCTATTAAAAAGAATGAATTTATGAAATTCCTAGCCAAATGTATGGACCTGGAGGGCATCATCCTGAGTGAGGTAACCCAATCACAAAGGAACTCTCACAATATGTACTCACTGATAAGTGGATATTAGCCCAGAAACTTAGGATACCCAAGATATAAGATACAATTTGCTAAACACATTAAACTCAAGAGAACAAAGACCAAAGTGTGGACATTTTGCCCCTTCTTAGAATAGGAAACAAAACACCCATGGAAGGAGTTACAGAGACAACATTTGGAAGTGTGACGAAATGATGGACCATCTAGTGATTGCCATATCCGGAGATCCATCCCATGATCAGCTTCCAAACGCTGACACCATTGCATACACTAGCAAGATTTTGCTGAAAGGACCCAGATATATCTGTCTCTTGCGAGACTATGCCAGGGCCTAGCAAACACAGAAGTGGATGCTCACAGTCAGCTATTGAATGGACCACAGGGCCCCCAATGGAGAAACTAGAGAAAGCACCCAAGGAACTAAAGGGAACTGCAACCCTATAGGTGGAACAACAATATGAACTAACCAGTACCCCGGAGCTCTTGTCTCTAGCTGCATATGTATCAAAAGATGGCGTAGTTGGCCATCACTGCAAAGAGAGGCCCATTGGAGTTGCAAACTTTATATGCCCCAGTACAGGGGAACGCCAGGGCCAAAAAGGGGGAGTGGGTGGGTAGGGGAGTGGGGGGGTGGGTATGGGGGACTTTTGGTATAGCATTGGAAATGTAAATGAGCTAAATACCTAATAAAAAAGGAAAAAATAGATACATGAATTATTCCCATTTACCAAGACAGTATTCTCTTGATAATGAGTTATTTAAACATTTTATCTTTGAACTCTTAGGTTTACATAATTCTGGCCAAGATGCTACACAGAGTTCTCATATGGTTCACATTCAGCTGCCCCTGTGAACATATACCCCACTACCTACTTCTATAATGATGTACTCTGCTGGCTATCTTAGTAAGATCTTTATTCTGAAAAGGAAGGACAGACCAACTTGATGCTACCCATATCTTTGGTTTTTTTTTTTTTTTTTTTTTGTTTTTTTTTTTTTTTTGGCCAGGGTCTCATGTATCCCAGACTGGCCTCAAACTCACTAAGTAACTGGGAATGGCCATGAGCTTCTAATTCTCCTGCCTCCACCTACTGAGTGCTGGGATTGCAAGGGCACACCACCATACCCAGTTTAGGCAGGGCTGGAGGCATTAAATCCAAAGCTTTGTGCATGCTAGACAAGCACTGTCCAACTGAGCTGCATTCACAGCCCATGTTTTTGTTGTTTATAATCACAGTACTGAGAGTGGGCCAGGAGTTTCAGTTTACACAATCATCTAATTATCACCATAATGGAATGAGATAGGTTCCTTTTCTTATTCCTGCTAAATGGAGGAGGAGAATGAAGCTCAGAGAGGTTACCAAATATGTCCCAGATCATCCTGGAGGAAATAGGGAAACCAGACTCAAGCCTGCAACTAACTGTCAGCGAATCCAGCCCTCGAAGCAGCTGTTTGAATAAGCTGTCCACACCATGGGCATGTTCAATTGGTCTTATTTCAAGCAATCAAACAGCTTTTTCTTTCCTCCTCTCGGATTTCCCTTTAGATCTGTGTGTCTTTCCTTCTAACTTGACAGTGTTGCTTCCAGCACCTGGTAGCCAGTGTCTACTCCTTCCAGCCTAAAGGCATCATTCCTGGGTATGACTCATTCCCTAGGCTTAACTCCTATCACTGACCAAAATGTAGACCTGGCCCAGGAGTGCTGGGGCATGTTTATAATCCCAGCCCTAGGGGAGATGGAGGCAGGAGATCAGTCTGGGGTACAAGGAGAGAAACCTTGTCACAAAGAAAACAAAACAAACAAATAACAAAGCAAGGCATGATGTCACACACCTTTAATCCCAGCATTTGAGAGGCAGAGTGGCAAGGGGATCATTAAGTTTCAGGCCAGCCTGGTCTACAGAGCAAGTTTCAGGACAGCTAGGGCTATGTAGAAATACCCTGTCTCAAAAAGAGAAAAAAAGAAAAAAAGGTTGGGTGTTAGTGCTGCTCTAGTGCTCTATTTAACTGGCAGAGAGTTCGCATGCACTCATTCCTGGATTCCATCTCCAGCGCAGGATAAATAGACTATGAAGGGGTATGCTAGCACACACCTGCAATCCCAGTGCTCAGGAGGTAGAGGCAGAAGGATCAAAAGTGCCGGGTCATCCTCAGCTACATAGAGAAATCAAGGCCAGCCTGGGCTACTCAAATAAATCAAACAAACGAAAGTCCTGGACAGAATTCTGTGAAAACCAGCAGCTACCTCCATCTTTTACTAAAACACTGGTTGGACCTTCCTTCAAAAGCAGCCACTCCTCATCACTGGGTACAGTCTGGCCCAGTGCAATCAGCTGTATATTAGAATCACCTGTCAAGCACAAAATCTCCCAAAGCCCAGGGCAGCATCCTCGAGAATTATACTCAAATCTCGGTGGGTGGGACCAGGTATTAGGCACTAGCATTCTTAAAGCTCTCCAGGTGAGGCTAGGGTATAGCTGGGACACACCTTTCTTTGTTCTTATGCAAAAGAACATTATCAATCACTACTTCCGACACAGAGTGGGCACTGAGTCCATTGGCTTAGCATTGATCCTCATTGTCAAGTCAAATCATTCCAGGAGGGAAACAGTGCAGGGCACCTAGAAGGCATGACGAAGCTGCAGGCTGGACACACCTTCGAGCCAAAAGGGCACAATTTTACCTGGCCCATATACTGGCATCACAATATTCCTCTACACAAGGGTGTGGATATGTTCTCTGAGGCTTAGAGTGGTTTTAAGTTCTGGTCCAGCAGAGCCTTTATGACGCTAAGCTAAACCAGAAGCATCTCAACACCCATCCACACCCTGCTACTTGAAAGGAGCGCCATTTGCTGTCATTTTTTGGTGATGGTAGAGATGTACTATATTTGGTTGTTCAATCTAGTAGCCTTTAGCCACGTGTGGCTACTGGAGAGTTTAAATGTGTCCAGAAAACAGTATTGCATTTCATTTTAAGTAGCTCAAATTGGAATGGCTAATGACAGCCATATTGCATAGACAGCAACAGAATCCAGGTGATGTCTGTCATTTGAGCCCTTTAAAAATCACCATTTCAACCGAATTGGAAACAGGCACTATGAAGTTGCTTTTGCTAAAAAGCATTGACTCATATTGCTCACACGGTAACTAAAGGCAGGATGAAAACCTGGCACTTCTGCCTTCATTTTGCCCCCATCTCTGACACTTTGGGTTGTAACTCTTGCTTGATTCTGCAAAGGCATGTTCCTCAAGAGAGTCTGTCTGGAGCCATGAACTTCACAAAAAATCCTGACAGGAAGGACCTGTTCCCAGGATGGCTGGGACTGCTTAGTGATGCAGATCTCCACCCACCATTCAATTCTCTAAGTCAAAACTTGTGCCATATCCCTTTAGTCCACTTTCTAATGTGGTCACAGTGAACAGCTCCCTCGTCTCTACTGTGTACCATTCTTTGTTTCTTTCGTTGATATGTCAGGAGTATGTGGCAGAGCCTAGACTTTTACCCTAAAAATCTCCAGTCACAAATTCACTTCCCAAAGCAGGTTGTCTTTCTGTGACTGCTCATTGGCTCATTTCAAACTCTACTGAAAGAAAAGCTTACCAAGAGAGTTGGTGGCCTGGCAAAATCAGCAGAGCAGGTTCAAGTGAGAGTTGGAATATTTGATTTAACAACATGGAGAGAAGTCAATTAATCCCTTGCAAAGAACAAAACAAAACAAAAAAACCAACAAACCATTCCTGTTGCCCTCACTGAAAGGGGGAGTCAGTTTTCAAGGAGTTGGAAAGTATGTTGTGCTAAAGCAAATGTGAACAGCACTCACCAATAGCCAATCACTTACTTGGTTAACCTAAAATCTCGCCTTAAGTTTTGATGTTGGAAGTTAGTAGCCCAAAGCTCTCCCCAGACACCAACCACACAGGTATTCAGTATTTCCTTTGTCCTCTTACCCTTTCACTTTAACAACTGAGAAAACCAACACCAAGACAGGGAAGGCTAAATTATCTGATCACAGGTCTCATTTATAGTAAATGTAGGAGCAACCTCCTCCCCTCAAATATTGCCTTCCATTCTGCAAAATACTATTTAAACAAAATATGACAATTTTTCTTAGTTTTCCCTATTGATCTGCCACTGAAAAATATCTACAACTGAACCAACAAAAAGATGTACCTGTGATTCTAGTACTGGTGAGGTGGAGGCAGGAGAATAGCTGGGAGTTCAAGGCCAGCCTGATTGACATAGGAAGACTGTGCCTCAAAAAAGGGGAAACTTTTGTTCGATTAAAAATAGATTCCAGAGCTGGTGAGATGACTCAGTGGGTAAAGGCAGTTGCTGCCAAGCCTGACAACCTGAGGCCCCTTTCCAGTATCCGCAAGGTAGGAGAGAACTGAATCTTTCAAGTTGTCACATGCACCTTCATGTGCAGGCATTGCTATACAGGAATTTTCTCCCCAAAATAAATAATGTAAAAACAACTTATAAGTAATTACAAAAGTATCCATATAAAGAAGTATTTTCTGACTTTTCATTCAGTTGGAATGAATGAAGCATGCATGAAGCCCTGAGCTCTGTCCTCAGCGGTGCCATCAAATGGTATCAACTGCACTACCTCCTCTAAGAGGAGATGAGGGTCCTAGATATGGGCCTAGAGTCCTTAACTTCAGACACTGGTAGTGATGCTGCCTAGCTATGTGGTCTTAGTTGTCAGTTGTGTGATATGGTAAGAATTACAATGTCTGATCAATGAAAGCATTTAGAATAGTGCCTCCACACAGTAAGGGTTCAGTCTACCCACTATATACATATATACACACACACACACACACACACACACACACACACATATATGTGTGTGTATATGTATGTGTATATATGGTGTATGTCACATATGTATGGTATATGTAAATATAACATATATATATATATATATATATATATGATGGATGTTTGTCATAAATACAATACATCTTAGCACATGTATTATCTATGTATAATAGCTAACATATACTCCTTTCCTAGATGATGGGGGTTATGTGTATGTATGGACATACGTTCATTTCTTAACTGATATACACGCATACTCTTTCTGTGAGAATCAAGTCGACTCATAACAGTAGTGTCTTTTTGTCCTGACTTCAATATTCTCTTGTCAAAGCTCATTCTCCAGCATTCATAATATGTCTACTAATTAAGTGCATTGGCCACTTACCCATGACCCCCGCCCCTCAAGGAAGTGTGAAAGGCCCAGCAGGAGCCTTAGCTACTGGGGACCCACTCTCAGCAGGGAAGGAGACATGTGGGTACAGACAGAGCAGGAAGAACACAGCAGGCAGTAGGCTCTGAGCCTGCCTTGGGAAGTTACAGCTATAATTTGATTTTCCCAGTGACCAAGGGAGCTTGTTTGAGCCACCCAAAAGATGTAAACACAGAAATACAGATACTGCCAATGAAAGGTTTCCATAACAGCCAGTGTGGAGCAAAGAGAAGCTTGCAAAGGCAGTGAATCTCTCTCCTGTGCTGCCCCCAAGTTTTTGGAATGGAAATCTAAACAGAGAAAATAACAAACAAACAAAAGCCACTTGTCTTTGCTGATGTCCAAAGCAGGATGTATTTATCTCGCCAATATGAACCCATAGCACCACAGAGTGATATTCCCTACTTTTCGAAGATGTGAACATCCAGACTCAGATATTTGCAAAACAGTCTTGTACAAAAGGCAGAAGAGTAAGCCCCTGCCACATTAGCCTGTATACTGTCCTGAGGTGGGATCATTGCTGGGCACCTATTCCAGGCTACTGAATTGTAAAGAATCCAGGCAAAGGATTCAGCAATCTTTACTGCTTATATTTATTTGAAAAGAATGTGTAGTTGTTCATAAATTTGTGCATGTTGGAATGAAGCTCCAGCTTAAAGAAGTATTTAAGACTTAAGGGACCTCTGTGACAACAGAGGGGAGCTGCAGACTGACAGGCTCAAATGAGGCATTGGGCAGACTCGTGGGAAGTCAGAGGCTTCCGTGAGGGCTTGGGAGCTGAAGATTCCTGTCACACTCAAGTACAATAAATGACTATGTCTACAGATTTTTAAGAAACACTCTAATAAGGTGGTTTCACTCTGTTAACATGGCAAGGACATATGGACAGTAGTTTTTTTGTTTTTAAAATTAGACTTGTTTTCAGTGATGGCCATCTAAATGTCTTTAGTGATTTAATAAATTATTTGTTATTTCACCAGACTGTATATGATCAAGTGACATGCCTGTTAAATGAAGACTTGGTCACTGGACAAGAACAAATCACATGCAGAGGTTTCTTTTGTCTCCCATCGATCAAGCTGTAGATATTTTTAAATCAACTAAGTATAGTTTGCTATTTTAATTACAAAGTTACAACAGGAATAGTAACATATAGTCTGTCTCCATGACCCCCAAAGATACTTATCATAGATGATTAATACATAAAAATTATTAAGTGAATTGCTGGATTGGACAGTAACATTTGATATTGGAATTCACTGAGCATTTTAATAATGCCTTAATTGAGAGTCAGTTTTCTCCTACCATGATTTCTGGGAATCAACCTTAGATGGTTAAGCTTGAGCAGAAAGCACTTTTATGGGCTCAGCCTCCTTGCCAACACCTTAATTCATTTTCATATAGCATGACAGTGTCATGAGGCTTGTGAAAAAGGAAGCCCCAAGTAATGGTAATATTTCATCAGGTCATCTAGAGCTGCTTACATTTATGGCTGATTCACCTATATGACTTGTGGTTTTTATCAGTTTTATTCCCAACCTCCATTTTCGTAATTGCAGAAGACTATCAATGATAATTTGCTACATTCAGAAAATGCCCTTTTGGAAAGGTTGAGTTCTTCTCAGCTTCATATTTCATTTCAGCAGATTGTGCACTTGGAAAAAGAGCAGCACGCAGATACAAGTAAAAATGTTTTAATATACTCACAAAACAGTCAACTACAATTTATAAGGAGACAGAATGGTATATGCACACATATGTGTGGTAGAACTGCAGGTCAGTATTAAATAGTATCCTATCACCAGAGGAAACTGCTTTCTTGAATACGTTTTTATTGTTTTACATTTACATTTACCATAACTTCTTCTCTGGGGCCAGTAAGATAATTCAAAGGGCAAAGGAAGGCGCTTGCCTCCAAGGCTGCTAACCTGAGTTCGATCCTAAGGACTTGCATGGTGAAAAGAGAGAACTGACCCCCAAAAGCTGCCCTCTGATTTCCAACATGTGTGCCATAGTATGTCCACAGCCCCCCATAAATAAAAAGATAAAATAAAATTAAGAAATAGAAGTAAATTCTCTGCTTGCAAGTACCTGGGCCACCAAACAGTTGGAGTCCACTTCAAAGCCAAGGGCTGGCAGGTTTATGTGTGTAGTCTATACTTAAAATTGCCCTTGAGCAATGAATGTGTGCCAGAAAAGCTGAGAGGCTGGCTGGCTAGGAAAGAAAACGGTGCCTCAAAGAATGCCTTTGATGGCATCAACACAGGTAAAAACATTACTCCAAATGGCTACTGTGCATACTTGGAGCTCAGGCCTTGGCCGCAGCCTTTCTCTTCACGTAGTACTATAGTTAGGAGGGTAAAGACTAAACAGTAGACCATTTCTACAGCATTTGTAGCTAAGAGAATGGAAGCAGAAAAGATGGTCTGGAGATGGGTGTGGGAAGTAAGAAGGGAGTTGTTTTGCCCTTCTCTTCATCTGTCTGACATAGGCTCTACTTCTATAGTTCAAGTCAGCCTTGAATTCCCTCTGTAGGCTCCGCTTGTATAGAACTTGTGATGCTCCTGCTTCAGTCTCTTGAATACTCGGGTTACAATCATGCATCATCATGCCGGCAAAGCTTCTTCACTGGCCAATATGGAGTTTAATGATTCTTCCTTGATAGTTTTAAGGACAAGTATCAACTTTCAAATATAAGTAAGTTAGAGCTGGGGAGGTAGCTCAGTGGAGAGTGCTTGCTTAGCAGGAACAAGTCCCTAGGTTCTATGACCAGCATACAAAAAGAAAAAAATGTTGACAAATATAAATAAATAATCTAATGAGCAAGGTTCTGATTACTTTGTTTCCTATAAGGATGAACTTTTATAGTTTAATTAGTTAAATCTTAAAAACGTGTGTGTGTGTGTGTGCATGCACCCATGTGGAGGTCAGAGGACAACTTGCAGGAGGTTTTCCCCTCCCGTCATGTGGGAGCTGGGCTTTGAACTCAGGTCAGCAGGCTCAGTGGCAAGCACCTATACCCAATGAGCCCTCTCAACAGCTCATGGATCAGCCTTTAATTCTAGGAAATCAAGGTATAGGCTTCTTTGTTCTTCACCCCCAAGGAGAAATATTATTTTTATTTATAAGAATGTTCACAACTGGTTAATAATTATGTAAAAGTAATTAAAAGTCAGACTTTTCAACTGTGCAGACATCTATGTGAAAATATACTTGCATTGGCTTGAGAAGAGGTATACATATAATTAGGAATAATTCACCTGCATGGATATGAGCAGTTCCCATTTAATAATTATTTAGAAATTATACGTTATATATAACATTTTATATATATAATATATATAATTGTTTTCAACTAAATATACAGGTAGAACACTCTCCTGTAAATATTATCTATCATCAACTGTGTACACCAACATCAAAGCACACAGAAGCATCCATTAACTATAAGTGCAAGAAGAGGCTGAACCCAGCTATGGAATTTCCTCTGCTTGTCCATACCGTGTATCCATCCACACAGGCACTGCTCATACCTGAGCAGACAGCACACAGAAAGCAGCACGTGTAAAGTACAAACACTAGGGTGTAATTTCTTTGTTTCTGCAAAGGAGTTGCAGCAGCAGGGGGTGTGGCCTCCTGTGCCTCTGCAGGACAGTGTTTGTGAGAGCAACTCCAGGTCCACAGACAGGGGAACCTAAAACCAATGTTCTTTTGAAAACTGATCAAAATGAGACTCTGACATAATGGGTAATGTTTGAGAACAAGAATGGATGGTTGGAAGGAACCCTGGGCTCTGAGGTTGAGACCATGACTCCCTCCCTTCTTTTATTAGCATGTAGAACAATTATGACACATTTGAATGAACCATCTGAAAAAGCCAATCTTGCTTATTGAAAAGAAAAAGGTCCAAATATTGTATAATTCGCATGCCTCAACTTAGCAGTTACACAAGCAATGGGAAAAGTCAGGGCAACCTGATACTTAAACCAGACATTATAATGTTCATTAGATACTCTCAATATAAAAAGGTTAAACCTATTACTTCAAATTAAATGATGAATGAAAAATAATTGGTTTGCTACAGCATTCTATCCTATCTTCCTTGTTGTTGTTGTTGTTACATTAATTATGTGAATGTTAGCTAGAGAAGTTAAATAACACATAAACAAAATACTTATGGTACAAAGGATTTTCTGAAGCTCATTATGACACAGCTTTGCATATGCCATCATGACTTGTAGTCCCCCTGACTTTTTTATATCATAAAGCATGCCTTGTTGCTGGGTATGGTGGGACATGCCTGTAAACCCAGGAGTTCATGCCCAGCCTAGTCTACGTAACTGCTACTAGGCCACTCAGGGATATATAAGCAGACTGTCTTAAAAACAAACAAGCCACAGCACCATGTTCATAGTAAGAGTCCTGTGAGTATCTAGAGAATTATCTGAGTGGGTTGGCATTGTTACTTGTAAAGAGTGATACTTGGGACTAGATCTGTTTCTAGGTGGGGCTTATCCTAAAAGAGTCCCTCTGGAAAAAGCTATGGCATAAGCTTTTTCCTTTCTCTTTCCAAACCCTTCTCTCATTTTTATTTTTAGATAAAGAGTTTTATAGCAGTCTATAGCGGTTTTGAACGATGTTGAACTTCCAATCCTTTGCTGCCCAGATTATAGATGTGTTTCCACCAAGCCCACATTTATGAGGTACTGGGGATCAAACTCAAAGGTTCATGCATGCTAGGCAAGAACTCTACAGACTGAACTATATCCCTAGTCCCATTTTCCATTTTCCTCCTCCTCCTCCTCCTCCTCGTCCTCCTCCTCCTCCTCCTCCTCGTCCTCCTCCTCCTCCTCCTCCTCGTCCTCCTCCTCCTCCTCCTCCTCCTTCTCCTCCTTCTCCTTCTCTGTGTTAAGACGGGAGAAACTGCAATTCTATTGCAAAGAAGTTATACTTCTGTGTCTGCACAAATCCCTGATGGTTAAAATAAGATGGTAAAAAATAAAAAAGCAGCTCATTTTCACATCCAAATTTAGACTTCAGCTTAACTTATTTACTTATGTCCTTATTTATTGGTGCTATGAACAGAAGCTAAGGATTTATGCATGCTGAACACATGCTTCACCACTGAGCCATACCCTGAGTCTACACTTCCATTTTATTTATTTACCCATTGTCTTTACAGCACTGGGAATTGAACCCAGGACCTTACATATACTGGGAAAGTACTCTACCACTAAGGAATACCTTTAGCTTAGATTTCAATTTGACTTATTTTGTTATGTATTTGTAGTTTGCAGTGTTAGAGATAAAGCCCAAGGCCAACAGTACCCCTGGCCAAGTGTTCTATTAGTGAGGTACAGCCACAACCTTCGACTTCAATTTTAAAATGTAAAAATATTCACACTATTTTACATTATGAAGCTATGCAATGGGGGGAAAACACATTACAAAGAAGGGAACCCTGAAAAGGATCCTTAAGGCTATAGCCTTTTAAGGTGGCTGAAATCTAAACATGGCTAGGTGTGTATGTGAAGGACCACAGATAGTATCTGTAAGTTTGGTTTGGATATTTACTGCCCTTAAAACAGTAACAGCACCCTATTTCTAAAAGTCACCCTCCTGCAGAGTGGCGGTACATACCTTTAATCCCAGTGCTTGGGCAGCAGAGGCATGTGGATCTTTGAGTTTGAGGCCAGTCTGGTCTACAGAGTGAGTTCCAGGATAGCCAGGGCTACACAGAGAAACCCTCCTCGAAAACAAAAACAAGACAAAACAAAAAAATCACATTTCCAAGGTTATCTTTTAGGAAAATTACATTTGCGGTTTTCTGTTGCCCTTGAAAGAAATAAAGTTTGAGGCATTGTTGAAGAATACAAATATTTCTGTGAGGTGATGGGTAGCAGCCACACATGTAATCTCATTTGACGGCTGAATAAGCTGCTTTCCAAAATAAATCAAACTGGTGCTACAGGCCAACTGCTGGCCTCCTCTTTGCAGGGTACGCAGTTATGTAAAATATTCCGGGAGAAGCGTTCCATTAAATTACTTAGGGAAACTAGGTAATCTTGAATCGACCATGAAAATTTCATTTTTTTTTTTTAACAAGTAGCATCATTGTACTTGGAAGTAGCACGTGGACATTGCTGTGCTATAAAGGAAACTTACCTTTTATTTTCTTTCTCTTCCAACTGGGAACTACTGATTCTTTTCCCTTCATATATCATGTGCTGAGATCAGAGGCATGTGGCGCCATTCCCTGCTTTTTATTTATTTGATTTGTGTGTGTTTGTGTGTGTGTGTGTGTGCGTGCGCATTCGATCATGCTATGTTGCCCAGGCTGGCCTCATACACACAGTGATCCTTCTGACTCTATTTCCCAAGTTAAAAAATTATCTGTTATTATTAGAGACCACATATAGAGGTCAGAAGACAACTTTGTGAAGTTAATTCTACCTTTAACTGGGTTCTGGGGGACTAAATTCAGGTTGCCTAGCTTAGTGGCAAGCACTTTTCTTCATTGAGCCATCTCGCTGGCCCCCAAGTTACTACTATTATTTAGCCAATTACTTTCCCTACCTTTTCTAATCAGTGTTATTTCCACAAGGAACATAGAACTCCTGGTCATAGTGATAGAGAATGAGAATCCAAATTAGCCTGAAACTATAGTTGCTTGTTTTACAAGTTCTCCAGGACCCCATGAATTTTGGAGCCACATGGTAAATTTTAAATTGTCAATTCCACACAGTGACAGCATTCACAATCTTTCCATGAAGGGATTTTCTTTAGGGCCTAAAAGATCCTAAAGACGGGGCCTCGTAGTTTAATCTTTATGCAGAATATAAGAAAGAAGAAAAGGGTTTAGGTTGGATATAAACAATTTCTTTCAATTGATGGTTGTACAGCAAGGAAGACTATAAAATTTTAACATGGATTCCATTAAAAATTGTTTGTAAGGCTAGGAGAGTAGCTACACAAAACACAGCCCCATGAAATCCTGAGAGCCCACCGGGCAGTAGTTCCCATTCCCAGAGATCCCAACCCAACTCACTCCAGCCAACATTTCCTGAAGCTCTTTCTCATCAAACATGAGTGGCAGCCTTGGACCTTGCAGGGAGATAGGGGAGACAAATTGTTTCTAAAGAAACAATTTCAGGAAGTGGAGAATGTAGTCCAAGACTGAATGATAGAGGCAAGAGACCTTGGAGAACAAAAAGCCCTGTGTGGGCTGAGGGAGCTGTGGGTGAGGTGCAGAGGAGAGGGTGGGACCTGATAAGCTTGAGGCCCGGGTGGTAGGGATGTTTGCAAGTGAGCACTTTCTAATTCCACCTATTCTTCATGGAGTGGCTGTATTATATGTGCGTGCAGATGCCCTTAAACTTAGCACTCTAGAGGCCAAGACAAGCATATCTATACAAGTTTGAGGTCAGCCTGGTCTACAAACTGAGTTCCCTGCCTCAAAACAGAAACAGAAACAAAACCAAAAACCAAAACAAAGCAAGAACAACAAAAAACAACTTTCAAAGCTAGGTACAGCAATACTCACATGCCATCCCAACGTTTGGGAGACAAAAGCAGATCAAGAGTTCAAGACCAGACACTACCCCAGAGCAAGCTCTAGACAAGTCTGAGTTACATGAGACTGTCTCAAAAAAACAAAAACCAAAACCCCAAAATTCCCAAACCAAAACCAAAACCAACAACCCAAACCCTGAAGTGGTGACAGTGTCACACGGGTATCATACATAGCTTTTCCCAACAGGCCAGTAGGTGCTAACTCAAAATCAGCTTTCCTATGCTGATAATTTCTTCATTTAGTTGACCAAGTGAACACACTGCTGGATTTCCTAAAGTCATGAGTGTATGGAAGGGAATCATGACATTCAATGGAATTCAATTTGATCTTATTTGGTTTACTTTTTAAGAAGCTACAAAGACTATGTGAGACCTTAAACTGATGTCAAGAGGAAGTGAAATCACTATGAGGAGGCACAGCAAAGGTCAAATGTGTACAAATGGGAAGGCTCAAGGCATGCGGAATCAGCATGTTAGTCAGGACATTCAGGGCAGTCCCACTCACAAGCCTACCAGGGGTGCTGCTGGAGCATGGCAAACTCATTCTAAAAGCAGAGACCAAGAATAGCTTAATAAAGAGGCGCCCAAAGAAAAAACTTCTGTGAGATTGCCAGGCTTATTTTAAATGGATACTAATCAAGGCTGTTTATATTAGCATAGAGATACACTCATACGTATATGTAATATATGCATAATATAAAACTAACACAAAAAGGTTGAGTTGCACACTATGGGTGGTTTCCTAATAGAAAATATAAAATTGTTAAGCCTAACTCTACACACACACACACACACACACACACACACACACACAATCCAGATGGAGAAAAAGGATATAAGGGAGAGTGCTTAATGTGCAAGCATGAGGACCTGAGTTCAAATCCCCAGCAGACACATAACAAGCTGGGCATGAAGTAGTGGGCTGGAAAGATGATTCAATTGTTAGTAGTACTTGCTCTTCTTACAGAAGATCTAGGATTGGTTCCCTGCATCCATATGGTGGCCCTTCCTGTAACTCTAGTTCCAGGAGATGCAATCCCCCTTCTGACATCTGAGTGCACCAGGATCATATGTAATGTACATATGTACGTATATGTAGACACTTGCACAGACACATACAACAACAACAACAACAACAAAGAAAACTAGGTATGGGTTAGACATCTCAAACTCTGATGCTGAGTAAGGAGGGGCAGGGCAGAGTAAGAGGATTGTCTGATTTTGCTTGCTACCAGCCTACCCCCCAATAACCAAACCAACCCCAAAACAAAAACCAAGCTGAATTCCAGTGAGTGCTCAGTTCATGAAAGATCTTGCATCATGGAATAAGGTGGAGAGTGATGGAAGTCTCCTATAACCTCCATGTGCCAAAACACATCAATATGCGAGTATACACACATACACAGCACAGATAAATAAAACTGAAAAAAATCAAAGTATAAGTTGGTAAAAATCTTTAAAGAAATAGTAGAGGAAAAGAAAGCCATTTTCCTGATCTTAGGGATAAGAATGATTTTTTAAAGCACATATTATAAAGTAGTAAAAAGAAACATTGATAATTGCGACTCTCTGACAATTTAAAAACTCAGTTCAGTAAGTGACAAGTTGAGCAAAGTGCAAGGTGAGTCACACGGGCAAACTGACACAGACCACACCCTTAGCAAAGATTAGGATCCAAAATGTATATGAAGACAAACAGGACACAAATGGAAGACAAAACCCAAGAGGCCAAGAACCTAGCCCATACTTTCAACCTCTCTAGGGAAATTCAACATTAAAATCATAAAAACTATTTCATACTTGCCAGATTTTTAAAAACTTAAACAGTATAATTATACCAAAGCTGAAGACATGGAGAAGCTAAAATTCTCACATGCTCCTGGTGGAGAATCCATGGGAGTCATCACTTGAAAGGTGACATGATAAAATGTAAAGACAGTTCTGTGATACAATAAAGTATCCATTCTGCTGACCACATCATTATTGTGGTCAAGAAGATAAAACTTCTCACAGAGGGAAGGCAGGCAGCTTATAGCTATGTATGTCCAAATAGCACACAAAGAAGTCATGTGTCAAAGACAATTCTGTATCTATTTGTGTATTTTTAGATGAAAATCTGAAACCATTGCAGTCTTTTGAACCCTTTTCCAATGTTGTATGCTATTTACTGTCAGTTTCTGACAAATTAGGGTTAATCCAGGCACATCCTAAGACTTCATCTTATTCAGGAAACTCATTGGAGAAAGGCCCTGGCATCTACTGCAGCCTTATATCCTGAAACCAGAAAGCATCCATATTGATCATTTCCTGAATGATCTAACCTAACAATCACAGCTTCCTGTCCTCAGCATGCACTTTTTCTCTCTGAAGTACACATGGGGATACATTATTTTCCTAATCTCTTCAGTTCCATCATCATTTTCTATGCAAACATCTCCTCTCTCTTCAAATATTTTCCTCTCTCTCTCTCTCTCTCTCTCTCTCTCTCTCGGCTGCTATGATGGAGGGAGGGTTTCACCTAAAAGAGGAAGTATAAACCCATGCTTTATATACTTTCTTCTAAATTTCTATAGACAAGGGCTTTGCATGAATGCTTCTAACCATAATGATTTAAAAACCCGCCTTTCCTGTTATCATGTAGAAGAATGCGAACTGATCCACTCTTATCTCCTTGTACAAAGCTCAAGTCTAAGTGGATCAAAGAACACTACATAAAACCAGAGACACTAAAACTTATAGAGGAGAAAGTGGGGAAAAGCCTTGAAGATATGGGCATAGGGGAAATTTTCCTGAACAGAACAGCAATGGCTTGTGCTGTAAGATCGAGAATTGACCAATAGGACCTCATAAAATTGCAAAGCTTCTGTAAAGCAAAAGACACTGTCAATAAGACAAAAAGGCCACCAACAGATTGGGAAAGGATTTTTACCAATCCTAAATCTGATAGGGGACTAATATCCAATATATATAAAGAACTCAAGAAGGTAGACTCCAGAAAATCAAATAGCCCCATTAAAAAATGGGGCTCAGAGCTAAACAAAGAATTCTCAACTGAGGAATACAGAATGGCTGAGAAGCACCTGAAAAAATGTTCAACATCCTTAATCATCAGGGAAATGCAAATCAAAACAACCCTGAGATTTCACCTCACACCAGTCAGAATGGTTAAGATAAAAAATTCAGGTGTCAGCAGATGCTGGCAAGGATGTGCTGAAAGAGGAACACTCCTCTATTGTTGGTGGGATTGCAATCTTGTACAACCACTCTGGAAATCAGTCTGACGTCTCCTCAGAAAATTGGACATAGTACTACTGGAAGATACAGCAATACCTCTCCTGGGCATATACCCAGAAGATGTTCCAACTGGTAAGAAGGACACATGCTCCACTATGTTTATAGCAGCCTTATTTATAATAGCCAGAAGCTGGAAAGAACCCAGATGCCCCTCAACAGAGGAATGGATACAGAAAATGTGGTACATTTACACAATGGAATATTACTCAGCTATTAAAACAATGAATTTATGAAATTCTTAGTCAAATGGATGCATCTGGAGGATATCATCCTGAGTGAGGTAACCCAATCACAAAAGAACTCACATGATATGCACTCACTGATAAGTGGATATTAGCCCAGAAACTTAGAATACCCAAGACACAATTTGCAAAACTCATGAAACTCAAGAAGAAGGAAGAACAAAGTGTGGATACTTCGTTCCTTCTTAGAATGGTGAACAAAATACCCATGGAAGGAGTTACAGAGACAAAGTTTGGAGCTGAGACAGAAGGAAGGACCATCCAGAGACTACCCCACCTGGTGATCCATCCCATAAACAACCACCAAACCCAGACACTATTGCATATGCCAGCAAGATTTTGCTGACAGAATCCTGATACAGCTATCTCTTACAAGGCTATGCCAGTGCCTGGCAAATACAGAAGTGGATGCTCACAGTCATCTATCGGATGGAACACAGGGCCCCCAGCTGAGGAACTAGTGAAAATACCCAAGGAGCTAAAGGGGTCTGCAACCCTATAGGAGGAACAACAGTATGAATTTACCAGTACCTCCAGAGCTCGTGTCTCTAGGTGCATATGTTGCAGAAGATGGCCTAGTCGGCCATCATTGGGAGGAGGGGCCCTTGGTCTTGCAAAGATTATGTGCCCCAGTACAGGGGAATGCTAGGGCCAGGAAGCAGGAGTGGGTGGGTTGGGGATCAGGGCTGGTGGAAGGTATAGGGGGCTTTTGGGATAGCATTTGAAATGTAAATGAAGAAAGTATCTAATAAAAAATTGTTTTTGGAAAAAAAAAAGGAACCTGCCTTTCTTCTGGACAGATACCATCCCCAGATTTTAAAATAGTGTTGTTAATGTTGAGCAAAAGCTGTCAGCATTTATACTGTATGATAAGTCAACATAAAATGAAATGTCAACAAAAATAAAAGTACTAGAAATTAGTGATCACCCTTTGTGGGTATAACAAAAAGGTCCCTTCTGAGTGGCTAGTAATAAATAAATAAATAAACAAATAAACAAACAAACAAATAAATAAACAACAATAATAATTTCCTTCTTATATTATTCTTCCTCCTATCTTCTTCCCCTCTCCTCCTTTCCCCCTTTATCCATATTGAGACAGGGTCTCACTATGTAGCTCTGCTTGGCCTGGAACTCATGATGTAGACCAGGCTGGCCTCAAACTCACAAGATATTCTCTTGCCTCTGCCTCTAAAGAGCTGAGATTAAAAAGTACACCACCATGTGCTTGGCTTTTTTTCTTTTCAGCGGTAAGGATAGAACCCATGGCTTTGCACACACTGGGCAAGCACTCAATCACTGAGTATGCCCAGGCCCATGTTCTGCATTTGTAAAAATGTATCAAACCTGTATGTTTATTATCTGCTTACTTTTGTGGCTATCTTATGCAAACAAATTTTAAATGAGTTTGCAATATCCATGCCTCTTACAAAACATCTAACAGTATTTGTGCCAAGTCCTCTTACATGATAGGGCTCTAAAGATTTTTCAGTATCCAGTACAGTAGCTCTGTAGTAGCTCTGTAGTGCAAATTCATGCACAGTGGAGCTTCAGCCCTTTAATGTTCTGGATTCTGTTTTTCTTATCACAGAAACTGTCAGAACATGCCATGTAAGAGAAGGAAGAGGGCAATATGAAATAAGGGACTGCATCAAATAAATTTATCTGAAGTGCTTGCATTACTTTGCTAATTATGACTCTATTCTTTGCTCACTGCATGAAGAACAGATGTCTGAATTCAAGCTCTCATTTGAAAACCCACCACTGAAACAGGCTTTTCAAGGGAAGTTGTCAAGAACATACTTCTCCCCCTAAAACAGTAACCTGCTGCACATAAAGAAAAAGCAGGATTTCTAAGCTCCTCCCAACCTTTGCTTCCGATGTACCTTCTATATTTTTTAAAACATCTTTTCAACTATGATCATATCTCGGGACAAGTCGGATCTCTTGGGCTTATAGTCTTCACTGGGGTAGGTTAAGACTGGAGAGTAGGAAAGAAAATATAGTGGTCACTGGAGAAAGATCTCTGAGCAACAAGGGGGTAGTCAATCTTGTACCCAACTCTTGAACTTGAAGACCCAGCCATGTGCCTTAAGGACACCCTGTAGGAAGGTAGCCTTAAAGCCTTAATCTGGCTAGATTTGATTCTAGCTAAGGAGATGAAGTCTAAATTTGGAAAGGCCACCATGGTAATTAAGGATGTGATTAGCTCCTTCATGTCTTAACCAAAACAAGGAAAGATGTTAACAATTTAGTAAGCAAACAAGCTTTAGAGATAGGGCCTTTTGAGTGAGAAAACACTCTAAACACCAGACAAAGAAACCAAAGTCAAACAGGCATCGTATTCCAGGGGAGAGGGAAAAACAAGTCGTTTCAATACTGAGATGGTTTATAATGATATTTTACTTCAAGGAAAGCATGAATCTTGTGGCCTGCCAAGATTCCCATTATCATATAATTCTTCCTAGTGATGTTAGAAAAAGATAAAAACAAAATACGACTTTCTTAAGCTAGAGGGCAGGGTTAAAAGAAGCATTTTTGGAAAGAAGGAACCTTTTTCACCAGACATCCCTCATTTTGTAGTCAAGTTCTCAATGAGACCACTTTATGATACTGTGATGCACAAAGGTTTTCAGTAGGTGCCCCCCCTTTTCTAAGACAAGATTTAATGTAACTCAGACTGGCCCCAAATTTTCTATATAGGCAAGGGAGACTTTGAACTTCTGACTTTTCTACATCTGCCTTCCAAGTGCTGAAATTCTATGAATATGTCATCATTAGGTACTTAGGATTGAACCTAGGGCTTCCTGCACACGAAAGATACACTCTACCAACTCAGCTACATCTACACGTCCTTTTTACTCTTAAACAGCTCTCAGTATGGCCAGCCCCTAGTCTGTCAAGGTTATCAGACAACATCTGGGGACACTTGGTTGTTATAACTACAGTATTGTCACAGCATATAGTGAGTAGAGGTCAGGGATGCTGCTAAGCATTCTGCAGTGCACCTGTGAGAATGGGAGGGGCAGAAGAGGGCAGCGATGGGTGAATATGATCAAATAACATATGAAAATATGACAATGTCAGAATGAAGCCCATTATTATACATGTAATTAACATATGCTAATTGAAAAAAACTTGAAAAAAAAACAAAAAGCAAGGGAGAGGAGACGGGAAGCTTCTAGGTAGCTAAGCACATAGTTTCTGTGAGGTTAGTGTAGCAAGAAAGGGCATGGAAACTCCTCATGTCTTCTCCCATCTCTTACCCTATGCACCTCTTTAGCTGTGTGCTCTGTAAAATCCTTTATGATGAATCATCAGACATGTCTAAAAAATAATAATAACCAAATAAATAGACAAGGGTGGCAGTCTCCACTGATTCAGAATCATGAAGGAATTACATCACAGTTACTCATCTTTGTCCATCCCAGAAAGCTTACACTCTGTTCTGCATGCTTTAAAGGGAGGAGATAATAGATTTGCAGGATTCTTTGTACTCATTTATGATAAACTAAAATGGGTTACTCCCAAGTGGATCCCTGTCAGCCCTCCAAATCTTTTTTCCTTATTTAGATTTTTATTACCTTCATTTATTGTGTTTGCATGCACATGTACATGTTATGCTGAGTGTGCAGAGGTCAGATGAGACTTGAGGGAGTCAATCTCAAGCCTCCATCACATGGGTCCCGGAAATCAAACTCAGATTGCCAGGCTGTCAAGCCCCTTCATCTGCTGAGCCATCTCTCTGGCCCCCAAACCTTGTTTGCTATTCTCTGCCACACCTACTCTTTGCTATGTCCAGTTAGTTTCTTTAGGCTCCCACTGATAAACCTTGCTCACTCCTACCTCTCCTACAAAGGCAGCCCCAATCTTTTCCACCCTTCTTCTCTGGACAGCTTCAGTGCAAACTTGCACTAGAAACCTTACAGAGAGGCAGAGTCTCAGTCTCTTCAGAACAAACACAGTACAGTCTGGTCTCATCTCTCTAGACTCCTCCAAATCTGGCCATTTTCATTTCTTTAAAGTATCCACAAAACTGCCTTTGTCATGGCGCCTACCTTTCCTCATCTGTACACAGGTCCTATGTGTTCTCTCTCAGACACCTCCTGAAATACTCATTTTCTTTTCCCTACAGGACCTTGTTCATCAGGTTTTATCAAATGGCTGGGTATATGAGGATAGTCTGTGCTTATCCAATTTTTGCTTCAAGACACAGCAGAAGTCCTCAGTGCATCTAGGCAGCTCTCCTCCATTCCTTTAATGGTACTAACGGGAAGAAAGAGGCTTAGGGTTCATCCTGCAAATATTCACTGCAGGGTACTACTGTGCTTTATGCTAATTTAATCCTAACATTGTTGAGAATGGAAAAGCAAAGCTTTGGGTACCTTTAAATTCTCAATACAATGAGAGATTTCAGTGAAACAAAAGTACTTCTCTAGCTTTCCTGGACTTCAAAAATTTGACAAGGAGAAATTATTTTTTTCACCAGAGAGAGGAAAATCTAACATCATGAGAGGAAAAGCTAAAGGAAGGAGGAGGAGGAGAACAGCAACAACAACAGCAACACAAAAATAATAACAGAGGAACATTCAAACTGCTATGTAAATGGTTTTGGGGTCTGTGCATGCGTAAAGTGATAGAATTACATTGAAGGTGATTTTCAATGCAAAAAATTCTGTTACTCCATGAAATGGTGTTACACTTCTTAATTGTATTAAACTATGATGTTATTTGCACTATTTAGTCAACTATGATTTATTATGGTTTGTAATGATTTTGCATACCTTAAATCCACATATGTCTACTATAGGCATACTATAGGAAAAAACATACATCTTATATGTTATATTTCATATTTTTTCTAACAAATGTTATCTGGAGCTCCTACAATATGCTGCTCATTCAAATGAACACTGAACAGCAACAATGTATAGGAGAATCTCTGCTTTTGAAAGAGTTGGTTCTTTGAACAGCAAGGGAGACATATTATGAATAAACATACCAATGTGTCAGACCATGATGACCATGTACAATCATGTTATGATTATCCAACAGATGAATCTGGCCCACAAATGTAATAGAAATGCTCTTACCAACATCATTCCCTCAACATAACCCCCTTCAATTCATTGCCTTGTATGATGATCAATATTATCAACTTGACAAGATCTTGATTCACCTGGGAGGCAAGCCCCTCAGGCTCCCAGGTACTCCTGTGAGGGATTAATTAGCTGGTGTAGGTTAGCCTCTGTGTGTGTCTATGAAGGAATAGCTTGATGAAGTTAATTGAGGTTGGAAGACCCGCCTTACTTGTGAGTGCATCATTCCTTAAGGAAAGTGAGCTGAGTGTCTGCAGGCATCATTCTGCCTCTTGTGGCTGGAATGATCAGCAACCTCAGGCTCCTGCTGCATGGGTTCCTTGTCATACGGATTGTACCTTCAAACTGTGAGCCAAATAAACCCTCTCATCCTCAAGTTGCTATTGTCAGGGCATTTTATCATAGCAACATGAGAATGCAACTAAAACACCTTGCATTCATTATTCTTTTTCTAAACCATACTTAGTGCTGCCCATGAAACTGGGGTTCTTCTCCAGAGTATAGCTATTACTTCTCTTATCCATTTGTGTGCTTAAGAAGAGTCCATTGTCTTTGTCCCAAAAGGTATTCATAATAGTTGTATTTGTTATCATAATTATGCAAATGAATTCAACATTGCATAAACTAGTGAAATTTGAGCCCCCAAAAGGAAGTTTTCTTTCTTTTCAAACCAGGTCCATTGCTTTGCAAAGTCTTACCCAAAATGAGTCACTTGGAAAATAGTTGCCAAAGTAATTAATGACAATAAACTATTAAAGTTTTGTGGAGTGGGTGATATGAAAGGATTCTGCACAGACCAGTGTCGAGTGCTTTCATGTCTCATTTTACTTTAAAAGTATCTCAAGCTGGTCCTTACAGCCAGTGATTGGCTATGATTCATGTATGGAAAACTTCAAGGAACCCCAAGTCCAATTGGGATTTCTTGGTCAAAGAAAGGCCTTGATTATCCAACAAAAACTTAGCAGATTAATGTTTAAAGATAGTGAATACATTTAGGACACAGAAATACTACTTCATAGGATTTGCCACTTTGGCATTTTCAATAAAGCATCCAGCGACTTGATCCCGGATGTCACTGTCCTCTAAAATGCTCTGGGGAAGCCAAGTGGTTTGGCCAACAGCTACTGCTAGAGCAAAAATATAGTAAAGAATCAATTACTTCTTGTTTGTCACAAACAGTCCTGGGTAGACGTGGTTTGAGGTTTACTCAGAATTTCAGCCTGTTTTGAAAAGAGCCTCTCTGAGGCCCCGGGTGGGCTCCTCACTAGACATTAAGTCTCAGAAGGAGGCTGCCTAGCACATGCTGGGACCATTTCCTGCCCAGTTATGCATCAGGACACCACTCTTTTGTCTCCACTTGCATCTGAATTCCTAAGCAAACTCCCAGAACAAAATGTTGTATGGAGGAGTCTTTGGGGCACTGCTTCCTTTTGGGGTCACAGCCTGGGTATAGGGGGTCAGGAAGAGCTCTGTAAAGACAAGAGAAGAGACACCAAGCTGGAAGTGTTAAAAGAGGCATCCTTAAGGCTCCCCCCACTAGTTGCCTTGGAGAACAGCCACCGTCCTGTAGGCGGGCACAAGGAAGGTGCCAGCATTTTACCCAACTACAAATGAGGTCTGGCTGCTGCCTTGACAAAACCAAATAGTGTTTAAACAATTAGGGAGCTGTTTGCTCCTGTTTTTCAAGCATAACACTACTTTCTCATCCTTGTCCCTGAAATTACATACTTGTAGATCTGTATGGATTTAAGGAAGTGATTTTATAGATTTTTTTTCTCCTAGTAAACTGAGGTTAAAGAGGCAAGAATGGCATTACAGTGATCATACAGTCAGTATTGAGGGTAAGCTGAGGCATGGACCAGGTCCCTGACTTTCCCAGGCTTTTTCTTTATTTTCTGGCTTTGGATAACCAAAGCCAGAAGCAGCAGTGCTGGCATGACTTTTAAAAATGCCACCAAGGCTGTGCCCAGGCTGGTTGAGTCAAGGCTCTTGCCTTTCATCAAGATCTCCAGATGATTTGTGACACATCATTATTAAATTTTAAAAAATGCATGTGTGTATGTGCATGTGCGCATGTGCCATGGTATGCATATGAAAGCTAGAGGGTTGTCTTCTTCCATCTTGTTGAGGCAAGCAAGGTCTTTACTGTTGTTTCTGCCTTGCTGTCTAGTTGGCTCATGAGCTTCAAGATAATTCTCCTCTCTCTACATCCCATCTCAAAGAAGTAGTTCTGGGGTGACCGATGGATGTCACCAAATCTAGTTTTTTGTTTTGTTTTGAATGTGGGGTCCAAGGATTAAATTTAGATCATCAGGCATGTATGGCAAGCTCTTTTACCAGGCAGCTGAGCCATCTCAGTGGCCTTGGCTTTTCTTGTAAATTGTATATGTGTATATGCACATGTGCTTGCCACAGTATGTTTGTACAAGGTCAGAGGACAGTTTTGGGAGTCAGTTCTCTCCTTCCACTTATCCAACAAGCACTTTTACAAGCTGAGTCATTTCACTGACCCTTTTGGTTTTTCTTTTTCTTTGCTTTCTTCCCCCCCCCCCCCTTTTTTGAGACAGGTCTGATGTAGCCCAGGCTGGCCTCAAAGTAGGTATATAGCCAAAGATGTCTGTGAATCCCAAATCCTCCAGTCTCTACCTCCTAAGTGGTAAGATTACAGGTGTGAGCTACCACATGTAACTGAAATGAATATTTTTCAAGCAATACTGGAATGATCTCGTTTCATAATCAAAAAAAGTTCTTGTCAACTTGGTGTAGTATTCTTTGGCCCCAACTACTCAGAAGTGGAGGCAGGAGGATCAGTTGAGCCCATGAGTTTGAAAACAGCCTAGGCCACATAGTAAGTGCCTATCTTAAACTGAAACATACTCCCTTACTGTAAAATTAGTTAAATAGTTATTTCTACCCATGTTTTATGACACTGGATTTCTTCACATACACAGCTAATAAAATGTCAGCATTTTTCTCTGGATACATGAGCCATATTCCACAAAGGTCTTCTGAGAATTTATTGTATTGAGTCTGTTTAATTACTATGTCTTCAAGCCTATGAGCAGAAAAAAGCAGAATCAAAATTTTGTTGGCCACAATGGGTTCCCATCAAATAAAATAGAGTAACACTGTTAGAGAGAAGACACAGTGGCTGTGCCATGCCTTTAGCACCCTTTAGCTGGAGAAATAATTAGTCTCAGTGCACTCACTTAGGTGATGTATTCTATACAAACAATCCACCAATATCTTCTCATTGTGCCAAAGAACCCAAGGTACTAAATAGTCCAATACAGTTCAAACATTAATTGGCTCATTCCATTTACATGGAACATTGGGAAGAGGCAAATCCATAGAGACAGAAAGTAGGTTACTGGGTGCTAGGGTTGGAGGGAGGAGAGAATGAGGAAAGACTGCTAATAGGCACAGGTTTATTTGGGGTGGGTGGGTAAAGATAGGAGCAATAGTTACACAACTCTGTATCAAAACCCACTGGCTTGTACACTTAACATGTATGAATTGTACACAGAGCAGAAGAGAAAAATCAATTAACTGGGCAAAAAACAAAACAAAAACAAAAAAACAACTCATTTTCTTTGCAGATGCATGGAAACCTGGAATTGAATATGAAAGCCACTGTATCTTATTTTTTTTTCTTTAAAAAGATTTTTAAAAAAAGCTTCAAGTGCAAACCCAAAGGGGCTTTTATTTCTATAAAGTTTATCTATTTTACCAGTGAAGTGAACTGATGTCAGGGTTGAGAAGTGACGTGTACATAAATATTCAACAGAATGGGTCAATAGGCAGAAATATCCCAGCATTAACTCATTTGAATTAGTGCATTCACAAGGGTACATTCAATAATTAACAACATCTGCAAAAACAAAGCCAGTTCATGACCCTGTAGTATATTTAGTGGAAACATAAAGGAAGTCAGTATGTCTCCTTTCTGGCATGAAGGGAACTTACTTTTTCACGGAAACTACAAAACTAAAACCAAGGCTGCTGCCAGAGCCAATGAAGTATGCACAAATTAACATAAATTGGCAACTGCAGTGTAGAACCAGCAATTGTCCAAGACACAGTACTTCCGTGAGAGCAGGCTTTTGGCTTGGATATTTGTTTCCACGCCCACTTCAAAACAAAGCCCACCCTCCAGTCAAGAGGAGAGCAGCTCCGAACAGGACCTCGCAGAAGGTGCTAGTGTGCTGGTAGATTCTAGGCTCAAAGTCTACATCGAAATGTCAATGTCTGGATTCAAACACCAGAGATAATTTCCTCTCGGCAACATTTGTGCTTTCCTCAATCCAGCAGTTCTGTGAAACTGCAGTTATCTTCCACAGCAATAGTTGCTAAAGCAGCCACAAGCGGCCCTACAATCCTCATGGTGCAAACCTTTAATCCCAGCACTCGGGAGGCAGAGGCAGGCGGATTTCTGAGTTCGAGGCCAGCCTGGTCTACAAAGTGAGTTCCAGGACAGCCAGGGCTACACAGAGAGACCCTGTCTCGAAAAACCAAAAGATAAAATAAAAATAAAAAATAAAAAATAAAAGAACCTCATTTCAAAGGAAGTCTGAGTCGATGGCTGTAAGAACCAGAGTTGCGTGCCACTTGGCTCTGCTCTTTCTAGAAGAATCTTATCCCAGCTTTCCTCAAACTTTTTGGGATGCACTTTTCTCTATTTTGATCCTAGTAAAAATTTAAAATTGTTTAAATATAAAGTTATTCTAGGTTTTCTTAAATGGATGTCCTTACCATCTTCCCCAAAATTTAATCAGAAGTAAAAGAAATCACACCCCGCCCCCACTTAGAGGAGGGACTGTAGTGGCAAGTGCTGAGGGCTTGCTTATGACACCTAAGCTTCCCTGGCTGTTAATCTTCAGTGGGTAAGCCCACTGCTTTTCACATTAGAAATGTTTCCGGGGGACTGGGCGGGAGAGGGGGGGTACTTCTCAGTCCTCGTGGCGCTGTGGCTGGAGCTGTCAGTAGAGAAGGATAATGAAATAGAGAGAAACCCCTTTCTCAGACACAGCTCTGAGAGCAGCCGCACAAGGCTCATTTCCAAGGCACTCTTCGAGTTTTCCTCCCCATGGTGTGGGTTTAGGGACATGTTGCTGATGGCAGCATTTCGGGGTGTTAGACGGGATTCTCCCGCCGCTTAACACCCACCTCCAGCCAGGTGAAAGATTTTCACTTCCCTGAGCATAGTCTTTCACTGTTGAGTTTCCCCAATTCCCCAAGTGGAACCCACTTCTCACCGGCTCCATCCGCTCCCATTTAGGCAGTTGGAACAGGGGACAAAGAGAGACTCGCGGTGTGTCCCATCCTGTCCCCTCCCATCCCTTCCCACTTGACTGGTTTCAAAGACCTGGGTTCCGAGAAAGGAGCGTTCTTGGAAGATCCTGGCTTTAGAGGGTGCGGATATGTTTCCTTGGGCTTCAGGAGAACTAGAGGACTGCAGGGAGACACAGGACTGGACTCGAGGTTGAGAGGTCCGGTGACAGAGAGATTGTCCCAGGAAATGGGCAAGAAGCCGCTCTCTACCAACCCCTTGAAATAAAGCAGGAGCCCGCAGTCCGGGACGCGCTGCCCGACCCCGCTTGCTACCCTTCGTCGCGCTTAGCACGCGCCACGGTGCAGTGTAGGTGCAGCTGGAGTGGAGACGTCCCTGAGGTCGGAGCAGGGAGGTGCACTTGGGCGTAGCGGACACCTGCGCCGTGCCCCTCCCACCTCCAACCTCCGCTCCCCTCCCGCAACGGTCTGGACTGGGTCACCCAGGTAGCTCAGGTAGCGCCACCTGAGCTGGGGGTAGGGCGGGGCGCGCCCCTGTGCGAGACGGGGACGCGAGGCCGTGGCCGTGGTGGTGGCCGTGGTGGTGGCGTGGGGCCAGCGCGATCGCTTACCCATGGTTGGAGACTGACGGGAGGGGTGCGGGCTCCGGGCGATTGGGCTCCCCGGGGACGCAGGATAGCCGGTGGCACAAGTTTGCAGGTCTGGCGGGCACGTGCGCGGGGCCGGGCTCTGGGCTGGCTGCGCTGGGCAGAGCTGGGCTGGCCGCTTGGCTCTTCGCTCCTGGCCGGGGTGGGAGCTCCGCGCAGCTCCGCCTGCACTGGGGGCCGGCCGTGCCGAGAGGGGCCCTGACGTCAGCGCCGGGGGCTTTGTGCGCCCGGAGCGAGGGCCAGGCTGGGGCAGTGGCCTTGGCCGTGGCCGCGCTGTTGCAAGCCTATAGCTTTCACTGAGACCCTGGAGTGAGGGGCTTGGAAACTGGAGAAAGGGAGGGGGTGCAAAAAGAGGAAAGGGGCGTTCTAGTATTTGGGGGGCGTGAATCTACATTCAAGAAGAAAACTAGTACGGTCAGTGAGGCCGGTGCTTAAGGTCTTACTCACCACCCATTGTACAGATAAAGAAACTGAGGAGTGGGTCATTGCTCCAAAGATTGGGCAGCTCTGCCTCAGTCTACACTTCTGAATTCTTTTGTAGAGCTAGAAAGCTGCAGGTGGTGACTTAAACAATTGGGCTTCAATTCTAGTGTTATTTTAAAATCACCTATTTCATCAGGGCGTCTGTGGGTGGGTTCCAGGATAGGGCTCCCACATCTCTCCAGATGATTCACCCTGTTGGTATAAGACCTCACACAGACCACCAACTGGAGTTAGCTGTGGATAAGAAGTGACTTAGAAGAGCTCAGGTGACACCCTCCAGTCCTGGGTGGAATCAGATCTGGAGGTGTCCATAGTTAGCTAACCAGCTCTCTAGATCCTTGGAAGCCCACCCGTGTAAGCTCTTGGAGACCACAGATTTGTGTCAGCCAAAGGAGGCTCCTGCTCCTCACGCCTTGCACTTGAGCCTTTAAGCGAATTAATGGTTTAACTGCGTTGGGCATTTAAAATCTTTCGGCTTCTCTAGGAAGAGAAGAACCTTCCTGTCAACAGAGGTCTTAGACAAGCCATAAGACCCTGCCTGGCAGTTCCTGAGGCCGATGCTCACCGGGAATATTTTATGTTGTGTTCCTTTATGGTTTTGGAAATACAGTGTGATACTTGAACAGAGGGTTACGTAAACAGTAACACTAGATAGTGCATTTAAGGGACATTTAAGCCACAAGAGAGAGGCTTTGGGACTGAGAAAGGGAGGAGGAAGCAAACATTTCATCCATTGAAATTTATTGGATTAGGAAAGATTGTATCAAGGCAGAGCCTAATAATATTTTACATAAAAGGACAGAGATTTGTGCTAGGCGGCTCACTGGCTCATTTTCACAATCCCACGGGAACAATCCTTCCTACCCAATCTTCATGCGGTTAATAAAGCAGCAGGGATCTCACAGGTTTCAGTTTTCCTATTACCAGAGAGTAATCCCTTTGCATGAGCCCTGAGTGCATCCTTATGCAGGAATACAACCACAGGTGCCTACCTCAGGCTGCCTGTGAAGAACACACAGCCCAAGATGGTCTGGGTGAAGATGAGAGAGAGGAATGCGTGTCAAGTCCTGGTTTGTGGAGGAGCCCTTTGGTTAGCTCTTATATCTCAGTCGACTCCTAGGAAACAAAAAAAACACCAGAATGGGATTTGGGCATTCCCAATCAGAAGGAGTGTATGTATGGATGGCTTCTGTAAGCTACTTAAGAATCAAGAGCTGGAAAGTTTTGTACACAGAGATGATAGTGACCCTTTCGTCTGCTACCATCGCATATTGGATTTTTTTTTTTAACCACAGAAAAGAAAGAACAGCTGTCCAAATATTGGAGGTAGTTGCGATGGGATGCTATGATTAAAAAGGAAAGTCACATTTTCATAGGAACATTCCCTCATTTTGCAAGTGTTCTGGATTGATTTCACCAAGCCACTGACGTCAAAAGTCTTAAGAAAATCTGGGGAAACCAGAGTGCCGAAGATGGACTAGCCAGCCTGTTTGAATTCCCTTTCTTCAAATAAAACTAATGTTCCCATGTTAAGTAGCCACAGACTTTACAAATTAAAACAAGATGCACTGCAGGTGGGTGAACAAATTGGGCAAGGCTTTCTGGAAAGCTGTTTGGCAGTGTGTGTCAAGAAACTTCAAAATATGCATTGCCCCTGACCTAGTAAGTCCCCTCCTGAGACTCTCACCTCAGTAAATAATGAGAGTTAAAGTCAAAATGAATGCAAAAGGATGTTTATCAGATGGCGAGATAAAATAGCAAATAAAACAACAAAACAAAAACAGGAAAGCAACCATTGCTCAACTCGCAGGAAGTAGCTGAAGAAAAGTCTTTGCTGAGTTTGCTCTGTGCGTCTCAACTGAAATGGGTTTTGTGACCCTGGCCCCCAGCTGTCTCTCCCCATCTCCCTCTCCTTCTCTCTCCCCTAGAGGCCCCAGAGACATAAATTTAGCCATCTCTGAGGAGTTTTGAGCATTTCAAACAGGTAGGAAGGCACATCTCTGTCCTGTTCACCCTGGGACTGCTACAGATGTCTCCAAGCTGTGGGACTATTGGTCTGAGCTACAGGGGATAAACACAGAGGCTCATCCCGAGGTTCCCTTTTAGGGCTGCTATCCAGCTGGGCTGTGACTTAGAGAATAGGGGAAAGGGTTGCATCCTGTGGGCAGGTCTTAAAGAGTCTGAGGTTAGAACTGAGGACTTAGACACATAGAAATGAGCAGTAGCCTGGGGGCTCTGTATTTCAAAGCTGACTAAAAAACAGATCCTGCCTTTAAAACATAGGTCATTTCATGCTGCTCCTCTGAGTCATAGCAATTGGCAAACACTTTTTAATGTGGTTTGTATTGAGTATCTCAATCCAGCAGTTTGGGCCATGTCTGTCTCCAGGGTTAGGGCCTTTCATAGTCCATATTTTTGCACCATGGCCAAGTTTCCCACATGTATGAGTTTAGATCACAGTTCACAGAAATACACCCGGAACTGATAACAAATGCCCAAGACTGTGGCTAACTAGACAGAGACTACAGCTAATCTGACAGTGTCTCCTTGCATCTGCAGATACAATTTTAAAACGAACCATTCATACAGCTCCAAAAATATTTAACTAACCTGTTCTAGTTTCATTTCTGTTGCTATGATAAAATATAATAACAAAAAAGTAACTTAGGAGAGAAAAAATGTATTTGGCTTACAATTTCAGGTTACAGGCCATCACTGCAGGGAAGTCAAGGCAGAGTTTAAGACATCTCTTCCACAGTCGAGAGGAGAGAATGAATAAATATAGGAGTTCTGGCTTGCTCACTCTTAGCTGGTTTTCGCCTCTTTTATATTGTTTAGGATTCCCTCACTAAAGAATGGTGCCACTCACAATGGGCTAGATCTTCACATATGATTTAACCATCAAGAAAATCCTCCACAGACATTCCTACAGGACAATCTGATCTAGATAGTTCCCCTTTCCCCTGGTATTCTAAGTTTGCCAAGTTAACAGTTAAAATTAACCAGCACACAAGCTATTACCTGTAATAACAGAAAATTATCTCTCTTTCTACATCTTCCTATGGCCTAGAAACAATGAATTTGGTATGTTGATACAAAACAAAACACAAACCCAAAACACAGCTGTCACTTCAAAGGACATAAAACAGTTGATTCTGTTTATGAATGATCTTGGTCAGGGAATAGATTCGGATTACCTCAAGTACGAGTTTCATGAAGTTTTTAAAGTAAAAAAAAAAGTCTTAAGACATTTAAAAAAAAAAAAGACACTTCACCTGGGGGTTCATCCCATAATCAGCCAACAAACGCAGACACTATTGCATATGCCAGCAAGATTTTGCTGAAAGGACCCTGATATAGCTGTCTCGTGTGAGGCTTTGCCAGTGCCTAGCAAATACAGAAGTGGATGCTCACAGTCATCTATAAGATGGAACACACGGCCCCCAATGGAGGAGCTAGAGAAAGTACCCAAGAGCTGAAGAGGTCTGTAACCCTATAGGTGGAACAACAATATGAACTAATCAGTACCCCCAGAACTCGCGTCTCTAGCTGCATATGTAGCAGAAGATAGCCTAGTCAGCCATCATTGGGAAGAGAGGCCCATTGGTCTTGCAAACTTTATATGCCTCAGTACAGGGGAATGCCAGGGCCAAGAAGTGGGAGTGGGTGGGTAGGGGGGGAGGGTATAGGGAACTTTCGGGATAGTATTTGAAATGTAAATGAAGAAAATATCTAATAAAAATATTTTTAAAAGACTTAATATTTATTACATTGTATGTGTGTTTGCGTGTTTGTGCACATACATGTGATGGTGTGATTGTGGCAGTCAGAGGACAACTCACAGAAGTCATTGATCCTTCTACCATGTGAATCAAACTCTGGTAAGTTGTCTGGCTTGGCAGAAAGTGCCTTTCCCCAATGAACCACTTCACTGGCATCATGACACTTTTAAAAATATATTATTGGGAGCATCAGGTAGTCTGGTTAGTATAGCAAGGTGGGGGAACTCTCTGCTACAGGCTCCAGGTGTTATCTGATGATATTCTTAGCTGTAGGGTTTATAGAAGCCAAGGGTATATTTGTACAGTCCAAACGGATTTTACCTAAAAGTCATGAGGATGTTAGATCAAGCACATAGATAAGCTATTAAGAAGCCTAAAGAGATCCCAAGATAAAGTAGCTCTTAAGTCACCTGCAATATTCCTGCTGCTCTAAAAAAAAATATTCCAAGCTAGTAGAAGCTTCTTTGACTGTTATAAGAGCCAGTTATCATTTTAAAAATTACAAGAATGTTTTAAAAATATCACAGCATCCTGGGTTGTCCTATGGACTGCCTGCCCAAATTCAGTCTTCAGGTAAGGGACTCTACCTTGCTGGTCAAGATAGAATTTTCTCTTGTCTTGTCTCAGGCTGGAAACATTCTAGAAGTATGTTTTCCTGGTTCTTTTTAGTTTTTGGTTTCTCATGGTAAAACTCATATAACATAGAATTATACTTTTTTGTTTTTTTAAGTCAGGGTCTCCCTACATAGCCCTAGCTTTTCAGCAACTCACTCTGTAGAGTAGGCTGGCCTTGAACTCACAGAATTCTGTCTGTTTCTGTCTCCCAAGTGCTCGGATTAAAGGCATTTGCCTCTATACCTGGCCAGAACTAGACATTTCAAGGTAGAACTTGCTGATAATTAGCATATTTACACCATGGTAGAAACATCAACACTAGCTGCAGTGAACTTTCACAGGTCTAAAGGGCCACCATATACCAGTTAAGCTGTTGTTCTCCCATTACTTCCTTCCCTTGTGCCTTAACCACGACTAACCTACTTTCTGTTGTATAGATTGTCATCTTCTGGATGTCGTATTGGTGAAATGGCTCATGTGACCCCTGTGTTTGACTTCTTTTGCTTAATGTCACGGTGGAATGTGTTTCCCCACACCATTCCACTTCTGTGGCTGAATATTTCCCATTGTCTAAATGTCACACATTTTCTTGACCCATTCATCTTTCAGACCTCTACCTTTTGGCTAAGTGTGAACAACATTCCTCTCAACATTAGTCCACAAAGAGCTGTTAAAGTCTCTGATTTCAATTTGTTTGAGCCTGTTGGAACTGCTGGATCATTTGGTAAGTTCACAATGCCTTAGACAAGAGCAGTGCCTTTGATGTTCTCATCATCAGTACAGAAAGGCTCTAACATCTTCACCTCCTTGCCAATACTTGTTATTTTCTGTCCTTTTCATTACAGCCATCATGGTGGTGGTGGTGGGGAATGCAGTCATTTTTGTGGGAATCTGTATTTTCAGTTCTCCTTGCCATGTCTAGGCTAACTTTCATCTCCTACTGCTGCTCCAATTCTCCCTCTTCCAGAATTACAGCCCTATTGTTACCTTCCAGTGTAGGGCCTCTCTGCTGATTAGGTCTCCCTCCGAATCTGGCACCTAGCTTGGGTATCACACCTGTCCCCTGTAGTCCTGTCTGACCTGGTGGCTGGCACATTGGCATCTCACTCTCCCAACCTTACCAGGGTTACAATTTTACTTTGGAGTATGTGCCTATGTAATATGTGTTGGCCTCCCTCCCCTGCCCTCTCTCAATTCAAGCACAGGCGGAACTCAGTTGATGGAGAACTTGAGCAGCACGAACGAAGCTCTGGGTTTGATCTCTGGTACTGTATAAACCAGGCACGTACCTGTAATTCAAGCTCTGGGGGCTAGGGAACAAGGAAGAGCAGAAGTTTAAAGTCATTCTTCGGTAGATAGTAAGGTAAAGGCCAGTCTCAACGACAGGAGACCCTGGCTCAAACAAACAAACAAACAAACAAAAAAACTAAAGAAAATAACCCTCCTTCTCTAGAACTCTGGTCCTTTGGATAACCTGTGGGGTATTTTGTTTGTTTGTTTTTTTTTTGTTTTTTGTTTTTTGGTGTTTTTATTTTTTGCTTGTTTTTTGTCTATTGTGGATCACAACTTTTAATCAGGTCATTTGAGGTGATCCTTGTACCAGTTGTTGTCACTGTATCAGTCTCTTAGGAAACCCTCTTGGAAAAGTCACCCACATTTACACATACTTTCCCCACCTCCTTCATCTCCGGAGTCCTCTCCAGTAAGCCTAGTGCACACACCCTGCTGCCGAAATAGCCCATGTCAAGGACACAAATGCCTGCCGGGAGCAAGAGAGGATGTTTGTCCTGCATCCCTCCATTCTTCTGGAACAGCTTCTTATCTGAGCCTCTGAGAACCAGGCATCCCTGTGTCCTCCTATCTCAGTGGACACAAGTTTTGCTTGTTCCTTGCTGATACTTAAACTTTGTTTCTCTCTTCTCTCCACTTTCTTTCATCTTTCTGTGCTGTGAATAGAACCCTGATGTCTCATTCATACTAAGCATGAGCTGTAGCACTGAACCATACCCCCTTTAATAATTAGTCAATTAATTCATGCTCTCTCTCTCTCTCTCTCTCTCTCTGTGTGTGTGTGTGTGTGTGTGTGTGTGTGTGTGTGTGTGTGTGTGTGTGTGAAGGGCATAGGACAACTTTTTTCTTTTTGTTTTTTGGAAATACAGTCTCACTATGTAACTCTGACTATCTTGGAACTCACTATGTAGACCAGACTGGCCTCGAACTCACAGAGATCTGCCTTCTGAGTGCTGGGATTAAAGGAATGCACCACCCTGCCCAGCTTAGATGACAGCTTTTGAGAATTGGTTTTCTCCTATCATGAGAGTAAGCACCTTTATCTAGCCGAGTATCTCACTGATTACTATTTATTGTTGTTGTTGGTCTTCTTGTTGTTGGTAGTTGTGTGTGTGTGTGTGTGCACTCTCATATGTGTGCATATGCCACAGAATACAAATAGAGGTTGGAGGGCAGATTTTTGGATTCCAGGGATCAAACTTGAGTCATCAGACTTGAGCCATCTTCCCCACCTTTCATTTTCTTTCTTTGCTGTCAGTTTCACTCAGTAGATCATATGCTTCCTACAACTCTGAATCTTGTTAGTTTTGAGCATACCCTCAAGTCTTTGTTCACTGAACATTAATCTCCATTTCAGTTGGTGAAATTTTGAACATGTTTAATTTTGGTACAAGGGATTGTACTTGGGGCCTCATACACACTAGGCCCATGCATTGCCTACCAATAAGCTCTACCTCTAGCCTAAAAAATAAAGTTGTTAAAAATTCTTGTTCAGGTCAAAAATATTCTACTGTCTTGTCTACATAATCCTTTGTCGTCTTGAGCCTCCTATGGAGCATACATGCTATTCCTTCTACTGCTTCTGGGGATGTTTCTGTACTGTTCCTGGTTATCTTTCTTTCTTTGGGTAGACCTCAAGTCATTGACCAGAATTCTTTGGGCACCACTATTTTCAGCCACCTGGGTAGTCATTAGTGTGTGGCACACATTTCTCTGTGTTGTCCACAGAGATAGAACAATTTCTGTTGTGGAAAAAGGCCATCCTCTGTTTAGCACACACAGAGCTCTAGGCTTGTGCAGCTGTTCAGCTGGGAAAGGCACCTGCTGGCAGGGTGATTTCCAAAGTGCAAGTGAGCAAGGTCCATTCTCAAACCCCAGAAAGAGGAACAGATACAACAATGTTGAAGTTTATGGCGTAACTCCGTGTCTGGCAGTAGTCTCCTGGTGAAGGAGTTGGTTCTCATACAACCCTGTGACTAAAGTCAAAGAACTACTCTAACAAGGCCATCTGATATGGCTTCTCCTCTCTGTCATTGCTCATCGCTCTGCTTCTCCACCTCCTGATGGTTGGGACAGGAAGTTGAGTGACATCTTTATTAATTCTAGAAGCTTGATCCAGGAAAGCAATGATGTTGGGGGTGGGTGGCAAGCTGCTGTGATGATTTCATAAGCTTTCATTCTGTGGGACCATCCCTTTCTCTTAAAATATGCTTAGGTCTACTAAAGATTCATATATGCACTCCTCACATTGCCCAAGAGAGCCCCATGGGATTGAGCAAATTCGAAGCCCATTATGATAGCTTTGGAGAAGTGCATGTTTAGTCTCAGGATGGAGTCGTGCTTTAGCCATGGAGTCACAAGAGCTTCTCCACACTATCCTTTCCCACATACCTGTATCAGCATATCAGCGGCAGAGTGCTTGCTTAGCATGCATAAGGCCTTGGGTTCAATGCCCAGCCTCTTCCCCTTACAAAATTGGTAGCACTGGCTTGGCCATTTGCAATTTTCTTTCTAGGGATTTTTCCCTAATCCCTTTGAACCTATTTTGTCATTTCTTTCCTTTTTAAAAATATTTATTGCTGGGGGTAAGCAGTACATGCATGCCTTTAACCCCAGCACTCAGGAGGCAGAAGCAGGTGGGTCTCTATCATTTCCAGGCTAGCATAGGGTACAATATAAAGTTCAAGGACAGTTTGGGCTATGTAGTGAGACAATATCAAAAATAAAATTTATTTAGTCTCTCTCTCTCTCTCTCTCTCTCTCTCTCTCTCTCTCTCTTTCTCTCTCTCTCTCTCTGTGTGTGTGTATGTGTCTGTCTGTGTGTGTGTGTATGTGAGCATGTGTGCCCCCTGTGTGTGTGTTACATTGTACTCAGAGAGGTCAGTAGACAACGTGATGGAGTTCCTTCCTTACTCAGACTTTTATGTAGATTGTGTGATGCAACTCATGTTGCCAGTCTTCTGTATCAAGCACCTTCGCCTGCTGAGTCATCTCACTAGCCCTGTGTCGTCATTCTTGATTGGCAAAAGAGATACCATTGGCCCACACTTTCATATTCACTGTTTGAAGATGCAGTCAGATGGAGCCAAGCATCAAGAATGATTACTTTTGTTGCTGTTGACATGCTATGTTCAGTTAACATGTTTCCTTTATTGGAAATGTAGACTTTTGCTTCAGTCCATCTCTCAGTGAATCTTTTGTTTGTTCTCTGTTGATGCAAGTTCATATTGAAATCTCATGGCATCTCAGGATATTTTTTTTCAGGAACAAAGTATCAGATAGAAACACATGGAGAGTGGCAAGAAAGATGAGAGAACTTGTCAAAAAGAATATGCCATTCTGAGGCTGGAGTCATGGCTTTCTGGTTAAAAGTACTTGGTATTCTTGCAGAGAACTTGGGTTTGGTCCCAGCATTCATGTTTTTCATCGTCCAATCACCTGTAACTTCAGTTCCAAAGGACCCAATGCTCTCTTATGGCCTCTATGGACCAGCGGTATACACATAGACAAAGAAGTGTGTGCATGTAAGTGCACATACACATATGCACACACAAATAAAAGCAAATACAAATTCCAAGGAGTAGAGAGATTGCTCAAAGGTATTGCTCTTCCAGAGGCCCTGAGTTTGGTGTCTAGCAACCAACCATGTTGGGCAGCTCACAACTGCCTGCAACTCCAGTTCCAGGGAATTTGACTCTATAAGCACTCACAAGCACGTATATCCATAATTAAAATAAAATTCTAGGAGCTAAAGAGATGGCTCAATAGCTAAGTAGACTTGTCACTCTTCTGGAGGTCTCATATGGTGGCTCTGTAATTCTAGGGGAACCAGTGGGAACAAGGCATGGCCATGCTGTACATACATATGTGCAGGCAAAATTTCACACATATAAAAATCAGTATTTTTATTTATTTAATTTCTATACTTTCATTCATTTCATTACTATGTATTTAACAAAAATTAAGTTTTTTGTTTTTTTTTTTAAGAAAAGAAAGAACATCATGTCAAGGTAGGAAGTTTTGAAGATCAATGGCAAATGCTGTATGAAAACTTTCATGTTACATAGTGTGGGCTTTTTGGGTCACTTGCATGGTGGCTTTCTCCAGTGTGCTCCCATAAGTGTCTTTCTGCGTACAACTTCATGTGCCATATGTCTCATTAGAATTGAAATCACCACCTAAGGATCTATTTTAAGATAATAAACCAGAGGTCACCTTCAAACAGACCCTCCAGAGTGCCTTGGTATCTGTGCCAGTAACTTTAGTCAATTGTCTCTGTTGGGCTGGTTGTGTTCCAGCCTTCCTGTTTGCCAACAGGTTTTTGTCCTATGCTCCTTTTGCAGCTTCATGTAAAGCCTTCCAGACTCTAGTCTCTAATCTGATCTCCTACTTCACTGTGGCTCAAACGGTTCATGGTGATGGTAACTTCAAAGTCTTCCATGGATGTGCTAATGACTGACAGTCTTGGGATTCTGAACTCAGATGAAAGGAATAGGACATGATCCTGATCGATTTGAGCCATTTTACGAACTACCATAGGCTGGAGGGAGTGGAGGCTTATAAACAATAGAGATTTTGTTCTCACAGTTCTGGGGGCTGGAACGTTAAGGATCAAGGCAGCAGTGGTTGTTTGGTAGAGGCTGTTTACTGGTTCACAGAAAGCCAGCTCTGAATTCCTGTGTCTTCATGTGGTGGAAGAGACTAAGGGTCTCTATGGAACCTGTTATAAGGGTATTCGTTAGCTTCCAATACTAGTATTGGAATACTAGTATTCTCAGGATCTCAACATATGGAGTTGGGGACACAAATGTTCAAGTCATAGCAGAGGCACTCATTTCCAGCTGACTGTAAAGATGGCTGAGTTTTCTTCATGGCCTCCTCTTATTGTGAGGCTCTCATTGAATGGTTATTGAGTAAATGAATAAGTGGATGGATGGATGGATGGATTGATGGATGGATGGATAAGATAGACCCAGTATCAGGCCTTATTATTGGAGCCTGAGGCTCTCCACTTTATCACCATGAAAGGGTTGGGCTGGCCATATAAAGAATAGCTACTCTGTGTTTTTTCTTTCCCCCATTCTGTTTAACTCAGTCTCCCCTCTCAGAATGATACCCACCTTCATTTTGTTCTTTCTCTGCATATACTTGCTTATTTATTTTTATTATTTGTTCCTTGTCAAAGGGAGAGGAAAGTAATCTCTCTGTCATTCAATTTGTTCCCTGCCATACCTATTCATGCTTTGTCCCTCTGCCTAGCCATGGGTTTCAGAATATCCTTTGTGTTTTGTGGGTCACAAAATAAAAGCATAGCACACACAAGGATAAAATATTAGTGGGCCAGACAGCCAACATTATGTCAAAAAAAAAAAACCCAAAGTAATTGCAATTCATAATTCTAAGAACCCTCACACTTGTTTTTATTCCTCAAAATGCAATTGAATTTGAGATAAAGAATCAAAATCCTTTATTCAAATTATATTGAAGTAGCTTTCTATCGCTAAACAGGTCATATTTGGGGAGCAATTTCCCAATATGTAAAATGAATAATAATTGCTTTAGAATAATCATAATTACATCCCCAAAAGGGAATTTTATCTCAGTTCATTTTTTCCCCTTTGTACTGTTGAATGACTGATTCTGAAGTAATTACGAAGCACAGCGTTCTTTCTTGCCACCGAATGGCATGCCTATTATCTTGCCTGTGTCCTGTGTTTCCCTGCAGCCCCACATGCATTTGAAAACAGTGGTTTTGTGATTTAAGCTTATGGTACAAAATGCCAATGCTAATCGACCTTTGAGTGTGAACATCTCTGTACCATAGCAAAGGGCCATGAAAAAAAATATGTAGGCGTACAGCTATGAGACATTTGGTTTCCACTGTGCTAAGGGGCTCTGCGTGGGTAGTGTGAGCAGACTGAGGTCTTACAAAACCCTGCTCATCTCTGAAAGAGCTGCCCCCTTGGCTGTGGCTTCTGAGCGCAGGCTTTCTGAACCTCTTTGCAGATGGGGTAATGGGGTCTGCCTTCTTGACATGTGTGTCTATTACCTTGCTGCTGGGGCAGCTGCATAAGTATCAGATCCTATCAAGAAGGGTGGGTGATAGTACTCTGTTGGCACAATCCACTCATCTAGGATGGTGCTCACAAGTTCATAGAGAGGCAAGCTTCGAGGGTAGGTGGGTACAAATCCCAACCTTGCTTACAGCTCACCAGGTGATGCAGTAGGCCTGTCCATGTGTGGATGTGGGGGATACTGAAGTGAAGCTAGGTGTCGCACCATAGGTAGTTAGCTTTGACAGAAGCCACCAGGTAGAGCTGCTCAGAACCCATTCTGGCACTGCCCTTACTGTGGTACTTTGCATGATCCAAACCTATCTGAGCTAGTGTTCTTTCATAGATTGGGAGAGGACCACCATACCTCTCTTAAGAAGTTGTTAAGAACATGAGTATACAATGCACTCAGATATATATTTGTGGTGCAGGCCTCATCCTTTACACAGAATCTCCCCATTTTGAGCATCCTGGAAGGGCCCTAGGCATGGCTTCTTCAGAAGGCAGTGTGTGTGTGTGTGTGTGTGTGTGTGTGTGTGTGTGTATGTGTGTGTGTGTGCGGGGGGTGGGGGTGGGTTAGAGGGCAGCTTTTGGAAGTCAATTATCTGCTTCCACCATGTAGATTCCAGGGAATCAATCAATTCAGGGAGTCGGGCTTGGCAACAACCTTCCTTACCCACTTAGCCTTTTCTCTGGCCTCCATGTTTATGGGTAGAAGTGTAAGTTAAACTTCATGTACACACACACACACACACACACACACACACACACTGTCACACATTCCTTTTAGTAGCATTGAATGGTGCTTTTCTTGGTTTTCTCATTTCATGAAGGTTCCATCACAAGACCAAGATTTTGATCTCTGGAATGACTTCTAAGCCTGACATTCATTTCTTGGGTTCAGAGCTTTGTATCTGTGCATTCAGACCCTCTCTCTAGCACTCCACCACTCTCCTGGCGCCAAGTGTGTATACACAGGGGATGCCAGGATGGGGGATGAAGGTCACAGCATAGCCAGCTCTCTTTGGCAGGAGGCAGCAGCTACCCAGAAGCCATTCTCCCACTCCCACAGTGTCCTTGGCTTACATTCCCAGCAGTTGTCCTCCTTGCTGTTCTCCTGTCTTACTCATTGTCACTCACTGTTCTCAAGCTGTCTTTTTCTGATTTCCTTTTTCTTACTCCTCCTACTCCCCTCCTTTTCTTTATTTTTGAGCTTCCTTGTCTACTTCCCACCAGTCACTAGAGCACATGCATGAGTACTCGAGTGCGCGCGTGCACATGTGTGCTCACTCACACGCACACACACAGCCCCTGTGTGTGCATGCATATTTATTATTTGTAAATTTAGAAACCGGATCTCATTAGCTCAGGCTGGCCTCTAACTTGCTATATAGCTAAATGACCTTGAACTTCTGGTCCTCTTACTTCTACCTCCCAAGTCCTGGGATTGTAAGCTTGCTCCACTATACCCAGTGTATAGTGGTGCTTGGGATACAACCCAGGGCCTTATGCATACTTGGCAGGCTATCCATCAATGCTACTACTTCTGACATCTAGGGAAGTGATGACTTGCCTCTTGGTCCAGTGGTGACTTGCACCATGTCATAGGAGGGGCTTGAATGCCTCGGACTCCACTGGCAGCATTTCTCGTCTAGTGGTGCTGGAGGGGTTAAGGGTGCTGGAGAAACAAGAGTGTCCTTTCCTCCTCAAGGACTGCCTCTTAGCTAAAGCTAGATCTTTGACTAGACTGCAGATAAAGACTTATAGAATGAGCCCGAGGGAAGGATAGTTAGTGAGTTTATTAAAGTAAGGGAGAGGTGTACCTCAATGGGTAGAGCGGTTGGTTACTAAGCATGAAAACATGTATTTAATCCCAACATTGCATAAAGTTAGTGTGGTGGCACATGCCAGTTATCACAGCACTCTGGAAGTAGAATCAGATGAATCAATACTTCAAGGTCATCATCCTCAGCTACACAGGGAGTTCAAGGTGAGACTGCTGACACAATGGCTATGAAGGTATAGGTGTAAATAAGGAAATTGGTTTTGTTCCAAGCACGAAAACCTGACGTTTTTTCATCTCGATTCCATGACACAGTAATAATGTGTTTCCCCTACCTCCTAGCCTACTCAACCCAGTTCCAGCCTGCAAGAAATGACACTAGCTACAAGAGATGCTTTGTGATATTGCTGGGAGGGCTGCCTGTCTTCTAGCATTGTGTGCTCAGACATTAGTGTGGCCTTCTGACAAAGCAGGCTATGAAATGTGCCCCGTGACCATTGGACCAGCAAGACTGCTTCACAGAACCAGGCATAGCTCCTCACACCTGTAATCCTAGCACTTGGGAGGTAGAGGGGAGGCTCAGAAATCCAAGTCCATCCTTGGCTACATAGAAAGTTTGAGGCCAACCTGGGCTACATAAGACTGAAAACGGAAAGAAAAAAGAAATGATTTCTAAATTGATTGCATCAATTATCACTATTTTGACACACTGTACTGGAAGGGACAGCAGGTGAGTCACTGTCATTTAATTTCTGACCCTTCGTTTTTCATATGCCCCCAAAATGATACAAATATTTAAGAGTCTTGTTTTTTGTTTTTCTTTAAGTGGTTTCCAGTACCAACCAGCACTACAGTAAATTTTCAAATGCTTTCACAGGCTCTGAAAGACCCTGTCTAGAGCAATTAATGGTTACTTCCAATTGCTCTCCAGCAAAAATGAATGTTGGGGGGTACTGCTCAGGGAGGGCAGAACATAAGATCTGGCTGGAGAACGTTCCAGTCTCTTCAGAAAGCCCCTTCTTGCCAAGCAGTTGCCTGACACTTTAAAAGGAAGCTGGTCACACGGTTTCAGAATGAAGTGATCCCTTAGAAGATGGGGATACATCCTTATTCCCCTTGCCATCTGGGAGTTCATCTAAGTGAGATGTTGCAGTTAGAGTGTATTGGGTCTTATTCAACGTTCTGGGGTTCCAGGTACAAAGCAGCTGGCTTTAGCACTGTCAGGGAGACAGCAGCCCCAACCAGAAGCCACAATTTCATCTAAGCTGAATTCCATGATTGATAGTCACCTACCACACTAGACTCCAGGCCAGTGTAATTGTACTGAGGATTTGGCTCTACCAAAAGAGCCCCAGTGGGAACCAGCCCTAGGCTGGGAACTCTAGCTTCATCCCTGTGTGGAAACTGTTTCCCCAGTGTCCTCAAAGTCAGGGACTCCTACCAGGTACCTATGGAGCCTAGACTTTAAATACACACACACACACACACACACACACACACACACACACACACACACACACACATACACACACACACATCCAACTGTGAAAGAGAGAGAGCAAGACAGAGATACAGAGAGACAGAATGACATCTTTAATGCTGATTAAAAAATGAAAGGATGGACCATGTAGAGACTGCCATATCCAGGGATCCACCCCATAATCGGCATCCAAACGCTGACACCATTGCATACACTAGCAAGATTTTATCGAAAGGACCCAGATGTAGCTGTCTCTTGTGAGACTATGCCGGGGCCTAGCAAACACAGAAGTGGATGCTCACAGTCAGCTAATGGATGGATCACAGGGCTCCCAATGGAGGAGCTAGAGAAAGTACCCAAGGAGCTAAAGGGATCTGCAACCCTATAGGTGGATCAACATTATGAACTAACCAGTACCCCGGAGCTCTTGACTCTAGCTGCATATGTATCAAAAGATGGCCTAGTCGGCCATCACTGGAAAGAGAGGCCCATTGGACACGCAAACTTTATATGCCCCAGAACAGGCGAACGCCAGGGCCAAAAAGGGGGAGTGGGTGGGTAGGGGAGTGGGGGTGGGTGGGTATGGGGGACTTTTGGTATAGCATTGGAAATGTAAATGAGCTAAATACCTAATAAAAAATGGAAAGAAAAAAATACAAAGTTGGCCTATGCAAACATTTAGAGAAAACAAAGACCTACAAAAATTGTAGGGGTTTTCCTTTGGGTCACTGGATGCCATGGTATTCCAGGGTGGAAAATGGTGCTGCTTTTTTTTTTCTCCCTGTAAGGAAAGAATGAGGAGGGGTGGGGTGTCTTTATTGAAAATTGTATTAGTTTTTGAGATTATAACATAATCATATCATTTCCCCTTCTGTTTCCTCCCTCAAAGTCCTCCCATATACCCCTCCTGCTTCTCTTTCAAGTTCATGACCGCTTTTTATATACATGCATATATATAACCTAAATATAACCTCTTTGGCCTGAATATGTATACTTGTATGTATGTTTTCAGTCTGACCATTTCATATTACATAAGCAGTTGAGCAGTTGGTGTGGCGTTTCCTAGAAAGACTAGTTCTCCCACTCTCAGGGTTCTTCATTTGCCTTCAGTTCTTGATGTTGGATTTAATCACTTTCTTTTTTAACAGAATGTCACCACCATAATTTTCCACTCAGGAGAAGTCAGCCCAGTGTTAGTGTTTGGTTTGAAAAAGATAAAGCACATGAGAATTTTGAAGAAAAGATAACCCAGTTAGCTTGGGGAGATGGCTCAGTGCTCAAGAGCACTTGCTGGAGCTGAAAAGATGGCTCAGCAGTTAAGAGCATTGACTCTTCCTCCAGAGGACCTGAGTTTAATTCCCAGAACCCACATGGAGGCTCACGAATATCTGGAACTCTACTCTAGTTGCAGGAAATCTGATGCCCTCTTCTGATCTCAGCACCAGGCATGAATGTGGTGCATAGACATACATTGCAGGCAAAATATCTATCCACATAAAATAAAATAAAATAAAATAAAATAAATAATTTAAAAAGAGAGAGAGAGAGCATGGTGGTTGCTCTTCCAGAAGACTCAAGTTTAGATCCTAATACCCACAGCTGGTGGCTCACAATTGCCTGTAACTCCAGCTCCCTCAATGCCCTCTTTTGTCCTCATGGAATACCTAATCCCACATATGTCATACATTCATGAGCAGTATACACACACACACACTCAAAATAAAAAAATATTTTTAAAAGAAACCTCACTATACTTTCTGCTCCTGCAGATTTGCCTATACTGAATATTTCATTTAAATAGATTCATTACAAATATGGGCCTCTGCCCACACTCCTGAAAATAATCCTATACCCATGATCCTATAAGCAACACTAACGAAACTCAATCACACAGACACGTGTACACACAGAAAGATACATGAAAGGAGAAAGGGGTAGGGGATCTGTGGGAGCTGGAGGGGAGCAGATGAAGGGAACAGGGGTAAAATGATCAACATCACATCTGTATAAAAGTACTGTGAACTCATTATTACATAATTATATATCATTAACATGTTAATAAAACTGACAAATCTAGGCCTCTATGTCATTGAGCACCAAGTTCTCGAACTTTATCTATGCTGTAGCCTGAATCATCATCAGTACCAGTCTTTTGCCAGCCATGTACTATTTAACTGTACAGATAGATCATATTTTATTCACCCATTTATTCATCTGGCTTGGATATTTGAGTTGCTTCCAGGTTGGGGCTACTATGACTAATGCTGCTATAAACACTTCTACATAGGTTTCTTGTTGTTTTAGAGATAATGTGTCATGTAGCTCAGACTAGACTCAATTTCTCTGTGTATATCCTTGAAATCTGGCCCTCTTGCTTTTAACCAGTTTTATGTGACATGAGTGATCAGACCCCAGGGCTTCATGCAAGCATTGTGACAATGGAGCTACAAACACCAATTCTCCTGGGTTGTGCCTTTTTATAAAAAAAAATGTATTTCAAGACAGGGTGTCTCTGTGTATGTAGCCTTGGCTGTTCTGGAACTCTCTCTGTAGACCAGGCTGTCCTGAAACTCAGAGATCCGCCTGCCCCTGCCCCCAAGTGCTGGGATTAAAGGCGTGCGCCACCACCACTGGACAGAGTTTTGCTTTTTAATCTTTCCTCAAGCTATACTTTTATGGTGTGTGTACAAAATCTAGACCTTAATCTTTTTTGTTGGTTTGTTTTTAAGGTGACGTCTTGCAGTGTATCCCAGGCTACCTTCAAATCTGCAAAGGTGAAAGCAGGAGAAGCACTGGAAGAGTGAGCCACTCTGCTGGGCTCTCTTGAACATCTTTTAAAAATTGGCCGCCAGTGTAGAAGCCAGACCATTTGTCGGCCTGCCTCAGAGAATTTGATCATTCCACCGAGTGAAACTGAACTCCACCACATTAGAGCATTCATCTTCTCTCTTCTGAGCCCCCTGGCCTCCCAACCTAAACATAGAAAGCCAGAGATGGAAGAATAGAAAAAAAGGAGCAGTAAATCATTCACATGAGTGGATCATCTTGAAACTAACAATGTAAAACCCCCAGTGAGAGACTGAGTCTGCCAACTGATTGAGGTTTTAGTGGAAAAAAAAAAGAGAAAGAATAAACCATTTTCAGGAAACGAACCCAACATTAAAATATTAACAGGAAATAGAATGTTCTTCAAATGTTGAACAAACATCCCTTTAAAAAACACTGCAGAGTCTTTCAATAACAATCTATAGCTATATCTTTATCTAATATATATACATATATACATATATGTATATGTGTATGTTTATTTAATATGATAGCTGAAGCAGGCATGGTGATGTATGCCTGTAATCCCAGCACTAGTGGCAGCAGGACAGGCCAGCCTGGGCTACAGTGTGAGGCCCTATCTCAAACAAACAAAAATGATAGCTGAGTTTCGGGGGGAAAAAAAGGGAGTGGGGGGAGACTGGGGGACTGTCCTCTAAATGTGACATGTTTCCTGGAGCCATGTTGGGAGAAAGAATGGAAGCACACAGGGATGATGAGCTGTCTCAGCAACTCAAAGTGCTTGCCTTGTAAGCCTGATGATTTGATTTGGATGCCAGCAACCTACAGTGGACCCTTTCCCAAAAGTTGTCCTCCGAGCTCCACATGTGTGCATCTGCATGCATATATAATACAGCCACTCCATGAAGAATAGGTGGAATTAGAAGTGCTCACTGTACACATCCCTACCACCCAGGCCTCAAGCTCATCAGGTCCCACCCTCTCCTCTGCACCTCACCCACAGCTCCCTCAGCCCACACAGGGCTTTTTGTTCTCCAAGGTCTCTTGCCTCTATCATTCAGTCTTGGACTACATTCTCCACTTCCTGAAATTGTTTCTTTAGAAACAATTTGTCTCCCCTATCTCCCTGCAAGGTCCAAGGTTGCCACTTATTTTCGATGAGAAAGAGCTTCAGGAAATGTTGGCTGGAGTGAGTTGGGTTGGGATCTCTGGGAATGGGAGCTGCTACCCGGTGGGTTCTCAGGATCTCATTGGGCTGTGTTTTGTCAAGGCTCTCGGGGCTACTGGCAGAATTAGAGAACAGCAGGCTTGGGGGCTGCAGCGTCTGTCAGTATGCTATTTGGCTCTTCCTCTTCTCTTTTTTCCTTCCTGTGTCTCTGCTTTCTATTTCTGCCCATTTTTCCTTTTCAAGATTTCTATCCTTCCCACTAAAAGAAGAGGAAAAGATGGTGATCGTGGGGCTAAAACAAAGCTGTCCTGAATTTGTATGTGTGTGTGTGTGTGTGTGTGTGTGTGTGTGTGTGTGTGTGTGTATCATTTCTTCATATTCTTGGGTGGGAGCAGGGGGAGCTAGGGCACTGCAGCTCAAACTAGGCTTTGTGACTTCTAAACTCATATTCCCATTGAGCTATACCTGAGTCCTTTATTTATTTCATTTAAAAATACTTGGTGGAATGACTTTTGGACATTTGGATTCAGCCTGCATTTTAGATGTTGGGAAGGTTTTGAAATAGCTTGTACATGAGCTAGGAGTGTAGCTCAGTTGGTAGAGGCTTGCCTAGCATGCTTATGAGCCCTGGTTCCAGCCCCAGCACTACATAAATAGGGTGTGGTGATGCACACACATGATTTCAGCACTTAGGAGGGGTAGCTCAAGGTCATTCCTAGCTCCATAGCAAGGCTGGATACATGAGTCCCTGTCTCGGGGGTAAAATAAATAGATGCAGACAAAAATTTAGATTTAGCATGAGCATGAAGGAACTGGTTTACTTTAAATGAAAGAGAGAGGGAGGCATAAGGAGGAGGGGAAGGAGATAGGAAGGGGGGAGGCAAGCTAGTTGAGAGAAGTGTTGAAAGTAGTACAACTGAGGAAGGATCAAAGGTAGATCCTGAGGGTCTTGCCTTCCTGCCAGAGAGGTGGGTGGGATTTTTATGTATAGGAAAGCGTGTGTCCTAAGGAGGAATTGTTACTGCACTTAGCAATGTCTACCAATCGGTTTCATGTAGGATTCAATAGGCCATACACCTAGAATTCAATTCAGACTCAGACAGAAAGAAAACTTCGAACTGCTCAGTCTCACAGGTTTTTAAAAGCTCATGGCAGCGCTGCTAAATCCCCACAGCCTCCTGCCCTGGAGAATGGCTTGCTTTATTTCTGGTGGATGATTAAATCCAAACTCTGATGATATGACAAGAATCAGGAGCTAGCAAGCTGGGGACATGTCAAACTCAGAAGTGAGTATGAGTGTCCAGAAGCCTCTCCTGGGGCTCTGGTGTCCTCTCCTCCCATCAGCCAGTTTGAATCAGGTTGTCCCAGAATTAGAATGAAAAGACTTGTTATCTATAGGCAGAATGGCATGTTCCAGCATTAGTAAGAAATGTATCTAGTCCGTTAGATTTTCATTAAATGTATCTGTGAGAATCAGCTGATGTTGAGTAGGACAGGAAGGCAAACATCTGCCCTTGGGCAGTTTCCATGAACTTACTTCCAGATCCTTCTAGCAGATATCTTAGGACTAGTTCCTCCATTTATATGGGCATTAAAGATAACACTCAACATTATTTAAATGACATTTACTTCTCTTGTGTTGTGGGAGGGTGGTGTCTGGTGGCCACTGTGAGGGTTTGGAGGTCAGAAAACAACTTGCAGGGGTCTGGGCTCAAAGTCAGGTGGTCAAGATGGGCAGCAGGTACCTTTACCCACTGACAGAGCCATGGGGTAGGCCGGCACTCTCTTTTACCATAAAACTTGGTTACATGATACAGCAACGACAATGAAAACATAGTAATGGGAGGAAATGGAACAAGGGCACTGAGATAAAAGACACATTACAATTTTGCTGTTTTGTGAAAAGTGTCCCTGTCTGCCTGGATTTTCACTTCTTTCATCTTCATGAGAGTTGAAACCCTGCCTGGAACGATCAAATTCAAGCAGAGTACCAGTTGAATCTACTCCTGTGAGAACACAATTCTCTGAGAAATTGGTCTGGTTCAGGCCCTCTAGCAGTTATGCCCATCAGAATCCTTCATTGATGCTGGTTGCCAAGGAGACGATTAGTTTAGGGACCTTGGAAAAGAGCCCAGCTAGGTGGCTGCCAGGGAGCCTGCAGCCCAAAGTCTTTTATGACCTCTTGGTCATGAAAGGCACTCTCCCTCTTTGGAGCAACATGGTAGAAGAGATGTACCCATGTCACTACAATTTTGTCTCTTATGTTTTTGTGGTTCACAACTCATACTGATAAGAAGGACAATAGCCAAAATCTCAAGGCCTGTGAGTCTTGAGGTTAGCCATTTCTGAAGTTGGCAAAAGGTAAATCACAGCCTCCTGTGGTTTACTGAAGTGTTGAGGCCCTCTAGAGAATTTTTCTATGTAGCCTAGATTTCTGCTCAGCAACCATCTTTCTGAAAGAGGATGGGATGAGGTCCATGGAAAGATGAACCCAGCCTTCTGAGAACTCTCCTTCAGTCTCAGCACCATTTCATGCAGGCTGAGGTTCTTTGCAGTAAAGGGCCTTTGGTGTTACAGATTCTGTGATACAATGTAATATATCTTCTACCCCAAGCATCATAGTTCCGAAGGAGCCCGAGACTTAGAAGAAAAAAAGGGGAAGTGCCTGGTTTAGAATCTTCTCCTCTTCCTGGCCACATGGCATCTACTGCGGGGGCGTCAGATGGAATCCCGCCCTGGCTATGCCTTATTCCAAGTGTGAAGTTTCACGAAGGTTTGTCAAAGCCCCATATGCCAATGTTTTCTCCAGGCTTCTCCCGTGCCCTCTCTTCCATAAAGCCACCCACGTAACACAAGCCCAAGTAGAAGGCCATCTGCATTACCTCATCCTTTTTTTTGTAGGCCATAGTTTCTCTATTGCCATGGTCTGGGCTTTAAAGATGCCAGCTTATTGCAATTCGAACCATCAGATATTGGGTTTGTACTGCATAGAAGAAGAGCAGTATGAGAAGAAAGTCTCAGAGCGATTTATTGGGTAAATAAGAATGCAAGAAAGTGAGGGCATTCAAGAGGGAGAGAGCATGAGTAAGATGTTTTATGTTCATGTCCTGGAAGCCCATTGTGGTTTAATTAGAAGATCCGGCGTCACAAGCTCAGACACTTCAGAGCATTGGTTCTCAGTCCTGGCTGCATATACAGTCCCCTGGGGAACATTTAAAATGTACACACAGCCTGCCCAGATCGATTATACTGGAATCTCTGGGGGCGGTTCACAGGCATCGAATTTATTAGAGAGTATGCTGCTATCTAGAATCACCAGATGCCAGAGAACCATCAAATTAGGTTTCCAGTAGCAAATTTAGGAAGGCCACATTTTAAAACATGTTCAGCTTTTCTATTTAAATACAAGACCTCACCACAATTAGCATGTAATGTTGGCCCTCACTAACCTCAAGTTGTTATTCTATTCTTCATATTTGCAGTTACTGAGGGAATATTAGATATCAGTTTGCATAAAAGCAGTTAGTAGATAATTACGTATTTATGTAGTTAGACTGGTTTAAAACTGTTTGTTTCAGGAAGTGATACACAGCATGGCTTCATTTTTACTTGGTATTTGTTTGTTTCCTACTATGACCTGAGACTTGAAAAATGTACACCACACACACACACACACACACCATATGACACAGTCTTGTGTCTCAAATAGTTCAGGCTGTTCTTAAAATTGATAAGTAGCTGAGGGTAAATTGAACTTCTGATTATTCTGCATCCACTTCCTGAGTGCTGGGTTTATAGGCAAGTACCACCACTACCCTTGTTTTTTACCGTGCTGGGGTGGAACCCAGGGTTTGTATATCCTGGGTAAGCACTCTGATGCCCTATGAACCAAGATACACTCCCAAACCTGTCATCCATTTCTTTACTCAGAGTCCACATTTGAAGCTGGTGATAGAATCCAGCATTGGTCCAAGGGAGGAGACATCAGAACAGGCTGATAGAGTATGGCTAGTCTGCCAGGAAAAAGAATATTGTAGCACCCATGGAATGAGTTGGATTGAGGTGTGATGGATGCTGACAAGAGTCTCTGGGGTCAGAGAATGTTTAGAAGAGATGGCTTGCTAGGACCAGAGACGCAAAGGTTGGCTTTACTGGTAATCCAGGAGGGATGGCAACACAAGATGGGTGACAGGATGCTCAGAAGCAACAAATAAATTCCTGTTAGACCCCTTCTCATTCTCTCATAACTGAGATTCAACACTAAGCAGGGGGGAATGAGCCTGTTTTTTCTTGCCAGGGGCTGTAGCTAGTTTATCATGTATGCAAATGAAATACAACTGTTGTTCTTGAGGAAATGCCAGCCTAACTGGAAGGCTCGGACCTTAATCAATACACCCACACACACCCCTGTAAGTATATTCTCCCAGAAGTAGACGGTTGAATCTGCTACAACTGAATACAAGACCAAATTTTTGCAGAGGCGTTCAAGGCCCTCTTTATGAATGAGTATTCAAAGCTGAGGGCCCAAGATCAAAGCAGTCATAAAATCTGAGACCACTTTGTCACTTATTAGCGTGTATGTGCTCTTCACAAAAGCTCTGTGAGTTAGATTCCTACTTTACTTGACTCAGAGGATTAAGTGACGAATAGACATGGAGTCACAGAGCAACACATTGTTTCAGAACTCATGTCTTCCTATTTCTTATCTTGTCCTCATTTTGTGCAATTCTTTCCCTTCTGGCCAAATACCAATTTGTCCCAAATGTTTCCATGCTATACCATTTAACAAAAAGAGACGGCTAGTCCTGAAATGACTCACTGGAGGAGAAGGTGTGAAAAGTTAATTCCTAGTCTCCAGCTTAGTATCTTAGCAACCACATATATTTAGTCATGACTGCTTCTATGCCTACTTTCATATGATCTGCAAGCTGCATCACAATTTAACTGAAGCTTTGCTCTAAAGGCACTAATGACTCTTTCATACTCAGAATCTTAGTTTTCACTCTCTGCCATGCATATGATGTGCGAAATTCCAGCACTTTCTTAGTATAAAAAGAACCCACCCTATTTTTAAAAGGAAGCTGATGCTAACCAAGAGCTTTCTCCTCCTTTAAGGTTGTATATGACTTTCATAAGCCTGGGGAATGTATATAGGTCTAACCTTTTTGAGAGCGATTTGATAGTAACTATCAAGAGCCTAAAACATGTTCTCTATTTGACTTGCTAATTCCACCTCTGTATTCTGTCCTCAGGCAGACTAGTCTGAAAAAGAGACTAAAATTTATGCATAAAAATCTTCACCAAGCCAGGTGTGGTGGTGCATGCCTTTAATCCCAGCACTTGGGAGGCAGAGGCAGGTGGATTTTTGAGTTCGAGACCAGCCTGGTCTACAAAGTAAGTTCCAGGACAACCAAGGCTACACAGAAAAGCCCTGTCTTGAAGAAGAAGAAGAAGAACAACAACAACAACAAAAAACAAAAAAACAAAAAACTTCACCAATGCATTATTTATGAACATCAAAGTATCATTTACAACAGCAAAAAAAAAAGTGGAAAGAACTTACAAGAATTGAGACTTTAGTGGGATGGTTGAGTTGAAATTTATATAGTCCTAAACTAGATAGACTCAAAGAAATCGGGTAGAGGAGATGGCTTAGTAGGCAAAGTGCTTGTTGTGCAAGCACGAGGACCTGAGTTCTAATCTCCAGAACCAAAGTAAAAACCTCCCACCCCCTCAAAAAATATAACACCCATAAACAACAAAAACAAAGCATAGAAAACATCTCATCATGGAAACTGTAGAATGTCACAGTGTATCCCAGGATATATCTCTCTGTCAACACACCTTCACTTGCAAATGTTCATTGCAATGAGTCATTGTTCTGGTTTGAGATCTCTGGTTTCTGTGACACCATCAATACTGGATCCTCACTGGGACTCCTCCTAGTTATCCTGTTGTTGCCCTGTGTCCAGTAGATCCTGTAGTCTTGGGACAGCAGGACTGGCATTTCATTCATCCCCACCATTTTCAGATGACAAAGATTTTTCAGAGGGCCAAGTCAGATCCTTGGATCTGTACCTGCGGGGTAACTGAGCTGGTACCCCAGCTCTCCCTTATATACACCACTAAGATGTGCTCTCCAGCACTGCTCCAGCTAGGCCACCCAATGCCTTCAGCAGCAGGAGGCAGGCTCAGCTCTCCTGCTCTCATGATAGTTCATCTGTACCCATGCCTCCAGAGCCAGCTAGCTGACCCATTAGTGCTTCAAAGTCAGGGCCAGCCCCATTGTGTTGTTCAGGTGATATGCAGGGCCCACTGTCCCAAGTGCTACAAAGTGTTACAGCCATTGGGGGAACAGGGCTAGCTGTCTCAAGCCCCCTGGACTAGCTCTCTGAGGGGCATAGGGGGCATCACCCCTACACCCACACCACCTCTTGCCAGACAAGTGGCAGGGCCACCTCTTCCCCATGCTCTCACCCTTGGGGGTTGGCTCACCTACAACCATCCCCAACCAGGGCTAGCTTTACTGTGCTGCCCAGAGGAGGTACAGGGCCTATTCTCCCAAGTACTATAGTTGGCTCACCTGTTCTTATGACCTTAGGGCCAGCTCTCCCGACTGCTGCAGGTGATGAGGGGCAAAGAGGGGAGGGCATGATCTCAGCATTCATGCCGTCTCACCAGCACCCTTGCAACCAGGGCCAGCTCCGCTGTGCTTCCTGGCGAGGTGTAGGTCCTGCTCTCAAGAACGCTGCTGCTGCTGCTGAGAGATGGGGCCAGCTGCCCTGACCAGGGATATCCCCATGCTCTCTATTGGAAATATGAGCCATGATCAACACCAACCCTGCCCTGTTGCTGTGTAGCCACAGACTCAGACATGGCCCTCAGTGGCTGGAACATCACAATGGAGGTCATAGGTGGCAGGGCTGGCTGCTCCACCCTTGAGTTTCCAACTCCATCTCTATTTATAGTCCTTAAACTGCCCCACTTTGCTTTCTCTCCTATCTGATCACAACATACACATTGTGGTGGCTCCTGCTTTAAGATGACCACGGGGCTAATGTGCCCCTGGTGATATCCTCCATCAGTGCTGCAAGGCGTGGTTACAAGCAGGTGTCTATGGTCTGACTGTGCAGTGCACTGGAGGGCAGGTGTGTGGATGGTGTGGTGGTGCACAAGCATCTATCTCTCTTTCTCTTCCTATGCCACACTGCCTGGATTTCACTTGATTTTTATTGAGTCCTAGGCATAAGACAGCTTTGGCCACCATGCCAGGTATTAAGCTAGGCTGACAAAGACCTGTCATCTGCTCTGTCCCTGACTCAGAACTACAACAACACGATAACTCTTTGCCCATTGCTGATGTGTGTGTGTGTGTGTGTTATCCTTGACCTCTCTATGTAGACCAGGTTGACCTTTAACTCACAGAACTCTGCCTGCCTCTATCTCTCACATGCTAGGATTAAAAGCAGACATCCAAACCTTTGGCTCTTTCTTTATTTGAGAGAGGGGCTCACGTGGCCATGTGATATAAGCTGGCCTGGAACTCATTATGTAGCCCAGGATGACCCTGGGCTTCTGATCCTCCTGTATGTACCTCTAGAGTTCTGAGATTACAGATGTGTGGCGCCATGTCCGGGGTTTATGGTGTTGGGGATAAAATCCAGGGTTTCTTTCATATGCTAGGTAAGAGCTCAAGCACACCCATCTCCTGATTTTCTACGGCTTCTTTTCTACCCAGCAACCACAGAGATAGATGTTTTGAAATGAAGAATGAGTTTCCTGTCTTTGCTCAATGTCCTTTAGCACTTTATCATGGCAGCATCCTTAGGAAAGCTGATAAAACTCTGGGATTCTCCCACTCCCTTTCTTTTCCAGTCACACTGGTATCCTTGGTGTCTTCTGAATAGGCTAGGCACACTCTTATACACAATAGGTCTTTACCCTGTTAGTGAACACACTTCTCACACATTTTTATTATTATTTTAATTTGTGTGTACCACAGTGCGTGTGTAGAGTTGAAAGGTAAAGTTCTTCTATCTTTACTTGGGACCCGGGTATTAAGCTCTGGGTCCAAGGCATGGAACCATCTTATCCTCCTCCTAATGAATTTTTTAGCAGCAAAATTAGCCTGCTTTTGTGTGTTTCTGTCTGTCAGTGTGATTATATATCTGCTTGATTATTTTCGTATTTATTAAAACTGGATGGATAAATCTTTATCATAGTGGTCATTTTTGCTTAGTTGGTAAAAGCACACCCCTTACCTACACACTAATATTTATGTCTAAGAATGTACATGACAATATTGTTTGTATTAGAAAACCACAGGTGTGGGATGGTGTAACTTTAATGTTTGCAAAGCCTACATTTAATGATGATTTTTAAATGCTTTAACCTCCCGGCTAGCCCATCACCCACCAGAGGTAGTGGAAAAGAAAGGATACAGAGGAAGTGGACCTGTTTAGAAGTTTGGAGCAACTCTCATCTGTGTTGTCTGGAAATCAGCAGTTCAGTTCACGGGTGTCAACAGCAGTAGCTTGGTCTACTCCCAAACATTTTACGGATATGTCTGCAGTCCAGCTCTGTAGAGTTGGGTTAGCAGCAGTGGTGGCACTACCTAGCAGGGACAGTCAGGTCTCAGCCTCAGCACAAATCAGCAGGAGGGACCAAGGCCAACAGGAACACCAGGAAAAGTTCTTGGCTGTGCCTTGCTCGGTGATGTAAAGATCAGCGAAGACAGGAGAACAAGTGTTTCACAGCTAGCTCTATAAGCAAGCCAAACTCAGCCACCTTCACTGTCCACTGAGTTCTATTTATCCTCCTTCCAAACATCATGTGTCCTCCATGAGTCATCTGTCTCAGCTGACATCACTCTGCCAATCAGCCTGAGTCTGAGGAAGCAGCAAGAAGCCACAGCACACCAGCAGAAGGTTTTTGATGTATTTCTCTCTATGGAGTTCTGACAAATGGAGCTCAACTATACAACGTAAGGTGGACTAATACATGTGTGCCTTTGTTGAAGAAGCCATCAACATGTGTCCTTCCATGTGCTTGCTTTAGCAGAACAAACTTTCTTCAGTGTCTGCCTCAGTGACACATCCATTTTTAAGTGTGCCTTAACCTTTCACCCGTGTCCACTTCAGGAAAACACTCCTTCATGTGTTTGCCCAGCAAAGCACCATCCAACCCACTTTTCAAAGAACCTTTAAGTTTCTACTTCAGGATAGAGAGATGGCTCAGTGGGTGAAGGTACTTGTTGTCAAGACTCATGCATGACCTGGGTTCAGTCTTCAGGACCCATACATTGTGAGGAGAGAACCAACTCCTTAAAGTTATCCTCTGATATCCACATACATGCTGTGACATATGTGCACCTTAACACAAAATAAACGGCTCTTGAACAAAAACAAAGGAAGGAAGGAAGCAAGAGAGAAAGAAAGAAAGAGAATAAAAGAAAAACAAAATTTCTAACCCTTGCTCAGTGGTAGAATTCTGGTCTAACATGCATGAGGCCCTACATTTTAATCTCCAGCCTGGCAAAACAAACAAAAACTGAATTTTCCAGTAATTAGGAAACGATATTTCATGTGACCTATAACTTATCTATAATTATGTAGTGGTTGATATAAGATACAGTTGAGTACAAACCAGCCCTGCAACGTATTTCCATTTGTGTTTAAATGGATGTCAGTATATATTATTGTACATGTATAAAAATATTATTGTGAATACATACAGACTTTTTGGAAAGACTCATAATGTTACTGCTGGGTGATAGGCCCTGGGCCTACATTTGAGCAAAGGAAGCTGTACCTCTCATTTAATAGTCCTTTTATAGTCCTTGCTTATATGAGACACATGTGTTATCTTTATTATGGCAGTCTAAATCCAGGTTAAACAGAACTCCAAAATAGTATTGGTACTATGTTCCAACTATGAAGATATCTTATTCACTAGTACTTTATCTTCCTGAACAACAACAACAACAACAACAACAACAGAGAGCATTGTAGAGACTGAAATCCAGAACTTAAAAACTAAAGAACTGACCGGAGTTCAGGTGGTCACATAAGGTTATCATCATAGCCTAATGAAAGTGACACCCCTACTTTCCAATTAAAACAAAGAGATGATTAGCCCCAAAGACACTATGGCCTGAGAGGGTTAAGTTACCATTAAGAATCTGAGTACTGAAGTTGAGAAACCCACATTTTCAATACTGTTAAAATGTTTCAGGAAAGAATCCATGTGAACACTGGACTGCTAGTAAAGGATAGAAAGAGAGATAAAGGGAGCAGAACTGATTCTCTCCAATAATCATGGATCTTTATAGCTGATGGTTTCTTAAGTGAGAGTAGGAAAACTGTGTTTGTTCCTAAATGACACAATACCTACAGTTAATCCTGACAACATACCCAAATAATTTCCATCTCTAACCCCACTGGGGCAAATTATTTGGAAATTATTCTCAAAGCTTTAGTCTAATCTACCCACTCTTACCAAGGTACCACCTCTCCTTACATCAAGAGTCCCTGTAGATCAGTACAAGTATGTCACGATCAATTTTAACCTGTAGGATATGCTAGTGATACATCACTATGGGATGATGATGTCCATGTTGCTGTTAAGATAGGACAGTTTATGATGTATGAGTAAATTGTAATTTGTTTCATCCCATCTGCTTTTTGTGTTGTTTTTTTCTACTCATATGATTATTTTAAATTTTTTTGCTTGTACTTTAAAACCAGGGTTAATTAATATATTCATTCTATTTCTTCCAGGCATACTCAAACAAAATAATAAATACTAAATTGTTTTTCAAATGATTTTGTCATGATTTTAGACATCAGTGGAAATTAGTGAGTATTCAGTGGACTATAAAGAACTTGATCAATATAGTAATTGTATAAATGTATATATACTCTTTACCTGGCCTTGTTTAATTAGGAAATAATCAATAAAGTCCAGAGGAATTGTAACATCATTTAAAAAAAAAAGAAAAAAAAAAGAATCAGCCGGGCATGGTGGCGCATGCCTTTAATCCCAGCACTTGGGAGGTAGAGGCAGGTGGATTTCTGAGTTCGAGGCCAACCTGGTCTACAAAGTGATTTCCAGGACAGCCAGGGCTATACAGAGAAACCCTGTCTTGAAAAAAAAAATCTACTTCTTGGTTATCTGGTGACCTAAGGCATGTGGCTTTCCATACGGAAAATCCTTAAAAGTGACAGAAGGTTTTTTTTTGTTGTTGTTGTTGCTGCTGCTGTCCTCCCCCTCCCCATCAAAAAAAATAATCTAGAGGTGAGAGTCTAGGGCTGTATGGTGGTTCATGGTCACCAGAGACACAAACCCTTGCACCTTCCTTCTTTATCCTCCTGGAAAATGCTTCCATTTTCAAGATGCCTCAGGATTCAGGGTGGCATCACCAGTCATTATATCAGAATACCAAATAACAAGCAGGTATAAGGAAGAAAGGATGAAAAAGGAAACTTGTTATTGATTAAATTTCTTTAAGTGGCCCAAGAAGTCTTGCCCAATAGTTTTGCTTGGCTCTTTCAAGCAAGATGCTGGTGTCATAATCAATGAGAGCTACAAGGGAGACAAGGGAATGCAGTCTTAGCTGATCATATTGTTAGTGTGAACACACCCAGCCTTCTGATACTGAGAAGAGCTTACAGGGTGGACATAGCCCCCAGAAAAAGAAATAGAATGTTCATTTGAACTCGTGCATGTGTGCATTGTATGTGTGTATGCATGTACACTTTTTTTGACACAAGATTTTGAGGCCCAAACTGGCCTCAAAATGACTGTGTATCTAAGAATGACCTTGATCTTTTGACCCTACTGCCTCCACTTCCAGAATACTGGGATTACAGGCATGCATCTCCTTGGCTGGTTTATGTGGTGATAGGAAGTGCAACTCAGAGCTTAATGAATGCAAGCACTCTACCAACAGGAGTCACATCCTCGGTCCCAGAACTGAGTAACACTCTTTTTTTTTTTCATTAGACATTTTCTTTATATACATTTCAAATGCTATCCCGAAAGTTCCCTATACCTTCCCCCCGCCCTGCTCCCCTACCCACCCACTCCTACTTCTTGGCCCTGGCGTTCCCCTGTACTGGGGCATATAAAGTTTGCAAGACCAAGGGGCCTCTCTTTCCACTGATGGCCGACTAGGCCATCTTCTGCTACATATGCAGCTAGAGACAAGAGCTCCGGGGTACTGGTTAGTTCATATTGTTGTTCCACCTATAGGGTTGCAGACCCCTTTAGCTCCTTGGGTACTTTCTCTAGCTCCTCCATTGGGGGCCCTGTGTTCCATCCAATAGCTGACTGTGAGCATCTGAGTAACACTCTTATCAGTGACAAAGCTGATATTTCCATTTCTGTTGTTTGGATACCTACATTCAGTTTGCAATTAATCTTCAATGTGAGTAGAAAAACAGAGTTAAAATGTATTAGCATCTTAATATCCATAGATGATTATTTCTATGGACTGACTTCCTTGATTTTTTAAAGTGGGAAACAGAAGAAGGAGATTTATTCAATGTGGCAATGTTGGGAGGAGGGACAAAGATCATGTGAACCAGTGAACCCTCTGTGGTCATTTGAATGAGAATGGCTCCCTGAAGTTCATGTATTTGAAAGCTTGGTTCCCAGCTGGTGGACTGTTTAGGAAGTATTAGGAGAAGTGGTCTTTGGGGAAGGTTTATTACTAGGAGTGGGCTATAACAAAGGCTTTAAATGCCGATGCCAGGCCCCTTCTGGCTGTCTCTGCCTCTGACTTGTGGATCACCTGTAAACTCTCAGTGATTGCTCCAGTGCTATGCCTGTTTGCCTGCCTGCCTGCTGCCATGATTCCTGCCGTAATGATCATGGACACACCCTCTGGAACTCTAACCAAGCCCCAAGCAAGAGCTTTCTTTTATATCTTGCCTTGTTCATGGTGTCTTCTCATAACAATAGAACAGTAACCAGAACAGCATTCAAGTCCATCTCAGGTTCAAGTGAGATTAACCTTTAAATAGAGCTCCAAGGATATGCACATCCAAGTTCCAGTGAAGGTGTGGTCCTGTGCACCAAAGACCCAGCCCACCCTTCTCTGGGCTTCAGTCTTATCTTTAAAGTGGTCTGACATGTTGTTAGAACTGTATGAAATCTCTTTCCAGAGACAAGTCCCTCCTTTGGCTGGTCCCTTTTCCTTATTGCAGCATGAAATTCCTGGTGAAGTTGCCATTTCTTTGGGACCTAATGTTTTAATAATGTGATATTCATACTGAGAGACAGAAATCAATCTCTCTTTCTCTCTCCCCCCTTCCCTCCCTCCCTTCCCCCTCCCTTCTCTCAATCCCCCTTTCAGTTTTTGTAGTTTTATTTAAGCACAAATAAAATATGCATGCGAGCTATCCATTCATTTTCTTAATTTTGCAGCCTGGCATTAGGATTGGTGATTTTGATGGCCAGCTGTGCTGCTTTTTCTGTGATGGCTTTGTGGTTCTTGGAAGAAACTCGAGCCATGTCAGCACAGTAAGATCTGGTGCACATCAGTAGCACTTCCAGTTCCTTAATGTATGGAGCAGGGGTTTCAGGAAGCTGCCAGGAAGCATGTGCTTGGTTTTTACTCAGAGCCCATGTTGAGCATCAGGATTTGGCCCTTGGGTCCTTTTTGTATCCTACTGTCAACACCTGTTGGTTTTTTTTTTTACCAGTTTTGATTCATTTTGCTTGTCTGTTTTATTGGTGCCAGATGGACATCTTAGTCCTCTTTTTGATGACCATGAGCTCCTTCAGATGTCAGAGGACAGCTATGATGCCAAGAAGGAGATGGCAACCACCATATGGGCAATGTGGAAGTAGAACAAGAGTGTTTTTAGAATATCTTCATTTCTTTCTTAAGATTTTTAACATAATTTAACAACAACAACAATAACAAAATGAGAGACTTCCATTAATGCCTAGTTTGTGGAACAATGTTTTCAATGTTTTTGTGGGTTTAACATAATTGCACACAATAATGAATTTCATCATGGCATTTATATATATATATATATATATATATATATATATACATTATATATATATAATGTATTTTTGCTTCCTTTATTTGCCCCATTGCCCTCTCTCATTTTCCTTATTCCTCTTATTTGGAATGGTACTTTATGACTATATTTACTCTGTATACTTTGTTTTCTTATATGAAAAAAAGACCAAATACAAAATATTGTGCCAGAATTCTACTTTTCCAACTACAACAAAAATCAGATCCCCCCTCCTCCCAGAAAGATGACATAAAAGAACTGTGTGTTGGCAAATGTACAGGATGGATTAATATTCTTTTTTCATAACTTGGGCAACAATGTTCGTTTGTGACTTACAGAGACACACTTATCTTCTAAGACAGAAATGACATACGTGCATGTCTACCATAAAAAGAACCTTGCACAGGGAGTGCCATATACCCCCAGGGAAGCAGAAGGGAGTGACAGGAGAGAGCAGCAATGCCTTTTATGGCTTCCTTTCAGAAACTGGCTTCTTATGCCCTTTGCATTTCACTTCCTGCATAATGAGGTTCATGCATAATGAGAGTCTCTGCTACTTGTGTTGTTTCTATTTGGCAACTAGTTCTATTTCTACTGTACTTCAAAGGAAAAGAAGACCCTTGAAATATTGTAGGAAATGGTCCTAGGCAAAAATAGAAAGGGAATTGACTACTTTTAGAGAAATGAAAAGTTGGAAAGAGCAAGTTACTATATATGTGGCACAGGTGGGCAGGAGATGTAAGTTGGGAGTCAATGATGGGCAAAGTCTGTGATGGTTTCAGCTTCTCTCCATCTTTTAATCTCTCTCTCTCTGGGTTCATGTACATAAATATGGGTGCACATGTACCACAGTACATGTGTGAAGGTCAGAGGACAGCCTTGGATGTTGGTCCTTGCCTTCTATCTTTGTTGGAGACAGACTCTTTTGTCCACTGTGTACACCAGGCTCGTTGGCCAGTAAGCTTCTGGGGATCTCTTGCCCCTACCTCCCATCTCAGCATAGAAACTTTAGGATTAAAGATGTGTGCTAACATGTCTGGCTTTATGTGGACTTAAACTCAGGTCTTTATGCAGGATGTGTTTTATCCACTGAACCATCGTTTAAATTTTGCTTTGAGACAGGATCTCCTTATAAAGGCCAGCCTAGCCTTGAATTCATAAATTCTTCCAGAGTAGCTCACTTCCCTTCATTTTTAATAGCCCAGATCTTCACCATCTTCCTAGGGGGGTGGCTTTTCCTCACCATGGCCAGCAACTGATCAAAATAAATTAGGGACAGCTGCAGGTAACACACTCCAGACTTCAATTCATAGCAGCTCAAGGAAATGAAACTTCCTCTCATGAAAAAAGTCAGGACAGAGTAACTCAGAATCGATATGACTTTTATGCTTTGTCCAGTCCTGAAGATGTAGACTCATTTCATTGCTCTGGTGTTCTCTCAGGGCAATGATGTCCCGCCTGTGTTTGAAAATCATGCTTAGGAGTTGAACCACTATAAAAGGATTCAGGGCAGCAGAAGAAAGAGATGAAGAACAAAGTTCAGTGTGCATATGCCAGCTGTCTTTAAAAGACAGCTGGTAGCAGTCATGGGAACTTTTTGCTCACATCTCATTGGTTAAATTTAATCATATGACCACAACTAGCAGCAAAGGGAAATAGAAAACACAGTCTTTCCCTGTACACAGCATTTAAAAAACCAAAACCAAAGCAGCAACAACAACAACCATAACACCCCAACAGTTTTCTCTGATTCTCAGCCTTCTGGCTACGATCAAGTGTGACATCTACTCCAGTGGAATAAGAACTTTAGATACTAGGGACAATCAAGATGAGCCAGTGTTCACTGTGCCTTCTATATGTTGGTCTCAAGTGCTTTTTCGTAGGTTCAGTGCCAATCAGACACAAACTTGAGTATATAAAATTCTGGGTGGGGCTAGAGGGATGGCTCAGTAGTTAAGAGCACTGGTTGCTCTTCCAGAGAACTCAGGTTCAATTCCCAGCACCTACATGGTAAGTTATAACCAACCTGTAACTCCATTTTCCAAGGTCGTCTTCTTGCTTCTGTAGACACTAGTCACTCATTTTGGTCACACACACACACTAGTCACACACAAACACACACACACACACACACACAACTTTAAAATAATAAGAAAGTCTTGAATGAATGTAGTTGCTTTATTGCTTTTTTCTGGGTAAAGCAAGCTAGGAGTTCAAGTTTATCCATAGGAAAGGTATGCTAACAAAGGACTAAGAGGCTATTGTCTGTATTCAATACAAATGTTGAGGAAGATTTTAAATATCCAAATATTCTACATATCTAGAGAAGTATTACAAAAATTCATTCTTAGTATAAATTCACCTTTTTTTGCAGTACTTACCTTTTAATTTACTTTTTAGTTGTGTGTGTTTGTGTGAGTGTTTGTCTGTGTGTAGGCCTGAGGTTGATGTTGGGTGTCTTCTTCAGTGCCTCTCCAGCTTATTTCTTGAGACAGGATCTCACACTGAGCCTGGTGTTCAAAGCTAGACTCATAGACCAGCACATCTCAGTGTACTTCTTGTCTTTACCTATGCAATGCTGGGATTATACACTTGTACTGGGCCTTACTCAGTGTTCTATTGTTGTAAAGAGACACCATGACTATGGCAACTCTTCTAAAAGAAAGCATTTAATTAGGGCTGGCTTACAGAAGAAAAGGGGAAGGAGGCCTGTCTCTGCTCTTTGTTCTCAGCACTTGTATGACTTTCAGAGTGTGTAATCACAGGATAACAAGTTCACTATGAGTTTACACATAAATTCAGGTCATAAATTGAATAATAATGTTACAACAGAGAATGTCTTCATGCATATCCACTAGGAGTAATTATCTGGCTAAGCAGTCATCATTTGTTACTAGCTTAAGGTTCATTGAGAGTTAAAAGCCATAACTATGTTGTCCTTGAAGTTTTGTATAAATAAACCCATTCAATATTTTATATCCTGTCCTTGCATTTGTGGTGTATGTCCTTAGTTCATTCTTTATGACTTTTGGTTAATGGTTTTTATAATCCCTTGGGTGGAGTTAGAGAATAGACTTCTGAAAATTTTCCTCTGGCCTTCACACAATATATACACATGCACGTATATTCGCGTGCACACAAGTGCATGCATGCGCACACATACACACATGATCCTCCTGGAAGATTTATGTATTGTTATTAACTGACTTGTTGAATGACAATATTAAAAACCAGTGTTCATTGGAATGGGGTTGTGTCCCCTATGAGGGAGGGGTACCTTGATCTGATTTGCTTTCTGTCATAAGAGCCAGCAGCAGAACTGTCTTTAGCTGACACCCAGGGGTAATAGGAGAGATACTTGAATTCTAACCAGCTTTTTAAATGAACTCTACACCTAGACCCCAGAGGGGCTCAGAGAGGTCAATCACATCTCTACTGCCTTAAAGACAGCTTCTTAAGCCCAGTGTGGTGACACATACCTTTAATTCCAGTGTTGTGGTAAATATTAATTGGGGGTTTCTACCTCACCTTTGATCATTTAGTTCTGAAATAAGAGACACAAAACCTTTATATTTATAATAAGCCTTAAAGCATTAGAGCTGGGTAGACATCAACTCTCTATGTTATTTTGTCTACTTCCCTGTCAAGAACCCCAAAGATATCACTTGCCATATTCTGCCTGGGCCACCAACAGGCTGGTTCTTCCAGCCTGGTCCTCATGGTCATGTGCTCCTGATCCACCTACCCCCATGGAGCTTTCTTCCTTCTTCCTCATTCCCTCTCTCCCTCCCTCTCTCCCTCCCCCTCTTTCTCTCTCTCTCTCTCTCATAGTTTTTACCTAAGACCCCAAGCTCTAAGAACTGAAGCCCCCACCTACCTCTCTTCTGCCCAGCTACAGGCTGTAGGCATCTTTATTGACCAATGCCAGTTAACTTTGGGGGTGGGGTGGGCAGATTTAAACAATAAAAACTGCTATATGTGAGGATCTCCTTGTCTTGAGGCAATTAGACCCTGGGAGACAAAAATTAGCATTAAAACACATAGCAACAGACCAAACCTCAACATCCCAGCACTTAGGAGGCAGATCTCTGTAAGTTTGAGGCCCACCTGTTCTACATAATGAGGCCCAGGACAGCCAGAGCTACATAGAGAGATCCTGTCACAAACAAACAAAGATAGCGTCTTACAGTTGTATTACGTTTATAAAAATTTAGTTTTGTGTATATACTGATGGAGATCACAGAGCAACTTGTAGGAGTCATCTTTCTCCTTTCAGTGTTGAGTACCAAAAATTAAACTCAAGTCATTAGGCTTGGCAGCAAATTAACGAATAATCTGAGCTCTCCTGGCGTTTCATGCTGTTGCTGCTTTAATGATTTTAGTTTTACCATTTTAAAAGTCTCTGTATACATGTCTCTGTTTGTAGGCATGTGCATGTGAGTACAGCTGCTCTACAAGGGCAGGAAGTATCAGATACCTTGGGGCTGGGGTTATAGATGGTTACCAGCTCCTCACTGTGGGTGCTGGGAACCAAACTTAGGTTCTCAGGAAGAGCAGCACATGCTCTTAATGGTTGAGCCATCCTGCTGGTCCCAGCTGCTTGTTTCTTGATACAATGTTTGGTCACTAGTGCTGGCTACCAATCTGTACTATGCAATAGAATTATGACTGATGATGGGTGTGCTATCCACTAAGCTGCTGAACACCTGAAGTGTTTCAAGCATGACTCAGACCGTGTTCAATGATACACGTGGCTACCAGCTTCAACATTGGGCAGTGAAGATGTTCCCGTCATTGAAGAAAGTTTTCCTGGAGAGCACTGCTCCTCTGGAAACCAGCCCCGAGTTATATAACCTGTAAGTGATTTGGAAGCTACTGGAGTGGGAAAACAGGAAGCTGGAAAGGGGAGCACCGAGAAGCAGGACTGCACATGGGCAGATGGGACAATGGGACCCTGTCAGCCTCAGGAGTTCTGGGAACCATCAGAATGCACACCTTAGGATCAACTTGCCCCTAATGTCATGGAGTTGGCATATTTCTCCAGCACTTTCCCCTTGTCTTGTTCCCGTGATATTTTGGGCACGTCTCCCTGTCTAAGCAAGGGAGGACACTGTGCCCTTAAAGGTTCTCAGTCACAAAACAGAGCAGTCAGTGCTGTCAGGGCCTACAATACTGGTACACATGGGGCTTGCTCTCTTCTGCTCCAGGTCTCCAGGCTCAACTATGTTTTATATATACCTTCAGAGAAGTTGTCTCATGTATTTTTTTAATTTCATTTTTATAAATGGCTTTATTTCTTACACGCACCACTACATCACATTTTCTACTTAATTGTATGTCTCAGAAATATCTCATTGGAGTCATTTCTTTAATTTTCTCTTCTTGGCTGTCTTTAGTACAAACAAGTTCAGACTGGAAGAGAAAAAGACCTTCAGGGGCTTGGCTGAAAGAACACAAGGAGCCTCATGTTTGGCTTATAGAATTCAAAGGCAAGCTGTTGTTGAGACTACAGTTTGCTTTAAGTCATTTCAGGATGGTGATTTTCTTGTTAAAAATACAAACAGAAGTTTGCTTGGTGATAAACTCAGGCAGTGTGTGGGCTGATTAGATAATGGAGTAGGCAATCAATGCATTAACCTCCCAGGATGACTGCTGCAGCAGAAGGAAGCAGACTCCTAGGCAAGGTAGCTCCCAGCATGGGGATTCAAGTTGTGTATTCAGGCCACAACACCAGTCAGACCAGTCAGCTATGTTACTTTTAATGCCTCTTGAATGTCTTCTAGGCCTAGTGTCTTTTTTCTTCTCTCTACCTCCATTCACATATCCTAGGCTGGTCTGAGCCTTTCACCTCCCGATTACTGGGATTATAAGCATTTCCCACTGTGCACAGCTAAGGAAGAATATATTACACACACTCCTCTTAATTTTCTCCTATTTGATAAGGATGATAATGGCTGTTGAGACCAGGCTGTGCCATACTCGAAGTTACTTCCATATTGTATAAAGCTGAGTTTTCACACTGTGCCTGCCTTGAGAGACTCCATGTTATAAGCAGCCTTTGACTCTATTTCAGGATGGAAAATGACTCTGCACCTTGGAGGACACCTAAAACCATGTGTCTCACAGCATCCAAATGGCACAGGTTGTTAGGTAACTTATACCTAAAAGTAGAAAAGGTGCCATCCTATGACTTTATCAAAGTATACTGGAACTATAGGGAGACATGTGAATATTACAAATCACATCAGGGTAACAAAGCCCAAGAACTTATTTGATACACCAGACTGAGGAAAGGTTGCAATACTCTCATCTGAACACCATTCAGAGGAAGACATCTAATGCCGATGACCACACAGATATCTGGGGTGGGGTGTGTGTGTGAATAAAGTTGGAATAAAATGGCCAGTACTAAGGAAAGCAGAACAACTTAGAGATTGCTGTTAACAAAATCAGCACACCTTGTAAATTTATTGTTATTCAATAATTCTGACATTGTGGAAAGACACACTCTTGTTCATTTATGTTTCTCAAACAGCATGCTCATGACTATGCATTTGCATATTGCACTCCTTTTCAATGAGTTTGCAAGAATAATCACATTCAGGTCTATGTAAGCCAGGCAAGTGGGTAACAGGGAGTAGTGGAGGAGGAGAGGTAAGAGGAGAGTAAGTTACATACACTTCTATCTTTCCTCCTTTTCAACACTTAGCCACAAATAAAGACAGTATCTATGTATTACCTGAAACTCCTCTGCGTGAGTTGAAACCCTTCAAATTTGAGTTATGTTTTGTGTGTAGACTGTGTGGCCCTGTTGTGACTTTTTAGTAAACCTGTAGCCTCTTCAACATCACCTCCCCCATTTCCACCATCTTTCCATGCAGCAGTCATGAGCATCTATGTTACTTTGTGGGAACTTGGAAATGCTGAAGGTTTAGTTTGTGCATCCTCAATCACAGCCTGATGGAGGTCATCAGCCTGGACCTCACATCATCCTGTTCCAGGGTTTCTGTGACCCAAGGAAGGGAACAGAAGGGAATATTCTTCATGGGCTTATAATGACTTCTATTTGTATCTCATTGCCCAACACAAATCATGTGACTCATCTATTCCCAGGCACAGTATGGCAGCTGGGAAAAGTACTAGAAATGTCTGCTAAAAGAACTAAGGAAGCAGCAGCTGTTTCTTCTCTCCCAATAGTTTACTGGATAAAGGTGACATGCAACAGCTGCTGACTACTGAGCCTCCTATTTGGTTGGAGTGTACTTGGTGCCTTCCATCGTGATAGCGTGAGTCCAGCAGGAGCTTTCCATTCTTTCTTTTCTAGCTTCTATTGGAAATGGTCTTTACCTCAGGGATGGGGTAAGTAAAAGCAGAGGTGGGTCTGTGGTCTTTTATTCTCTAGCAGTTAATATCAAACAAATGAAAGATATCCATGTGTGCAATTTAAGAGTCAAGTAATCAAGCACAGAATGTAGCTCAGATGGTAGAGGGCTTGACTAGCACACATGAAGCTCTGGAGTTTGCTTCAGCCCTCAGCATCTGTAATCCCAGTACTTGGGAGGCAGAGGTAGGAGGATCAGAAGTTGAAAGTTGTTCTTAGCTATGTAGTAAGTTCAAGACCAGTGTAGGCTACTTGGACTATTGTTCTTTTCATCTCTCCACAGAACTTAAGAAGCTGGTAGAGACATGTGATTTTAATTTTATATCTTTAATTATTTAAAAATCATTCAGGGCTACACAAAGAAACTCTGTCTCAAAAAACCAAATGAAACCAAAAAATTATTTCATGTTTGTGTGTGTGTGTTGTGTGCACATATGAATGTGTATGCTATGCGTGTGCCATGGCACCCATGTGGTAGTAAGAGTAAAACATTCAAGAAAGGAATTGGTTTTGGCATCCAACCTTGTTGAGGTAAGGTCTCTGGTTGCTTCTGTCACACTGCATAGCCCATGCTACTTGGCTCACTGATTTCTGGGTGGTTCTCCTGTTTCTGCCTCCCATCTTGCTATTGAAGTGGGATTACACACACCACACATCCATTTTTTTTTTACATGAGTTTCAGGCATGGGTGTGTAGCTTTGGTCCCTGTTTCTATGAAGCTAATGCCTCCACCTGGTTAGCTATCTTAATTTGGTTTCTAAAATATATTTTATTTTTGACACATCATGTTTGTAAGTATGTATGGGATACAATATGTTCAAATATGTACTGACTCATTTGAGATAATTAGTATTTCTATGTTCTTGAATGTTTATTATTTATGGGCTGGAAGTCTTCATACTTTTCTAGTTCTTTTGAGCCACACCCTAAACCTTTATAGACTGTAGTCAATCTACTGTGTTATAGAACACTAGAACTAATTTCTCTTTGTACTGACTGTCTAGCCTCTCTAAGTGACATTGGGGTATGGCAGAGGTGTGTGGGGAGTGATTTATGTGGGTACCTAGAGGGTCTGTTAGTTAACTTTTCTCATAACTGGGACCAAAATACCTGACATAAACAAGTTAAGGAAGGAAAGGGTTGTCTTGGCTCATGGCTTTAAAGGATCACAGTCTGTCATCGTGGGAAAGGCATGGCAAAGCAACAACATGGTGGCAAGAAGGTATACCAGAGTTCCTCACATGGAATCTAAGAGCTTGGGATGGAGCCAAAAAATATGTATAGCCTTCAAGTCTACCCCAATTGAGCTAACTCCAATAGGTTGGTCCCAGTTCCCATATATACCACAACACACCAAAGGAACCTCATCACCTAGAGACAAGAGGTTCAAACACATAAGCCTATGGGGGGGCATTTTACATTCAAACCAAATCCAAGAGTTATGTGGAGAAGAAATTATAAGAAAGCAAGTGTGCATAGGGAGCTGTTGAATGATTCCTGATGTGAAACGGTTGGTGGTGTTTGGATAGTATGGAGGTTTGTATGACAATGGCCCCATAGGCTCATATATTTGAATGCTTGGTCCCCAGTTAGTGGAACTGTTTGTGAAGGATTAGGAGGTGGAGTCTTATTAGAGAAGGTATGCCACTGGGTGTAGGCTTTGAGCTTTAAATGCTCACACCAGGAAACCCTCTATGCCTGCAGCTTGTAGATAAGATGTGAGCTCTCAGCTACATCTCCAGAACCATGCCTGCCTGCCACCTCACTCCCCACCATGATAATCAAGGGCTAGTACTGTGAAATTGTAAGCAAGTCTCCAGTTGAATGTTTCCTTTTATAAAATTCCTTGGTCATGGTGTCTCCCCACAGCAACACAACAGTAACTAGGGCAGATAGGGAGGGAGGGGTGTGATGTGAGACATAGAGCCAGCAAGATTTCTGATGGATTGGTTGGAGGACCCAAACAGTGGCTGAAACACCTAGAAAGATGGAGTTGTCATTTCTGGTCCATCTCTCACATATATCTTCTGCCCCATTCTACTGCCATTTTCACATCTGAGGTCTCATTTATTCTCATTGTTGTTATTGCCTTCAAACAGATATTTGTGGAAAAATGGGTTTGTTCACTTTAGGCCTTTGTAAAGACTTGATGGTTTGCTCACCCAGTCCATAGTAGAACATGGAAAACCTGTTCCAGTTCAAATACTACTTGTCTCCACTGAAACTCAGTCAGAAATTAATTATTAATACAAGGTATTAAGAGATACTGGAATCTTAAAGATATTAGGGCTCTGTCCTCAAGAATGGATTAGTTCATATAAGTCCACTCTAAACCCAAGTTGTTCATGTCCATTCACTGTATTCCATCACATGTTTCCATCAGTGCCTAAGGAAGAGTTTCATGTAAATTCCTAGTTCCTGGTAAACATTAACTCTCAGTGGATTTGTCTACTTTGAACATTTCATATCAATGTGTGTGTGTGTGTGGTTCTATCTGGCTTCTTTTATTGATATAATGTTTTTGAGGTTTCTATTCCAGGCACTTACCCTTGCAATAGTGGGTCTTCTTGAGTTCCACAACTGGCTCTTTTCCATTTTCCTTTTAGCCTTTGTAGCCATCTGTGGTGGTTTGTAAATGCTTGGCCCATGGGAAGTGGCACTATTAGGAGGTGTGGCCTTACTGGAGGAAGTGTGTCACTCTGAGGGTGGGTTTTGAGGTCTCCTTCTAAAGCTTCAGTCAGTGCAAAGAGAGACCCTCCTCCTGGCTGCCTGTGGAAGCTAGTTTCTTCTTTTGGCTGTTTTCAGATTAAGTGTAAAGCTCTTCAGTTCCTTCTCCAGTACCATGATGATAATGAACTGAACGTCTGAAACTGTAAGCCAGCCCCAATTAAATGTTGTCTTTAAAAGAGTTGCCTTGGTCATGGTGTCTCTTCACAGCAATGCAAACCCTAATTAAGACACTACCCTAAATAGTTTACTCTACTCCCATGTAATCTACCCCTACAAATAGACTCACAGTTGATGGCTCAAACTGTTCTTTCAGTTTTTCAGCAAATGCCCATCTGTAATTCCAGGCATTGGAGACAGAGACTCAAGTCTCCCAATTCAAGAGATGGGGCTCACTCAAATCTTTTCCCTACAACTGCAGATGAAAAGCACATCACAGCAGTAAGAACTGAAAGCTTCAAAACCAGGATCAATCTTCAGTCCTGATGTGGCCCTGTTTGAGGGCTTTGGGCAACTTTGAGTCCTTTTTTTTTTTTTTTAAATCTGGGCAATGAAGAACTGACCTTCAGAGGTGTGCTGGGACTGAATCATGTAATGTACATGAAATGCTCAGCACACAGCATCAACAATCAATCACAAACTTCCCATCTCAGTTTCCTGTTGCCTCTCTGATAGATTACTACAAATACAATGGCATGAGGCACACAGCTATATCCTCTTACACTTCCTGAGTCTCACGGGGCTAAAGTCAAGGCACAAATAGCTTAATTTCTTCTAGAAGCTCTTGGGGCAAATCCATTTTCTTTTTTCTTTTTATTTATTGATTGGATATTTTCTTTACATTTCAAATGTTATCCCCTTTCCCAGTTTCCCTCCCTCCTGAAAACACACTATCACATCCTCCCTCCCCCTGCTTCTATGAGGATATTTCTCCACCCACCCACGCTCAATTCCCCTACACTGCAGCATCTATTGAACCTTCATAGGGCCAAGGATCTCTCCTTCCATTGATGCATGACAAGGCCATCCTGTGCTACATATGCAGCTGGAGCTATGTGCACTCCTTTGTTGATAGCTTAGTCTCTGGAGTTCTGGGGGCTCTGGTTGGTTGCTACTATTGTTCTTCCTATGGGGTTGAGAATCCATTGTCTTGACATACAGTTTCTGGAGGCTGCAGGTAGCTGTCCTTCACTCTTTCCAGTCATGCCTCAGACTTCTGCTTATGTTTCCTTTTTCACTCCAACCCACTAACCTTCTTACTTAAAGATCCTTGTGATGACAAAACACACATGGAGAATACAGGATCATCTCTCCTTTCATATGATCTTTCACTTCACCGTATTTGCTCAGTCCCCCATTGCCATGTTGGACAAGTGCCTGAGACTAGGCAGTACACCCACACCATTGCTGAGATCTGTGTTCACGTTCTCTATACCTAAGCTTTCCCCTTCAGTGACCAGGGATAGCTCTCTCCAGCTCTATCTAGTTCCCACTTTCTTCCCTTATTACTAATATTAGCTCCTATTCCCCCCCCCCCTTTTTTTTTCTTTTAGTGACAAGGTTTCTCTACATAGCCCTAGCTATCCTGGGACTCACTAATGTAGACCAGATTAGCCTTGAATTTAGAGGAACCCCCTCCCCCCCAGTCTTTTCCTACCAAGTGCTGGGATTCAAGGCATGCATGCACCACCACTCCTAGCTCTCCTGCTCTTCTGGTGAAGAGTTTAAGATTCTGCCAGAGCAATGCTAAGCGGCTTCTAGCATTCTGGACCTTCGGAACTAAAGTCCTAGAGTCCATCTTTATGCAGAGACTTTTGGCTCTTTGTTCTGGGTCATAAACAGCTGTCTAATCTCAGGGTTGAAAACTGATCTGGATGCAAGGGATATGGAAACAGAAGGAGTTCAAGGCCATTCTCTGATCCATAGCAAGTTTGAAGTCTGACTAGGCTACCTGAGACTCAGGCACAAAACTCCACAAAATTACACACACACACACACACACACACACACACACACACACACACACACACACACACACACACACACACAAAGAATCAGGTGGTATTAGCTGGTTTTATGTTAACAGAAGCTTTAATCATTAGAGAAGAGGGAGCCTCCATAAGACTGAGCTATATGTAAGTCTGTTAGGCATTTTTTCTTAATTAGTGATTTGGGAGGGCTCACATCATGGGTTGGTGACTGATGCTGGCCATGGTGGCACATGCCTTTATTCCCAGCATTCAGACACAGGTGGATCTGTGAGTTTGAGGCCAGCCTGTTCTACAAAATGAGTTCTACGACAGCCAGGCTATCTTGAAAAAAAAAAAAACAAACCAAACCAAACCAAACCAAACTAACCAACCTACCAAAACCAAAGAAAGCAGGTTGAGCAAGCCATGGGGAGCAAGCTAGTAAGCAGCATTCTCCCATGGCTTAACATTAGCTCCTGTCACCAGTTACCTGACTGTTTGAGTTTCTAACCTGACTTCCTTCAGTGATGGGCTATGTAAGTCAAATAAACCCTTTCCTCACCAACATGCTTTTGGTCATGGTGTTTCATCCTAGCAATAGTAGGCCGATGGTTCTATATTCCTTGGAGTGAGTTCCTGACTCTGTCTGTCTATACATTTGCCTATCTGAAAGGTGTGGAATAGCATTCTGTTTTAATTACCATGGTTCTGGTTAGCAGTGGGATTATCCATAATAGCCTTGTGAATACTCTGGTAGAGAGTATCATACTTCTACATCATGATAAGATTTATTGGTTTTGTTTCTGTTCTTTGAGACAAAGTTTCATACAGCCTGGGATTGTTTCACACTTTCTGTATAGCTGAGGATGCCCTGGAACTCTTTGAACCTCCTGTCTATACCTGCCAAGTGCTGGGGTTATAGGTGAACACCACATCTTGTTTAGGGTGTTGGGGATAGAGGCCAGGGATCATGCATGCTAGGTAAGCAGTCTCACAATGAAGCTGCATCAGCCCTGTGGTATGATGAGCAGTATGTACTGGCTTCTGCATCTGGCTCCCATATGATTTAAAACTCTGGTAGAGATTGGCTTTGGGAGAATACTAATGCTTGACCTTTGATTTTCATGGTATGAAGTTCTTAAATCCCTTGGAATTTCCTGCATGATGAGAACATCTCTTGATCTACTGAAGCAATTCTTGGTAGGCTCTCGGATGCTCCATTTGGGAGCTTTTTGCTAGCAGAAACAAGCATGCAACTAAAGCTGACAGTATCAAAATGGAGTCCCTTATGTCAACTTCTACACAGAAACTGTTTTTCTTCAACTTTGATATCACTCTGGTTATAGGTCACTGTGATAGAGGATATTGTTTCAAAATATCTGACTTGACCCTCCTCTTTTCATCTTAAATCTTTGCCATGCCAACTTTTCTGAATATTGGCACAGTTTAATATGGCACAAATATTCTCACTGCCCTGCCCTAAGCTCTCTCTTTTGCTTCTATAGATGCCTCTAGCAGTGCACACGAGCGTACACACAGATACACACAGATACACACACACACACACACACACACACACACACACACAAGTTCTCCAAGGGAAGAGACTATGGTATAGCTAATTGGAAGGGATAGTCAATATATTCAATAATTACTTGCAAGCAGTGGGTGCACCCTGACACCAATTATCCTAGGAATGAATTATGGTTGGGCATGAGCTATCCAGAAGCTAGAGTGGGCAAGGAAAGACTTTTTCATATTTGCAAGTTTTATATCCTGGACTCCCTCTCAATATTTTGACATTTAGAAAGATCAAGTGTGTAATATACATATTGCATACTTACCGTGTGGCCAGCAATGTGTGTTTTATAGGTACTGCTCACAACAGTGTTCCTTCACAGCAGTGAAGGAAAATCATTGCATTAGTTAGGGTTTTACTGCTGTGAACAGACACCATGACCATGGCAAGTCTTATTTAAAAAAAAACATTTAATTGGGGCTGGCTTACATGTTCAGAGGTTCAGTCCATTACCATCAAGGTGGGAGCATGGCAGCATCCAGGCAGGCATGGCGCAGGCAGAGCTGAGAGTTCTACATCTTCATCCAAAGGCTGCTGGTGGAAGACTGATTTCCAGGCAACTAGGATGAGAGTCTTAAGCCCACACCCACAGTGACACACCTATTCCAACCAGGCCACACCTCCAGATGGTGCCACTCCCTGGTCTGAGAATATACAAACCATCACAACCATTCCCACTCATTTTGAAGAGCAGTGAGAGAGGCAGGCTAACTGTGCAAGGTAACAAAGCCAGCAGTGGCGGGATAACAAGGCAGCATCTCTGAGGTGGGCATAGAAAACAGCACTCTCAGCTGGGCGTGGTGGCGCACGCCTTTAATCCCAGCACTCGGGAGGCAGAGGCAGGCGGATTTCTGAGTTCGAGGCCAGCCTGATCTACAAAGTGAGTTTCAGGACAGCCAGGGCTATACAGAGAAACCCTGTCAACTCCCCCCCCCCCCCCCCGCCCACACACACACACAAAAAAAGTACCTGCTGTCTAGGCAGGCTCTGACTTGTCTGTGTCGGTTGAAAGGGACCTGGTTGTCTCAGGGCAGGGGTGGATGGAAGCGGAATGTGTTCCTAGGGAGCAACATGTCATTACAGAATCTTTTCACCAACCTTTGATGGATGTGCTAGCCTTCTCAGGTCAACACCGGCTCACCCTGGCAATGGACTGTAAGAACGTATTTAAAAAGGAGCTGGCTTCTATAAACGGACTGCTCCATCAATGTTTAGCTTTTCCTTCTCACAGCTGTTTTTTGCTTACTAAATCGGCATTTACTATATGAAGTAAGAGCTCAACTGTGCATTTTGACAATAAGAGACTGTAAAAGTGACCAGGTTTGGGAATTACTGTTTGTTATCAATTCTGCTTGACAACCAAGGTCTGGACTGAAAACAAGAAAACAATAATGTCAGATGGGTGATTTTCACTGTTTTACAGCAGCCGCAGTTGTAGATCAAATCCAGTCCATAGCCTGTTTTATTTTATTTTATTTTTTTTTACAAATAAAATTTTATTGAAACACAGTCACATTCATTTGTTTATTCAGTAACTATGGCTGTTTTTATGCTATAAAGACAGGGTTAGGCAGTTATGAGACAACATGGCCTGCCAAGCCCAGAGTACTTACTCTCAGGTCTTATAGAGCATGCGGGCTGACACCTAGCAGAATAACAAGTGCCACTTTTTTTTCCCCCCAAGACAGGGTTTCTCTGTATAGCCCTGGCTGTCCTGGAACTTACTTTGTAGACCAGGCTGGCCTCGAACTCAGAAATCCTCCTGCCTCTGCCTCCGGAGTGCTGGGATTAAAGGCGTGCGCTACCACACCTTGCACAGTGCCACTTCTTTTACTGTTCACTTACATGGTTTTCAGAGGGGTCCACAGAAAAAGTCACAGAAAATACGTGGACAGAAGCTCAGTGTGGGCAGTGCAAACCTGCAAACGAGCATTTGGGAGGTGGAAGCAGGAAGATTTTAAGTTTGTAGCTAGCATGCACTGTATGAAAACTGGCCTAAAAATGTAGGAATGTCTGGGCCAGGATGTGGAGTGGGTGGGCTGGGGAGCAGGGGATAGGGAGCTTTTAAAGGAGGGGAAACAAGGAAAGGGGATAACATTTAAAATATAAATAAAGAAAATATCTAATAAAAATGTAGGAATAAATGACACGTGGCTTAAGGCTTTTATGACATTCTGGATGGTTTAAAGAAGGACATTAAAAATGCAAAACAATAGGCAGTATTGCTAGGCAATAATTTCAATGAACTGGACTGTTAAAGAGAAAACCAAGAGCCAGTACAATACATAAATTATCACTTTGTCAGTGAACATTCCTTGTGTTGGCAACAGTATACCTCTCTCCTGTTGACAGACTGTATCCACCATGTTGGTATACAGGCCTCTTTCTCTGAAAAATGTCCAGAAGAGATGAAGAGGGAGAGGCTAGGAACTGTGATGCATTCCCTAGGGTCCCGGTGCCCAGGACTCAGAACTTCAGGGGAATGACAGGCCAGTACTTTGGTTGCTTTCTGTCACAGTGCTTGTCAAAGCTCAGCTGTACAGCAGTCTCCATGGCCAGGATCTTGGGAGCACTGTTGCCATATAAGCGCTTCATCTCTGCTTGGCGCCGCTCCCAGGGCTTCTCAGATGGGGGTTCCAGTGACCTACGGTGGTTGAAGTACAGGCCATGGTCCGCATTCACATAGTCATTCAGGCGCTCTGCGTCCAGCTGCTGCTGTCGCCCTGGGAATGGATAGGACTGACACCATAAAAGATAGACACATGCAGGGAGAGGATCTGCTGGATGCTGACACTCCTGCTACCACGCCTCACATGCCATCTGTGCTCCCTAAGCTCCTCCTACTGTCCTTCCCAATAGCAAACTTGGACCTTGTTGGGGCAGCTGCGGTGATCCGCAGATCCTAAGGCATGAAGCTCACTGTTCACTTCTTAGGGGCCACTAGCCACTAACAGAACCTGCAAAATGCCTCCAAGAAACCCACTATCCCAACCCACTAATCCTCTACAGCAGACCTTGAAGATACAGGAGAAAAATGAAAGCACTTGGCTTTCTCTTGTCATCTGACTGGCCATTAATGGCAGGCAGTCCTTGTTTGCTTTCATGTACTGTTTCTCCCTGGGAGGGAAAAGTTTCCTTCAACGTTCAGTGCTATCAAAAGCACATCTTTAAAAACTACATTTGGGGATGGACATTCACCGTGCTATATGTGGGGGTCAGAACAGTGTTCTTCTTCTACTACGTGAGTGCCAGGGAATCAAACACTGGTTACCAGGCTTGGCAGCAAGTGTATCTCTGCACTGAGCCAGCCCATCAGCCCGTTTCTTTCTTTGCCTTTTGCACTCAAGTCTGGTGTGCCTGTGTGTGTGTACACATGTGAACGTGGAGGCCAGAGATTGATGTCAGGAGTCTTCCTCAATTACTATCCATTTTAGATGGGCTGAGTCATTTGAAGCCAGAGCTCAAAATGCAGCTAGTCTGGTTAGCTGCTCCTGGGCCCTTGTCTCCACTTCTCATATGCTGGGATTGCAGCATGCCTGCCATGCACGTCTAGCATTTCTGAGGATGCTTGGGGGTCCGAACTCTGGTCCTCACACTTACTAGCACAAATGTGGGGTGTATGTGGCGTGGCCCCTCTGGATCTGACTCACGTTCTTCCAGCTACATAACAAAGCTGCTTTTCCTGGTGTGGAGCTCAACTTGTCAGGTCCCAGCTTAGCACAGGGGAGACCTGCCAAGTCTACTAATTCAGTAAATCCTGGTAAAGGAAGCATTGATTCAATGTCTTCCTCCCTTCTCTCCTTTTGTTTAAACCACAGACAGTCCCAACATTAAAATTCTTACTCCTATGTAAATACCAACATAAGAATGTCAACAAAGCAAAGCAGCAGAAGGGAGAAGGAAGTGGGCAGGCACACTTTTGTAAGCAACTCTGTCAAGAGGGAAATTGATAGCTTCAAGCACACTATCTATAGCCACTATTGTTACCCAGAGGAATGCCCTGAGATAAGGACTTAAACTGGCTGTAGGGGAATAACACTATGGGATAAATCATTCTTTCCATGGTGGGCCACTCTCTGCTAGTATCTGGAAGGGAAGACAGCAGTGAGCTAGTCAAGTGTGAAGGAAGACATTTATATAGCTATTCGAAGTCACCCTTGTAAATCCCGTTTTTGTTCTTTTTTGTTTATTTTTTTTATGACTAACACCTTGGAAATATCTAGGAGTTTTACAAACATTAGATATAGATATACAGCTAGGCCTGATAGCACGTATCTTCAATGCTAGCATTCAGGAGGCAGAAGCAGGTTTAAAACTGTGAGTTCCAAACCAGGCTGGTCTACATCATGAGTCCGAGAGAGCCAGAAGCACGAAGGGAAGTGCTGTGAGGGCATTCTGCTGTTGCACAGGAGCCTGGTTTCATTCCCAGCACTCATGGAACCCCAGTTCCGATGGGTCTGATGCCCTCTGGCCTCTGAGAATACCCCCAAACATTCGGCATTCACTTACACACATACGCAGAAGCAGACAAGACAAATAAAAATGGCTATGGCCACACATATACAGCCACTGTTGTCTTAGAACATCTGCCCTTACTTTCACGTGTGGAAAAATAAGTGCATAAAGCAAATGACAGGAAACAGCAGAAAAGGCATGCATGGCCTTTCCTGGGAAATGCACAGAACTGGCCCAATCACAAATGAATTGCAGGTCACCAAGAATTTTCTTCAAAACTTTGGTCTTTGGGCCAAGTTGAAAACATCAGCATTCCCGCTGTTCAGTGCTCAGAGGCATGTGCAGTCTACAGTCATGCTGAGCTCTGGGAGAGGAGTGTGGTGGTGAATGTGGCAGGGGAAATGGCCATTTCACCGCTGACCTCACTTCTATAGGGAAAACAAAAATCAAAACTGGGCCAGAGAAAAGCACCTGCCAGTTCTGTTTCTTATTTCTAGAGATCCCTGTGTTTGTGATGGGCAGCTAGGGTAGAATCCCCAATGGGGAGCGTGTTTTTCCCCTGGGCTCACTTTCTATCATTCCTTCACCTCTGTCCTGGAACTGCTCACCTCTGCTTCTTCTCACAGAACTTTAAAGTAAGCTTAGATTTCCTGGTGAGATACACAGGGTTTGTATTTTTTTTAATTAGATGTTTTCTTCATTTACATTTCAAATGTTATCCCCTTTCCTAGTTTCCTCTCCAAAAGTCCCCTATACCCCTTCCCCTGCTCCCCAACTCACCCACTCCCAGTTCTTGGCCCTGGCGTTCCCCTGTACTGAGGCATATAAAGTTTGCAAGACCAAGGGTCTTTCTTCCCAGTGATGGCCGACTAGGCCATCCTCTGCTATATATGCAGCTAGAGACATGAGCTTTGTGGGTACTGGTTAGTTCATATTGTTGTTCAGCCCTATAGGAGAGACACACAGTTTTTAACAAGCACTGGGTTCTATCTTTAGCCCAGGATGGCTATGTAGCCAAGGTGATCTTGAATTCCTTAATTTATGGGCTACACCTCTGAGGTGTAGGATTATAGTATAGTGCTACCATGCTTGGTTTCTACAGTGCTGAAGATGTAACTGCAGACTCTTCTCAAGCTAGGCAAGTATTTATCAACTGACTTATAGGCTAGACTAAACCATTTAGGTCAAAAACAAATGCTCTCTGATCAACTTGCTGTGTTCTAATGATCAGTTAGTTTCTGAAAATATTTTAGAATATATTGACTTAGGGAACCAAGAATTGTATGATACAATTCCTGGGCTTGAAGGCCTCTATTCAGTTTATTAATTGTTCTTTAATTCCTCCCACCCAAGTAAAGACAGCATCCTTAACCCTCACTCAGCACATTTTCCTTGTCAAGGTAAGGTGAGGGCTTAGCTAACTGGATGTGACTGGCCCAGCTCAAGTCGAGTAGTATCAGCGTTACAATGGAGAGCCAATAGTATGGTCGCCTTGCATGGGCAACAGCCTGTCTCATCATAAAACTGAAATCAGCCGTAGCACTCAATGTTACTGAGCACTCTTTCTCATGTGGTTGTGATACTGAGTCTTGATTGACAGCATGGCTGCATTGAGGGACACTTAGGAGATGGTAAAGCACGCCTCTGCAAGCGTCTACCAGTGTTTCTAGATGATCAACCAAGGAAGGGAGAAACATCTGTCAGGAATGTGGGTGGCACCACACAAAAGTCTGGGGCCCAGAGCAGGAAGAGGCCTGTCAGCGTAGGCATGCTCTGCTTCCACCAGAAGCTACGCTCACCTCATGGTTTACTGTTTTCCAGGCCCAAAGCCACGACTCCATCTGACTGATCTTGAACTGTAACATCTGAAACTCCCGAGCCAAAGCAAGTCTTTCCTTCCTAGGTGACAGGTCTTTGTCACAGGCATCAAAGGTGTGAGTAACATACAGGAATTGACTCACTAACTACAAATCAAAACAACACTTAGGTTCCATTCCAGCTTCAAACTGGGGCTGAAGAGGCCGAGCAGCAGGTTCTCGTCACTGGGGCTTACTCGGAAAGAGGCTTTGTGCAGATAAAAGATAATGATGAGATTGCACTAGATTAGTGTACACCTTAAATCTAAGGGGAGTGGCCTTATATGAGACAGAAAAGGACAAAGAGACACAGGGAAAGTCATGTATAGACAGATGGCGATACTGCTACAAGTGAAGGGATGCTAGAAGACACCAAGTGCTGCAGGAAGCAGGAGTCTCCTAAGACCACCAGAAAACACAGATACTTAGCTATGAGTCATGACAGTAGCAACATTACAGTTATAAAGTAGCAGCAAAAGTAATTGTATGGTCGGGTATCAGCACAGCATAAGGAGCTGTATTAAAAGGGTCACAGCAATAGGAACGTGGAGAAGCACTGCTTTAGGGCCTTTGTAGGAAGGCTGCCCTGGGGACACCTTGATTTTGGATGTGAAAAAAATAAACCTCTGCTGTTTGGCCATGAACATTGCTGTAATTTGCTACAGCAACCCTATAAAACAATACAAGAGTTAATATGCATGTGGAATTAAACAAGCATGCCTCACCTCTAACTAGTAATACATTTTAAAGGAAAAACTTTACTGGACTCCATCTAAGTTTAGGGCCCATGGTTTTGGTATCAGTCTGTGCATCTATAAGAAGCTACCAGGAGAACTGAGAGATGGCTTACTGCTTAAGAGTTCAGACTGCTCTTGCAGAAGATCTAAGATCGGTTCCCAGTACCTAGGGCAGGGGATTTAACAACTGCCTTTAATGCCAGGTTCCAGGGTATCCAAAGCCTTTGGCCTATATAGGCATTGTACGAACATTCATACTCCTTGCACTCCCTAATTAAAGATGATTTTAGAAAAGAGTTATTACTAATGTAGAATTATAATCCATAATGGGAAAAAATAATCACAGGAAGCAACTTGGACTTGAGGGAAATTTTACACAGCAGGAAATTACTCACTAAATATGCTACTCAATAATTAGCTCAAAGGCAGCACAGTTTGAGAGACAAAGCACTACAATGATATATGTTGAAGAATGGTATCGCCCGCCCCTCATTTTTCTAGGATCAGCAGGGCTTTCTGATGAGATTTTCTGCTATGTTGCCAAAGTTAATGGCGACAGCATAAGCAAGAGACAGCACAGGCTTGAGTAAATCAAGGATGCCTTTTTGCCTCATCAGCAACAGACTCAAAACACAGTCTCCTCACTCTGGGTCCCCCATTCCATCCAATATAGCCCTGAAGTGAGTGGACAATCACCGGCTTAGCTTTAGCAAGGAGGGTGCCTTTACCCACTCCCTTCTACTTTTCTGTGACCTTCCACATCCATTATCTTAATGGCTGTTCTTTAGTTCTTCCGAACATCCGTACTAGAGGAGATGAAGGCATACTTGGAATGGTCAGAGTCAGTGTGCTTTCATACTTTATCCACATTATTTAAACCAACACAGCTCAGGAAACACTGGGCTGTAAGCCTTGTTTTCTAGAGGACAGGCTAATGGTTTTCAGTGCATTGACTTGAAGGGTCAGTCACTATGGACACAAGGACGGAAAGCCTCTGAATGGGGTACATAATGGAGCACATGTTCCCCATGAGATGTACAAACACAAGTGGACTCTTCAGTAAAAATAACACAGTAGTCTAAGCTCCAAGTGAACTTACCTTTTCTCTCATTCCAAATAGATCGTGCTCCCCCAAGTCTTAAGCGTTCCATTTCTCCACAGCTACCTGGCAACAACCATCCTTCCGCTGCTTTGGACACTGGCTCTACCCCTTGTTTGTATCAGTAACTTTGGGCTATATACCACAGCTACTCTTCTATACATCATTTAAACAGGAGTCTATTTCAATTTCATTTAAGAATATCACACTCTCTGAGAACACGTCCTTGTTTTGAGCCAACATCCACCCTTGAATCACATCTAATAAAGACCTTTCTGGCACAATGTCGGGACTGCAGGGGCAGGGTTTTTTCTGGAGGGCTTTCTTTCCTATGGGGAATGTTAACGTTCATTCATGTTCCTTGTAAGTATCATGCAGTTTCAATTGATGGCTATTTATGACTAAAATGTATCCCGCTGAATGCTAACCATGTTTCCTAAGAATTGAAATCACAGCTAACCTTTAAAATGTTACAACTGTCTATTTTCTAAGAAGTGCTGTTATCACTAACATTTTGAGGAAGTATGTTAAGAGGAAATGATGACATATAACATAATGGAAAGCATAAGTGTTTCCAAGGCACTGAAGGAGTTGGTTTTTTCTCTTTATTATGCTGGGGATAGAACCAAGACCCTTGTGCATGCTGGGCAACCACCTTTCCACGGGGCTACTGCCACCTTTCAGGTACTTGTCTATGTGTGTGAGTGCCTGCAGTGAGGCCTGAAGTTGGTGTCGGTTGTCTCCCTTGATTACTCTCTACCTTACTTTTCTGTTTAAGTTGAGGTAGGGTCTCTCACTGAACCTAGAGCTACCTGAAAGGCTAATCTTCAAAGCCAGCTTATCCTGGGGATCAGAGTACTAGAATTACAGATGGATATCATGCTTGACCAGCTTCCATGTTGGTGCCAGAAATCTGAAGCCTGGTCTGAAGGCTTGTGAGACAGGCGCTTTATCCAGGGAGCATCTTCCTAACGCCATGCAGGATTCCCTATCCTGTTTCAAGTTTTGTGCTTTCATTATTTAAAGATGTAATCAATGGAGACAAGAACATGCTTGCTGTCCAGGCTGAAGAATTTTATTCAACAGCTCACTGACAATGATGGACTGTGTAAATGACATATGCTTGTTGACTGACTACTTCTGAAGTCTTAGGTTTAAGAACCCAGGTATGCCTTTTCTCGCAAGTAATAGTTTAGACTCCTGTGCTCTCTAACCCATGTTGTAACTCACAGTATAACAAGTACACGTGAACAAGCTCCAGCACCTTACCTCTTCATTTTTGGTGCATGTCTAAATTAGACAAATTACTGCTTTGTATGCATTCTGAGAAAAGCTAAAATTTATTTCTGGGGACCACAGAAAGAAATGTACCATGGGGTTCTTGAATTGGCCTGGTGGGTAAGGGCACTTGTCATTAAGACTGATGACCAGAGTGCAATCTCGGTGACCCATATGGTATAAGGAGAAAAGCAACTTTGGCAAGTATGGCCTCTGACCTGCACACTCTCCCACAGATAAATAAATAATTAAACATAACAAAGGAGAAATGTATTCTATGCACATCAGAAACTATTGCTTTCATATAGTTGTTTGGATATACATTCTTTTTATCACTACATGTATGTTTGTGAATCGTGTTTATGCCTCATGCTCCTGAAGGTCCCAAGAAGGCACTGGATCTCTTGGAATTATTGTTACAGGTGGGTGAGTGCTGGGAATGGAGCTTGTGTCCTCTGCAAGAGCAGCAAGTATTCCTAACCACTGAGCTATTTCTCTAGCCCCTGGATATACTTTCTAATATGAGCATGCCAAAGAAATCAACAGTTTACTCAGAAGAAAACAGGTAAACCGAAGAGAACAAGTGGTGAGAGAAGAATCACAAGCAGATACTAAAGGAAACAATACTTTATGCAAAGTCTGCTGCTCAGTCCCTGGCATCTACTGGGGATCAATAAAGCCTAATCTATTGTTAAGAGGGCACAGGCATTTTAAAATGGAAATGAAACTTTCCTTTGTTGAATTCTCCATGTCTCTGTTTATTAGAAAATTCTAGGTTAGAAGCTGGCTATAATGATCTATATCTTTAACCCAGAAAACTGAAACAACTCAGAAACCTGAGGTAGGAGGATCAGAAGTTTCAGGTCAATTTGGACCATATAGGAAGACTGTCTCAAAAACTCAACTAACCAACCAAGTGAAAATTCTATATACAATACCCAATGCGACCCTACTGAAAGGCATTTTGAGACAGAATACTGGTTGTAATGGGAAAAGAAATATCTGTACATTTTCAAGGGCACTTAATAATAATAATAAGAGGTCTGATGAATAGTAGAAATTTTAAAAAGAAAAATTCCTGCTTTGGGACTTACTGTACAAAGCCCTAAGCGCTTTACTGCAAAGCTCTGTCCTGTAGTGTGGAGAAAACAGGAAAGCTGTACCTAGGAGGCATTTTGTTACTCTGTTTAGGTTCACACTGACTGTATAGTGCAGGGAGCTGTATAGGAGCAGCTCTGAGCTGTGTCCCAGAGAAGCGCTCAGAGTCCAGCATTTGGGAAACCTCACAGTGTCAGGGAGAAGCACAGCCCAGAGAAAGCTGCATTGCAGAGCGGAGCACAGTCTGCAAGAGTGGACTCCTACTAGCAAGTGGGTGATTGTGTAATTAGCCTCCTTAAGCTTCACTTTTCTCAGCTGTAAAATGAGTTTCATGCCTTGAGGGTCGGCTATGTGGATTAGAGAAGGTATGCACGCATGCGCACATACACATTTCATCTGGTTGAATGTCTGATGCTCACAAAATGGTAGGTGTATTATTAGGAACTCAAATGAACAGCACTATATAAACCAACTCTGAGGACCAGATATAACTGAGGTACAGCATCACTATAGTTTTTTCTAGGCTTAAGACCAGATTTAGATTATTCACTGCACCGAAATAAAACGTTATAAAAGAACTCGGCATGTCAGACAAGAAAAGCGCCGTGAACATCAGGGCAGGGAAGAGACTTACTTCTCTCCTCTCTGTGCCTCTCGGTCTGCGCGAAGTACTGCCGGAGCTCCTCGGTGATCTCCATATTGCTCAGGTCGCACTCTACTTCATCATCTGAATCTGACTCCAGCTCTTCCTCCTCACACCGTGCTTCATTCCCTCTTGTGGATGCCTGGGTTCTACTGCTATTACGCAGAGGCTGCCCAGGGCTTTTGGGATGGGAAACACGGTAGGGAGACTCCTGCTGCGCCATGTGCTGGCCTTGAGAGTCCCAAGGATGCCCAGCCTCATAAGCAGGAGAGTTCCAGGGAAGAGCTCCATGAGGGAAGAGCCACGGGGATGTGAAATAGGAATCCCTGAACTTTCTGTAGGCATTCTGGTGGCCCTGCATCCAAAGCATTGCGTGATGATAATGTTGCCAGTATCTTGCATATACTGGGTGAGAATACCAAGATGCACTAGCCCTCCAGTTGGAGGCCTACAGAGTGGACATATAAACAGACATCAAATGGTTCAGTCTCTAGAGAATCTTCAAATGTTTATCCAACTAACTAACCAACAGCTATTTACTGAGTGTTATCGGCTACTTTTCTGTTGCTGTGATAAAATATCAGGAGCAAGAACAGTTTAAAGAAGAAAGAGTTAGAGGGCTTACAGTTCCAGAGGGTTTGAGTCCATGATGGCCAGGAGGCACAGCAGCCTGAGCAGAGAGCTGAGATCACAGCTTCAAACATGAACTTGAAGTAGAGAGAGAGAGAGAGAGAGAGAGAGAGAGAGAGAGAGAGAGAGAGAGAGAGAGAGAGAGAGAGAAAACTGGAAGTGGGGCAAGGCTATGCATTCTCAAAGCCCACACTCAAAGTAATGTCCTTCCTCCTGCAATACTACACTTTCCCAGAACTTCCCCAAACACTGCCACCAACTGGGGATCAAGTGGTCAAATACCGGAGCCTCGAGGGAACATTTCCCATTCAAGCCACCACACTCCTTTCCATGAGGGTGCTATTAAGCTTAAAAACACAAGTGTAAGATAGGTTTGTGCTCACTGCAGAGGGCAAATGTAACACATTCCCTGACTATCTGTACTTCAGCTCCCCACAGAACAACAGCTGAAGGTTATGGGGGCTTATATAATGTGATTAATGTTGACAACTTCACAGGATCACGAATCATCAGGGTGGTAGATCTCTGGGTTCACTTGTGGGGGAACTATCTTGATTATGTTAATTGAGTCTGGAAGATCTTTTCAGTGGATGGCACCATTCCTTTGCTGGGATACTAGACTATATAAATAGGACAGAAGCGTGCATTCATCACTCCACGTTCCTGATTGTGTATGCAATATTACTGCCACGATGAACAGTACCTTTCGACTGTGAGCCAAAATAACTTTTTCCTGTCTTTTGTATTTTATCACAACAACAAGAAAAGAAACCAAGACACTGAGGACAGAGACAAATAAAGATTATCTATCTTCTTTGAAAAATGCCTTCATTTTATTCACAGTATTTATTTATAGTAAGAGTTTACTTTAAGATTTTTTAAAATTAGTATGTGTAACTACAGTTTTATAATGACATTTTCATGCTGTACACGATGTATTTTGATTGTAGCCACCCCTGATTACCAGGTTTCACCCTGTCCCACTCCTAATGTTCTTCTTCCCCAGCAGTCGTCTGTGTACTTTTTGACAAGACAAGGAAAGATAAAAGTCCTGACATTCGTTAACCTGGCTATCTGTATTAGCTCCAAGTCAGAAATGGCCTGCTCATTCTAATGACCATGCTAGGGTTCCTTCCCTTATTTCCTACTAATCTGCTCGCTGAGTCCATTCCTCAATGTGTGAGACATATGTCTAATATCATACAAGATGCTCTTTTTACTTTTAGTTGTCTGATAGACAGGCTAAGTATCCCTTATCTCAAACACTAGGGCCAGAAGTGTTTCAGATTTCAGTAGCTTTTGGAATGGCTGCATATATTAAGAAAAATAGGTAATCTTACCATTGCTGTTATCTCTGATTGCAAAAGTCCAAGTGGGAACTAAAAGACAAACACAAACACAGTGAGAACATTTCGTCACCACTCTATAGGACAGTCACAGCTATTCCATGGTCTTCAACGTAGCCCTTAAGAGGCTGTTTTTTTGTCTCAGTATCATGACTGATCTTCTTGCAACAAGAATCTGTTACCTGGGTTGTGATCTTGTGGTCCGGAGAAGAGCAATCTCCCTTAGGTGTGATTGAGTCAAAGGACCCCAACTGGTTTTGTATTCCACTACTTGTTTACTCAAAGAAAAGTCTATGAAAATAACCATAACCACATAACTTAGTAACAGCAGTACACAAAATAATGTATCTTAGAGCAAGGGTTCCAAGCCTACAATACTACTTTACTAGTTTTCCTTCCTTCCTTCTTTTTTTTTTCTTTTCTTTTCTTTTCTTTTCTTTTTGGAGACAGGGTTTCTGTGTAACAGCTCTTGCTGTCTTGAACTCTCTATGTTCAAGGCTGGCCTTGAATTCAGTGATCCACCTCCCTCTGCCTCCCATGTGCTGCAATTAAAGGCACGTGTTACCACCGTCAGTCTACTTTACGAGTTGTAAACATAGGCAAATGTCTATTTAAAATAACCTTGCCTTCTCTTTCTTTTTGAACATTTCCTTATTATTTATGGCCTATGTGGGCGTGTTGTGCGTGCCATCACACTGAGTACAGAAGTCACATGTGACTGAGTCAGTTCTCCTGGAACTCACTCAGGTTGTCAGGCTTGCTGGTGGGCACCTCTACCCATGGGGCCATCTTGCCAGCCCGTTCTTGGGCTGTCTTGAAGCTTGAAGACATTCTGTCTTTCCAACTGACTAGAAGCCCTAAGTGTGGGGCTTGTAGAAGCTTCTTCCAACAAGACGCTTCTCCAGCCTACCTCAGCTTTGGTTTTTGTTTCAAACAATACTCTTTTCCCTAATCACCCTGCTTCCTTGCAGAAGAAGGCTCCAGAGGTATGGCAGAGCATTACCTACACATCTTTTACAACCCAGTTAAAATAAATGTGAGGGCTGGTAAGTCGATCGGCAGGTCATCACACCAGACTGATGACCTGGAACCCACAGTGGAAAGATTCCAAACGTTGTCCTCTGGCCTTGGCCTGTGCACACGCACATACACACTAATAATAAATTAAAAAGTTAATTCCTTCTCCTTAACAAGGAGTTTCTAAGATGCCTGGCAACACCAGAAGTACTTTTAACAAGTTATATCAGGTGTGGCGGTGCATGCTTGTAATTCCAGCTTGGGAGGCTGAGGCAGGAGGATTGCCATGCTTCAAGGTCAAGGTCATTCTGGGCTACAGAACTCTTGTCTCAAAACAGTTAACAAAAATAGTATCTTAAAATGCATGCAAATTTAAGATCATGAAATAAAAGCACAAAAACCCTGATACTTAAAGAACCATTCATAATGAAATGTAACAAGCTTTCAGATAGAGCACCACTAAGAGGGTGGATGACACTGCAAACTTCTCTTGTGTTTTTTTTTTTTTTTTTTTTTTTTTTTAAGATTTATTTATTTATTATATGGAAGTACATTGTAGCTGTCTTCAGACACTCCAGAAGAGGGAGTCAGATCTCGCTACGGATGGTTTGTGAGCCACCATGTGGTTGCTGGGATTTGAACTCTGGACCTTCGGAAGAGCAGTCGGGTGCTCTTACCCACTGAGCCATCTCACCAGCCCGCAAACTTCTCTTAAACACAGTCCATACCTGATAAATTTAGGGCTATGCTGGTGTGTGTGTGTGTACGCACACACACACACACACACACACACACACACACACACACACACACACACAAGGTGGATGAAAACCAGGAGAAATTTATCAAATGCAGTGAGTGTTTTAAGTTGAATCGATCCACTTTTCAACTGTGATTTAAAGGTTTCATTCAAACAGGGCCCATTTCCTGGAGATTCAGCTAACAGCTAATGTTCTTTATAGGCTATGGAGGAAATAGAAAACAGTCAGTAATTGGGTGTGTTACCATCCAACAAAATAAAACGCAAATGCAGTGATAGAAGAAATCAGTGCAGACTTAAGTGCTAAAGTATAATAAATATTAGCCCATAAGTATTAATTATTATTAATAATAATAATAATATTAATAATAATCCACTTTAGCTAGGTTTCATATTTCTGTCACCGAAACCTGAAGAACTTCCAGTGCCTGCAGCACACAATGACATCAAAGTGAGCTCATGTGTGTCCTAATCAAATTGGTTTTTTGATTAACAAATAGCATTGGAATTAAATGAGAAAAGTCCAAGAGTCATAGTGTGTCTCCTGGAAATTTAGAGCTTTGCATCCTAGCAGGGTGCAGTAGTACATGCCTGTGATCCCAGTACTCGGGAGTCTGAAGCAGAAGTGACAAAGTTTGAGGCCAGCACGGGCTACAGCACTGAGTTCCAGACCAGTCTGAGCTATAAGCTCAGACCCTGTCTTAAAAAATGTAAATAAATAAATAAACCAAGCAATCCAAGCAAACCAAAGTGCTTGGAATATAGACGTCATTCTATGCCTTGCAAGTGGATCAAGTCTGATGAACTCAAACTGAAGAAACCTCACTGTGAATGAATATTTATTATAGGCCAAATCCTGTTTTGACTTACGTAAGATCCAAGCTGGCCTTAAAGGTGCTAGCATATTCTGAGACAGCAGAGGCTCTTTTCCTACAGATAGACATTTAAGTAATATGAGACTTCGGGCAGTAACCCCTGGAGATGATCAAGGGTAATTAGTGACATTTGCCCAGCAGCTCAAATGTCAATGGCTGTGATTAAAAAGGGCTTCAAAGGAGTTCTACTTTGCACAAAGGTTGCTTATGATTTGGGTTCAACAAATAATTAGGCAGCAAGGTTGCAGTGATACTACGTAATAGGGATCACTCAGTGCTCACTCAAAACATTTCTGTAAGCCAGAAGCCAGGAAAACCATCTTTGCTTACTAAAGAAAGTGGATTTCAACTTTCCAACCACAAGAGGTTCACCTCGAGCCCGGTGTATCCCACCATCAAGAAGGTAACGTAAGTTAACTAACTAATCACATTCCTTGTGAGCCATGCTGAGGCAAGCCAAGGCCCTTGTACAAGCTAAGCAAGCACTCTACAGAGTTACGGACCCCCCAGTCAGCTACCAGACATTTTTTTAAGACCTAGGCCATAAAGGAAAAATGCAATTTATGTCAATGATAGACTACAGGAACTTTGCTAGCAATTTTATTTGCTTTGAATACCAAGTAGAAGAGGAATTCAATTAGTTTTGGCTGCTGGAATAGTTATAATCAAATTGGTGCCATCCTTCAGCAAGTAGAGGGTCACTAGGGTTGGATATAAGAAATGCTCATTGCCTCATTGGCTTTATTTTTTTTTCTTCCTGACTCCCCAAGCCAATCTGTCATATTCTTTTAAATTTTAGGACCCCTAAGATCCTACAGATCTTCAAATTAATAATTTTGAAGAGTTAAGATTGAAATTTACAAAGAAATCTCTCAAAGTCAAATAAGATAAAGCACAGAGAAACATGTCAGAAAGGCATAGCAATTTGCACAGAGCTTTATAATTCTTAGCTCAGGATTTCTAGTACCACTTTTCATATTTTATGCTAGAATTTTTCAGCAAAGGTTCAGATAGGAAATATTTTTAGGGTTGTGGGCCACACGCACTGATTTTTTTTTATATATATATAATGTCAATGTTCAACTCTGCTTTTAAAAACACGACAAAACAAGCACCCCTCACCTTTCAAACAATTCCCACCTTCCTGTTGATCACGATTTTATGTTACTATGATGATACCTTGTATGTTCTATACTGGTATACTGAGCATCCCGACTAGTCTTCACTTTCCACTTGGACCTCAGTAGAGCATTCTCCTACCTTTCATGAATTATCAGGCTCCACTTAAGACTAACAGAAACAAAACCAGAAATTATGATCAACTCTATCTTGGTCAGTGATCCCTAATATTTGGGGCAAACGAGGAGTAAATGTTTCTACTAATAAGTAAGGAAATTGGAACATTTATTAGATCTCTTCTTAGACATATAAAGACTTTATTAGAAGTACCAACAAGTACTGGAGAGATGGCTCAGGGTTAGGAGCACTGATTGCTCTTGCAGAGGATGGTTTCCCAGCATCCACACAGTGGCTCACAACCTTCTGTGCCTCCAGCTCCAGGGGACCTGATGCATCTTTTGGCTTCCTTCGGCACTATATGAATGTAGTACACTTACATACATGCAAGTAAAACACTTATACACATAAAAAATCTGTTAAAAAACAGTAACAAGAAGTCCTGTAAAACACTATCAATCTGAAGCACACGGGGGGCCATGGTTTCTGGTACAGACTGCTCACTTGTCATTAGTAGACAGGACCTTGAGGAAGCAGGCACGACAGTTTTCAGGAGATATACCTGGAAAGAGTACAGTCTTCCTTCAAAGGGAACCTGCCCCTTTGTAAATGCATCTGTTAATATTCTAAAGCTGGCTAAGGATTTAACAAGAACACTTAGCATCCCTGGTAAAGCTCACACTGCAATACTCCCAGGCATTACAGCAGTACTTTCATGTCAAGGAAAGCAAGCATGTGGGGGCAGCAGGTTCCATTTTATCTTTCACTCTCCCGACCCAAGTCTCCTTCTCCTTTCTGGAACAAGCCTTCAGGGACTGAGTTTTCTTCTGAAGGGCTGGTAGAACTGAGAGAAAAGCGATTGGCAATGTCAGGGAGGGCCGGATCTGCAGCTCTGCAAACTGGGCAGCCCTCCACAGCGGAACACAATGGCATCATGGTCACCACCCAGCTGAGCTCTGGGGAATACAGAGACCATTCATTGTCTGTCCTCAACCACCAAAGGAGGGAGGAAAAAACCCACGACAGCATTGAGGTCATTCACTAACCACCGCTGAGGCCTACAGACAAGACAGAGCCTCCCAGTCTTGAATGATATATTTTCCCATACGGCCTTTCTAAGGCAAAAAAGAAAAAAGGGGGGGGGAAGCACATTTGTTCTACAGTGGCACTGCTTGCTCTGAGAGAGATATTTTTAAATGCACAACTATAAACGAAGAACAACAGTTGGAAATTCTGTCATTTTTTCCCCCAGATAAAAAAAATTCCACCTATGATAATGCTTTGTTGAAAGGCAGTGGTATCTCATATTTATTCTTTTCATTGCATATTTGTATACCATTTCTTTTTTTCTTGAATATTTATAATCTTATAATTATAGGATGTAGGACGTGTCATCGCAACCAGAAAGTAAAATAGAACCACAAGTCCTCCTCAGAACGATAATGTATATTCTATAACACCAATTTCCTTTCTGCTTCATCTTCCTTTATACAATTTTGAAAATTAAATACATGAAAGGTCATTTGCTTTTACTTTTGCAAAGGAAGATATTCAAAAGAAATTATTATATTATTAGTCTTTGTGTCTACAGCCTGGAGGGTCAATTTTTTTTTTTCTGTTGAGGGCCCCATTGATTTGGCTTTGAGCCAGACTGACAGTCTGGGGGTGCAATGAAGACCATGAGAACACACTGCCTGCTACAAAGCAGTATGCTGAGGACTAAAACGAAGTAAATGAAGGTGCCTTGAGTAACACAAGTTCACGTGTGATAGTAAGAAATCTTCCTGAACATGCAATGCCAGCCCATTAGAGATGCCTGTCAATTGTATAAATACCAGTAGTTCACTCAATGAGAAAAATGATAAAAACAGGGACTTCTGACACTCTTGTTTCCTACCCTCCTACTCTTGCTGTCCCCATGCCACCACCCCTAGCTGGCTGTTGTACTTGGTTGAACGTATCAGGCTTGACACTCTCATGGATTTTTTTTTCCTATGGCTTTGTATGGTCCCTACTTAGTCATGTAGACATCAAAGATGGCATGAGTCCAAATGGCCTACTTCCACCAGAGAACGAGTCCAAGCTCCACTTTTAAAACAAGAACATTGGTTTATTGTGTGCATGTGTCAGGTTTGGTGACAAGTGCCTTTACCCACTGGGCTACCTTGCCAGCTCCCCAAACTCCATCTTCAGCTGGACACAGGGCCTGCTTACAAGCATATAGCAGCCGACTGTGTTTCCATCTCTAACAGCCACCTTCAGAGCTGAAGATGGAGGGAGACAAGTAAGTATTATTTAACCCCGTTCACTTTCTCAAGCCGAGGCTCCAGTTTATGCTTGCCTGGGTGTTGCATTAAGTGCTGTTCCAAGGCAGGCATGGGGCGGGGTGGGAGGAGACTGAAAGGGTATAGTTAACAATTCTTGCCACCTCCCCTGCCCAAATCACATACCACTCATGGAAAGGCACTGTTTAATTTATCAGCAAGGGTGATAAAGATTTGTGAATGGTTTACTTTGCAATCCTGCAGAATCCTTTATGTGGCTAGTGTCGATCAGAAATCAACTAGAAGCCCAAGAAAGAGCAAGATACTCTGACTCAGAAACACCACAGGTAACGGGGAGAACTGAAAAAAACCAGGACAACAGAGGATGACGACAGTGATAATCTGGTTCAAAAGAAGAAACAGATGGTGTTCGTCTCATTTCAGGCATGTGTTTCATACAGCATATCTGAGTGTGACCATAAAAAAGTCAGGGCCAAACACAGCACACACTCAATTGCTGGCACAGCAGCAAAAATCTTGAGTAATTTGGGTAGTTAAGACCACTTTTATCTTTCCAGTGAATTATTTTAAATTACTTTCTATAAACATATTTCTGATAATTCTATGCTAAATTCTTTTCTGCATACTGTACTTGCTCCGGGCACTTATTTGGAGGGATAGATGCTATACTTTATTCCTTTTAGAGGTCCCATTTTTCTTCCACCAGAGAAAATAACAGGTATAATCTCCTGCCTTTGGGGGCTACTGGAATTGTTGAGATTGTCTGTTATATCCTGATAATATTCTCTCCTACCCGTGCTCCCCCAAATTATTAAGGGGCAGTAACTAAAAACAACAATCAGTAAGAAGTTCCAAATGTCTAAATATATTAATATATTTCCAGTTCATCTGGCCTTAAATGTTACAGTCTGCATCTGATTGTCCAAGTGCTTTATGAGTGGATTTCCCAACATAAAGAAGTAATTCTGAGAGTTCTATAGTGTGCTTGAGAACTCTTATCTAACCTCTAGCTATGTTTAATTTCCTGCCATCCTTCTTATCTTAACTTCTCCTTAAACGCTGGACTTGAAGAAACACCAATAAGCCTCTGCCATCTGTAAAACAGTTTCACGATGGAAACGCCTGCCTCTCTGCAACTTGGGTTGATTTTTCCCCCCAGCCCAGCAGTCAACAGAAGGGATCATACACTTTACTGTGAACTTGCACGTGTTAGATTTACCCAAAGCATATACACATGGTTTCTCTTTCCACTGCCATCCCAAAGACACTGTTATCTTGACGAATCATGCTAGCATAAATTGTACTTTCAAACAGTATCACAATCTCACAATTCATAGAGGCTTTGTGTCTGTAACTTTTAGTCTTAAGATTTTGAGTAATGTTCTGGCTTTTAGTTAAAAAACAACAACAAAACAAAAACCAACAAACAACCCCCCCCAAGCAAATAAAAACCCCAACAACAGTGGAGTCCAGAGCCTAATTTGTGCAACGAGTTTGTAACAATCATTTCAGAAAAAAAAAGGGAAAATGGTTCAGAACTCTGGCTACCCACAGCAACTGTCAAATGTTCTTAAGATAACATCAACTAAGAATTCTGACCTACAGAACTCAAAAGTTGCAAGGGGGGCGGGGGAGAAACTCAGGTTTTTGTTGTTTTGTTTTTGTAAATGAGCCAGTAGCTTAGACATCTCTGCAGAAACGTGTCCTGACAGACTTCCTGCAACATTGTGATCCACAGCACGTTTGAATTACACTGTGAGTTAAAACAAAACAAAACAAACAAAAACCCCAAACCTTCCCATGCTTGAGCCTCACTTCTCAAGATCTGAACTGGAATAGTCTGAGGTGGGGGCCTGGGAACAGAATTCTCAGCAGGCACCCAAGGATTAGGAAGCACATAGGGCTTGAGAGCATAAATTAGAACTAGTTTTAACAGTCTGTCAGGGGTTGGGACTCTCACGGGTCTAGGCAACCTCCTCGTGCTGCCGGGTGATGGTAATTAAAGCCACAGCATGAGCGCCAAGCCAGTACTCCAAGCTTCAGGAGTCCGCCACGCTATTCCCTTACTCCCCAAAAGCAACCCATCAGCCCCCGAAGTCACCTCGTGGGCACGCAGCTGGCAGATCTCGGGCGGTGGGCAACAACGGACCTAGCTCTGGTGGTGGGGAGGAGGAAGGGGCGGGAGAAGTGGGGGAGTGACACAAGGAGAGCGGGAGGCTCGGGTTGCCTGGGCAACAAGGAGCTCGCTTCCGGTACGGGGCTTGAAAGACGGAAGTCCCGCCTTATCCGTGACGTAACGTCGTGTCAGTGGCTACACAGAGTCAAGGGCGGCACAGGAAGCGAATTCGTTTGTTTGGGCGGTCCCGGCAGCTAGCTATTGGGCACTAGGGGATCAGAACTGAATTGCACCCTCAGCTTTCGGTTATTATTATTATTATTTCTTCTTTAGCTTTTACTTTCTTTTCACTTTCTTAACTAAAATGGAAGGTGAGAAATTGTTTTGAAAATACAGATTCACTCAGATCTGTGTCAGCTTGACATTTATGAACCTTAATTTGTACCTAGTGTTTCTGTCATTATAATCGTCAGCAGTACATGCCCTTCTAGAGTTGCACAAGAGTCCTTAGTAACCAAAGATGAACTACTAGAAGGCCAAGTGGGCTTATTTGGCAAAATGTGCCATATTTTGCAGGAATTTATTACTAGGAAAACCAGATTTGGACCAGATGCATGGTTATTCCAAAAAGTGAAAATAGGAAACAATTTAAATGCCAAAGGCTAAGATAATTAGGCAATGTCAGTAGTGGGACATTATTACCTTATCATTCCTGTAATATTGGTGAATCAAAGTAGTATAAAAGAATATTTAGCAAACATATACCAGATGTCTACTATATGCTAAGTATCTGCAGTGTCTTGTAGCTTCAAGGCACACGTGATTTTGAGGTACTTAAATGTGAGAATTTTCGATGTGCTTAACTAAATTCCACAGTACATTTTAAAGAGTTAATATTGAAAAAAAAATACGTGAACTGTCTAGTTGTTGTTGACACTGTCTCACTTTCAGCTGGGTCGAAGGTCATCATCTTGCCCTGGCTGGTTTGAATTCCCAGAGATCCACCGGTCTCTTGACTGTTGGGATTACAGGCACGCGTATCAACAAGCCTGCCTTAACTAACTCACATTTTAAGCAATCTTAACCTGGCAGTGGTGTAGCTTCATTGATAGAATGTTTGTCCAGCATGAATGATGCGCTGGATCATTCCTTTATAACATCTCACATCTGGGCATATTGGCGCATCTGTAATCCTAGAATTCTGGGCATGGAAGCAAGGTTGTTGTGGCTACACAGTGAATCTGAGGTCAACCTGGGATGCATGAAGCTGTTTGAGGAAAAAAAAAATCCTTGCCTTAGGGAAGGAGAATTTACCTTAAATGAAGAGTAAAATGAATTCCATGTACATATTTTAATATTTATGTACATATTTTAATAATATGTACATATTTATTAATCTGTTCAATAGAACATGAAATTATATATGTGGCATAAATTATAATTCTAAAGGAGAGTAATATTTTACTTAGTGAATATACACTGGTAAACACAGTTTTTTTACTTCACAAAATTGACAATTGGTTGGGTAGAGATCATAGACAGTCAATGCAAGTGTAATTATGTTTTTCATTTGTTTGTTTAGAAAGAGTCTCATGTAGCCCGTGCAGAACTCCTATTTCCCAGGTGCGAGAATATTCATTACCATACCTGACATATTGTAGTAAATTTATATGATGAATATATTGCAGAAAGGGACAACACACACACACACACACACACACACACACACACACACACACAGGCAGTTAACTTTAGGCAAGAAACGAGAAAGGGCTGTGTGTGTTTGTAGGACTGTGACTATCTTCTGGGAAGCAGGCAAGTCATTTGGAGCCTGTGGGAAGAAGAGCAGGAAAGAAAAGAGAGTGATATGAGAAAGCGGTCACATACTTGCAGAAAAGGCAGAACATGATGGGCTTATAGAAAATGTATTTCAAATGGAGCAGTTCTGGAAATACCAAGTGTCTGCATGCACATACACAGAGTCTGTGTGTATGTTATATTGCTAGCTAGAATATTACTAGTGCTTTGGCTCCTCTTGTGCAGATCCAGATAAGCCATTCAGAGTGGTGAGAAGTGGGTTTCGTTCTCACAGTTGTGAGTGTGGGAAGCCCAGAGGAATATGGCAACTCCATGGGATGAGAAACTTGCCCTCTACCTGTCTTTTAACTTTACCCATCTTGCCTTCCTGTTTCTGAGAGCTTAGTCCAAGTTGACTTATCATGGCACCTTCCCCCAGCCCCTTCCCCCCTACCCCAGCTCAGTGGGAGGATAAAAGGGAAACCTCTTTGCATGCCTCTTCCTCCCAGATAGAGTTTCGAGACATTAATCATATTTGAGGCTGAATTGTTCTGTGTTCTGAGGGCTGCCCTGCTAAGATAAGATATTGGGAAGCATATCTGTCCTCTACCTACTATGTGCCAGTAGCATCCCTCAAATGTGACACCAAAGGAAACGTCCAGGCATATTGCAAATGTCCCCTGGGGGCAAAGCCACCTTCACTCGAGATGTATTGTCTTAGGACTTGTCCACAATACTGCTCACTGGTGGTTTGAATGTCATGACTCATCCATCATAAGGATAAAGCACTTTTGAAATTTTCTCTTTTAGGTAGCCAAGAGGCCCAATGATAAGTTAGCTGAAGATGAAGTCAAGAAGCTAGCAGATCCACACCTCCATCTCTGATTATGGTGGCTCTCTTCTTGGCTGAGTTTTAGTGGTTGTTTATCTTAATTTAGTTGCATAAAAAGCATAGGTGACGGTTAATAGTGAGCACCTAAGAAGTGAGAAGCCAACCCATGATTGTCTTCCAATCCTTAGTGTGGAAATTAATTCTGTCCACAGAGAGCGATATAAATATATAGATGCTGTGTGATACATTTACTTATGAATAAATGACTGACAAAAAAAGGTGAGAATTCTGTTTAAGAAGCATGGTCATTTTAACTCCTCAGGGTGAAACATTGAGAGGACTTGGAAAAGCTAGGGGGAGGTTGTTTTATTACTTGTGTTCTACCGCCCTCTGGTGGGAATTTGTAATTCGACTATTCCTCATCTAGCATCTTTTGTTCTGGTTTAAACTTCAGATAATGCAAAACTTCCAAGGGTCACCTATGATGAGGAACTTTAAAGCACTTTTTCACACTCGAGACTATTGCATTTGGGACTCTGCACTGTTTCATTGTGAAGGCTGCCCTATGTATTGTAGGGTATTTAGAAACATCCCTGGTGTTCCTAGCACCTCTCATTTGTAGAAAACAGAAATCTTGTCAGATGTCCCCTGTGGCTCAGAATTTCTCCTAGTTGTGGACCACTCCTTTAAACACTCGTGTGAATTTCCTATTTTCACAGCCTGTATAGTTCTGGAGTCTTAGAGCAGGGGTTATGAACTTTTGGTTCATGACTCCGTCAGCAAACTTTTATCTCCAAAAATATTTACATTATAATTTATAACACTAGCAAAATTACAGTTATTAAGTAGCAACAGAAATAATTTTATGGGTGGGTGGAGGCACTGTATGAAAGGTCACAGCACTAGGATGGCCGGGAACCATTGACTTACAGTATCCTGGAAATAGCTTCTATGTTAGTCAGTCCACCAAAGAAATGAGAGGTTCCACTTATAACTGTCCTGCTATAGCAGATATGCCTCCCTTTTCATAGTTTTCAGATCTCACTCACCCCTGCTCATCCCAGCAGTTGGAGGAGAGTTCTATGGAACTGAAGACAAGGTGAGAGAATGTAGTCTTAAGTCCTACAGGCTAAGGCTGTTATGCTACAGAAGAAGTAGAACGGAAAAACCCTAGGCTATGCCCACTCCCCCACCCCCCACTCCATGGGATGTACCAGCATGGATGATCTAGTGGACCATAGGGATCCATAGCTAATCTCATGGGCTCTTTGGACTTCCCTACCCTACTCTAGGACCCATCTATCATGAAGAAAGTTATTGAGAACCAGTACCTTACCAGGGTCAAGTTAAGAGGTGCCAAGCAACCTACCAAAAGTCCAAATTTCTGCCTTCAGAGCTCACCTTTTTTCTGTTCCCTTTCCTCTGATCATCAAATTTGTCGGGGTTCTCTGATCTTTCCAATACATTGATGGATCTTTCAGTCCCTTCTTTTTGTTTTCTCTTCTGTAAAAAGGGTGTCTTTATTTCTCCCTTCCCCTCCCCTCCCTTCCCCTCCCCTCCCCTCCCCTCCCCTCCCTTCCCTTCCCCTCCCCTCCCCTCCCCTCTCCTCTCCTCTCCTCTCACTGCTGTTTCTTTCAGAGCTCACTCTCTGACAGCACAGCAGACCTTTCCTTCTATGCTAGTTATAATCTTCTCTGTAGTGCTTTGCACAAATTGACAGTGCCTTCTTTTGGCAATTAGAACATCCATTCCATATTACAAAAGTAACATGTGCTTAATGCAACAGATAAAGAGAGAGAGAGAGTGGTGTGAAGGGAGGGAGGAAGGAAGGAGCAGGAAGAGACAAAAACTACAACATTAAAAATAAAGATCATTGAAAATAGAGGCAGTTTAAACAGAAAGGAAAATACTAAGATTCACTTGCTCCAGGTGTAGTAGTACATGCCCATGATCTAGTACTAGGGAGGTTAGACATGAGGATTGAGAGTTCGAGGCCAGCCTGACTGTCATAGTGAGAACTTGTGTCACAAAACCAAAACCAAGGCTAACGAGATGGCTCAGTAGGTAAAAGCACTTGCTGTGCCAGCTGGACTATTTTAGTTCAATCCCTGGGACCCACAACTATTGCTTCCTGGAACATTCCTGTCCCCCTTCCTCCTCTCCCCTCTCTCTTACACACAGTTATAAATAAGATAAAACCTGCCTCCTTAGCATGGTAGGCAGCAGATCAGTCTCATAAATAAGATAAAAACATCTAAGAAAACCCCAATCAATCTCAGCAGTCTTTATAGTTGTCATCAATTTTATACTGGTAAATCTACTCATGAATGTAATAATAATCACAAGTATCTCTCTCTCTCTCTCTCTCTCTCTCTCTCCCTCCCTCTCCCTCCCTCCCTCCCTCCCTCTCTCTCTCTCTCTCTCTCTCTCTCTCTCTCTCTCGTATAAACCCTCCCCCCCCTCTCGTATAAAACCAAATGGAGTTTTGTTCCCTAGAAAGCTGATAGAATGGAGTTAAGCGTTCTACATTACATTAGAATGACCTTGGATACCTATGAAAGGTAGAGGGAAAAACAGGATTGGGTAGAGCAGAGATCCTCAATGGTGGCGTGATGACATATTGGGTTGGGTAGTAATGTGTGGTCAAGGCTGTCAGCACACTATAAGGTGCTTGGCAGCATCTTTGGTCTCTATCCTCTAGATGCCAGCAGCAACCCCCCACCCACTTCAAACTCACTCATGTAGCAAGAAGGGTTGAGATTGGATGGGAGCCTAAGTAGACCTAGTGTCAATCTCAGGAGCCTGAACAGCTCCTCTGAGCTGTAGAGGGCAGGACTAAGCTAACAGCCCCCCCCCTTTTTTTTTCTCAGAATGGACCAGTCATCAGATCCAAGCCCCTGGAAAGGGATTCTCTAGAGCCTCTGAATTTATGAAATGAATCTACCCACCTCTCTCTATAAATAGACTTTATTGGAATAACTTACAGGCCACAGTCCAACTAATTGAACAATGGCTAGCTATGAATGAAACATCCAAGAATCTGGTAGTTCCTCAGGCTCATGAGGCTGGAGTTTTCAGTTGGTCTTCTGCATAATCTGGAATCCTGGAGGAGTAGGCTTTAATGCCAGTGAAGGAATGGATATGGTGGCAAAGTAAGGTGGTTAAAAGCACTGGCTGCTTTCCCAGAGGTCCTGAGTTCAATTCCCAGCAATCACATGGTGGATCACAACCATCTGTAATGGGGATCTGGTGTGTCTGAAGACAGCAACAGTGTACTCATATACATGAAATAAACAAATAAATAATAAAAAAGATCCGATCACAGGTGTGCCCTCCATTCTGTATTATAGTTCATTCTAGATAGAGTCAAGTTGATATTTGAGAATAGCCATCATAGGTGTGATGTTGAAAGCAGTGGATCTTCTCTATCAGAGCCTTTTGAGAAGTACAGGTTAGTGTTTGCAACATGGGGCACTCTACGATTGTTAACTTACCTCGTACTGTCTGCCACTCAATGATAAGATTGCTGAGAACTGGGTCACATATTATTTGATTGTACACTATCAAAATATACTATACTATGAGGAAGTAAGTTGTGGTGAAATGAAATAGTAAAATAAAATGTGACAGTACTTGTGGTTATTTGGATATCTACAAATGTAAATTCTACAAGCAAAAGTTTAATTTTCATTTCGCAGAGACGTGAGGGAACTCTTGAGAGACTAACTTAGGTTCACATTGTTACTTTAATGTATAGGTTTCTTTTTAAAAAAAATAAGAAGTCTAGCTTAGTATCAAGCTGATCTTCAGAAATGACCTGACATGAAAGTATTAGTAATTTGAAAAGAGCATTAGAAGATTTGGAGTGGAAGAAAATCTCTGATATGCATCTCAGAATTCCAGCATCAAAAATTGTATTTTCATTTTTTTTTTTTTGAGACATGGTCTCACTATGTAGTGCTGGCTGTCCTGGAACTCACTATGTGAAATAGGCTGGTCTGCAATTCAGATATCTGCCTGTCTCTGCCTCTTAAATGCTGGTGTATTAAAGACAAGTGCCACTATTTTATATTTATTCATTTGTTTTGAACTAATATTTTATCAGTTCTTTGAGAATTTCATGTAGTGCCTTTTGATGAAAATTTGCATTTTATTATTTCTTTGCCAATTTTATTTTATTTTTTATTAGATATTTTCTTTATTTACATTTCAAGTGTTATCCTCTTTCCTGGTTTCCCCTCGAAAAACCCCCTCCCCCCTCTCCCTGCTCACCAACTCATCCACTCCTGCTTCCTGGCCCTGGCATTTCTCTATACTGGGTCATAGAACCTTCACAGGACCAAGGGCCTCTCTTCCCATTGGTGACCGACTAGGCCATCCTCTACTTTTCAAATTTTAAATAGTTTTACTTAAGAAATTATAATTGTATTTTTCACTCAGGATACAGTGTTTATAGAGTGTAATGTTATCTCTTCTCCTTGTGAACATGAAAGTTGTGTGCACATGTCAATTTGACAGATGCTAGAATCATTTGGGAAGAGGGAAACTCAATTAAGAAAATGTTCCCACCAGATTGGCCTATGAGCAAGGCTGTGGTACATTTTCTTGATTGATGATTAGTTAGTGTGGGAGGGCCCAGCTTGCTGTGGGTGATGGCACCCTGGGCTGGTGGTCTTAGGTACTATACAAAGCAGGCTGAGCAAGCCAGTAAGTAGCACCCCTCCATGGCCTCTGCATCAGCTTCTGACCCCAGGTTGATTGGTGACCTGTTTGAATTCCTGCCCTGCTTTTCATCAGCAATGGTGTGTGTTCTGAGAGTTGTAAGCTGAAATAAAACCCTTTTCTTCCTCAGGTTGTTTACAGTCATGGTGTTTTATCAATGGCAATAGAAACCTTAACTGAGCAAGACATTACCCATTTTCATACAGCAGAGGGCATAGTTGTACACGATAAGTTATGGATAAACACTGTCCTTGTAAAGTTGAAACATGTATATTAATTTGACTTCCCCTGTCGTGACATACGTCACGGGTAAATGAGTATAACTACATCTACAATTCAGTAGCATATTGTTTCTAGATGGCATTCCATTAATGTATTTCCAACTCCAGTTTTTCATGTTATTACATCTTCAACAGCGTGAGAATTGGGTGCAAATTATTCTCTAGCAGATAATTTCCATTGGCCATTGTTTGAGCCTCAGAACAAGTAAGGGTCTTGTAGAGAAGTTTCCTACACAGTATGCTTTCTGTCCCCACAAGATGCTTTACAAAGACATAGGTAAAGCCCATCTCCATGTACTGCACAGTATCTAAGATGCCATAGAGATTAAGAAAAGATCAGCTTAACAGCCATCCTTCCTCACTGTTAGATTTTTCTTGGCATGGATATTATATATCTTGAACTTGCCTTGTGTAATAGATGAACTGGTCTAGGTTTGTCTTTGAATTCTCTGGATTACATCCTTCTCAGAACTTCTATTTTCTTTTTTAAAAATTTTTTATTTTTTATTAGATATTTTCTTTATATGCATTTCAAATGCTATCCTGAAAGTTCCCTATACCCTCCCTCCGCCCTGCTCCCCTACCCACGCACTCCCACTTCCTGGCCCTGGCATTCCCCTGTACTGGGGCATATAAAGTTTGCAATACCAAGGGGTCTCTCTTCCCAGTAATGGCTGACTAGGCCATCTTCTGATACATATGCAGCTAGAGATCCGAGCTCTGGGGGTACTGGTTAGTTCATATTGTTGTTCCACCTATAGGGTTGCAGATACCTTAAGCTCCTTGGGTGCTTTTTCTAGCTTCTCTATTGGGGGCCCTGTGTTCCATCTTATAGATGACTGTGAGCATCCACTTCTGTATTTGCCAGGCACTGGAATAGCCTCATACGAGACAGCTATAACAGGGTCCCTTCAGCAAAATCTTTCTGGCACACGCAATAGTGTCTGGGTTTGGTGGCTGATTATGGGATGGATCCCCAGGTGGGGTAGTTCTGGATAGTCCATCCTTTTGTCTTAGCTCCAAACTTTGTCTCTGTAACTCCTTTCATGGGTATTTTGTTCCCTATTCTAAGGAGGAATGAAGTATCCACCCATTGGTCTTCCCTCTTTTTGATTTTCTTGTGTTTTGCAAATTGTATCTTGGGTGTTCTATGTTTCTGGGCTAATATCCACTTATCAGTGAGTGCATAGCTAATGACTTCTTTTGTGATAGGGTTACCCCACTAAGGATGCTATCTTCCAGATACATCCATTTGTCCAAGAATTTCATGAATTCATTGTTTTTAATAGCTGAGTAGTAATTCATTGTTTAAATGTACCACATTTTCTGTATCTATTCTTCTGTTGAGGGACATCTGGGTTCTTTCTAGCTTCTGGCTATTATAAATAAGGCTGCTATGAACATAGTGGAGCATGTGTTCTTATTACCAGTTGGAACTTCTTCTGGGTATATGCCTAGGAGAGATATTGCTGGATCTTCCAGTAGTATTATGTCCATTTTTCTGAGGCACCTCCAGACTGACTTCCAGAGTGGTTTGTAAAAGCTTAGAATCCCACAAGCAGTGGAGGAGTGTTCCTCTTTCTCCACATCCTCGCCAGCATCTGCTGTCACCTGAATTTTGATCATAACCATTCTGACTGGTGTGAGGTGGAATCTCAAGGTTGTTTTGGTTTGCATTTCCCCGATGATTAAGGATGTTGAACATTTTTTTTCAGGTGCTTCTCAGCCATTCAGTATTCCTCAGTTGAGAATTCTTTGTTTAGCTCTGTACCCCATTTTTAATGGGGTTATTTGAATTTCTGGAGTTCAGCTTCTTGAGCTCTTTGTATATATTGGATATTAGTCCCCTATCAGATTTAGGATTGGTAAAAATCCTTTCCCAATCTGTTGGTGGCCTTTTTGTCTTATTGACAGTATCGTTTGCCTTACAGAAGCTTTGCAATTTTATGAGGTCCCATTTGTCAATATTTGATCTTACAGCACAAACTATTGCTGTTCTGTTTAGGAATTTTTCCCCTTTGCCCATATCTTCGAGACTTTTCCCACTTTCTCCTCTATTAATTTCAGTGACTCTTGTCTTATGTGGAGGTCTTTGATCCACTTAGACTTGAGCTTTGTACAAGGAGATAAGAATGGATCAATTTGCATTCTTCTACATGGTATCCTCCAGTTGTGCCAGCACCATTTTTTGAAAATGCTGGCTTTTTTCCACTGGATGGTTTTAGCTTCCTTGTCAAAGATCAAGTGAGCATAGGTGTGTGGATTCATTTATGGGTTTTTAATTCTATTCCATTGATCTACCTGTCTGTCATTGTACCAGTACCATGCAGTTTTTATCACAATAGCTCTGTAGTACAGCTTAATGTCAGGCATAGTGATTCCACCAGAGGTTCTTTTATTGTTGAGAATAGTTTTTGCTATTCTAGGTTTTTTATTGTTCCAGATGAATTTGCAAATTGCCCTTTCTATCTCAGTGAAGAATTGAGTTGGGATTTTGATGGGGATTGCATTGAATCTGTAGATTGCTTTAGGCAGGATAGCCATTTTTACTATATTAATCCTGCCAATCCATGAGCATGGGAGATCTTTCCATCTTCTGAGATCTTCAATTTATTTCTTCAGAGACTTGAAGTTCTTATAATAGAGATCTTTCACTTCCTTAGTTAGAGTCACACCAAGGAATTTTATATTATTTGTGACTATTGAGAAGGGTGTTGTTTCCCTAATTTCTTGCTTGGTCTGATTATCATTTGTATAAAGAAAGGAAATTGATTTATTTGAGTTAATTTTATATCCAGCTACTGCACTGAAGCTGTTTATCAGGTTTAGGAGTTCTCTGGTGGAATTTTTGGGGTCACTTATATATACTATCATATCATCTGCAAAAAGTGATATTTTGACTTCTTCCTTTCCAATTTGTATCCCCTTGTTGTCCTTTTGTTGTCGAATTGCTCTGGCTAGAACTTCAAGTACTATATTGAATAGGTACGGAGAAAGTGGACAGCCTTGTCTAGTCCCTGATTTTAGTGGGATTGCTTCAAGTTTCTCTCCATTTATTTGATGTTGGCTATTGGTTTGCTGTAGATTGCTTTTATTATGTTTAGGTATGGGCCTTGCATTCCTGAATTTTCCAGAACTTTTATCATGAAGGGGTGTTGGATTTTGTCAAATCCATTCTCTGCATCTAATGAGATTATCATGTTGTTTTTTTCTTTGAGATTGTTTATATAGTGGATTACGTTGATGGATTTCCGTATATTGAACCATCTGTGCATCCCTGGGATGAAGCCTACTTGGTCATGATGGATGATCGTTTTGATGTGTTCTTGGATTCTGTTAGAGAGAATTTTATTGAGTATTTTTGCATCTATATTCATAAGGGAAAGTGGTCTGAAGTTCTCTTTCTTTGTTGGATCTTTGTGTGGTTTAGGTATCAGAGTAATTGTGGCTTCATAGATTGAACTGGGTAGAGTACCTTCTGTTTCTATTTTGTGGAATAGTTTGAGAAGAATTGGAATTAGGTCTTCTTTGAAGGTCTGATAGAATTCAGCACTAAACCCATCTGGTCCTGGGCTTTTTTTTTTGGTTGGGAGACTATTAATGACTGCTTCTATTTCTTTAGGGGAAATGGGATTGTTTAGATCATTAATCTGATCCTGATTTAACTTTGGTACCTGGTATCTGTCTAGGAAGTTGTCCATTTCATCCAGGTTTTCTAGTTTTGTTGAGTATAGCCTTTTGTAGTAGGATCTGATGATGTTTTGAGTTTCCTTAGGTTCTGTTGCTATGTCTCCTTTTTCATTTTTGATTTTGTTAGTTAGGATACTGTCCCTGTGCCCTCTAGTGAGTCTGGCTAAGGGTTTATCTATTTTGTTGATTTTCTCAAAAAACGAGCTCCTGGTTTGGTTGGTTCTTTGAATAGTTCTTTTTGTTTCCACTTGGTTTATTTCAGCCCTGAGTTTGATTATTTCCTGCTGTCTACTCTTCTTGGGTGAATTTGCTTCCTTTTGTTCTATAGCTTCTATGTGTGCTGTCAGGCGGCTAGTGTAAGCTCTCTAGTTTGTTTGTTTGTTTTTTTTTTTTGAGGCACTCAGGGCTATGAATATTCCTTTTTAGGTCTGCCTTCATTGTGTCCCATAAGTTTGGGTATGTTGTGGCTTCATTTTCATTAAACTCTAAAAAATATTTAATTTCTTTCTTTATTTAATCCTTGACCAAGGAATAATTGAGTAGAGTGTTGTTCAGGCATCCTATTATTTATGTTGTTATTGAAGATCAGCCTTAGTCCTTGGTGATCAGATAGAATGCATGGGATAATTTCAATATTTTTGTATCTGTTGAGACCTGTTTTGTGATCAATCATATTGGAGGAGGTACCATGTGGCACGGAGAAGAAGGTATATCCTTTTCTTTTAGGATAAAATGTTCTGTACATATCAATTAAATCCATTTGTTTTATAACTTCGTTTAGTGTCCATGTGTCCCTGTTTAGTCTCTATTTCCAGGATTTGTCCATTATTGAGAGTGGGGTGTTGAAGTTTTCCACTATTATTTTGTGAGGTGCAATGTGTGCTTTGAACTTTACTAAAATTTCTTTAATGAATGTTTCTGCCCTTGTATTTGGAGCATAGATATTCAGAATTGAGAGTTCATTTTGGAATATTTTACCTTTGACGAGTATGAAGTGTCCCTCCTTGTCTTTTTTGATAACTTTGGGTTGGAATTCAATTTTATTCAATATTAGAATGGCTACTCCAGCTTGTTTCTTCAGACAATTTGCTTAGAGAATTGTTTTCCAGCCTTTCACTCTGAGGTCGGGTCTGTCCTTTACTCCAGGTGAGTTTCCTGTAAGCAAGAAAATGTTGGGTCCTGTTTGTGTAGCCAGACTATTCGTCTATGTCTTTTTATTGGGGAATTGAGTCCATTGACGTTAAGAGAAATTAAAGAAAAGTAATTGTTGCTTCCTGTTATTTTTGTTGTTAAAGTTGGGATTCTGTCCTTGTGGCTGTCTTCTTTTAAGTTTGTTGACGGATTACTTTCTTGCTTTTTCTAGAGTGTAGTTTCCGTACTTTTGTTGGTGTTTTCCCTTTATTATCCTTTGAAGGGCTGGATTCGTGAAATGATATTGTGTGAATTTGGTTTTGTCATGGAATACTTTGGTTTCTCCATCTATAGTAATTGATAGTTTTGCTGGGTGTAGTAGCCTGGGCTGGCATTTGTGTTCTCTTAGGGTCTGTATAACATCTGTCCATGATCTTCTGGTTTTCATAGTCTCTGTTGAGAAGGCTAGTGTAATTCTAATAGCCCTGCCTTTATATGCTACTTGACCTTTTTCCCTTGCTGCTTTTAATATTTTGTTTTTATTTAGTGCATTTGTTATTCTTCTTATTATGTGTTGGGAGGAATTTATTTTCTGGTCCAGTGTATTTGGAGTTCTGTAGGCTTCTTTGTATGTTCATGGGCATCTCTTTCTTTAGGTTTGGGATGTTTTCTTCTATAATTTTGTTGAAGATATTTGCTGGCCCTTTAAGTTGAACATCTTCACTCTTATGTATTCTTATTATCCGTGGGTTTGGTCTTCTCATTGTGTCCTGGATTTCCTCGATGGTGTAAGTTAGGATCTTTTTGCATTTTGCATTTTCTTTCATTGTTGTGCCCATGTTCTCTATGAAATCTTCTGCACCTGAGATTCTCTCTTCCATCTCTTGTATTCTGTTGCTGATGCTTGCATCTATGGTTCCAGATTTCTTTCCTAGGGTTTCTATCTCCAGTGTTGTCTCACTTTGGGTTTTCTTTATTGTTTCTACTTCCCTTTTTATGTCTTGGATGGTTTTGTTCAATTCCATCACCTGTTTGGTTGTGTTTTCCTGTATTTCTTTAAGGTCTTCTACCTGTTTAGCAGTGTTCTTCTGTATTTCTTTAAGTGAGTTATTAAATTCCTTCTTGATGTCCTCTACCAGCATCCTGAGAAATAATTTTAAATCCAGGTCTAGCTTTTCTTGTGTGTTGGGGTGCCCTGGACTGGGTGAAGTGGGAGTGCTGGGTTCTGATGATGGTGAGTGGTTTTGGTTTGTGTTAGTAAGATTCTTACATTTGCCTTTTGCCATCTGGTAATCTCTGGAGTTAGTTGTTATAGTTGTCTCTGGTTGGAGCTTGTTCCTCCTGTGATTTTGTTAGCCTCTGTCAGCAGACCTGGGAGTCTAGATCTCTCCTTAGTCTCAGTGGTCAGAGTACTCTCTGCAGGTAAGCTCTCCTCTTACAGGGAAGGTGCACATATATTTGGCATTAGGACCTGCCTCCTGGCTGAAGATGAAGGTTCGCAACTTGGCCTGTCCCAGAAACTGTGTAGCTTCTGTAGTCCACACTCTCATCTATGCAGACTGAGATCTTAGGTATCCGGGACCCAAGATAGCTCCCCCAGGTCAGAACTTCTATTTTCATCTGTTAGTTGGGGATCAGTGGTGGCTGCGGGAGCCCTATTTGCAGGTGAGACCTGTGTGTTTACAAGGCACAGGTGCCCACTCCTCAGAAGTGTGGCCTCTCATCTGTGCCCCACAGAGCAGAGTAACTGAAGCAATAGCAGCCATTGTGATGCAACTGTAGAAGATCGGATTTTTTGTTTTTCCCCTGCAAAGATTTGAGGTGAATGAATTTCTGAGTCCCCCTGCATAAACTTTATATGAGTGACTTTCTGAGTTCTTGAGCAATTCAGAAAAGTCTCTAAGGGAGAAGTCAGACCTCTGCTAGCTTGCTGAGGAGGGCTGTGAATAACACTACAAAACACTTTCACCTTTAAAGCAGGTCATCGCTCAAAAACATTTTGTAATTTACTCTAGATATGTTTTTGATGCCATATTGGATAATTTATTCAAAACCATAAAAGGACCAAATGGCTGTATGTGTGAAGATAGTTATTTAGGTATTGTATATGGTCAATTAGTTGAATTTGAGCATGTTGAGGAATATGGGTTATTAGGCAGCTATGGAAATAAAAAATATAAATATTACATAGGTATGTGTAAAGGAAGTGAAGTAAGTAAAATGAAAACAAAATAAATTATAATCGTGTTAATGGGTATGTTGAGATTGAGAGCAATGTGTGGTTGGGCAAAGATGGCAGGAAGGATGGAATGTCAGTGATTCCTAATATGTCATGCAAGGAGCTAGAAATAGATCTCTGTGTCTCTCTGTATTCTTCTCTTTTGAAGTCTCCTCATTGTTATAGTTGTGGTCCTGAAAAAGAGGCTTCTGAAGAGCTTTTCATGTTTGGTTTCAAATCTAGTAGTGCCCAATTTATCCAGTATGTTAGGGAAGAAGTGGTGTATTTAATAGCTTATGAATCTATTTTTCCTTATGCACCTATGATGGTTGCTCCTTTCAACATGCACACACACACAAATGTAAAACTGTTTTGACTAGAAATTTTTCTAAAATGTAATATTTCCTTTCTCTTTATCATTCATGGTTTCGGGAGCATTTCTTATTCTTTTCCTTGTATCTCAGGCATGCCAAGATAAATGTCAATCTCTCTCGGAAATGAGGTTATGGTGATGTCCCCATGTGAAGTTCAACTCTAGGCCTGCTTCTGTATGCAGTGATTCATTCTTTTTGATTTTCATTTTTTTTAAAAATTAGATGTTTGGTTGTTGGTGGTCTTTTTCTCTCTTATAGTCAGTTTTGTCAGGTGCCATTTTCATGGCTCCTGGAGTCTCAGCTTTTGGCAATGTTCTTTTATAACTTCTCCATCAGTTTGTTACTTCTAAGGTGCTTTGTGAGAAGAGTCACAAAACTGTGTTTACTAGAATTCTACCCAGAGACCTCGACAGTTGTTTTGCATTTTGGGAGGATCTTGCTGCTGGAGAGATGTCCGTCTTGCTTGCCCACAGGTACATTTTGCTTACTTTTCATCTCCTGGCTGATTCTGGTATAGGTTGAGGTCTCGGGAAGACCTCTGTGCATGAGGGACATGCTGCTGCAGGTAAAATAGAAGACTGGCTTACTGAATCCAAGCACAGCCATCGTAAATTCAGTCAACACGAACGAATCAATGGAAACTGAAAGCAGAGTCCAGCAATCAATAGCTATAAAAATAGTTCCCAGTGCCTCTTTCTCTTCTCTTTCCATGGCACTTCACTGTCCTCTTCCCTGTCTGCTTTACCTCCTGTTGAGAAAGAAGCAATGCAACAAGGCAAATCAGAACTTAGAGTGAATCAGAGAATAATATTTTATGCTATTTAAGAATCTTTTTCTTTAGAGGCTGGGGATATAACTCATTTGAAGGAGTGTTTTTCTAACATTCATGGAACCTTGGATTCAACCCAGTACTGCATAAACTGACTGGGGAAATACCTGTGATTTCAACACTTGCAGGCTGGATATGGGAAGACTCTGAGTTTGAGGTTCTCCTTAGCTACATAGTGGGTCAGAGGTGAACCTGGGCTGCATGAGATTCTGTCTAAAGTAAAGCAAATGTTTTCCTTTACATAATCAAAGCATGCTATATAATTTGAAACATACATAGCATATCTTGATCATAGAAAGAAAGTTGCTAGGGGTAAGGGAGAGGGATTAGACAGACAGAGCATTGCTGCTCAAGCATGAGGACCTGGTTTCAAATCTCCACCACCTAATTTAAAAAACCAGTGTCTTCCTTTGGCGTCCATGCATGAATATACCTGTAAAACACACACACAGACACACAGACACACAGACACACAGACACACACACACACACACACATACACACACACAGAGAGAAAGGGGAGGGGAGGGAGAGGGAGAGAGAGAATTTCTGTTCAATATGATAGAAACAATCATCAGTACTTAAATAGTTGAAGGCTACAGTCACAAATATCTAAAATATCTTATTGTAACCGGAATAAAGAACATGTTGGAAACTGGTAAAATTAGAGAATTCTGGTTTATTCCTAGTGTAAAGGATAACTTTAAAGAAAATCATCTAACAGACATTTTGGAATAAATTCCAACACAGTGTTGGAAGCTCTGAAACCATTCCAAATCACATTTCATTGAAGTAAAAATTTATGTCTTCTTTGGAAACTCAGTTATGTCATAGGATGTTTTGCTGAAGCAGACAGAGAAGAAAGGAGGTTTTGCTAAAGCACACACTGGAAAGAATGTTGAAGCAGACAAGTTGGTTGATGTCTAGACATAATGTTAATATGACCTCACAGACAGTGGGATGAGGCTCTGGCATTGGTTAGCCTAGGGTTGTGTTGCTGACCTTCACTTAGCGTAAGTTAGTAGAGAGTAACTCACCAAAGAACTCCTGATATTCCTTCAGCCTTTTGCTGCTTTTGCAGACTTGGGCTGATTAGCTTTAAAAAACCCCAAACCTCGGCCACATTGTAGAACAATTAAATTATAGTCTCTTGGGAATGATACCTAGATCCCAGTGTCCAGAAAATCCTACTAGATAACTTTAATTTGTATCTGAGTTTTGAATACACTGCTTTAGAACATCAGCGTAAGTGCTTTAGAGACTAACAATATTTAATAGCCCTTTCCTTACATCTGTAGGAACCATTTCTGTTTCCTTTGCTTTAAATAAAAAACAACTTATTCCAAATGAATGATCTTACCTATTTTGATTTGGTCACTTTATTTCTTTGCTGCACCTTTTTTTTTTTTTCTCTGTCACATTGATCGAAATTGTGTAATGGCATATGGAGTCAGGTCATTCATGGTTTGAATGTGGAGTAAGCTATTTACTAATTGTCATGGATTGGTGATTTAGCTAGTATCTAAATTATTTTCTCCATCTTCCATGGTAGTTTTTCCTCAGATAGAGGTGACTGTACTCACCATGAAACATTTGGGAGTATGGAAGATGTTTTTGATTGTTACCACTGATTTTGACATTTACTTGGTAGAGGCCATGGATAGGCCTTAAATATCACTAGTGCTGAGATCAAGAGACCTTGGTTTATAGCAGAAGGACAGAGTTTGGGTGTCTGAGTTGAGTATTATTCCTCTACTTCCTAGCTGGGTGACCTTGAACAACTTAGTATGTCTGCCTGAATCCCATTGATAAGTGTATTTTGTCTTAACACTGTTCTTGGGCTTGATGTGGGCTTTAAATGGGATAATACCTGTGTAACATCAATACAATGTAAATCATCATCATTTTTTAAACAAATATCAGTTCTCAGTTCCTTTGGTCATATACTTTGTAGCAGTTTTACTGGTTTATATAGCAACTTCATGTTTAATCTTTTCAGAAAATTACAAGGAAAGGGGTAGGGCAAGAGTGGAAGTCAGAATGTAACTAGAGAAATAATGCCTGACTTATCATCCTTACAAACCTACCATGGCTTCTAGTACCCTTTCACCAATTATACCACAAGTGGATGCTTGGGTGGATCACTGTCATGTCCTTGTGCTTATGTGCAAGTGAGATGAGTCTGACTTGAAAATAAATTGATCTCCACTGAAGAAAAAAATGGAGTGCTCCCCAAACTAGATATGAGATATATTCATTGATTGCATCCCCATTAGTAAGGTTCATTGATAGATTTTGATGTACAATAGACATGACATCAACTCTAGACAAAGAATCACAGGCAACCTAAGGAATGCTGATGAGTGGAAGAGAGTTTTCCCTAGAGAAGAGCATACCAACTGGTTATCTACTACCAAATGGTCAGCCCTGAAGCATACATCCAATTAACATTGTACAGACTGAGCAGGTTGCATTTAGGAATACACACACCACCACCACCACCACCACTAACAACAACAACAACAACAACAACAACAATTAAGGAAAACATAGGGCATGGATTTGAAAGGGAGCAAGGAAGGAGAAATAATGTTATATATTATATTACATATTATAATCTCAAAAAAGAAAAAAGTAATGTTTTGGTTGTAACTATTTAATTATATTATAAAACAAAATCGGAACCTTTTCTATGTATTTGCCTTTCTCTAGTGATAGTATGATGTAACTATGCACATTTTATTAAGCACATTACTGTAACATAAATCACGTGGTAGGCAATTCACCTGCATTAAGTACCAGTGGTTTATAGTGTTGTCACAGAATTATACAACCATCAGCAAAATCGATGTTATAACATGTGCATGTATATTACCCTTGGAAGAAACCCTATACCTGTTTTCGGTCACTCTTCACTTCTTATTTTTTAAAAGATTTATTTGTTTAATTATATGTGTGTGTGTGTGTGTGCATGTGTTTGTGCGTGTACATGTGTGTGTGTAGTTGCAGGTGCCCACGGAGTTTGGAAGAGGGTGTTGGATTCCCCAGATATGGAGTTACAGGTGGTTTTGAGCTGCCCAAAGTGAATGCTGGATACTCAATCCTTTGCAAAAGCATTATACTCACTCCCTTAACCAACAGGCCCCTCCTTCATATCCTTTTAGCCCTCCTCACAATAGAGAATTTCAGCTATAAATTTACCTGTTTTGAACATTTCTACAAAATATGGTCCTTTCTGTATGACTTCTTTCAACCAACGAATGTTTTTTACATTTGCCCATGTTGTAGTGCTCATACAATTGCATTTCTTGGTCTTGCAGAATAATATTCTATTGTAAGTATATAGCATACTCTATCCATTCATTGGTTAATGGCCCTTCTACACTTTGGCCATTATGAATGCTGCAAATAATAGTTTTCAACCACTGTTTTTTTTTAAAAATATCAGTTCTCCATTTATTTTGGTCATATAATGAAGCAGATTTACTGGGTTATATAGTAACTTTATGTTTAATCTTTTCAGAAAATTGCATACTCTGACATTTAAGTTTTCCATCAACTTGGTCTGAGTAGTCATATTTCTCTACATCCTCACCAACATGTGTTATTATCTGTTGTTTTGGTTGTAAGCACCCTAGTAGGTGTGAAGTGGCATATTATTTTATTTGCAAATTCACATTATTTTAAAGTGATATTTTTGATACATATTTCCATGTTACCATCTATCTTTCAAAATCTTCATTTAAACTAGTTGCAAAATATTCCTTCAAATAGCTATATCATAATTTTCTTGGACATTTTTTGTATCTAGGGGCACTGAAATTGTTTCCAAGTTTTTACCATTATAAATAGATTTTCTTATTGTGTATATAGGATTGATATTTGTACTGTTTCATTAAACTATATTCAAAATCAATGTGATGTCTTTTAAAAATATTATATCTTTATTTGTAATTATGTATGTTTATATGCATCTGTGTGGGTGTGTGCACATGTATGTGTGTGTGTGAGAGTGCTGAATCCCCTGGAGCTGGGGATACAGGTTGCTGTGAGCTCCACAACGTGGCTGCTGGGTATCCATTCAGGTTTTCTGCAAGAGCAGTATGCAATGTTACCTGCTCAGCAATCTCTCTAGCCCATGAAGTCATTTTTTAAATCTATGGAGTAAGCATAAAGGAATACTTAACTGAGAAAATTTGTGTTGTAGAGAAGCTATAATGAAGTAACATTTATTATTAAAGATTTAAATGGTCAAAAGCTACCAAGTAGTCAACAATGAACTTGATCCCATCTTCATACAGAGATGAAAAGCTTTCTCACCTTTTCTCAAAGGAATCTGAACGTGGTTTCTGGCATACTTAAATTTAGAGGAACGTGTGTGTGGTGTGTGGAGATTTTTTTTTTTTTTTGAGACAAGTTTATGCTGATCTCCACATCACTTTGTATTGAGGATGGCTTTGGACTCCTTCTCCTAGTGCCTGTACTTCCCAAGATAGCAGACAGATACACCTGATGCTGAATATATGCATATGCGTACAATTTGTGTGTATGTGTGTTAATGAGTGTGAGTACCTGTGTGTTTTGAATGGAGGCCAGAGCACACGTTTGAGTATTAATTAATTAATTAATTAATTAATTTACCTATCTATCTCTCACTGGCCTGGGGTCTGCTGATTTGGCTGGCCGGCCAGTGAGTTTCAGGGATCTGCTTCTTCTCACGTCCCCAGTGCCGAGATCAAAATGTGTTGTCATCACTCCTGCTTTCGTAATGTGGGTTCCAGAAGTTGTATCCAGATTCTCAGGTTTGCAAGGCAAGCACTTTACCAACTGACATATCTACCCAGTCCACCACATTATTTCTATTGTATATAAAACAAGGAATATAAACAAAAGGAAGGAAAGAATTTCCTCTCCCTGAACCCCAAGTCCCCATAGGGATCCATCCCTCCTTGAGCCTTTTTGGATCACATCCAAGTGCTAACTGCCTCTGATGGTTAAGCCTGAGGAAAACCACCTACAGGCAGTTCTAATAAATGCCCTGCAGGCTCTGCAGGAAATCCTCTCAGAGAATAGCAATGCTTTCTATAGCCTTTGGTCTTCTTGTTAGTTTAAATACATGTAAGAGCAAAACCCATACAAATACAAGGAAGACAATTTCAGTGGGTTCTTTCATTGACTTCAGAAAATAGATTGGAGTGACAGTAATTCCATATGCATTAATTAGACAGCTTGCAGGGTGCATTTGTCTCCTAATTTCAATAATCTCTTCAAGTTTTACTCGACCTCTTTGTATGAAAAGATGTGCCTCCGATATAGGTTGGTTGTCATAAAAAACCTCTTTTTCTCCCCGAAACCAAGTATAAGTAAAAAAGGCCGTTAACAAGTTTTAAATATCAAACTGTTAATCCAGGCATACTTCTACACACTTGTCATCCACTTCCATACAGTTATCAGGCATCTACCGTACATAAGGCCAGACACCGTGTCTGTTGATTCAACTGCAAGGGATTGGGTGTTAAGGAGAAAGAAGTCTAATCTTGAGGCAGAACAGAAAATGGTGCATTGCCTAAGGATTGTCAAACTGAACAGTTCTCTAGAGCTCAGCTTTATTTTAGTTTTCCTTTTAGAATGTAGAGCTAATCCCTAAACCCAAAGAAGGCTGGGAAGGTCCTGGGGGCAATGGATACTTGAGGGAAGTGTGTGGAACTGAAGTTTAAGTGAAACTGCTGTGTTGAAGCCCCAGAAGATGAGCAAATTTATCTCCCTTGGCCATTTTGCTGTGGTCCCTGAAAGATGACAGGCATGTGTTTACAGAACTGTCTTCCCTTGGAAATTCCTTATGTTTTATTAGAAAAATACAAGTAACTTAGCCCCAAGCCCAGATATTAGGCATGGTTGGTGAGGGGCCTGGGGATCTACTTATTTTCTTTCCCTTTCTCTTTCTTTCCTTTCCAGTTCTCCCCCCTCCTCTCCCCCTCCCTCCCTCCCTCCATCCCTTCCTCCCTCCCTCCTCCTTCTTTTCCAAAGTTTCCCTGGGCGGTGCTTATGCAAGTCAGGTTTTGGCATCTTTATACCACCATCTTGTGTTTAAGGTTTGGGCCTGGCCCTTCAGAATGTGGGGATCCTTTGGGGGGATGTCAACAATGTTCAAGTCCTACTGACTGAGCTCTTGTCCTTCAGTGGAACTGGATATCCAAAGCTTCCCAGGAGAGTTCAGGGCAGGCACATAGGGATCATCTGGCTTCCAGTGTTTACATCTTACTATCAAAGTTGCAAAGGAAGAAATGTTGGCAGTTTGAATGCCAGAAGCTGAGCTTGTTACAGCTCAGTTAATAGAGTGCTTGTCTAGCATGTGGGAAGCTCTGGATTCAACCCCAACCCCATATACACAGGGTCTGGTGAACCACACTTTTCATTCCCAACACTCAGGGGAAACAGAAGTTCAAGGTTATCCTTCCTTAAAAAGCAAATTCATCATTAGCTGGGAATATGGAAGACCTCCTCTCATCAAGAAAAGAGTGCTGCATCCTTGTCACAGTCGTGCTTTAGCATTCAGCGGAGAGGACAGGAGAGCAGGGAACAAGCACTTTTTAAAAGACTTGCTGCTTCTAGAAAGTTTGTCAAGCAGCTGGTGCCTTGATTATGGAATGAAGCTTTTGGTTGTCTAAACAGGTCTCCAGAGTGAATAGAATCATGGCTGAGAACTCAGATAGTTCTTCACCTGCACCGGGTACCCGTACTAGAAAGAAGTTGCTTTCTCATGGACAGCACAAAAAAAAAATCCAAAAACCAAAACAAAACAAAACAAAATCAAACAGACAAACAAACAAACAAAAAAACAAAACAAAACAAAAAAAAAAAACCCCACGAAACAACATCGCCTGCTTTGTTCACGGTCTTTTTGCTCCAAACAATGCCGTGCATTTTTCTCTTTTATAAATGGCACAGCAGATGGCAGTCCAACATAAAAAAGAACGAGAGGAGCACACCACCACTTTCTAATGGTGACACACGAGCAAGAGCTAGCAGGATGTGGGGATCGCCTGAGCGATGAGAAAGAACCACTGCCTAACGAAACTCTCAGGCTTGCCAGAAGGGTCCTCCATCTGTGATGTCCAGAACAATGCCCTCAGCCATATCGCCTCTCGAGGCCTCGAAATATGGTGCCTGAGACTGAAGAAGTGAAAAAAAAATGTGTGTGTTTACTAAAATGTGCAGAGTATAACTGAAAGGAGAAGAAGAAAAAAACAAAACAACAACATGGAATAATCAAGACAGCAAGCTACACCGATTCAGTTGAAAGCAGCCATTCACAGGCAGAGACAACCACAAGAAAGTAAGCCCCTAGAGGAGTTTTCATAAAATGGGGTTCCACACCCTGCTCATTTAGATCTAAAAGGAAGGGTTATCACCATCAATACTTGTATTTTCTGGAAACTGGAGCTAGTGCCTACCTGAAGGGCTGTTAAGATGAAATGAGGCGATGCTCACAAAGCGCTTGTGCAGAGCGCTGCGTGATAATTGACAGCTGAATGCTACTTTTCGGTTTTTAAAGTGAATGTACTATTCTTCCAGTCTTCTTGGTAAGACTAAGGGAATCAGTATGCAGAGCTCTTGGGTCACAGGAAGTGTAGTTCTCAAATGTCATGCTTGTTCCTTCTGAGGAAAGAGGGATTTTCTTCCTCATCTTTGCTAGTGACATTATTTTACATTGCAGACCCAGACAGGCCCCAGAGATTTACTGGAAAAAGATGAGGTCTTTCTTTCTGTCCCGTCTCTCCATTGCATACGTGTTGCTTTTCGAAAACTGTATTGTGGCAGTCTAGCACTTATTTTAGGCTGTTATCTGATGTCCAGGTTTGTCTTTCATCTTAATCCACAGCTATCTCTCAGGTTTTTCACTCAGTCTACATGGATACATTGCGTCACATAGCTGAGCCCAACTTTTATCTCTTTTCATCAATGTAGATGTCATCTTTACCACATCACTTGCCCCTGGCATTTCCAGCTGGGTTATTCTTTTCTAATTTTTTATTAGTATTACTTTCTAAATGCAATGCATTTTGTAGCAAGCACACTCTGTCTTTGGCTGAAATATGTCACTTTCAAGCCCCCCCTTTTTATCTTTCTTATTTAGCCTTGCCTTGTTACTGAGTGAATATTTGTGGATCATGCTTGTGCATAAGAGTCAATTATTTCTGAAAACATGGAGGAAATGTCTAGAATTTCTGGGTTTTGACTACAGCTTCTGAAAAACTCAAATAGTACAGACTATCTTGTGGCCACCTGACAGATGTCTGATTTTCATCGTGGATTATGCTATAACTTAAAATTTTAAGGTTTGATTTAAAAGCATTGCATTCACTCTTAAACAAACCACAGGTACCACCTCATTTGCCATCCAGCTATTTTACCTCTAGGTGGTGGTGGTTGTGTGCTTTGGTCCAGCAATAAGTGGGGAATTACCTAAATGCATGCTGTTTGAAATAAACATGTCTTGTATCTCTCGCAATATATGCTTTTGATTAAAAGAGGTTAGTATGACATGACACAATCAATCAATTTTATTTCTTGGGTTTTCAGCTAGTTCTTCAATTCACGTTAAGGAGAACTGTGGTGGAATGTTTTGTAGATTCTGACGCTGAGTAGTTACTGATCTGAGGCTCCGAGAATTTCGTGTTTTGCAGTATGCTTAGCTTTTTAATGTGGGGGCGCAGGTGTCCTGAGGAAAGACAATTGCAGCTCCACTTCTGGAACTCAATAGTGGAATGAGAAGCCAGGCAAATCTGTGTCCCACAGACGATGACTAAAGGGGAGTCTCATTTTGTAGTCATATAATTTCAGCTGTTGACTCTCCATGGTGAATAATAAACAAAGCCATAAAGTGTGAGGAGACATTTCCTTTTCTAGGAGATGGAACTGCTTAGAAAAATCCCAGAACTAAAAATACCTCACAAAACTCTGAATATAAATTCCTGTCAGATCTGATAACGAATACTTCGAATCTTTATCTACTCTAAATGGTTAGAGTTGCCAAAGAGTATATTAGGAGAAACATTCTGAGTAGTCTCTGAATAGAGAGGGTGTTTATCAGTTAGTGATATATATGAAGAATTCCTCCATAGAGTTACAACATCGTGTCAAGCTCTTCTCTTTTACTGTGTTTGTAAATCACAGAGTGTGCTGGAAATATTGAGTAATGGTGAGCTGTGATATGTGGTAAAGAGTTACCATTAGTGTCAATTTTTGTCTTTCCCTAGAGCTCCTGCAAAGAAAATACTAGTGGGTAAAGGGATGCCTTCTGAGGAATGGGGACATGCCTGAAAGCTGCTTTTTGCTATCTGAGGAGGGGCTCTGTAGGTGAAGGTTGGGAGATTGCTTAATGTACAGCCAGGAGAGAGAAATCACACGCACTCTCAGTGGAATAGCGTGTGAAATCCCACATTTTCACAAAAGCCACTTAGTCTTACTTTGGTGCTCCCAACCAGACTGTCATCTTAATTGAGTAAGAAAACGAAAAAGCTAAGGATGTTAGCGATTTCCATGCTTCAGCCGCGAATATAATGAGAAGTTTATTTGAGAAGTTATGCTTGACCTGAAAACTTATATTGTAGAAGAAGAAAATCCTAATTACACAGGAGCATGTTGAAGCTAAATTGGTACATGGACAGAGCAAGTTTCCAAGCCACTTGCATAGATGAAATCCAGTTTTAGTTACTGTGAAATAGTTTATTTAGACCAGTCTTACTTCTTATAAACATAAATTATAAATTCTTGACATAATATTGATAGTGAAGAGATACATATTAATAACTTTTCCATCTGCAGTGACAAAATACCTGACTGTCTTAGTTAGGGTTTTATTGCTGTGAAGAGACACCCTTGAGCACAGCAATGTTTATAAAGGAAAACGTTTAATTGGAACTGGCTTACAATTTCAGAGGTCTAGTCAATTATCATCATGGCAGGAAACATGGCAGTGTGCAGACAGACATGGTGCTGGAGAAGGAGCTGAGAACTCTATGTCTTGATCCACAGGCAACAGGGAGAAACTGTGTGTCATGCTGGGGTGTGTGTGTGTGGCACATAGCTTGAGCACCTAAGACCCCAAATCCCCACCTCCATAGTGACAAACTTCCTGTAAAAAGGCCACACCTCCTAATAATGCCACTCCCTATGGGTCATGCATTCAAGCCCATGTCTATGCATGGAGAGTCTACGGAAGCAATACTATTCAAACTGTATTGACAAAAGAAACTTATGAGGAGTCTACTTTATCTTTTAGTTTGAGGGTGGAGTCCACCAGGGTAGGGAAAGCATTGCAATAGGAGCAGGAAATGGCTGGCCACATTTTGTCTGCACTTAGGAGGCAAAGAGAAGACTGGAAGCAGACCTCAGCTATAAAATCTCAAGATCAGCCCCCTTCCTCCTGAGTCAGTGTCTCCAGAAAGATGCCACCTCCTCAAGTTTCCAGACTCTTCCACAAAGAGTACAAATAGGGACCAAGTATTCAAACACATGAGTTGACAGTTGAACTGTGGGGGACAGTGCACATTCAAACCATGATAAGGCAAAGGGGTGACAAAAGAAGGCAGAAATTGGATTTGACTCTTGAGAGACAGTGGCTGCATCGGGGAAAAGCCAAATACACACAGCTTTCTCCTGAAGGCATTCTTCAGTCAAGGCTAAAACTCAATCTGAAAGCTGATGTCATATTGGCTAGGGGTGTCAGAGGATCAAGTTAGGAGATTCAAGAGTTGCTGGAATTTGGTACAATCCTAAAAGGAGTCACTAGGGAAGCTGCATGTAATCTCCCATTAAATCCAATATAAACACCATATGAATGCATACAAATATGCATGCAATCTCCACTTAACTCTTATGCAGAACCCCTCTTTGAGCCTGCACCAAAGAAAATCTAAGAATATAAAAAAAGAATACCAGGAGACAGACATACAGAGAGAGAGAGAGAGAAAGAGAGAGAGAGAGAGAGAGAGAGAGAGAGAGAGAGAGAGAGAATAATTTTTGACATTAGTAAGCACTTGGGGATTTCCTTTGAAACAGCAGAGAAAGCTACTCTGCTTTATAAGACTGGGGTTAGCCTTGAGACTAAGGATGAAACAGATCCACACTGACAAAGTGTAAAATCAAGCCTTCACAAGTTCAAGGTTATAAGCTAGTCATTTATGTATCTGTTAAAACAAAGCCCAATAATATTTCACGGAGGATAAGAGAATGCAAAATCTTTAAAGCATACCATCCACAGAGTCCAATATAGAATAGAAAATTCCATCTATCCACAAAAACAGAAATGTCCAGAAAGGTGGCTAAGTAGGTAAAAATGCTTGCTTCACAAACCTAATGACCCAAATTTGATTCCTGGAACCCAAATATAAAAGTCAGATACAATAAGTCAAGATGAGAGGTAGATATGAGAGACTTTATGGACGCTTACAAGCCAGCTTGGTTGGAGTACATAGCCCCAGGGACTGAAACAGTGTCGGAGACTCTCCTTCCAAACAAGATGGAAGGAAAGCACCAATTCCCAACTAGTGGTTTTCTGACTTCCACACATGTCCAACTAGTGGTTTTCTGCATACACACACACACACACTTAATAGATTTTTTTTAAAATGTAGAAACATATGACCTGAAGCAGGAAAGAAAGTAGTGAATAGAAACAGACTTGAGTTCACAAACAGGAACTCTGTAAACTATTACTAGCCATGCCCAAGAACCTAAAGGAAGAATTATAACAAATAAAAAGATGAGGAACAGAAGTATAGAAAGACAGACTACAAAAGAAATCACATAAGAATCTAAAGCTGTGAATTATAAGGAGAGAAGTAACTATTTACTGAATAGCTTTAACAGCAGCTTGGAACAGGGAAACAAAAGGATGGAGGAATTTTCAAGACACCTCAGTAGAAATTATTCAAACACAATGACTAGGGAAGAAAAGAAGTTGAAATACATACGAACAGCTCTCACTGATGGGTGGGACGATATAAAGTGACCTTGCATATGTGTAATTGGTGTTTAAGATCAGAGAGAGAAAGGGAGAAATGAAAAAAGAATTTGAAGAGCTAATGGCTACAAGTTTCCCAGCGGTGAAGTTCATAAATTTGTGAGTGTAGGAAACGAAGTCAACATCCAACAGGAAAAATGCAGTGAAGAACACAGGTAGCCACAGCCTGGTCAAAGGTACAGGAAATCTTCAAAGCAACTGATGAGGAGAGGGATACATGAGAAAACATCATGAAGGATGACTTCCCAACAGAAATAAGACCTAGAGGCAATGGAATGCCATTTTCTTGTTTTCATGTATATGTGTATATCCTTCTTTGCATGTGTATGGGCATATGTGGGTTTGTGGGTACATGTGTGTTTGTATGTATGTGGAGCCTTGAGTTTGATGCTAAAAACCACACTCAATTGCTATTCTACCTTATTGAGTGAGGAAGGGTCTCTCAAACAAATCCAGAGTTTGTTTCCCTAGCCAGTTTGCTTTGGGGGTCCCCAGTATTTACCTTTGGGGACTGGAATTACAGGCTAGTCACCATGCATTTGGCATTCATCTGGGTTCTGGACATTGGAATTGCAGTCTACTTTCATAGCAAGCCCTTAACCACTAAACCACCTCCTCAGCCCTGTCTTATCATTTTTGTGGGTAAGGAACACTATAATTAGGCTGCCCTCAAACTCAAAAATTATCCTAACTCAGTCTCCTAACGGCAGGAATCAGAGATGTGTGCCGCCATGCTTAGCTTGGAATGACAATTTTAAAGCACTGAAAGGAAAAAAAAAAAAAAGCAAAATCCTATACGTGATAAAAACCAACAAACTGAATAATTTCAAATGGACATCAACATTTACATCAAGAGAATATGTTTCTTTAAATTTAAGACTAAAATTAAAACTGTTTTAAGATGAACAGAATAGATTTGTTTCAGAAGAGCTTTCAAAGAAATGAAAAGATATTGGATGACATCTGAAATACAAGAGAAAGTAAAAGCCCTGGGAATGATAAACTCAGAATTTTAGTTCAAGTGTCCATAAGTGTGTGGGTTTATTTCTGAGTCTTCAATTATATTCCATTGATTGACCTGCCTGTCTCTATACCAATACCATGAAGTTTTTTTTTTTTTTAATCACTACTGCTCTGCAGTACAGTTTGAGGTCAGGGATGGTGATTCTCTTGGACGTTCTTTTATTGTTAAGAATTGTTTTTGCTATCCTGTTGTCTTAGTCAGGGTTTCTATTCCTGCCCAAACATCATGACCAAGAAACAAGTTGGGGAGGAAAGGGTTTATTCGGCTTACACTTCCATATTGCTGTTCATCACCAAGGAAGTCAGGACTGGAACTCAAGCAGGTCAGAAAGCAGGAGCTGATGCAGAGGCCATGGAGGGATGTTCATTACTGGCTTGCCTCCCCTGGCTTGCTCAGCCTGCTCTCTTATAGAACCCAAGACTACCAGCCCAGAGATGGTCCCACCCACAAGGGGCCTTTCCCCCTTGATCACTACTTGAGAAAATGCCTTACAGTTGTATCTCATGGAGGCATTTCCTCAACTGAAGCTCCTTTCTCCGTGATAACTCCAGCTGTGTCAAGTTGACACAAAACTAGCCAGTACACCTGTTTTTTGTTTTTTTTTTTTTGTTTTTTTTTTCCGTATGAAATTGAGAAGTGCTCTTTTCATGTCTGTAAAGAACTGTGTTGAAATCTTGATGGAGATTGCATTGAACCTGTAGACTGCTTTTGATAATATGAGCATTTTTTTTTTAGACAGGGTTTCTCTGTGTAGCCCTAGCTGTCCTGGAACTCTCTTTGTAGACCAGGCTGGCCTTGAACCCAGAAATCTGCCTGCCTGTGCCTCCCAAGTGCTGGGATTAAAGGCATGTGCCACCACCACCCGGCTTGTATGAGCATTTTTACAACATTAATTCTATCAATCCATGAGCATGGGAGATCTTTCCATCTTCTGAGGTCTTACTTGATTTCTTTTTCAAGGGATTTGAAGTTCTTGTCATACAGATCATTCACTTGCTTGGTAAGAGTTACACTAAGGCATTTTATAATATTTGTGGCTATTGTGAAGGTTGTTGTGAGTAAGTGATTACTACAGTTTCCATGGAGCCCGGTTGCTAGTACTAGGTATGTAATTCCATTGTGGTGGTACACACCTGTAATCTCAGCACTTGGAATGTAGCAAACAGAGAACCAGAATGATGCTCCTTCAATGCATAAAGAATTAAAGGCCAGACTGAAACACATTGTTTCAAACAACAACAACAACAACAACCAAGAAGTTTATCTAGAAAAAAAATATGGAGAAAAAACAAGAAAACAACTCATTTCCTCTTGTTGATTTGTTTGAGGCAGTGCCTTACTATACTTCTGAGGTTGGCCTCAAATTTCTGATCTTTCAACCTCAGCCTCCCAAAGTGTAAAGATTACAGGTCTGCACCATAACGTCTGTCTACGAAAATCCTATTTTAACATTATAGAATGAATGCTCAAAAAAACCCTGCAGTTGCTAAAACCTTATGATACTAATTCAGAAGAGACAGATGAAGACACAGAGAGTAATTAATATGAGAGAATTTGGCATTTTTATTTGGTGTTGCTAATAAGGGGCTCATGAGCCAACACATCACAGATGGACGACCAAACATTTCTTCCAAAGAAAACAAAGATATCTGCTTTTACAACCTCATTGCACTGTCGTAATGGCTATCATAGAGACTGAAAGAACAAACACGTGTAAAAGGAATGTGAATATTTTCTTCATTTGTAGATGACCTGATCACGTTAAGGCAAAATGAGGAACACATGGTTCTTAAATAAGTGGATATCCATATGGAAAGAGATTTGCCTTAACCTCAAGTTTATCTACAGATTTTACGCAAGTTCAATGTAAAATCCAATGGCTTTTTTATAGAAATGGACATAGTAATCTAAAATTTGTAACTTAACATAAAAAACAGAGTTATCAAAAATCTAGTGAGACAGAGGAATATGGTGGCAGAACTATATCTGACTCGTTTGTTATGGGTTAGATTCTATCAGGAAACTTTTCAGCAACTGTGACACTTCCATGCAGAATATGTACCAAGGATATTGCCAGGAACAACTTTCTGTGGGTGAAAGGGAGTATGATAATGCAGATGGAGATGCTGAATACAAAGGGATTCCATCCCATTCAGGCAATTCTTCATTTGGTACAGGCCTTCATATTTGTCTTCCTTTGAGGCAAAGATGGTGGTGCTGACTTTTATAACCACAATTTGTCAAGGGAGAGACTGTGATGGCTGTGGGCCAGTCAGCATTCTTCCACTCACAGGCACCAGCTACTAATGCTTTCCAGAAGTTGGAGAAAAGAATGCTTCAGTCTTTAAAGGTGTTTTTACTGGCACACCGGAACAGTCACTACCACCTCCTCTTTCTGCAACTCAGATGCCCTTCTGTCTTATAAAAAGTTATGGAAACAGTTTTAGAAACCAGGTTGGTATCTTTCCATAGAAAAAAATGTAACGGAGGAAAGTTAGTGTCTTAGTTAGGGTTTTATTGCTGTGAACAGATACCATGACCAAGGCAACTCTTATAAGGAAAACATTTAATTGGGTCTGGCTTGAAGGTTCAGAGGTTCAGTTCATTATCATCAAGGTGAGAACATGGCAGCATACAGGCAGGCATGGTTCAGGCAGAGCTGAGAGTTCTACATCTTCATCTGAAGGTTGCTAGCAGAATACTGACTTCCAGGAATCTTGGGATGAGGTTTTGTTTGTTTGTTTTTCGACAAAGGGTTTCTCTGCATAGCCCAGGCTGGCCTCGAACTCAGAAATCCGCCTGTCTCTGCCTCCCAAGTGCTGGGATTAAAGGCATGTGCCACCACTGCCCAGCTCTTTTTCTTTTTTCTTTTTCTTTTTTCTTTTTCTTTTTCTTTTTCTTTTTCTTTTTCTTTTTCTTTTTCTTTTTCTTTTTCTTTTTCCTTTTCCTTTTCCTTTTCCTTTTCCTTTTCTTTTTCTTTTTCTTTTTCTTTTTCTTTTTCTTTTTCTTTTTCTTTTTCTTTTTCTTTTTCCTTTTCCTTTTCCTTTTCCTTTTCCTTTTCCTTTTCCTTTTCCTTTTCCTTTTCTTTTTCTTTTTCTTTTTCTTTTTCTTTTTCTTTTTCTTTTTCTTTTTCCTTTTCCTTTTCCTTTTCCTTTTCCTTTTCCTTTTCCTTTTCCTTTTCCTTTTCCTTTTCCTTTTCTTTTTCTTTTTCTTTTTCTTTTTCTTTTTCCTTTTCCTTTTCCTTTTCCTTTTCCTTTTCCTTTTCTTTTTCTTTTTCTTTTTCTTTTTCTTTTTCTTTTTCTTTTTCTTTTCCTTTTAGGCCGAGGGTCTTAAAGTCCATAGCACAGTGATACACTTACTCTAATAAGGCCACACGTGCTAATAGTGTTAATCCCTGGGCCAAGCATATACAAACCATAGCAGCTTGTAAGTGCTGCAGCCTTCACCTTTTCAGTTATTCTGTCTTCCCAGAGGATACTTTTTAGCTCTCTACTACTTATCCCAGATTCTACTCAACATTGACACAGAAATTTGCGAAAACCAAATGTGAACTAATCATACAATTGAATACCATGGCACTCATGCTGTGGAAAATGACTCTGAAATAAAAATGAGTAAATTACAATGACATGAACAACATAGGTGAATTCCAAGATTGTTACTGTTTGATTCCACTTTTAGAAACTTCAAGAATCAGAAAGAGCTACAATAGAAATTAGAACAGGGCAGAAATGGAATTGAAGGAGACAACAAGCATCTTTGTTGGGGGTGAAGGAATTCTTGGATTCAGGTAGAGTTTGTTCATGCATATATGCCATATATATATATATATATATCACAGTTTATTAAATTATACAGGAAACCATAAGCTAAAATGTAAACCACACTGAAGTTGAATGCTTCTTCTTGGAAATGCCCATGTTTTCCAAGTTGTCACAAATGAACATATATATTTATTGGATAAGTGAAACTCACTTTAAAGTAATAAATATTTTTGTTGTTTGAGCTAGTGAGGCAACCTATTTTTAATAATTTGGTCATTTACAAATTTATTTCTAACAAGGTCACATTTTCCCTGGATGTACTTAGTGGTCTAACATGTATTTGCATGCTGGTTACATGGCATTTCAATGTTCAAAGAAATTATGGCATTTATGTGGCTGGAAAGTAACTTAGAAAAATAAACTGGCCTAGAAGATTCACACTGTAGTGTTCAGGAGCAATAGTTACTTCATTTTCTTATGATCTATATCTAAGGATAGAACCTCACCACTTCCTTTACCTGATCTCAATACTTTTAAAATACTTTTATTATTTAAAACAATTTTAAAATTTAAATAAATTTTGATCAAATTCTTCCCTTCCCCAAGTTCTTCCAGATCCCCTCCTCTTCCCTACTCACCCAACTTCTCAAAACAAAACAAAACAAAACAAAATAAAACAAACCAATGACAAACAAAACCCTAATAAAACAACAACCTCCCTTTAAGAAAACAAAGAAAACAAAGTAAAACAACCCCTCCAAAATCTAACAACCAAACCAAGCTATAACTAAATAAAAGCACACACACACACACACACACACACACACACACACACAACCAAAAAAACCCCAAAAAACTGTGGACTCCATTATATGTTAGTCAACTATTCCTGAACATAAGGCCTGTCCTACAGTGGTTGGTATACCCAGTGTTACTCCATTGGAAAAAATGATTTTTCCCTTTTCCAGCAGGCATAAAGGACAATTTAGTTGTTAATCTCTACCCTAGCAGCTAGGTATTCATTCATTTAAAAAAATAACAAAATAAAATATAATAAGATAAAACAAAGACTACCCCATCATATTGGACAAAACAAACCAAGAAAAGGAAAAGAGCCCAAGAAAAGGTACAAGAATCAGAGACCCAGTCTTTCATACACTTGGGAATCCCATAAAAACACTAAACTGGAATCCATAATTTAAGCACAGAGGACCAGGTCCAAACCCATGCAGGTCCTATTCATTCTTCAGCCCCTGAGAGTTCAAGTGAGCTTTGCCCATTTTGATTTAGAGGGCCTTGCTTTCTTGGTGTCTTTCATCTTTCCTGAAGTTTACATTCTTTCTGTCTCCTCTTCTGAGTTCTGAGGGGAGGGATTTGATGAATACATCTCATTTAGATCTGAGTATTCCAAGGTCACTCTTTATATAATGTCTGGCTGTGGATCTCTGTATTTGTTTCCATCTGCTGCAGGATGAAGCTTCTCTGATGATGGCTGAGCAAGGACTTACCTGCGAGTATAGCAGAGTATACTCATTTTTATCACTATACATATTTTCCTTTTCTTAGACCAGTATTATTTTGGTTTTACCATAGGTCACTAGGCTATCTTGTCTTAGGTGTTTGGTCACCCAAGAAGTTTTAGGTATGGGTTCCATCTCGTGAAGTGGTTCTTAGGTCAAATCAATTATTGGTTGTTTACTCTCACAAGCTTTGTGTACCAAGTGCCCTAGCATATCTTGCAAGTAGTACACCAGTGGAGAGAAAAGGATTGTGGATGGGTTGGTGTTTATGTTTTTCTTTAGATAGTGTACGGAGTACTGTTCCCTATCAAAGACACTGGAACGTAAGGGTGAAGGCTCTATGTAGGCATCAGCTTGATACCTGAATTTTTAATTTGTTGTGTAGGTGTTGTCTTTAGCAATGGGCCCTCGCTGTCCATTTGTGGGAGCAACCTATAGACTTGGCAACATCCTGAGTTGTTTGGGCATTCCTGTGGGGCTCCTTTGGCCAACGACTCAATTAGATGTAACCCCGTCTTAGTACTGGAAGCTTTGTTTAGTGACAAGAGATTGACTCCACCATTATTTGTTGATTTCATTTAGATTGCCTTGATGTATGTGTACATTCTAGGAAGTTTCTATTGTATTGTTTCCATACTGTCACTCAGATGCCCCTTAATTTTAGCTGTCTTTTTCCATATTCCCTCCCACAACTCCACTCCCTCACCCCATTCCGTCCCCCATTCCATTCATAACGGTATTCAATTTCCCTTTCCTGATGAGACCTATCTGTTCCCTCTAGTCCTTTACTCTATACCTTCTCTGTGGTTCTATGGATTATAATTCTATGGATTGTAGCTTGGCTATGATCGACTCAACAACTAATATCCACATATAAGTGAATACATACAATATTTGTATTCTGGGTATGGGATACCTAACTCAGGATTGTTTTTCTAGTTCCATCCATTTGTCTATAAATTTCATGATGCCATTTTTTTAACAGCCAAGTAATACTCCATCATGTGAATGTGCTACATTTTCTTTATCCATTCTTCTGTTGAAGGACATCTAGGTTGTTTCTAGTTTCTGCCTACTGTGAACTGAGCAGCAATGAATATGGCTGAGTAAATGTCTTTGTGATAAGATGAAGTGTCCTTTGGGTGTATGGCCAAGAGTGGTGTAGCTGGATCTTAAGGTAGATAGATTTCCATCTTCCCAAGGAACTGCCTCACTGATTTCCATAGTAACGGTATGATTTTTCATACCCATCAGCAATGGAGGAGTGTTCCCCTTGCTCCATCCACATTCTCATTTATATGAACTGTCACTTATGCTATTGATCTTAGCCATTCTGACAACTGTAAGATGGAATCTCAAAGTAGTTTTGATTTTCATATCCCTGAAGGCTAAGGATGTTGAACATTTTTTAAGTGCTTCTCAGCCACTTGAGTTTCTCTATTGAGAACTCTCTGTTTAGCTCTGTACTCCATTTTTAATGGGGTTATTTGTTTTCTTGATAACTAATTTTTTTCAACCCGCCCCCCGATATTAGCTCTCTATCACTCATGTGTAGTTAAAGTAGCTGAAAAACTTTTCCCATTCTGTAGGCTGCCAGTTTGTCCAAATGATAGTGTTTTTTGCTTTGCAGAAGTGTCTCAGTTTCATGAGGTCACATTTATGAATTGTTGATTTTAGAGTCTGGCTCATAGTGTTCTGTTCAGAAAGTCATCTACCGTGCCAATGTGTTCGATGCTATTCTCCACTTTCTTGTCTATCTGGTTCAGTATATCTGGTTTTATGTTGAAGTCTTTGACCCATTTCTAGTTGAGTTTTGTGTATGGTAGTAAGTGTGGACCTATTTATGTTCTTCTACATGCAGGCATCCAGTTTTACTGCACCATTTATTGAAGATGCTGTCTCTCTCTCCCCCCCCCCCCCAGTGTGTATTTATAGCTTTTTTAAAATCAAAACTCAGGTATTCTTAGGTTTTTAGATCTTCAATTTGATTCCATTGATCAGAATATCTGTGTATATGTCATTATAGTGCTGTTTTATTATTGCTTTGTAGTACAACTTGAAGGTGAGACTGGTGATACCTTCAGCAATTTCTTTCTTCTTCTTTTTTAAAATTCAAAGTTGTTTTGAGCTATTCTGGGGTTTTTTTTTTTTTGTGTGTGTGTGTGTTACCATAAGAAGGTGAAAATTGTTTTATCAAGATATGTGGGACTTTGTGTTGGGATTTTAATGAGGATTGCATTGAATTTGTAGATTGCTTTTGGTTGGGTGGACATTTTTACTGTTAATACTATTCATTCATGAGCATAGGAGATCTTTCCAATTTCTTTCTTCAATGACCTGATTTTTTTTAAATACAAGTCTTTCACTTGCTTGGTTAGAGTGATATTTTATACTATTTGTGGCTCTTGTTTTTTTTTTTAATTAGATGTTTTATTTATTTACATTTCAAATGCTATCCCCTTTCCTAGTTTCCTCTCTGAAAATTCCCTATACCCTTCCCTCTCACCCTGCTCCCCAACCTACCCACTCCCATTAACTGGCCCTGCCATTCTCCTATACTGGGGCATATAATCTTTGCAAGACCAAGGGCCTCTCCTCCCATTGATGGCTTACTAGGCCATCCTCTGCTACATATGCAGCTAGAGACATGAGCTCTGGGGGTACTGGTTAGTTCATATTGTTGTTCTTCCTATAGGGCTGCAGACCCATTCAGCTCCTTGGGTACTTTCTCTAGCTCCTTCACTGGGGGCCCTGTGTTCCATTCAATTGATGACTGTGAGCATCCACTTTTGTATTTTCCAGGCACTGGTATAGCCTCACAGAAGATAGCTATATCAGGGTCCTGTCAACAAAATCTTGTTGGTATATGCAATAGTGGTTTGGTGGTTGTTTATGAGATGGATCCCCGAGTAGGACAGTCTCTGGATGGTCCTTCCTTCTGTCTCAGCTCCGAACTTTGTCTCTGTAACTCCTTCCATGGGTATTTTGTTCCCCATTCTAAGAAGGAACATAGTATCCACACATTGGTCTTCCTTCTTCTTCAGTTTCATGTGTTTTGCAAATTGTATCTTGGGTATTCTAAGTTTTTGAGCTAATATTGACTCATCCGTGAGTGCATATCATGTGAGTTCTTTTGTGACTGGGTTACCTCACTCAGGATGATATCCTCCAGATCCATCCATTGGCCTAAGAATTTCATAAGTTCATTGTTTTTAAAAGCTGAGTAGTACTCCATTGTGTAAATGTACCATATTTTCTGTATCCATTCCTCTGTTGAGGAACATCTGGGTTCTTTCCAGCTTCTGGCTATTATAAATAAGGCTGCTATGAACATAGTGGAGCATGTGTCCTTATTACAAGTTGGAACACCTTCTGAGTAGATGCCCAGGAGAGGTATTGCTGGATCATCCAGTAGTACTATATCCAATTTTCTGAGGAACCACCAGACTGATTTCCAGAGTGGTTGTACTAGCTTGCAAATCCCATCAGCAATGGATGAGTATTCCTTTCTTCACATCCTCTCCAGCATCTGTTGTTACCTGAATTTTTGATCTTAGCCATTCTGACTGGTGTGAGGTGGAATCTCAGGGTTGTTTTGATTTGCATTTCCCTGATGATTAAGGATGTTGAACATTTTTTCATGTTCTTCTCAGCCATTAGGTATTCCTCAGGTGAGAATTCTTGGTTTAGCTCTGTATCCCCCTTTTTAGTGGGGTTATTTGATTTTCTGGAGTCCAGCTTCTTGAGTTCTTTGTATATGTTGGATATTATACCCTATCGGATTTAGAATTGGTAAAGATCCTTTCCCAATCTGTTGGTGGCCTTTTTGTCTTATTGACAGTTTCTTTTGCCTTATAGAAGCTTCGCAATTTTATGAGGTCCCATTTGTCAATTCTTGAGCTTACAGCACAAGCCATTGATGTTTTGTTCAGGAATTTTTCCCTTGTGCCCATATCTTTGAGGCTTTTCTCCACTTTCTCCTCTATAAGTTTCAGTGTCTCTGTTTTTATGTGGAGTTTTTTTAGATATAACATTTTCTTTGACCCATTTCTTCTATCAATTCTTCAATGCCTGAGGTTCTCTTCCCTCTTTTGTATTCTGTTGGTGAAGCTCACCTCTGTGGTTCCTGTTCAAGTTTCTATGTTTTCATTTCCATATTTCCTTCAGGTTGGGTTTCCTTCCATCCTTTTTTCCTTCCTTCCTTCCTTCCTTCCTTCCTTCCTTCCTTCCCTTCTTCTCTTTTCTTCTGGAGACAGTGTTTCTCTGTGTAGCCCTGGCTATTTTGAACTTTTTTTTTTTTTTTTTTTTTTTTTTTTTTTTTTTTGTCGACCAGGCTGGCTTGAACTCAAAGAGATCCACTTGCATCTGCCTCCTGGGTACTGAGACGAAAGAAATGTGCCACCATGCCTAACAGTTTGGTTTTTTATCTATTGATTCTGTTTCCACTTTCAGATCTTGAGTGGTTTTATTTATTTTCTTTCACTGTTTATGTTTTTCTTTAAGGACCTCTATCATATTCATAAAGGCTTCTTTAAGGTCTTCTTTTTTTGTTTCAACTATGTTGAAATACTCAGGGCTGGCTATAGTAAGGTTGCTGGCTCTAGTGAAGTCATATTGTCCTGGCTGTTGTTGATTGTGTTTTTATGCTGGCATCTAGGCATCTCAGGTTGGGAAGATTGTATTTCTAGGTGCTGATATCTGTTTTTTACTTGGTTTCTATTTTTCTCTGGTTGTTAGGAGAGTGTAGTGACTGTGTGTTGCCTGAAGGGACATCTTCTGAGGTCTTGACAGGTGAGGAAACTAGGAGGGGGTAGGTTCCAAGTAACTTTATTTCTGAGACTTTCGGATAGAGAAGGGATTTGGAGGAGCAGAGGAAAAGAGAAGATCTGCTGTTAGCCAACCTGCTTCCTTGGCAAGAATGGTTTGTGCATTCTCAGGGAGTCTCAATATTTAATCCTATTGATGGGATAGAAGGTCATTTGAAGCACATAAAAAATACATAGTCTACTATTACATGACATATTCAAGGCAAACAGAGGTTTATTGACTTCTTGAATCTTCTAATCATTTGGTCCTGTTTTTCTGTCACCAGTGTTTTCATAGCTGAAATGTCTTGTTATCTGTGACAAAAGGACGTCCTATTTGTATGTGCAAATTGTGGTCATAAGAAGTGGCTACCAGAGCGCCATCTTGTATCCTGGGTCTCTCAGAGACCATTCTGCACAGGAGAGCATCCGGGCTGCAGAAGCAACAGAGCTTCCTGGACAGGGTCCCTTTGTGTCTTCATTTTCAGCCAGGAACTAGAGCTGAAACCCAGACCTCTGGGCACCTTCTCTGCCAGAGGAGAGTCGACCTCCAGGGAGGGTTCTGACGCCAGGACACAGGTGAGAGCTCCATCTTGTATCCTTGGTCTCCCAGAGACCAGTCTGTGCAGGACAGCAAGTGGGCCACAGAAGCAACAGAGCTTCTTGGACAGGGTCCTTTTGGGCCTTCATCTTCAGCCAGGAGGTAGATCTGAGCTCCAGACCTCTGTGCACCTTCCCTGTAAGAGGAGAGCTTGCCTACAGAGAATGCTCTGACCACTGAAACTCAAGAGAGGGTTAGAACCCCAGGAGTGCTGACAGAGGCTAATAGAATCACAGGAGGAACAAGCTCCAGCCAGAGACGGATAGAATAACATCTAACACCAGAGATTACCACATGGCGAAAGGCAAATGTAAGAATATTACTAACATAAACCAAGACCACTCGGCATCATCAGAACACAGTACTCCCACCACAGCGAGTACTGGATACCCCCAACACACCTGAAAAGCAAGATTCAGATATGCAAGGAGGGAAATTACAACCTAGAAAAAGCAAGAAAGTAATCCTTCAACAAACCTAAAAGAAGATAGCAGCAAGAACAGACTCTTAACTCTAACAACAAATTAACAGGAAGCAACAATTACTTTTCCTTAATATCTATAGACTCATTTCCCCAATTGAAAAACATAGACTAACAGACTGACTATATAAACAGGACACAACATTTTGCTACATACAGGAAACCCACCTCAGGGACAAAGACAGTTACTACCTCAGAGTTAAAGGCTGGAAAACAATTTTCCAAGCAAATGGTCTGAAGAAACAAGCTGGAGTAGCCATTCTAATATCAAATAAAATCGACTTCCAACCCAAAGTTATCAAAAAAGACAAGGAGGGGCACTTCATACTCATCAAAGGTAAAAGTCCTCCAAGATGAAGTCTCAGTTCTGAATTTCTATGCTCCAAATGCAAGGGCATCCACATCCATTAAAGAAACTATAGTAAAGCTCAAAGCACACATTGCTCCTCACACATTAATAGTGGGAGACTTTAACACCCCACCCTCATCAATTGACAGATCCTGGAAATAGAAAATAAACAGAGACACAGTGAAATTAACAGAAGTTTTGAAACAAATGGATTTAACAGATATCTACAGAACATTTTATCATAAAACAAAATGATATACCTTCTTCTCAGCACCTCATGGTACCTTCTCCAAAATTGACCATATACTTGGTCATAAAACAGGCCTCAATAGATACAAAAATATTGAAATTATCTCATGCATTCTATCACATCACCACGGATTAAGGCTGATCTTTAATAACAACATAAATAATAAAAAGCCAACATTCATGTGGAAGCTGAACAACACTTTACTTAATGATAACTTTGTCAAGGAAGAAATAAAGAAAGAAATTAAAGACTTTTTAGTGTGGGGAGCGGGTGTGGCAGCAGTCCCAAAGGCGCCAGGGACTGCAGCTAAGTCATATGACTTGCACCTGACTTCCTCATATAAGACACAAACATCTTGAGTGCTGCGCAGGTGTACCAGGATACAGGTGAATCCAATTTGGTAGAGATTTGCCCCTGCTGCCCTGATTAGCTGAAGCCTCGTGACTGGCGAGGGGGCGTGGCCTGCGGTGCATGGATGAGAGAGAGTATAAAAGGAGTGAGAGGCCCAGGGTTCGGGGGAGATATAAACAAGAAGAATCAGGACTGAATAAACTGCTGTTAGAAGGACTGGTGGTCGCGTTGTTCTTGCTGGTCGAGAGCGGGCGCGACAATTGGTGGCCCGTACGGGGAACCGACTCCCCCACCGAGTTCAGAACTTTCAGCAGTCAGTGGTTGCCAGCAGGGTAAGTTCACGGTGAGTGAAACTTGTGACCCCAGGAGTTTGGGAAGGACCTTGGATAAAATAGAGGTAAGCATTAAGTTGCCAGGAAGCAGGCACAAGGTAACGAAAGGTTCCTGGCTTTGGGACAAGTTAAGGTTCCCGGTTTGGGGACAAGTTAAGGAACTATGATAACCTCAGTGTAGTGATCAATAGATCCTCACTGTGTAGTTATGCTTTTTTCTTCCATTGACCCTTTGTGGGTAGGTCTGATAGTTTTGGTCTTGTTTGTTCTGATATATGGACTCTGTTACTGTTTGAAACTGTGTGTAGAGGCAGTCAAGACAGGTCAGAAAATCCTTACAGAGCAACAAGAAAGTATGTCGGAAGAGGAGAAGGGCTTAAAAAGAAAAAGGAAAAAGAAAGGAGACACAGTGTTATCAGGTGGACATAAAGGACAAAATAAAAGAGCTGAGGCAGAGGAGGAAGGCGAATTAGCTTTTGCTCCCCCTCCCTATGCCTCCTCGTCAGCCATCTATGGGCAGACCTTCTGTCCGGAGGTCTGGAAAGAGGATAGATTCTCCTTGCTGGGATGTCCTATTTTCACTGATCAAGCTGAATTTGCATGGGATAGAGATATGCTGCTTGGTCAAGGTCGCTTTGCACAACAACAAACAGGATATCCAGTGCAGGTGTTTGAGCAGGTGAATCAGATTGCCATAAGGGCGCAGAAATCATTGCCTATCAGAGGGGAAACTAGTGAAAACTTGACTCTCGTATTGACTCCCCAGATGGACACACAGGTGATTGAGGTTATGGTCTCATCACCACGAGGTACTGTGTCCATCCCCCCTGGGGATTGACCAGATCCGGTGTTGACGTGGGTGAGAGGGTCTGTTTGTGTGTTTCCACAGGACCAGACGGAACCTCTTTGGGTGCCGGAGAGATTGGTGAGACGCTGCAAGAATGAGGCTCCTGATCCAGTTGCCCCTGTGGATGTGGTGGATGATCCCACAAGCACAAAGGATGGAGCCGAGATGAGAGATCCTTTCGTTATTCCAGAAGCCGATACCAGCTCGACATGACATTCAAATTTTTCCACGCTTTTTGATCCCTGAATTCCCCTTAAAGAGATAGCCCCGCTGGCCATCTATCCCTTGCTTCAGGGAAGATGAGCGGGGATGAGAGCCCTGGGATGTATGCTTGTTATAGTGTGTGTGTGTTTTGTGTTTGGCACATGTGTTAGGTGCAGAGTGTGCGGCCCGCACTTTCGCCATGGTAGCATAGGCTTTTGCTGCAGTGGAGGCGGGACAATCTCCTCAGATTTGGTTTGCCGCTCTAAAAGAAATTATGCTGCGTTATGCCGTGGGGTGCGAGGCTAAGCACTGCACAGAGGATAGCTTGCTGTTGGCATCCTGTGGAAGGCACGTCTGATTGCATGAAGGTTCAGTGTCCTAGTTCCCTTCCCCCAGGGAAAACGACACGGGAGCTGGCCAAGACCTCTCTGGGTGATGAGCCTAAGGGATGGTTTTGTGTAGGGCCCCTATGCTTGCACACTGGGGATCAGACCTCTACCTTCACCCATGAGGCTTGCTTGCAGCAATTAAGATCTGGCCATAGGTTAATTAACATCCTGGCCTTTTGATGCACCTGCCGCAAGCAAAACACAATCTCCCCAGGAGTGGCTTGGCATGATTGAGAGGTAGTCAGTGATAAGACTCCCTGGGCATGTCACCAACCTAAGACAGGGATCAAACCAATGCTGTTTGTCTCCCAAAGACAGGTAAGGGGCATGGTTGCGAGGGGCTATCTACAGACATTCTCTCTGCCAAAAAAGAAAAAAGAGGGAATTGTGGGGAGCGGGTGTGGCGGCAGTCCCAAAGGCGCCAGGGACTGCAGCTAAGTCATATGACTTGCACCTGACTTCCTCATATAAGACACAAACATCTTGAGTGCTGCGCAGGTGTACCAGGATACAGGTGAATCCAATTTGGTAGAGATTTGCCCCTGCTGCCCTGATTAGCTGAAGCCTCGTGACTGGCGAGGGGGCGTGGCCTGCGGTGCGTGGATGAGAGTATAAAAGGAGTGAGAGGCCCAGGGTTCGGGGGAGATATAAACAAGAATCAGGACTGAATAAACTGCTGTTAGAAGGACTGGTGGTCGTGTCGTTCTTGCTGGTCGAGAGCGGGCGCGAAATTTTAGAGTTTAATGAAAATGAACCCACAACATACCCACACTTATGGGACAAATGAAAGCAGTCCTAAGAGGAAAACTCATAGGTGTGAGTACTGCTGAAAAGAAACTAGAGAGAGCGTACAGTATCAGCTTGATAGCACACATAAAAGCTCTAGAACAAAAGGAAGCAAATTCACCCAAGAGGAGTAGAAGGCAGGAAATAATCAAACTCAGAGCTAAAATCAACCAAATAGAAACAAAAAGAACTATATAAAAAAATCAACCAAACCAGGAGCTTGTTCTTTGAGAAAATCAACAAGCTAGGTAAACCCTTAACCAGACTAACTATAGGGCACAGTGACAGTATCATAATTAACAAAATAAGAAGTGAAAGGGGAGACACAACATCAGAAACCAAGGAAATCCAAAACATCATCAGATCCTACTACAAGAGGCTATACTCAACAAAAGTGGAAAACATGGATGAAATGGACAATTTTCTAGACAGACAAAACGTACCAAGGTTAAGTCAGGATCAGATTAACAATCTAAACAGCCCACTGTCCCCTAAAGAACTAGAAGCAGTCATTAATAGTCTCCCAACCAAAAAAAAAAAAAAAAAAGTCAGGACCAGATGGGTTTAGTGCAGAATTCTATCACACTTTCAAAGAAGAACTAATTCCAATTCTCCTCAATCTATTCCACAAAATAGAAACAGAAGGTACTCTACCCAATTCATTCTATGAAGCCACAATTACTCTGATACCTAAACCACATAAAGAGCCAACAAAGAAAGAGAAATTCAAATTTCCATTATGAATATCGATGCAAAAATACTCAATAAAATCCTCTCAAACAGAATCCAAGAACACATCAAAATGATCATCCATCATGATCAAGTAGGCTTCATCCCAGGGATGCAGGAATGGTTTCATATATGGAAATCCATCAATGTAATCCACTATATAAACAAACTCAAAGAAAAAAAACCAGCATCTAATGATCTCATTAGATGTTGAGAAAGCATTTGACAAAATGCAATACCCATTCATGACAAAAGTCTTGGAAAGATCAGGAATTCAAGGCCCATACCTAAACATAATAAAAGCAATATATAGCAAACCAGTAGCGAACATCAAACTAAATGGAGAGAAACTTGAAGCAATCCCACTAAAATCAGGGACTAGACAAGGCTGCCCACTTTCTCCCTACCTATTCAATATAGTACTTGAAATCCTAGCCAGAGTATTCGACAACAAAAGGAGATCAAAGGGATACAATTTGGAAAGGAAGAAATAAAAATATCACTATTTGCAGATGATACGATAGTATATATAAGTGACCCTAAAAATTCCACCAGAGAAATCCTAAGTCAGATAAATACTTTCAGTGCAGTAGCTGGATATAAAATTGATTCAAACAAATCAGTGGTCTTTCTCTACACAAAGGATAAACAGGCTGAGAAAGAAATTGGGGAAACAACACCCTTCACAATAGTCACAAACAATATAAAATACCTTGGTGTGACTCTCACTAAGGAAGTTAAAGATCTGTATGATAAGAACTTCAAGTCTCTGAAGAAAGAAATCGTTGGAAGTTGAAGTCCTTGGTCCTGCGTAGATTATATTTTCCAGTACATGGGAATATCAGGGCCAGGAAGCGGGAGTGGTTGGGTTGGGAAGCAGGGCGATGTGAGAGTATAGAGGATTTTTTCTTTTTTTAATATATTTTTTATTACATATTTTCCTCAATTACATTTCCAATGCTATCCCAAAATTCCCCCATACCCTCCCCCCCCACTTCCCTACCCACCCCTTTTTTTTTTTTTTTGGCCCTGGCGTTCCCCTGTACTGAGGCATATACAGTTTGCGTGTCCAATGGGCCTCTCTTTCCAGTGATGGCCGACTAGGCCATCTTTTGATACATATGCAGCTAGAGTCAAGAGCTCCGGGGTAATGGTTAGTTCATAATGTTGTTCCACCTATAGGGTTGCAGATCCCTTTAGCTACTTGGGTACTTTCTCTAGCTCCTCCCTTGGGAGCCCTGTGATCCATTCATTAGTTGACTGTGAGCATCCAATTCTGTGTTTGCTAGGCCCCAGCATAGTCTCACAAGAGACAGCTACATCTGGGTCCTTTCTATAAAATCTTGCTAGTGTATGCAATGGTGTCAGCGTTTGGAAGCTGATTATGGGGTGGATCCCTGGACATGGCAGTCTCTAGATGGTCCATCCTTTTGTTTCAGCTCCAAACTTTGTCTCTGTAACTCCTTCCATGGGTGTTTTGTTCCCAATTCTAAGGAGGGGCATACTGTCCACACTTCAGTCTTCATTCTTCTTCAGTTTCATGTGTTTAGCAAATTGTATCTTATATCTTGGGTATCCTAAGTTTTGGGCTAATATCCACTTATCAGTGAGTACATATTGTATGTGTACCTTTGTGATTGTGTTACCTCACTCAGGATGACGTGCTCCAGGTCCACATATTTGGCTAGGAATTTCATAAATTCATTCTTTTTAATAGCTGAGTAGTACTCCATTGTGTAAATGTACCACATTTTCTGTATCCATTCCTCTGTTGAGGGGCATCTGGGTTCTTTTCAGCTTCTGGCTATTATAAATAAGGCTGCTATGAACATAGTGGAGCATGTGTCCTTCTTACCAGTTGGGTCATCTTCTGGATATATGCCCAGGAGAGGTATTGCTGGATCCTCCGGTAGTACTATGTCCAATTTTCTGAGGAACCGCCAGACTGATTTCCAGAGTGGTTGTACAAGCCTGCAATCCCACCAGCAATGGAGGAATGTTCCTCTTTCTCCACATCCTCGCCAGCATCTGCTGTCACCTGAATTTTTGATCTTAGCCATTCTGACTGGTGTGAGGTGGCATCTCAGGGTTGTTTTGATTTGCATTTCCCTGATGATTAAGGATGTTGAACATTTTTCAGGTGCTTCTCTGCCATTCGGTATTCCTCAGGTGAGAATTCTTTGTTCAGGTCTGAGCCCCATTTTTTAATGGGGTTATTTGATTTTCTGGAGTCCACCTTCTTGAGTTCTTTATATATGTTGGATATTAGTCCCCTATCTGATTTAGGATAGGTAAAGATCCTTTCCCAATCTGTTGGTGGTCTTTTTGTCTTATTGTCGGTGTCTTTTGCCTTGCAGAAGCTTTGCAGTTTCACGAGGTCCCATTTGTCAATTCTCGATCTTACAGCACAAGCCATTGCTGTTCTGTTCAGGACATTTTCCCCTGTGCCCATATCTTCAAGGCTTTTCCCCACTTTCTCCTCTATAAGTTTCAGTGTCTCTGGTTTTACGTGAAGTTCCTTGATCCACTTAGATTTGACCTTAGTACAAGGAGATAGGAATGGATCAATTCACATTCTTCTACATGATAACAACCAGTTGTGCCAGCACCATTTGTTGAAAATGCTGTCTTTCTTCCACTGGATGGTTTTAGCTCCCTTGTCAAAGATCAAGTGACCATAGGTGTGTGGGTTCATTTCTGGGTTTTCAATTCTATTCCATTGGTCTACCTGTCTGTCACTATACCAGTACCATGCAGTTTTTATCACAATTGCTCTGTAGTAAAGCTTTAGGTCAGGCATGGTGATTCCACCAGAGGTTCTTTTATCCTTGAGAAGAGTTTTTGCTATCCTAGGTTTTTTGTTATTCCAGATGAATTTGAAGATTGCTTTTTCTAATTCGTTGAAGAATTGAGTTGGAATTTTGATGGGGATTGCATTGAATCTATAGATTGCTTTTGGCAAGATAGCCATTTTTACAATGTTGATCCTGCCAATCCATGAGCATGGGAGATCTTTCCATCTTCTGAGATCTTCTTTAATTTCTTTCTTCAGAGACTTGAAGTTTTTATCATACAAAACTTTCACTTCCTTAGTTAGAGTCACACCAAGATATTTTATATTATTTGTGACTATTGAGAAGGGTGTTGTTTCCCTAATTTCTTTCTCAACCTGTTTATTCTTTGTGTAGAGAAAGGCCATTGACTTGTTTGAGTTAATTTTATATTCAGCTACTTCTCCAAAGCTGTTTATCAGGTTTAGGAACTCTCTGGTGGAATTTTTAGGGTCACTTATACTATCATATCATCTGCAAAAAGTGATATTTTGACTTCCTCTTTTCCAATTTGTATCCCCTTGATCTCCTTTTGTTGTCGAATTGCTCTGGCTAGGACTTCAAGTACAATGTTGAATAGGTATGGGGAGAGTGGACAGCCTTGTCTAGTCCCTGATTTTAGTGGGATTGCTTCCAGCTTCTCACCATTTACTTTGATGTTGGCTACTGGTTTGCTGTAGATTGCTTTTATCATGGTTAGGTATGGGCCTTGAATTCCTGATCTTTCCAAGACTTTTATCATGAATGGGTGTTGGATCTTGTCGAATGCTTTTTCCGCATCTAACGAGATGATCATGTGGGTTTTGTCTTTTAGTTTGTTTATATAATGGATTACGTTGATGGATTTCCGTATATTAAACCATCCCTGCATCCCTGGAATAAAACCTACTTGGTCAGGATGGATGATTGCTTTAATGTGTTCTTGGATTCGGTTAGCGAGAATTTTATTGACTATTTTTGCATCAATATTCATAAGGGAAATTGGTCTGAAGTTCTCTATCTTTGTTGGATCTTTCTGTGGTTTAGGTATCAGAGTAATTGTGGCTTCATAGAATGAGTTGGGTAGAGTTCCTTCTACTTCTATATTGTGGAATAGTTTGTGCAGAACTGGAATTAGATCTTCTTTGAAGGTCTGGTAGAACTCTGCACTAAACCCATCTGGTCCTGGGCTTTTTTTGGCTGGGAGACTATTAATGACTGCTTCTATTTCTTTAGGGGATATGGGACTTTTTAGATCATTAACTTGATCCTGATTTAACTTTGGTACCTGGTATCTGTCTAGAAATTTGTCCATTTCGTCCAGGTTTTCCAGATTTGTTGAGTATAGCCTTTTGTAGAAGGATCTGATGGTGAGATTTTTTTCAATAGCATTTGAAATGTAAAAAAAGAAAATATCTAATAAAAATTATTTTTGAAAAAAACTGGAAAAAAAGAAATCATAGAAGATCTCAGAAGATGGAAGTATCTCCCATGATCATTGATTGGAAGGATTAATATAGTAAAAATGTGTATCTTGCCAAAAGCAATCTACAGATTCAATGCAATCCCCATCAAAATTCCAATTCAATTCTTCACAGAGTTAGACAGAGCAATTTGCCTATTCATCTGGAATAACCAAAGATCTAGGATAGTAAACTATTTTCAACAATAAAAGAACCTTTGGTGGAATCACCATGCCTGACCTCAAGCTGTACTACAGAACAATTATGATAAAAACTGCACAGTACTGGTACAATGACAGACAGGTAGATCAATGGGATAGAATTGAAGACCCAGAAATGAACCCACACACCTATAGTCACTTGATCTTTGACAAAGGTGCTAAAACCATCCAGTGCGAAAAAGACAGCATTTTAACAAATGGTGCTGGCTCAATTGGCAGTTATCATGTAGAAGAATGTTAATTGATCCATTCTTATCTCTTTTTACAAAGCTCATATCTATGTGGATCAAGGAACTCCACATAAAACCAAAGACACTAAAACCAAAAGAAGAGAAAGTGGGGGAAAGCCTGGAAGATATGGGCACAGGGGAAAAATTCCTAAACAGAACATCAATGGCTTGAGCTGTAAGATCAAGAATCGATCAATAGGACCTCATAAAATTGCAGAGCTTCTGTAAGGCAAAGGAAACTGTCAGTAAGACAAAAAGGCCACCAACAGATTGGTAAAAGATCTTTACCAATCCTAAATCCGATAGGGGGATAATATTCAATATATATATAAAGAACTCAAGAAGTTGGGTTCCAGGAAACCGAATAACCCTAATAAAAAATGAGGCTCAGAGCTAAACAAAGAATTCTCAACTGAGGAATACCGAATGGCTGAGAAGAATGTGAAAAATTGTTCAACATCCTTAATCATCAGGGAAATGCAAATTAAAACAACCCTGAGATTCCACTTCATACCGGTCAGAATGGCTAAGATCAAAAATTCAGGTGACAGCAGATGCTGGCGAGGATGTGGAGAAAGAGGAACACTCCTCCATTGCTGGTGTGATTTGCAAGCTGGTACAACCACTCTGGAAATCAGTCTGGCGGTTTCTCAGAAATTGGGCATAGTACTACCGGAGGATCCCACAATACCTCTCCTGGGCATATATCCAGAAGATGTTCCAACTTGTAATAAGGATACATGCTCCACTATGTTCATAGCAGCCTTATTTATAATAGCCAGTAGTTAGAGAACCCAGTTGTCCCTCAACAGAGGAATGAATACAGAAAATGTGGTACATTTATACAATAGAGTACTACTCAGCTATTAAAAACAATGAACTTATGAAATTCTTAGGCCAATGGATGGATCTGGAGGACATTATCCTGAGTGAGGTAACCTAGTCACAAAAGAACTCACATGATATGCACTCACTGATAAGTGGATATTAGCCCAGAAACTTAGAATACCCAAGATACAATTTGCAAAACACATGAAACTCAAGAAGAAGGAAGACAATGTGTGGATACTTCGTTCCTTCTTAGAATGGGGAACAAAATACCCATGGAAGGAGTTACAGAGACAAAGTTCGGAGCTGAGATAGAAGGAAGGATCACCCAGAGACTGTCCCTCCCAGGGATCCCTCCCATAAACAACCACCAAACCCAGACACTATTGCATATGCCAGCATTTTTTTCTTTTTTTCCCACATTTTTTATAGATATTTTCTTCATTTATATTTCAAATGCTATCCCAAAAGTCTCCTATACTGCTCCCCCCCTGCTCCCCTACTCACTCACTCCCACTTCTCGGCCCCGGAGTTCCCTTGTAGCATATAAAATTTGCTATACCAAGAGGCCTCTCTTCCCAATGATGGCCGACTAGGCCATCTTCTGCTACATATGCAGCTAGAGACACGAGCTCTGGGGGTACTGATTAGTTCATATCGTTGTTCCACCTATAGGGTTGCAGACCCCTTCTGCTCCTTGGGTACTTTCTCTAGCTCCTTCACTGGGGACCCTGTGTTCCATCCTATATATGACTGTGAGCATCAACTTCTGTATTTGCCAGGCACTGGTAAAGCCTCACAGGAGACAAGTATATTAGGGTCTCTTCAGCAAAATCTTGACAGCAAAGGTTTTGCTGACAGGACCCTGATAAAGCTGTCTCGTGTGAGGCTATGCCAGTGCCTGACAAATACAGAAGTGGATGTTTACAGTCATCCATTGGATGGAACACAGGGTTCCAATGAAAAAACTAGAGAATGTACCCAGAAACTAAAGGGTTCTGCAGCCCTATAAGAGGAACAACAGTATGAACTAACTTGTACTTCCAGAGCTCATGTCCCTACCTGCATATGTAGCCGAGGATGGCCTAGTAGGCCATCAATGGAAGGAGAGGCCCTTGGTGTTGCAAAGATTATATGCCCCAGTACAGGGGAATTCCAGGGCCAGTAAGTTGGATTAGGTGGATTGGTGAGCAGGGTGGGGTGAGTGTATAGGGGTTTTTCGGAGTGGATACTAGGAAAGGGGATAACATTTGCAATGTACATGAAGAAAATATGTTAAAAAACAAAACAAACAAACAAAAAACAAAAATAAAAAACCAAAACCCAAACGGCTCCCAGTTTTGAGGTGGTCCAAGCACAAGGCACCACAGCATCACCATGATGCTTTGTCAAAATAGACATCTGGCATCCAGCCAATTAACTGTCTTCTGGAGTATTAAATGCAGAGCAAAATGTCTTCTCAAGAAACTTGTATAGTCTGCATCACATTTTTACAAAGACTAGGTGTTTGCAAATTGAGGCACAAAGGCTTTTTTTTCCCCATCATATATGAGTCAATGAGGAGGTTTCCTTCCCCTCCCCTTCTGTCATCCCTTTCTCTCCTTTTACTTTCATTTTCCCATCCCCTTTCTCTCTTCTAACCTCTTTTCCAAGCCTTTTATGCCCTAGCAATTTAGAGATACTTCCAAGGGATATTTGCAGGTGTTCAGGAATGATGATTGAGGTTCATAACTCCTTATTATGCCATATACGAAGAGAATAAAAATATATTTTGCTCTCCTTTATTTAGATTACAGAAGACCATCTAATCCTCTTATAATTCAGCAAAGTTGTAGGGGTAGCATATGGCACAGTGCCAAAGTACCTATTATAGCCAATAGTTCTATGCTTGATTCCTAGTACTAAATACAAAGAATAATTAAACAAACAAGTAAACAAACAGAAACGTACAAAAATTGCATGTCCCAATAAAAGATCTTCAAGTTTAGATTGCTAAAAACTATATATACTGATATATAGGAGTACAACATAAATGGTTTGATACATGTGTGCTTGGTGGAATTATCAAATCGAGCTGACTAATGTATATAACCCCTTGTATCCTTTACTGTAGTAGTGAGAACATTTAAAATATACTCACTGGGAAGTTTTTTTTTATTACATATTTTCCTCAATTACATTTCCAATGCTATCCCAAAAGTCCCCCATACCCTCCCCCCCACTTCCCTACCCACTCATTCCCATTTTTTTTGGCCCTGGGGCTCCCCTGTACTGGGGCATATACAGTTTGCGTGTCCAATGGGCCTCTCTTTCCAGTGATGGCCGACTAGGCCATCTTTTGATACATATGCAGCTAGAGTCAAGAGCTCCGGGGTACTGGTTAGTTCATAATATTGTTCCACCTATAGGGTTGCAGATCCCTTTAGTTCCTTGGGTACTTTCTCTAGCTCCTCCATTGGGAGCCCTGTGATCCATCCAATAGCTGACTGTGAGCATCCACTTCTGTGTTTGCTAGGCCCCAGCATAGTCTCACAAGAGACAGCTACATCTGGGTCCTTTCGATAAAATCTTGCTAGTGTATGCAATGGTGTCAGCGTTTGGAAGCTGATTATGGGGTGGATCCCTGGATATGGCAGTCTCTACATGGTCCATCCTTTCGTCTCAGCTCCAAACTTTGTCTCTGTAACTCCTTCCATGGGTGTTTTGTTCCCAATTCTAAGGAGGGGCATAGTGTCCACACTTCAGTCTTCATTCTTCTTGAGTTTCATGTGTTTAGCAAATTGTATCTTATATCTTGGGTATCCTAGGTTTTGGGCAAATATCCACTTATCAGTGAGTACATATTGTGTGAGTTCCTTTGTGAATGTGTTACCTCACTCAGGATGATGCCCTCCAGGTCCATCCATTTGGCTAGGAATTTCATAAATTCATTCTTTTTAATAGCTGAGTAGTACTCCATTGTGTAAATGTACCACATTTTCTGTATCCATTCCTCTGTTGAGGGACATCTGGGTTCTTTCCAGCTTCTGGCTATTATTATAAATAAGGCTGCTATGAACATAGTGGAGCATGTGTCCTTCTTACCAGTTGGGTCATCTTCTGGATATATGCCCAGGAGAGGTATTGCTGGATCCTCCGGTAGTACTATGTCCAATTTTCTGAGGAACCGCCAGACTGATTTCCAGAGTGGTTGTACAAGCCTGCAATCCCACCAGCAATGGAGGAATGTTCCTCTTTCTCCACATCCTCGCCAGCATCTGCTGTCACCTGAATTTTTGATCTTAGCCATTCTGACTGGTGTGAGGTGGAATCTCAGGGTTGTTCTGATTTTCAGTTCCCTGATGATAACAATGCTTCACTAATTATAATTGTAATACTGTCCTGTAGATTATTTTAACTCATCCCTAATATCAGACATATACTTTGTATCACTTTACCAACATTCCTCCAACTCCACTAATCCCTGAAACAACGATAGCTTTGATAAAGAAATGGATTTTATTACTAATATTGCCAACACAAAAACCTAAGAAACATTGTCCTAGGCGATCTGAAGTAGACCAAGGTCTTTTGCAAAGCATTTATCTGGACAGTGAGTGATGGCTACAGATGCATGTTATTTGTTCCTCCAAGTGGGCTAGGAGGGCTGTGTGTAAAGAAGCAGGGAGAGAGACAGTGTCTAGGGAGAGTCCTAAGGCGGGATTTGCCTGTGTGTGGGTTTAGGTAAAGAGAGAATTTAGTCTATTTTTCTGTTGAGGTTCACAGCTGTCATGAATATTGCAGTAAATACACTTTTAATTTTATTTCTGCAGTTCATGATGTCTGCATATCGGTGGGGATATTGCTTTGGTGGATAGCTCTTTTATTTTGAGTTTCCTCTTGCTTCTCTGTACTGATTTTACTGACTATAGTTGTATGTCTCTTTATGCGAGGCAATCTGTTTGCCTATTCATGAGGAAACTTACCTTCCTATTCATTTACTTGGCCCCTCTCAGCATTTCCCTGCATTCCCATTTTGCTTTACACTAATAACAATTGGTTACTATGACTGACTATGACACGATTTTGATTATATGAGTAGTTTTGCACACAAACTGGTTCTTGGTTGCACCTATAATTGGAGTAGTGGGTATAGAGTCATTTTTAGATTTAATTGGTTGTTCCTGACTTCCTTTTAAATGGTTTCTTGTGTACAAAACAGTTACAGAACATAGTCTGGCGAGAATACTATCTATCAGTTTAAAAGCACAGCAACATTTCAGAACCTGCACTGAAAGGAGAGTTTGTTAAGGATAAATATGTACACTTTCAACTGGACTCTTAGTGTTCTGTCGTCCCTGGGAACAAATAAAGGCAACGTGGGCATGGCAGTGTAATTCAGCATAATTCAACCACTTGTTAGTTTGTATTTACCAGATCAAAATCGTACAAATCCAAATATGCAATATGGGCAACACAGCTCCTCCTCTTTTATTTTGATCGCTGCTAGTTACTATGGGCAGGAGCTATGGAGTAATTCAATTACTGGCTATAACATCGTGTCATTTAATTAATAAAGCATGCCCCATATCTGAGGGAGAAAGAAGAATTCAAAGGCTTTGGAGACCCATTACAACAAAATATTGCAGTTCAGCCACATGTGAGGGAAATCTTAAGAACCATTGCCAAGGGTTAGCTCCTGATGTAGCCTACAGGGGATGGAGATAATGGTGCGTGTCCAATTGCTTGGTGAAAAAGCTATTTCTCAGTGACACAAAGTAGGATTCATTTTGAGACAGTGATTGATTGTGAGGTTGTCACTCCTCAAATGCACATGTAGAGATAACAATAGCAGTAATAATACTATCAGCAATGATAGCAAACATATACAGTACTTACTGTAGGCCTGGGGATTGTTGAAAGACACTCAGTGTTTTAACTTGTCAGTGTCCTTCATTCTTTATGTTGAAAGAAATGGGTGTGCTTACCATCGATTCCCTCAGAGCAAGACTTTATTTTATTTTGCTTTTGAGACAAAGCCTTATGTAGCCTAGGCTGGCCTCACAGAGCTCAGGATGACCTTGAACTTCCAATGTACCTGCCTCCATTCATCTCCCCAGAGTTGGGATTGCATGAGTGTGTCAGCATGCCCACATTTCATTTGGAGCTGGAGACTGAACACAGGGCTTCCTGAATGTTTACAAGCAAGAACTGCATCAACTGAATTACAGCTCTAATCATAGACTATGGTACTCCAGACAAGAATTTGATGTAAGTCATTTCCTTGGGAGGTGAAGAAATCTGTCAAAGAGTGGCTAAGTGAGACAGGAACGGAAAGGCCACACTTGCTGGTATGCGTGCCTGGAGCTTACACAGCAGTTCTGAAAAGGTGCTGAATCTGTACTTGCAATGTATCTCTATTCTTCACAAGGATGTAGGAAAGGAGATGTGATTATCTCTACTGACCATCTGAGAGTGCCAGGGGCTCTCAACATACAGTTAGGATTTGAAGCCTATTCAGGATTATCTGATGCCAAAGCATCCTGGCATCCCCAGTTCTCAACTTCCATATGGATACTCTTCTGGCTCTTTAGGCCTAGCCTAGGTCCAAGCATCTGCTTTTGCTTGTTCTCATCTGGTGGATGTTACATATTGAACTTGATGCTTAAGACCTTACTAACGGCTTCTTACTCAAATGTACCATTTGTGGAAAATGCAAGTGCAAAAATGTAAGAGACATCATAATATGTACAATGTGCATATAAAACGAAACCACAAAAAGAATCTAAGCTTGCTTGACTGCTGAGGAAATAAAACCATACAAAACCTAATAACACAGAAAGGGAGAAGTAGAGATGGGAACAAAGTGAAAGGAGAGTTTGTAATTAAAAAAAGAAACAGCGTTCTTGTACATATGACATGTGTGTGTGAGGTTCGTGTGTGTGTGTGTGTGTGTGTGTGTGTGTGTGTGCATTTGTGTGTAGGAGGTGGATTCATACAACAACTGTGTACATATGCATGTGGAGGTCAGAGACTGATGTCAAGCATCTTCCTCAGTTGTTTTTCATCTAATTTTTTTGAGACAGGGTCTTTCCCTGAACCTGGAGCTCACTATTATGGGTAGACTGGCTGGCCAACGAGTCTGGTGGGATACTCTCATTTCTGACTTCCACCCCTGGCATAGCAGTTCCAGATACATATATCTATGCCAGTTTTTTTTTCTTTTGTAGGTGCTAGTGATCCCCTGAACCATCTTGCCAGCCCACAGAGGAGAGCTTTAAAAATGCTTTGCTTGGACTGGCAAGATGGTTCAGTGGGTAAAGGTGCTAGCAGTACATGACAGATGACCTGAGTTCCATTCTGTGATCTCCATGCCCATGCAGTGGCAGGTTAAACTCACAAATGCACACTGATGCTGAATTAAGAACACTGAAAATTAATTTGTATTCAAAAATTAAAATTTAAACATATCTTTATAATATAAAGGGACTAACCAAACTTTTCTGCCCATTACACCCTATAGCCCTTTGGTTTTGAGCTGCCCAGTAGCCAGATTTAAGGCAGATCACGGACAAATTTGCTACAGAAATCCATATGAATTAGTTGAAGTTGTTGTATGTATCTACTTGATGAATTAACTAGGCCTCTTGGTCATGCTGTCCGCATAGCCTGCTGTTTCTGTGTGTGTGTGTGGGGGGGCACACTCCAAGTTTCCTGAAATACAGCTTATGAAATAAACACAAGTAAAGCTTTTATAAATACTCATCATTTAGATAAAGCATGCCGGCAACCCATTTTATAAAAGCATTTTTTTCAGCATTTTTACCTTCAACTCGGCATAGGTGCTAACTTTTGGTCTCGAAAAGGGAAAAGTTGGGCTCTCACTTTAATTGAGAAAAATGACATTCTGCATGGTGACAGGCAGGAAGAATGTTAAGACCTAATTCAATAATTCAAGCTGACTTGTGGGAATCAAAGAAATGCTTTGATGATCCAATTGCCTACCTAAAAGACAGGGATTTTGTCCTCTTCTGTTCTCTCTAGGAAGCTGGCATTATTCATGTGAATAAAATGTGCCTCCTAAAGAGAATGAAAGGCTGTGCTTAGCTTTTGCATGTATTTTTCAGAGGTGGTTTTTTTTTTTTCCCTCTGAGCTTCTTTCTTTAGGGTCGAATGTATGGCTGTGCTCCTTGGTAGTGCATACGGTCATGCGTGAGGGATGACTTTATGCTGATCTTAGGCTTAAATGCAGCAAATGAAGTCTTCAGCTCCTTGAAGTCCCCAGGAGCACCTTTGACAGCTGTGATGATGCTGAAAGCAATTCTGTAGCTCAAGAGCCTTGCTCATCCAATATGTGTCACTCCAGTCCCTAATGCAAGTAACTGACTTTGCAAATTATGATCACTCTTTTACATTTGTGTGTTTCATTCCAAGCCAACAATTGGCTGTTTGGCCGAACACCAAAGAGACTATATAAACTGCTACATGGAACAAAATGCCCACCATTGTATACAGGATCTGCCAGTACTTAGTAAATGAAATGGTGATGTGAAACTATAGGTAAGAAGGTCTGTCTTAATTTAGGTTTCTCAGTAACTGTCCTGATAGGCGAATGAACTGGAAAAGTTCCTAGGGCAAAAGTTTCCTAGGGTAGAGCTGACAGGAGATATGTGGAGGGAGGAAGGAAATCTTAGGCTCAGTTTGATCCCTGGCGAGGAGCTCTGGAGGATGAAGAGCACATCAGGACCCTGGGGCCTTAAGGGGGAGAGAACCAGGCCTCTTGGTGAAGAGGCCAACTTTCATAACATTGTAAAATACAGTTGGTATAAAAATAATCAAGGAGAGATGGTCAGGCATGGTGGCGCATGTCTTTAATCTTAGCACATGGGAAGCAGAGGCAGGCAGATCTCTGTGAGTTCCAGACCAGGCTGGCCTAAGCAAGTTCCAGGCCAGCCAAGTGGGATGCTGTCTCTAAATAAATATCGAGGAGATCTCTTACATTCTTTTTTTGCATATTAAGTTTCTCAAACCTAGTGTATGTTTTAGAATTAGAACCCAATTTCAATGTGAATTTTTAAAAATTCTAAACATTAACTTCATATTCGATTTCATAAAAGTGTTAACAGAATATAGTCACACACTCAAGACGTTTGACACATAGCTGAATCAAGCACTTGTTTTTATCTTTAAATTCAAATTAATTAAAATGGAATAAAATCCAGCCTCATAATACACCAACAATAGTTTAAGTGTGTAACAACCACATGTGGCCATACACCACCAAATTGGACAGCAAGCTCTTAGCAGCCTCCCATGCCCACAGGGATGATGGGATTGAAATTATGCTCCACTACATCTTTTTGTCTTCCTTCCTTCCTTCCTTCCTTCCTTCCTTCCTTCCTTCCTTCCTTCCTTCCTTCCTTCCTTCCTTCCTTTCTTCCTTTCTTCCTTTCTTAAAGTGAGTTCAAGGGATTGAATTCAGGCTTGTGAGGCAAGTACTTTTTACCTGCTGAAATGGCTCACTTTTAAATTGTTTTGATCAGAGTAATGCAAGACAATGGGGTTACCAGTAATGGGCACTAAGTGGGCTAGTAGTAAATCTCCCGACAGGATTGATAAGCTGAAGGACTAAGAGAGAAAAGCACACACACCTTGTCTGTCATTGTGTCAGAGGTACCCAGCAGTTGCCCAGGTTCACTTTTTCTCCACAGATCTTCCCACTCTCAACATAGAGATCCTAGCTAGAGCACTTCATAGCTCTGAGCAGTTAGATGTTCCCAAGTTGTCCTCGAGAAGCAACCATCACTCCATTGCACCTGCTACTGCTCCTTGATGAAACATGCAAACTGAGAGTCACTACACACAGGGATGATCTTGTTAGCCATTAAACTGCACAATAATCTAAGAACAACTCTAAGGAGGGGGCAAGACAATTTGGTCACACACCTAGTTCCCTGAGACTTGGTCATGTGGGCTAGATTTTTGGTGTCAATAACAACACCATAGAACCCAGGATCATCAGCCCAGGGATGGTACCAACCACAATGGGCTGGACCCTCCCCCATAAATCACTAAATAAGAAAATGACCTACAGCCAATTCTTCTGGGGCCATAGACTCAATTGAGGTTCCCTCCTTCCAATAACTTGTATCAAGTTGACCTAAGACTAACCAGAACAGGCATCTCTAAAGCTAGAGCCCACAGCATCAAATCCAAGTGGAGTTACGTTTAACTAGAAAAAGCAACTTTCCCAGGAAATAAGAAAATAATTTTCATAATATAGATATGAACTCTACTTCTCTTTAAATCATGGTACCTAAGTCAGAAGCATCAAATTAAAATATTGAGACATTTTACTTCATTACAAAAATAATAAAAAAGGCCCCTTATAATGCGGACTCAAAATACAATTAATGAAAAGAAATTGTAGCTCATGGAAAAACTGCACCATACACAATAGTGGGGGAAAAAGCATGGATCAACTACTTGCTATAATAGGTAACAAAGTCTCACAAATTGTTCTCCAACAGCAAGATGGACAAGAGCTAGGGTTGGAACAGTTGGTAAAGTCCTTGCCACATGAGCATGAGGATCTGAGTTTGGGTCCCTGTAATATCCACATACAAAGTTGAGCATGGTATCATGTGCATGTAAGCCTAGCATTGGGGGCAGAAATGGGAGGCTCCCTGGAGCTTGCTGGCTATACAGTCTAGATGAATCCGTAAGCTCCAGATTCAATGAGAGACTGTCTACAATAATAAATGGATAACATTAGAGGAAAATACACAACCCTCTGACCTTAACATGCATACACACATACAGGAATACACACACAGACATGTACACAGACATATATAGAACAAAAAATAGTGGACAAAGGGTGGGCACAGTCAATTTCTAAAGGCAGGTCAATGACAGGTACATATACACATATGATTAACCCTCGTTAATAATAAAGTAAATTCAGACTTACATTATAAAATGTAAATATGATTTATAAATTGGTAAAGAACACTCATAGTGATAGGTAGCTAGAACAAAAAATAGTGGACAAAGGGTGGGCACAGTCAATTTCTAAAGGCAGGTCAATGACAGGTACATATACACATATGATTAACCCTCGTTAATAATAAAGTAAATTCAGGCTTACATTATAAAATGTAAATATGATTTATAAATTGGTAAAGAACACTCATAGTGATAGGTAGCTGAGATTGATGATGGTTTGTGCCATTGCATGGCCTGTCATAGTTAAGTGAATGTATACACATGAAAATATGTTCATCATATATTAAGTGTATAGTGTGATCCTCATTTTTGTTGAACAAAACAAAACAAAACATTGAGGATCTGAAAACATTTTTTTTAAACAGTGGTCTCCACTGAGGAGTAGGATTAAGGTTTAAAAAATGCGGTTTCCCCCTCCCCCCCCCAAGGAAATAGCAGGTATTGTTTAAGAGCCAGACTTCCAGAAAGACAACTGTGGAATTTCAATTTTGGGCTTTGCTGTGTACTGGCTTCTATCTTTAAGCTTGTTTCTTAAACTTAGCTTCTGTGTTCTCACTTTTTAAATTAGGCATATATAGTGTCTATAGAGTGTATGCTGCCATTGTGAGGTTCTCTCTCTCTCTCTCTCTCTCTCTCCCTCTCTCTCTCTCTCTCTCTCTCTCTCTCTGTGTGTGCTCATGAGTGTGCATGTGCATGTGCATGTGCCTGTGTGTGCTTTTGAGTATGTGTATGTGTGTATGTGTGTATGTGTGTATGTGTGTGTGTATCATTCCATTTCAGCAGCCATCTAACAAATGGCAGGGAATTAATATATTTTAGATATCATAATATTCTTCTAAATGCTTTAAATTTTTACCACAGTCATTTTGATTTCTCAGCAAAAATAGATATACAAATTATACCTTGTAAGTCTGGAACTACAGGGAAATAAGGCATATAAACAGCTCATTGACATGACACAATAGAAATTAAGGTTCCTGAGTTCATGAGTATCCCACCTACTTCCTTTTTTCATATTTTTCTAAAAATGAAGTCAGCTTCATGTAACATAAATTTAACTGTGAAACGAATTATTCAATGGTCTTTGATACATTTACATGTTGTATAACCATTACTTGTACCTCATTTCAAAATGTTTCAACACCCCAGAAAGAGGGTTTACACTTAGTAAGCAGCTGTTCACCTCTTCTTCCCTCTCCCCACTGCCCTTTGTAGCCTCCAACCTTCTGTCTCAGTAGATTTACCTAGTCAGGGTATTTCCGTTAAATGGAAACAATCCTTTTTTAATATTTTGTTTTATTAGATATTTTCTTCATTTACATTTCAAATGCTATTGTAAAAGTCCCCTATACACTCCCCCCACCCTGCTCCCCTACCCACTCACTCCCACTTCTTGGCCCTGGCATTCCCCTGTACTGGGGCACATAAAGTTTGCAAGACCAAGGGGCCTCTCTTTCCAATGATGGCTGACTAGGCCATCTCCTGCTACATATGCAGCAAGAGACACGAGCTCTGGGGGTACTGGTTAGTTCATATTGTTGTTCCACCTATAGGGTTGCAGACCCCTTCAGCTCCTTGGGTACTTTCTCTAGCTCCTCCATTGGGGGCCCTGTGTTCCATCCTATAGATGACTGTGAGCATCCACTTCTGTATTTGCCAGGCACTGGCATAGCCTCACAAGAGACAGCTATATCAGGCTCCTTTCAGCAAAATCTTACTGTCATACCTCTCCTGGGTACCCAGAAGATGTTCCAAATGGTAATAAGGACACATGCTCCACTATGTTCATAGCAGCCCTATTTATGATAGCCAGAAGCTGGAAAGAACCCAGATGTCCCTCAACAGAGGAATGGATACAGAAAATGTGGTACATTTACACAATGGAGTACTACTCAGCTATTAAAAACAATGCATTTATGAAATTCTTAGGCAAATGAATGGATCTGGAGGGCATCATCCTGAGTGAGGTAACCCAATCACAATGGAACTCACACAATATGTACTCACTGATAAGTGGATATTAGCCCAGAAACTTAGAATACCCAATATACAATTTGCAAAACAGAAGAAAATCAAGAAGAAGGAAGACCAACGCATAGATACTTCATTCCTCTCTAGAATAGGGAATAAAATACCCATGGAAGGAGTTACAGAGACAAAGTTTGGAGCTAAGATGAATTTCCTGAAGAACAGCTAGTGCTTTAAACCACTAAGGCATCACTCTAGCTTGTATCTTATGCTTTGATTTGCATTTATCTAATGGCTAATGATGATGGACATTTGATGTATTTTTGGCCACTTGAATATTTTATTTAGAGAAATATCCATTTATACATTTGCTCATTTCAGTTGGGTTGACTTTCATTGTTGAGTTGGAAGAGATTCTTATTATTCCTATTTTGTATCTGAGAAAGAGTTTTATTTATCCCAGGTTAGACTAAAATTTGCTACATGGTTGAGGATGACCTTGAGTTAATGAGCTTCTTCTCTTCAAGTCCCAAGTGCTAGAATTACAGGCATATGCTACCATGTCCAATTTAAGAATTCTTTATATATATATTCTAGATGTATATTTGCCTTTCAAAACAGTCTCTTACCTTTTCTTTGAAGACTGAGAGTGGATATTCCAAAAGCTTAACAAAAAAAAAAAAAAAAAAAGAACACACTACAAAGACTGTACGTGGCTCACAAAGTCAAAACTGTATACCATCTGCTTCTACATAAAGCATTGGCTGAACTGTAATCCTGGAGGAATGGGATAGTTTTTAAATGCTTTGAGTGATGGCTTCTAAACACCACTACCCACCCCCCTGCCCACCAAAAAAACCTCTAGTGTTGTTCATGTAGTATAAAATATATGTTCAGGAAAAATTCTGTGTAAGGTGATTACTATTACAGGCATTTTGAAGTTAACATCTTTTGAAACTTTATATGAAATGTTTTATTTTATAATTAAGTGGAATGCAAGAAGCACTCCTGTAATCCTATCCATTAAGTGTTGTAGACAAGCATTTAGGAAAGAAGATGGAGAACAGTTTCCATGCTAGGAATCTACAGTCTGAAGTACTGAGTAAGATGGAGAACATAGTTATCCCTCAGTCTGTTGTTATTCTCATTTGCTGCTGTGGAAACACAACATTACCAGTATGAAGTGTCACTGGATTTATGGTTCAGGGGCCGAACTTTGTGGGCTAGAGCCAGCAATTACCTCTCTGATAGCAAAGGCCTGCATATGTTGCAGGTTTTACCCTGGAAAGTGTTCAGCCTGACAGAAGAAATGTGCTTAAAAATAATGCATCTATTTTAGAGATCCAGAAATGTGGAGACATTGCTATTCTCTCCTTGGTCTAGGCTTTACTTACACATCAGAAATAGCACAAGGAAAGGGGCGCCTTGCCCTTTTCTTAACAGAATTACCTTTATTATTTTTGGCCCCAGCTTGAGCATTTCATAGGCTCTGACAATCAGATTTAATTTGTGAGCTGATTGCAGCATAGTGGAGGAAAATTAAAAGTGGTGACTATATTACCCTTTGGTCTTCTGTGTGAATGGCTGAGGTCTGGATTGGATTCTAATTAAATGCAGACAGGAATTGCTGAGGTGAAAGTAAAAGAGAAATAAGAATCTGTCTTTA